>NC_090856.1:15713333-16371666 GCF_024217435.2 Syngnathus scovelli | reverse complement strand
TTTGACGGGTCGCGGAAAAAGTAACTCCGAGGAAGTTGGAGAATTAAATAACTTTCGTAAATATTTAAGGGAGGAGTGGATTTCGTTAAAAGTGAATTGTTGGAAATTTACTTCTTCTAAATAAAATAACGACGACGGTTAAAATAAATCATTGGAGTTGGAGGAGAATAAAAGTATTTCGATTGTCCGTCGGGCGCAGCCCAGTTCCTAAAATTGTCGGGCCGCGTCAAAAGTTAAACGGGACACGATCAAAAAATAGACTTGCCTTCCAAATTAATTATTGGGCAAATCTAAACAGAGCACGACATTTTTATCCGGTTTAGGATAGTTGTTATTCTTTTTAAAGCAATTAAGAGGGGTGAAGAACTCCGACGGTTAAGTGCTAGATTTGCGTATACGAAGTTAGAATTAATCATATAAAGTGCATTAATTTTCTTCTTAAATGCTATTATTGTCACACTTTTATTAATTCGATTCTCTTTCGAATAAAAAAGTTGGTCGGCTCGCTGCATGAGCGACCAAGTGGAACGGACCCATATCAACATTTACTTCGGCAAAACTAGTGCTTGGGTGCGCTATACAAACGAATCCCTGAGGTCTTAACAAAGACATCTAAAAAATATCCGTAACGAATAAGAACTTCAAACATTAGCGGGGAGCCATCAATACGATGCGGTCACTTCGAAGTCCTGCCTCGAATTGAGTTACTCGGCACGAGCTTCGGGTGACTTGAGAGGGATTGGCGTCGTACAGAAATTAGATTGATTCCGGTGGAGTTAATTTAACTCGGGTGGTTAGATTACGGACGAATCTCCGAACCCGGCTAAAACAAACCCGTTACCGGGAAGCCGGGGGCACCTTAATCCGAGAGGTGCGTTTGACAGGGGGGTTACGAGCCAACAATGAACTGCTAATTCACACCACACTACATTCTTTAGCTAATCAGCGTTGCTACAGACACAATCTCCCCTCCCTTAGTGTAGCAACGCCTCTGTAACCAGGGGAACCATAACATTAAAAAGAGGGGCACGTGGAGTAAGGACTCAGAACTTATGGCGGTTGTAACTGAGATTGCTTTCTCTATCGTTCTCCTCGCGAGTAAACCTGTTCTGGTTGTCTTCTCCTCTTCATTCCAGCGAGTGATTTAATGTCTAATCGTATTTAGACCCAACAGTCTTCAACACATCGGCGGAGTCAAGGCAGAGTACCTCCTCTTCCTGATGGGGGACAGTTTTAACTGCTGGAGTGCCATTTAGTGCCTCGAACCTCCCAAAGAAGTTATTTAGACCATTTAGGAAGTCAGCATCAACTTCACCCACCGGGGGGAGGGTGAGTTGTAGTCTGTAATCGGCCGTATGCCTTGCCACATACTCCTGGTGTTGTTGGCGTCGTGGAAACGATCCTGAATTTTTCAACTGTGGTCTCGCTTCGCTACCCTGATGGCACGGTTCAAGTTGGCTCTCGCTGTCCTCAGTGTATCCTTGACGCCAGACTTGAAGGCAGAGTTCCGCGCTCGTAGCGTTTGACAAACCTCCTCAGTCATCCAGGGTCGTTGGTTGCCCCGGGTGATGATATTCTTAGTGGTGCTGACGTCCTCGGTGCATTTGTTGATGTAGGCTGACACAGTCATGGCACACGCATGTCAAATCTACATCGGGAAAACTGGGAGGGAGGGAGGGAGGGAGGCAGGCAGGCAGGGAGGCAGGCAGGGAGGCAGGCAGTGTCTCTCTGTTGAGGTTTTCACCTTGTTCTTCTCCTGCTGAAGTTCTGACCGGACATCCATCAGTTTGGCTCTCAGCTCGTCATTGGCGGCTTGAAGGGCGTCCGTTCGCTTTGCCTTGGCCCGCCCTGCCGGAGCTCGTTTGGACATCTCTTACTCGAGTCTCACCCGGTCGTCGGTCAGAGATCACAACAATTGTACCTGGAGAGCACAAACGCAGCGCTGTTTTCCACTGGCTTCGGACTCAACTTCAATCGGTACCGTAACTTACAACATCATAAACATAGACATAGCTTGACTTATTCATTGAATAAATGCATTTGGTTCTTCAAAACTGCATCACGCAACATAACATGACCGAGACGGCCGTTATCCACCTGCGTGAAGTTATTTGGTGAAATGAATGAGATGTTTAAGACACCATCGTTCTGTCTCTATGTAGATGAAGGGAAATAATCGATTGCTGAAGAGTTGAGTAGAAGTACGTTTGCGAGGACTAACAGGCAGGGAGGATAAAATTTTCTCCACAACTAAACAGCTGGGAGCTGTTAAGAGGTGTTGTTAAGATGGTGTTGTGACAAACAAATAAACATATTAGTGATTAGTGACATATTTGTGACAAACATATTAGGCAGTATAATCACATATGTTAACTTGAGTGCCCACACTGTATTTATTTATGGTTATTTCAAAGTCAAAGTCAAAGTCAAAGTCAGCTTTATTGTCAATTTCTCCACATGCCAAAGACACACAAAGAAACCGAAATTTCGTTCCCCCCTATCCCACGGTGACAAGACATGGCTCACAACAGACAAACAAGTAAACAAGTATAACAAAAGCGTGCTGAATAAATAATGAATAAATAAATAAATAGGAGGAGCAGAAAAAAAAAAAGGAGCAAGTGCGCGTACAGCAGACATTCCCGAAAATAGCGCAACAGTGCCGCACGCTACGCAGAAGGGGGTAGCGAGTTCAGGGCCCTAACAGCCTGGAGAAAGAAGCTGTTGGCGAGTCTGGTGGTGCGGGAGCGCAGGCTCCTGTACCTCTTCCCAGAGGGCAGAAGGTCAAACAAAGAGTGAGCCGGGTGACTCACATCTCTGGCAATCGAGGTTGCCTTGCGGGCGACATGGGAGGTGTAAATGTCCTTCAGGGAGGGTAGCGAAGCACCAATAATCTTACCAGCCGTATTCACTATGCGCTGCAGGGCCTTCAAGTTCTGTTCAGTGCAGTTACCACCCCAGACAGCGATGCAACTGGTGAGGACGCTCTCAATGGTGCCACGGTAAAATGTAGACAGGACTGCCTGAGGAGCACATGCACGCCTGAGCTTCCGCAGGAAGTACAAGCGGCGCTGAGCTTTCTTTGCCAGTGACGAGGTGTTTTCGGACCAGGAGAGGTCCTCACTGATGTGCACCCCCAGGAACTTGGTGCAGCTCACCCTCTCCACCACAGCACCGTCGATGATCAGCGGCAGGTGTGTTGTGTGACCCTTCCGGAAGTCAACAATCATTTCCTTGGTCTTATTGACGTTCAGCAGGAGGTTGTTGTCCCTGCACCACGTGGTCAGAAGGTCAACTTCCGACCTGTACCGAGTCTTGTCGCCCTTCGTGATGAGACCCACCAGAGTCGTGTCGTCAGCAAACTTCACTATGCGGTTGTCGCTGTAGGTCGCAGTGCAGTCATGCGTCAGCAGGGTGAAGAGCAATGGACTGAGCACGCAGCCCTGGGGGGCTCCCGTGCTCAGCGTGATGCTGGCGGAGATTTTGTCGCCAACACGCACCACCTGAGGCCTCTGACAGAGGAAGTCCAGTATCCAGTTGCAGAGGGAGGTACTGAGGCCCAGCTCGTCGAGTTTGCAGATGAGTCGCTGCGGCACAATGGTGTTGAAGGCAGAGCTGAAGTCCACAAACAGCAACCTCACATATGAGTCCTTTCTCTCCAGGTGGGTGAGGGCCGAGTGGAGGGCAGAGCAGATGGCATCCTCAGAGGACCGCTTGGCACGGTACGCAAACTGGAAAGGGTCAATGGTGGGGGGGAGAACGGACTTGATGTGCTCCATGACCAGCCGCTCAAAGCACTTCATGATGATGGGCGTCAGTGCCACAGGGCGGTAGTCATTGAAGCAGGACGGTGCAGGTTTCTTTGGCACAGGAACGATGGTGGCAGCCTTGAAACACGAGGGGACGATGGCCTGCTGCAGGGAAACGTTAAAGATGTCCGTGAAGACACCCGACAGCTCCCCAGCACAGTCCTTCAGCGCTCGACCCGGGATGTTGTCAGGGCCCGCCGCCTTACGGGTGTCAATAGCGGCAAGCGCCCTCCTCACACCGTCGCCAGAGAGGCGCAGGGGCTGCTCGTGTGGGGGGGGAGTGGACTTCAGTGGGCAAGTGCTGTTCTGGGCGTCGAAGCGAGCAAAGAAGCGGTTCAGATCGTTCAGCAGACGGACGTCGCCCTCACAGCTCCTCGGCGCGGGCTTGTAGTCCGTGATGGTCTGAATGCCCCGCCAAAGGCTACGTGCGTCCTTGCTGTCCTTGAAGTGGGTGGAGACCTTGCACGAGAACGCCTTCTTCGCTTCTTTGATGCCTCGGGACAGGTTGGCCCTCGCTGTCCTCAAGCCAGCCTCATCCCCCGCTCTGAAAGCCTTGTCCCTGGCCCTCAACAGTCTGAGGACAGCCCCCGTCAGCCACGGCTTCCAGTTCGCGCGAGTGACGACGGATTTCGAGCAAGTCACATCATCGATGCACTTTGTGATGTAAGAGGTAACAGAGTCAGTATACTCCTCTATGTCCGTCCAATCGTTGTAGGTGGCTGCCTGCTTAAACAAGTCCCAGTCAGTGGTGTCGAAGCAGTCACGAAGTGCATCGGAGGCACCCTCAGGCCACACTCGAACCTGCCTCCGAACCGGCCTGGATGCCTTTACCAATTGTCTGTATGCGGGCAAAAGCAAAACGGTGAGATTGTTAAATCGAGTACTGTTAGACATGAAATAGGAAGTGTTTAAATAATTTGAGGACGAAAGGGGTACTCACCATTGTAGCTCCTGGTCAATGATACGAGCCTTTTCTTGCAGTGGGAAACATACAGCCAACAAACACCGTGGAACCTAAAGGAATGGAATTAAACATTAACATTTAGCCTCAACCAACATTCACAGATACAACGCAACGCAAACTACACAAACGTAAATCTTTTTAAACACAATGAGTTGTACTTACCGTGTACGCTCTAGACGGTCCACTTGCAAGCAGAAAATAAAGATATTTCTGTTGATAATTGTCGTGTTTGTATCCGCTGTCTCGCTCAAGGCCATTGCGCCCACAGATTTGAATTCTGGCGAGAGTTCAGCGTATTGACGTCATTTCCGCGGCACATGCCTGCGATGTAATACCCGCATATCTGAAACGGCAAAGTTAAGAGTAGAGTAAAATAAAGTTTTTAATCAACGCAATAATTTACAACCGTTGACCAGTCGAAATAATCGTCAAAATTTGGCGTCTGTGGCTGGAAGCAGACGCCGAGTTCGACGTTCCTCCCAAACGCCACACTCCTCGCTTTTCAGGGCTAAAAAAAAACGTATTTTTCAAAACAATGAGTTGTAATTACCTTGTACGCTCTAGACGGTCAAGTTGCAAGCTGAAAACGAAAATATTTGTCTTGTTAGTCGTCGTGTTACTAATCACTGTGTCTTGTTTGCCAGCATTGCCGCTTTCCTACTTCCTGTTGCAAGCCACGCCCAAGGATTATAATTTTGCCGCGAGTTCCGCCTATTGACGTCATGTCCGCGTCACATGACTGCGACGTAATATTATCTAAAACTGTTTGTGCAGTATTGTGTTGTTCTGTGCGGTATCGTGTTGTTTTGTGCGGTATTGTGATGTTCTGTGCGGTATTGTGTTCTGTGCGGTATCGTGTTGTTCAGTGTGGTATCGTGTTTTTCAGTCCAGTATCGTTGTGTTGTTCGTATTGTGTTGTGTTGTTTGTAATGTGTTGTGTTGTTCGTATTGTGTTGTGTTGTTCGTATTGTGTTGTGTTGTTTGTATTGCGTTGTGTTGTTCATATTGTGTTGTTCGTATTGTGTTGAGTTGTTCGTATTGTGTTGTGTTGTTCGTATTGTGTTGCCTCTAACACTTAGCCTCTAATACTTAGCCTCTAGCACCTAGAAGGTGAATAAATAAGAAGGAAGGACTCACCGGTGACATCTTCGCCCACGTCCAAGCGTTGTACCTTGTATTTTCATCCTTCTGACAGTGGAAAACATATAGCCAACAAACATCGGTGAACCTAAACAAATGAAAGAAAACTATCATTTGGCCACAACCAACATTCACAGATACAACACAATGTGACGTGCGGGGTTGAGGTTAAAGTGCTAGAGACATCCCTTTTTTTTTTTTCAATTAGAACGGAATTTGATAGAATGTATAAAGTGAACACATTTGCCGCATTGGAATACAGCTGAAATGAAATGCCAGTTCATCGATCGGGTCCCGCACGAAGCCAAACTGGCGGCGCCATTACTGTGACGTCACAAGTTGTACATCTGGATGTCAACAAACCCAAACAACATGGCAGATGATAGCGACAGCTCCGTTTCTAGCGGCAATATTAGCATCATTTTATCCGATTCAGAAACCTCTTTTGACGCAGAATATGATGAATCTAGCAGTTCACTTGGGCTGAGCTGAGCACATTTTCTGAATTGTGCCCCTCCCGTCACTCTGGTTAGGTTGGCATAGTAAAAAGTAAAAAGTGCTCTTGGGGGCTTTAGAGTGCCGAGTTGATCTCGGCACATGAAGACATGACCACCTGCAACGTTTGGTTTAGGTTTTATAAGCATTTTTAATTTTATTGCTTAAATCGCATTTTCTCGACGAGCTGAGCACGTTTTCTGAATGGTGCCTCACTGTGGTTAGGTTGGCATAGTAAAAAGAGTAGAGTGCCGAGTTGACCACTGCGAATGAAGAAATGAACATCTGCAGCGTTTGGTTTAGGTTTTAGGCGCATTTTTAATTTTATTTCTTAAATCGCATTTTTTCGACGAGCTGAGCACGTTTTCTGAATTGTGCCCCTCCCGTCACGCTTCGACATACTTTTCAAAGTCAAAGTCTCAAAGTCTCCTTTATTGTCAATTCCTCCGCATGTCAAGACACACAAAGAGATCGAAATTACGTTTCTCACTATCCCAGGGTGACAAGACAGCGTTCACAACGCACATACAAGTAAACAACACAGGAAAAATAAAACAAGAAGATGAACAATAAGAGTGATAGCCCGCTAGCCGCTCCCGATGCACAGCAGAGTCCGGAAAGATAAGACAGAGTTCACAACGCACATACAAGTAAACAACACAGGAAAAATAAAACAAGAAGATGAACAATAAGAGTGATAGCACGCTAGCCGCTCCCGATGCACAGCAGAGTCCGGAAAGATGAGTCAACCAGGCCACTGTGAACACGAGCACACAGCAGGCACGCACTGTCCGGTTCGTGGATCCTATTAGGCGAACTCAACCCATCTTGTCGTCCCGCGAACGAACGTACGCCAGGATAATGGAAGGCACGGCTAGGCGAGCTGGGTTGGCCGCAAACCTGGCCCGACGTCACCGCGCTGGCCCCTCTTCTCTTTTTGTTTACATTCACTGAAGCTAAACGCGTACAACTTGAGACGTCATGAGACGTCACTTCCGGCTGGCGGCTCGATGCAGTCAAACTCGTCTGTGCGGCAAATTTAAATTATATTTTTCAGAGCAACAGCTTCCTTTTCGTTGTTTCGAGCGTCAATTTATATTTATAAGCCCATAAGCTAACTAAAACCGATTTATACATATACCGGTGTCTCTAGCCCTTTAAAGGTTGAGTGAAGGGCCCTCGTTTTAAACTACTTTTTTGAAAAGGAGTGGGAACAAGTAAGACGTATTTATTTAATGGGAAGTAGTAAGAGCTATTGAATTTATTCTATGTATTGTATTCTATTGTATTGTATTCTGTTGTATTCTTTTGGATTGTATTCACACGAACCCCACTAAAACTTCAGCCCACAAAAACTAGCCTCTGGCACCTAGCCTCTGGCACTTAGCCTCTAACACTTAGCCTTTAACACTTAGCCTTTAACACTTAGCCTGGAAGGTGAATAAATAGGGTTAAAGGTTGAGTGAAGGGCCCTCGTTTTAAACTACTTTTTTTGAAAAGGAGTGGGAACAAGTAAGACGTATTTAATTTATTTAATGGGAAGTAGTAAGATTTATTAAATTTATTTAATCTACTTTTCTTCCCAGGCAAAATTTGATGTGCTGCAATTCCAAATTCCCAAAGTGAATGAAGGAATGAAGTCCTTTAAATTATGATTTTGTATAAATACTAGGCATAAACACAAAATCTACGGCACAAAATGGGCAGACTTTGCTTGTTTGAAGAGGACTGGTTACAAGACAGACTTTTCTGATTTATTTAATGGGAAGAAGACTTATTTAGTTTATTCAATCTATTTTTGTTCCCTGGCAAAATTGGATTTGCTGAAATTGTATTTTGCCAAGGCGGCTCGGTGGCGCACTGGGTAGCACGTCCGCCTCACAGTTAGGAGGGTGCGGGTTCGATTCCACCTCCGGCCCTCCCTGTGTGGAGTTTGCATGTTCTCCCCGGGCCCGCGTGGGTTTTCTCCGGGCACTCCGGTTTCCTCCCACATTCCAAAAACATGCTTGGTAGGCCGATTGAAGACTCCAAATTGTCCCTAGGTGTGAGTGCGAGTGTGATTGGTTGTCTGTCTCTGTGTGCCCTGCGATTGGCTGGCAACCAGTTCAGGGTGTCCCCCGCCTACTGCCCGATGACTGCTGGGATAGGCTCCAGCACGCCCGCGACCCCCGTGGGGACTAAGCGGTTCAGAAAATGGATGGATGGATGGATGGATTTTGCCAAATCTTGACTTGAGACCTGATAGGAAGTATTAAACGTTTAGTTAAATGAAAGCAATTTAAATTATGACTTTGTATAAATACTAGATATTAACAGAACATCTACTGCGCAAAATGGGCAGAGTTTACTTGTTTGAGAAGGAGTGGCTTATTTAAGACTAAGATTTATTTAATCTGTTTCCAAATTTCACCACATGATGGTGCCCATTTTGACTTCTTAGGACATATTAAACACTTAGCTTGTTATTATATTCAAGGTAATCAGATTTGTTTATTATTCTAATGGTCTTTTCAAAACTATTCTGGATTACTACTTTGGATCTATTCTACATTACTTGGCAACAACATACTCTGTAATAGATTAGGCAGTATAATCACATATGTTAACTTGAGAGTGCCCACACTCAATCTACAGTGGAAAACTTACAGCCAACAAACACCGTGGAACCTAAAGGAATGAAATTAAACATTAACATTTCGCCTCGACCAATATTCACACGTACAACGCAACGCGGCTACATTTCTGCTAGTGCTATTACAGCGAATGCTAGCGACATCGACAACTTTAGTCAAACTACACAAATGTAAATCTCCTTAAACACAATGAGTGTTTGTTAGAGATTTGCTCACTCCAACTTATTTCGCAAGAACCACACGAGAGACAAGCAAGTTCTTTTAGACACCAGCAGGTGGAGAGTTCACACGTTGAAGGAGTGAAGTCTGAAACTCTCCCAACTGCAAGGACATATTTATTAAGAGAAAGCGTGGGGGCATGAGTGGACTGAATAGGAAGGCCTTGTGCTCTAGTCAAAACATATCAGGGGGTGTTTTACGACCTTGTGTAGAATGGGACAAGTTATCTTATTCATTACCGGTTGCATTCCAACATAATTATACGATAAGGATACTCTGTAAAACCCTAACAGTGTTACTTACCGTGTACGCTCTGGACGGTCCAGTTGCAAGCAGAAAATAAAAATATTTCTCTTCTTAGTCGTCGTGTTACCATCCGCTGTGTGTTTGTCAATGTCGCCATTTTCCTACTTCCTGTTGCGAGCCACGCCCACGGATTTAA
This sequence comes from Syngnathus scovelli, assembly GCF_024217435.2. NCBI lineage: Eukaryota > Metazoa > Chordata > Actinopteri > Syngnathiformes > Syngnathidae > Syngnathus > Syngnathus scovelli. The sequence goes on along the minus strand of NC_090856.1, from coordinate 16,361,964 downwards.
ATTTTGGTGGAAGTTCCGCCCATTGGCGTCGTTTTCGCGTATAGCAAATCCGATTGGTTGGGAAGGGGGCGCGGTTATGCAGCCGAGGGGTCCTGTGATCAGTGGGAGGAAAAGTGTGCACGGTCTCGTCGATTTGAAATGCTGCCTTCCGATTAGCGTTGTCAGGCCAAGTTCAGCTGCGCTCTGATTGGTCAGACTGAATTTGGGCTGAGGTAGGAGGCGGGCAAAGTGGCACTTAGGTTTTAGTTTTTGAAGGCACCTTTCACTCTTGAGGTGAGCGTGTGTTGCTCTTCTGTCACTGCCATAGTCACGAGTCTTTGGTCGAGTGGTAACGTTAGTACCTCTGGTACGAAGGAACAAGTGTTCGAGACCTGCCCTTGGGCTGTACTGTGTCAATTTTCTCTCACTTCTGCATAAAGTTTGAAACTGTTCCCCCCCCCCCCTGTAATTTGGCCTAGGAATGAGGGAACCTGTTCAAATTTGCCACACTACCTGAGCAGACCCCAGGAAGACAGAAAAAAAAACAGTCGATGTCCAGGATTCACCATTCTCAAAATAAGGGGGGGGGGGACATATCCTCACGGGGCCGCCATGAGGATATGTTCCCCCCCCCCCCCCCCTGTAATTTGGCCTAGGAATGAGGGAACCTGTTCAAATTTGCCACACTACCTGAACAGACCCCCAGGAAGACAGAAAAAAAGCCAGTCGATGTCCAGGACTCACCGTTCTCAAAATGGGAGGGGGGCACAAATATTCACGGCTTGACATTTTTTATAGCGTTCCTGTTACAATTTTTATCCCACCACCTTTCACTTTGCTTGGGACAAAAGGAGCCTTCAGAACTGAAATTTCTTCTCAATTATTCATTCAAATCAATTCACTCAAATCATTCTCGTTATGAAAGATTTGATTACAAAATGTGTGTGGCTTTTTCTTAAATGAACACATTTGACATTGCTATAGTGTCACCTTTTAATTATATTGTGCTGTCATTTTAAAGCAAGTTAATGAATGCAACAATATTAATTTGCTTTGAAAATACCTGAGTAATAAAATGGATGGTGTTGGATTTTGTCCACAATTTAGGGAGCGCGTTATCTGCGCCTCACGGCATAAGCCTTTGCCAATCACCTGTTATCCAATTTACTCACTGCGTGCTCGTTTGATTTCTTCAGATTTAGGAAAATGCAAAGACACTGAAGCAGAAATTAGACTTACACAGATTGGTTGAGTTCAATCACAATTCTTGTTCAAAAAGCTCTGTTTTCAGGAAAGTACAATACAGCGCTGGGCCCTTCAAGAGCGGAAAGTCTCCATTCAGAAAAGGCAAAGTCCAAGGTTCTTAGATCAGTTTTATATTCAGTAGCACATTGTGGGCCGGGATTGATGGGCGATGAGTCTTCGGGGTGGGGCAAGTTCGAAGGAGAGTCTGCTTCCATGGGAGTGGTGCTGGTTATGGGCGATTCGGTGTGTAGGTAGGGGGCTGTTGGTGTGTGTGTGTGGAGGGGGGCTGTTGTCTTCTCTCCCGTCTTTCGGCCTTGGCGATCATCTTTGGCCGAGTCTTTGGGTGGCTCCTTCTGGCACCTTCTGGTTTTATCTCCACGTGACCTTCCTGTGAACATTCTTCTCCAATCTTGGACATACACTGTCGTACCTCATTCAACCGTATCTTTTCTTTGTTAGGCAAACTATTTCCCTCTGTGCAGAGAGCGTTCAGTAGTAATCAAAAACTGGCGTCTAGCATTAGTCAAAACATAAGATACAATCAAGTACTGAACGGTCAAGACGACTCTGGCCGTGTCCATGATTCAGAGAAAAAACATCAGGCATGCATTCCACAGTTCCTTAAGGGTCATTAAGCTATTTAGGCAATATATCAAAAGTCATTTGTTATTTCAAAGTCCTCAGAAATATATCAGATCATAAAGTTATAAAAACCTTTCTCATCACCACTTATCAAAAATGTCTAGTTATGTCTTCTTTATTGATTTGGTGAGTAGGTATAATTATATGCTTAAAATGGTTCTTTTATTTATTTAATATGTGAATATACTTGTCTGCTTATGTACTTTATTCAATGAGGTTTGAGGATATCTGTTTTTGTAGCGAGGCAGGACTTTTTGTATTTCGACCTCATTCCTTCACTCCCTCTGTTGACCTCAGTTTTACTGAGGTCACCAAAATCGTTGATGCCACCAGGGTCCCTCTGATGGCACACCACGTCCCTCTGTGGAGCCGCTACAAGTCCCTCTGTGGGGCCGCCAATGAGTGAGAAAAATAAATATAGATAAAATTCATACCCAGACATTTGTAAAAGATGGAGAGTGGAAAGGCAATTAGCCTAGATGACATCCCAGTGACAGCATGGAACTATCAAGGAGAGATGGCAGGGGAGATTCTTAAAAAGCGAGAAGTTCCCCGGAAAGGTGTTGACTTCTATTTCTTATTTCAGACCACGGCGATGCGCAGAACTGTAGTAGCTACAGTGTTAAGGATCGGACAGTACAGCCAAGTGCGTGACGACGGACTTTATTGGAAGGGGATGATGGGAACAGCCGGCGCTGGAGCGGCGATCGGGCTGGAGAGGACAAACTGTTCTGCGGGGGTTTCGAATAGTCACGCGAGTCAAGTTTCTCCGGGACTGATGAGCGAAGCAGCATCAAGGGACAGACTGGCATTCGGTTCTGCGCTTGCGGCGCTGATATAGCGCTGTCCATGAACCCGTGGCAGGTGACGGTGATTCCACTGACAGGGGGGGCGTGGTCCCGTCGCAGGTGGCACCCGACGTCCCCAGGAACCGAAAACAACAAAACAACAACAACAAAAAACAAAAAAACAAAAGGAAGGCAATACCCCGGGCAGCCAGGTGGATTGGTCAGCACACCGCTGAAACGTCCGACACCTCGCCAGACGCAGGCTCGACGGGCGCGGGGGCAGAAGACCCCGGTACCGGTGGGCAAGACCTCCCCAGACCCTCACCCCTGGTCCCCTCGTCCCTCCTCGGGCGCCCGCGCCAAGGACCCGGTTGGTCCGGATGACAGCGATGGAACTCCGTGATGAGCGAACGGTCGAGTATCCAGCGGCTCGGAACCCAGGAGCGGTGCGCGTCGTCATAACCCTCCCAGTCCACGAGATATTGTAGGCCCCGACCACGCCGCCGCGATCGGAGCAGGGAGCGGACAGCGTAAGCCGGGCCTCCATCGACGAGCTGGGGCGGCGGCGGCGGAACGGGCGCCGGCGCCAACGCGCTCTCATGTATGGGCCGCACACGGGACACGTGGAACGTGGGATGAACCTTCATGGAGTCTGGAAGGAGCAGACGGACTGCGGCCGGGCCAATCACCTTCTGGATAGTTTTGGAATAATTTTAAGTAAAGCTTTGGCCTGCCAGAGCTGGAGGCCTCGCCTTTACGAGTTTATCTTTTCCTTTTATCTAGGTTCTTCCTTTTATGTGATAGGGATGTCTTTTGATCCCTGTCAGCCATTTGTATCCTTCCTGTCCTTATGTTGTCTGTGTGTTTTGGTTCCCGTAAGAGTCCTTCACTAACAATGAGCGGGGCTTAATTGCATAGGTGACATGTTCTTTGTTTGATTCACAGGAACTTCATTCCTTTTATATAGATGTAGGTTTGATTCATAGATTGTAGTTTATCAGACCTGTTTTTCTTTGTTAAGGGATACATACAGTTAGAAATAGTTGCATAAAAGTTATCCCATATTTACTCAATGTTTGTTTAAGGAACTGCATACCGGTTACCTCACGTTTGCTTAATGTGTGTTGAAATGTTTAGGACAAGTTACTTATTACTATTGTGTGTTAATTACCAAGTAGATAAAGTTAGCAAAGGTCTAGTTGCATTTGTTCCACAGCAAAGCGGCAATCAACGTGCGTCAGGGTATTTGTTGACCTCGAGGACAAGTCAGCCAACTGTGAAGGAAGACAGCTGCGGACGGCCTCTGCGGGGGGTCAAGAGCCAACAGCGAAGTGCTAATTCACACCACACTACATTCTTTTTCTAATCAGCGTTGCTACAGACACAATCCCCCCTCCCTTTAGTGTAGCAACGCCTCTGTAACCAGGGCAACCATAACATTAAAAAGAGGGGCACGTGGAGTAAGGACTCAGAACTGGTGGAGGTTGTAACTGAGATTGCTTGCTCTATCGTTCTCCTTGCGAGTAAACCTGTTCTGGTTGTCTTCTCCTCTTCATTCCAGCGAGTGATTTAATGTCTAATCGTATTTAGACCCAACATTTAAACGGTCCAACAAAGCGGGGCGCCAGTTTGCGGGATCCCGCTCGCAGCGGCAAATCCCGCGTCGAGAGCCACACACGCTGCCCCACTCTGTACTCCGGAGCCGGCGTCCGGTGCTTGTTCGCCTGGCGGGCGTAGCCTGAAACAGAGCGGAGAAGAGTGACCCGGCCCCTCGCCCAGGCACGATGACAACGGCGGACACAAGCCCGGGCCGACGGGCACGCCGCACCACGCTCCTGGTGGGCGAACAAGGGTGGCTGGTACCCGAAGACGCAGTGGAAAGGCAAAAGTCCCGTGGCCGAGCTGGGAAGGGAATTGTGAGCATACTCTACCCAGGGAAGCTGTTGAACCCACCCGCGCTGGTCCCCGGCGGCCATGCATCGGAGAGCCCTGCCCAGTTCCTGGTTCAGGCGCTCCGCTTGACCGTTGGACTGAGGGTGAAACCCCGAGGAGAGGCTGACCGTGGCGCCGAGGAGTCGGCAGAACTCCATCCAGAAGGTGGACGCGAATTGAGGTCCTCGGTCTGACACGATGTCTTGTGGAAGACCGTGGTGACAAAACACCTCCCGCACCATGATGGACGCCGTCTGCTTCGCAGATGGGAGCTTAGGCAGAGCGATAAAATGCGTCATCTTGCTAAAACGGTCTACCACCGTGAGGACCACCGTGGTTCCCTCTGAGGGGGGGAGGCCTGTGACAAAGTCAATTGAAAGGTGAGCCCAGGGACGCTGGGGAACCGGCAAGGGTTGAAGCAGCCCGGCCGGAGGACGAGTAGACGTCTTGTAGCGGTTACAGATTGAGCAGGCTCTGACGTAATCGCTGGTGTCCACTTGCCAGGTGGGCCACCAGAAACGCTGTGCCACCACGTACCTCGTGCGTGCAGCGCCGGGATGACAGGCCAGGCGTGAGTCGTGCGCCCATTGCAGCACGGCCGATCGCAGGCCTTCAGGGACGAACAGGCGACCCTCCGGGCAGTTGCTGGGGCCGGGTTGATCGCGTGATGCGGCTTCCACTTGGCGTTCAATCTCCCATGTGAGAGCCGCCACCCGAACCGAGCTCGGGAGGATAGTGGGAGGCGGACCCTGTCCCTCCTCCCCACCAGGAAACAAACGTGACAGGGCGTCCGCCTTCGCGTTACGGGAACCCGGTCTGTAGGAAAGAGAGAACTCAAACCGGTCAAAGAACAGAGCCCACCGTGCTTGTCTCGCGTTCAGTCTCTTGGCCGATCTCAGATACTCCAAGTTGCGGTGGTCGGTCCAGACAATGAACGGAGTGGTGGCGCCCTCCAGCCAATGTCGCCACTCCTCCAAAGCCAACTTGACGGCGAGGAGCTCCCGATTACCGATGTCATAGTTCCTTTCTGAGGCTGACAAACGGCGAGAAAAGAAGGCGCACGGATGGAGACGATCGTCTTGGCGGCTACGTTGAGACAACACCGCCCCGACACCCACGTCCGAGGCATCCACTTCGACCACGAACTGTCTGTCGGGATCGGGAACTCTGAGGATGGGAGCGGATGTGAACCTCCTCTTAAGCTCCTGAAATGCCTGTTCCGCCCGTTCTGTCCATTTGTATGGGGAGGCGGGGCTGGTAAGGGCGGTGAGTGGCGCGGCCACCGTGCTGTATCCACGGATAAAACGTCGATAAAAGTTTGCGAAACCTAAGAATTGTTGCAGCCGCTTGCGTGTCTTGGGAACAGGCCATGACGTGACCGCCTCCACCTTCCCAGGGTCCATTTCGATGGATCCCTCACGCACCACGTAGCCGAGGAATTTGACAGAGGAGGCGTGGAACTCGCACTTCTCTGCCTTCACGTAGAGCGAATTCTCTAGGAGGCGTCGCAGCACCGCCCGAACATGCTTGATGTGCTCAGGAAGCGAGCGGGAGAAGATGAGGATGTCGTCCAAATAAACGAACACAAATTTGTCCAGCATGTCTCGTAACACGTCGTTTATCAGGGACTGGAAAACTGCTGGGGCGTTGGTGAGCCCAAACGGAACCACCAAGTACTCGTAGTGTCCGCTCGGGGTGTTGAAAGCCGTCTTCCACTCGTCTCCCTCCCGGATGCGGATCAGGTGGTAGGCGTTGCGAAGATCCAGCTTTGTGAAGATGGTGGCACCCTGAAGGCTCTCAAAGGCGGAAGAAAGAAGAGGCAGAGGGTATCGGTTCTTTACAGTGATCTCGTTTATTCCCCGGTAGTCGATACACGGGCGGAGCGTGCCCTCCTTCTTCTTCACGAAGAAAAACCCCGCTCCCGCAGGTGAAGAGGACGGCCGTATGATACCGGCTGCCAGGGACTCCCGGATGTATTCCTCCATAGCCCGGCGCTCAGGAGCGGACAGGGAGTAGACGCGTCCCTTGGGAGGGAAGGTGCCGGGCAACAGGTCGATGGCGCAATCGTAGGACCGGTGTGGAGGAAGAGAAGCGGCCCTGGCTTTACTAAAAACCTCCTTGAGTTCGTGATAAACTGCTGGGACATTGGAGATGTCGGGACTGTACCTGGGCGGGGCTCTGCCGAGTGGGCTGGTGGCCGCCTTCAGGCACACTCGATGGCAGCGGTCGCTCACTGCCGTACCACCCCCAGCCCCCAGTCCAGCACCGGGTTGTGCTGCCGCAACCAAGGGTGCCCCAGGATGAGCTGCTGTCCTGGGAGGGAAAGAAGAAAAAGCTGGATGGTCTCGTGGTGATTGCCGGAGAGCATTACCTTAACCGGTTCCGTCACGAAAGCCACCTCGCCAATCAGACGGCCATCAATGGTACGCGCGGGAATGGACGGGCTCAGCGGGAGGAAGCCGACACCCCACTGACGCGCCAGGCTAATGTCCATGATGTTCCCCTCCGCGCTGGAATCCACCAAGGCCGCCACGTTCTGGTCGCCCGCCGCAAGCTGGACACGTGCCTGTAGCGTGAGCGTGCTGGGACTGGGAGAGCCGGTGCTGGTCGAGCTCACGCGGATCCCCCCGACGCCGTGTGAGCTCCGGCCTTTTAACGGGCACCCTGCCACCCGATGGCCCCCTCCCCACAGTAAAAACACAAGCCCAGCGAGAGGCGTCGACGGTGCTCCTCCGAGGGAACCCGAGCCCCTCCCAGATCCATGGGCTCGGCGGGTGGTGTGGTTGACGGGTCCCCAGCAGACGGAGGAATGTGGCCACGCGGATTCCGCGGGGACCTCCGATCGCGCCGCCGCGTCCGGATCCGCAGGTCTACTCGGGCCGCCAAGTCCATCGCGCCCTTCAGGGTTCGCGGGCGATCGTAAGACACCAGTTCGTGTTTCATATACTCGGCGAGGCCGTTTAGGAATGTGCTAACGAGCGCTGGCGCGTTCCATCCGCTGCTGCCGGCCAACGTCTGGAACTTAAGGGCGTACTCCGCGACCGATCGGCTACCTTGACGCAGCGTCGCCAGTTCCTCGGCGGCGTCTTCGGCGGCGGATCCCAGGTCGAACAGGCAGAGCAATTCCTCTGCGAAGGCGTCGAAGGAATCGCATGCCGGGGCCATCCTTTCATACTCTGCCAAACCCCATAGCCGCGCCTCGCCCGTGAGGTGGGTTAGGACGAACCCGACCTTGGCTGATTCTGACGCAAACGTGACGGGCTGGAGGCTGAACATTATGCGACAGTTGGTCACAAACGCCCTCACGTGCTTGGGATCGCCGTTGCACTTTTCGATGTTGCTGAGGCGGGGCTCCGGGACGTCCACGAGCCTCCTGGCCTCGGCAGACGGGCGGTGCGGGGGTGCCGTGACAGCCGGGGACGCAGCCACCGACAGTCTCTGGAGGGCTTGGGCCATCTCCTGCTACTGCAGCTGTTGTTGCTGACCAACCTCGATCAGGTTCCGGATGGCTATGTGAAGCCCTTTGAGACTCTTTGTGATTTAGGGCTATACAAATAAACTTGACTTGACTTGACTTAATCCGGTCGGCTGGAGCTATTTTCGGCCACCTGGCGCGTGCGCACGGCCTCCCGGTGGTCCCGGGTGGCGTGCGTGAGTTCGCCGGCCGACGGAAGTGGAATGAGGCTCCGCGATCTCCTCCGCGGTGCTTATAAACATCCGATACGCTCGGCGGGAGCTACTTTCGGCCACTTGGCGCATGTGCACGGCCTCCCGGTTGTTCCGGGCGGCGTGTACGAGTGTGCTGGCCGCTGGAAGTCAAATGAGGCTCCGCAATCTCCTCGGCGGTGCTTATAAACAGCCGGTCCGCTAGGTGGGAGCTTATTTCGGCCATTTGGTGCGTGCGCACGGCCTCCCGGTGGAGCCGGGCGGCGTGCGCGAGTGTGATGGCCGCTGGAAGTGCAATGAGGCTCCACAATCTCCTCCGCAGTGCTTATAAACAGCCGATCCACTAGGCGGAAGCTTATTTCGGCCACTTGGCGCGTGCCCACAGCCTCCGGGTTGTTCCGGGTGGCGTGCGCGAGTGTGCTGGCCACTGGAAGTGCAATGAGGCTCCGCAATCTCCTCCGCAGTGCTTATAAACAGCCGATCCACTAGGCGGGAGCTTATTTCGGCCACTTGGCGCGTGCCCACGGCCTCCGGGTTGTTCCGGGTGGCGTTCGCGAGTGTGCTGGCCGCTGGAAGTGCAATGAGGCTCCGCAATCTCCTCCACAGTGCTTATAAACAGCCGATCCGCTGGGCGGGAGCTTATTTCGGCCACTTGGCGCGTGCGCACGGCCTCCCGGTGGAACCGGGAAGCGTGCGCGAGTGTGCTGGCCGCTGATAGTGCAATGAGGCTCCGTGATCTCCTCCGCGGTGCTTATAAACAGCCGATCCACTAGGCGGGAGCTTATTTCGGCCACTTGGCGCGTGCCCACTGCCTCCGGGTTGTTCCGGGCGGCGTGCGCGAGTGTGCTGGGCGCTGGAAGTGCAATGAGGCTCTGCGATCTCCTCCGCGGTGCTTATAAACAGCCGATCCGCTAGGCGGGACCTCATTTCGGCCACTTGGCGCGTGCGCACGGCCTCCCGGTTGTTCCGGGCGGCGTGCGCGAGTGTGCTGGCCGCTGAAAGTGGGATGAGGCTCCGCGATCTCCTCGGCGGTGCTTATAAACATCCGATACGCTCGGCGGGAGCTATTTTCGGCCACTTGGCGCATGTGCACGGCCTCCCGGTTGTTCCGGGCGGCGTGCGCGAGTGTGCTGGCCGCTGGAAGTCAAATGAGGCTCCGCGATCTCCTCCGCGGTGCTTATAAACAGCCGATCCGCTAGGCGGGAGCTTATTTCGGCCACATGGCGTATGCGCACGGCCTCCCGGTTGTCCCGGGCGGCGTGCGTAACTGTGCTGGCCGCTGGAAGTCAAATGAGGCTCCGCGATCTCCTCCGTGGTGCTTATAAACAGCAGATCCGCTCGGCGGGAGCAATTTTCGGCCACGTGGCGCGTGCACATGGCCTCCCGGTGGTGCCAGGCGGCGTGCGCGAGTGTGCTGGCCGCTGGAAGTGGAATGAGGCTCCGCGATCTCCTCCGCGGTGCTTATAAACATCCGTTACGCGCGGCGGGAGCTCTTTTCGGCCACTTGGCGCATGCGCACGGCCTCCCGGTTGTTCCGGGCGGCGTGCGCGAGTGTGCTGGCTGCTGGAAGTCAAATGAGGCTCCGCAATCTCGTCGGCGGTGCTTATAAAAAGCCGATCCGCTAGGCGGGAGCTTATTTCGGCCACTTGGCGCGTGTGCACGTCCTCTCGGTTGTTCCGGGCGGCGCGCGCGAGTGTGCTGGCCGCTGGAAGTCAAATGAGGCTCCGCAATCTCCTCGCCGGTGCTTATAAACCGCCGATCCGCTACGTGGGAGCTCATTTCGGCCACTTGGTGCGTGCGCACGGCCTCCCGGTTGTTCCGGGCGGCGTGCGCGAGTGTGCTGGCCGCTGGAAGTGCAATGAGGCTCTGCGATCTCCTCCGCGTTGCTTATAAACAGCCGATCCGCTAGGCGGGAGCTTATTTCGGCCACTTGGCGCGTGCGCACGGCCTCCTGGTAGAGTCGGGCGGTGTGCGCGAGTGTGCTGGCCGCTGGAAGTGCAATGAGGCTCCGTGATCTCCTCCGCGTTGCTTATAAACAGCCGATCCGCTAGGCGGGAGCTTATTTCGGCCACTTGGGGCGTGCGCACGGCCTCCTGGTAGAGTCGGGCGGTGTGCGCGAGTGTGCTGGCCGCTGGAAGTGCAATGAGGCTCCGTGATCTCCTCCGCGGTGCTTATAAACAGCCGATCCGCTCGGCATGGAGCTATTTTGGCCACTTGACGCGTGCGCACGGCCTCCCGGTTGTTCCGCGCGGCGTGCGCGAGTGTGCTCGCCGCTGGAAGTCAAATGAGGCTCCGCAATCTCATCGGCGGCGCTTATAAACAGCCGATCCGCTAGGCGGGAGCATATTACGGCCATCTTGGCGCGTGCGCACGGCCTCCCGGTGGAGTCGGGCGGCGTGCGCGAGTGTGCTGGCCGCTGGAAGTGCAATGACGCTCCGCGATCTCCTCCGGGGTGCTTATAAACAGCCGATCCGGTAGGCGGGAGCTTATTTCGGCCACTTGGCGCATGCGCACGGCCTCCCAGTTGTTCCGGGTGGAGTGCGCAAGTGTGCTGGCCGCTGGAAGTCGAATGAGGCTCTGCGATCTCATCCGCGGTGCTTGTAAACAGCCAATCCGCGTGGCTTGGAGCTATTTCCGGCCAGGCGGCGCGTGCGCACGGCTTCCCGGTGGTCCCGCTGTTTTCCACTGTCAGAAGGATGAAAATACAAAGTACAACGCTTGGACGTGGGTGAAGACGTCACCGGTGAGTCCTTCCTTCCTATTTATTCACCTTCTAGGTGCTAGAGGCTAAGTTATAGAAGTTAAGTGTTAGAGGCCAAGTGTTAGAGGCAACACAATACGAACAACACAACACAATACGAACAACTCAAAACAATATGAACAACACAATATGAATACGAACAACACAACACATTACGAACAACACAAAACAATACGAACAACACAACGATACTGGACTGAAAAACACGATACCGCAGTGAACAACACAATACCGCAATGAACAACACCATGCCGCACTGAACAACACCATGCCGCACTGAACAACACCATGCCGCATTGAACAACACCATGCCGCACTGAACAACACCTTGCCGCACTGAACAACACTTTGCTGCACTGAACAACACCTTGCCGCAATGAACAACACCATGCCCCACTGAACAACACCATCCCGCACTGAACAACACCATGCCGCAATGAACAACACCATGCCGCACTGAAGAACACCATGCCGCACTGAACAAAACCATGCCGCACTGAACAACACCATCCCGGACTGAACAGCACCATCCCGCACTGAACACCATCCCGCACTGAACAACACCATGCCGCACTGAACAACACCATGCCGCACTGAACAACACCATGCCGCACTGAACAACACCATGCCACACTGAACAACACCATGCCGCACTGAACAACACCATGCCGCACTGAACAACACCATGCCGCACTGAACAACACCATGCCGCCATGAACAACAGGGTGCCGCACTGAACAACACCTTGCCGCACTGAACAACACCTTGCCGCACTGAACACCTTGCCGCAATGAACAACACCATGCCGCAATGAACAACACCATGCCGCACTGAACAACACCATGCCGCAATGAACAACACCATGCCGCAATGAACAACACCATGCCGCACTGAACAACACCATGCCACACTGAACAACACCATGCCGCACTGAACAACACCATCCCGCACTAAACAACACCATCCCGCACTGAACAACACCATGCCGCACTGAACAACACCATGCCACACTGAACAACACGACGCCACACTGAACAACACGACGCCACACTGAACAACACGACGCCGCACTGAACAACACGACGAGTGTGCTGGCCGCTGAAAGTGCAATGAGGCTCTGCGATCTCCTCCGCGTTGCTTATAAACAGCCGATCCGCTAGGCGGGAGCTTATTTCGGCCACTTGGGGCGTGCGCACGGCCTCCTGGTAGAGTCAGGCGGTGTGCGCGAGTGTGCTGGCCGCTGGAAGTGCAATGAGGCTCCGTGATCTCCTCCGCGGTGCTTATAAACAGCCGATCCGCTCGGCATGGAGCTATTTTGGCCACTTGACGCGTGCGCACGGCCTCCCGGTTGTTCCGCGCGGCGTGCGCGAGTGTGCTCGCCGCTGGAAGTCAAATGAGGCTCCGCAATCTCATCGGCGGCGCTTATAAACAGCCGATCCGCTAGGCGGGAGCATATTACGGCCATCTTGGCGCGTGCGCACGGCCTCCCGGTGGAGTCGGGCGGCGTGCGCGAGTGTGCTGGCCGCTGGAAGTGCAATGACGCTCCGCGATCTCCTCCGGGGTGCTTATAAACAGCCGATCCGGTAGGCGGGAGCTTATTTCGGCCACTTGGCGCATGCGCACGGCCTCCCAGTTGTTCCGGGTGGAGTGCGCAAGTGTGCTGGCCGCTGTAAGTCGAATGAGGCTCTGCGATCTCATCCGCGGTGCTTGTAAACAGCCAATCCGCGCGGCTTGGAGCTATTTCCGGCCAGGCGGCGCGTGCGCACGGCTTCCCGGTGGTCCCGCTGTTTTCCACTGTCAGAAGGATGAAAATACAAAGTACAACGCTTGGACGTGGGTGAAGACGTCACCGGTGAGTCCTTCCTTCCTATTTATTCACCTTCTAGGTGCTAGAGGCTAAGTTATAGAAGTTAAGTGTTAGAGGCCAAGTGTTAGAGGCAACACAATACGGACAACACAACACAAGACGAACAACTCAAAACAATACGAACAACAAAATATGAACAACACAACACAATACGAACAACACAACACAATACGAACAACACAACACATTACGAACAACACAAAACAATACGAACAACACAACGATACTGGACTGAAAAACACGATACCGCAGTGAACAACACAATACCGCAGTGAACAACACCATGCCACACTGAACAACACCATGCCGCACTGAACAACACCATGCCGCACTGAACAACACCATGCCGCACTGAACAACACCATGCCGCACTGAACAACACCTTGCCGCAATGAACAACACCATGCCGCACTGAAGAACACCATGCCGCACTGAACAAAACCATGCCGCACTGAACAACACCATCCCGCACTGAACAGCACCATCCCGCACTGAACACCATCCCGCACTGAACAACACCATGCCGCACTGAACAACACCATGCCGCACTGAACAACACCATGCCGCACTGAACAACACCATGCCACACTGAACAACACCATGCCGCACTGAACAACACCATGCCGCACTGAACAACACCATGCCACACTGAACAACACCATGCCGCACTGAACAACAGGGTGCCGCACTGAACAACACCTTGCCGCACTGAACAACACCTTGCCGCACTGAACACCTTGCCGCAATGAACAACACAATGCCGCAATGAACAACACCATGCCGCACTGAACAACACCATCCCGCACTGAACAACACCATGCCGCAATGAACAACACCATGCCGCAATGAACAACACCATGCCGCACTGAACAACACCATGCCACACTGAACAACACCATGCCGCACTGAACAACACCATCCCGCACTGAACAACACCATCCCGCACTGAACAACACCATGCCGCACTGAACAACACCATGCCACACTGAACAACACGACGCCACACTGAACAACACAACGCCACACTGAACAACACGACGCCGCACTGAACAACACGACGCCGCATTGAACAACACGACGCCGCACTGAACAACACCATGCCGCACTGAACAACACCATGCCGCACTGAACAACACCATGCCGCACTGAACAACACCATGCCGCACTGAACAACAACATCCCGCACTGAACAACACCATGCCGCACTGAACAACACCATGCCGCACTGAACAACACCATGCCGCACTGAACAACACCATGCCGCACTGAACAACACCATGCCGCACTGAACAACACAATGCCGCACTGCACAACACCATGCAGCAATAAACAACACCATGCCGCACTGAACAACACCATGCCGCACTGAACAAATCCATGCCGCACTGAACAACACCATGCCACACTGAATAAATCCATGCTGCACTGAACAATACAATGGCGCACTGAACAACACAATGGCGCACTGAACAACAAACACCATGCCGCACTGAACAACACCATGCCACACTGAACAACACCATGCCGCACTGAACAACACCATGCCACACTGAACAACACCATGCCGCACTGAACAACACCATGACACACTGAACAACACCACGCCGCACTGAACAACACCACGCCGCACTGAACAACACGACACCGCACAGAACAACACAATACCGCACAGAACAACACAATACCGCACAGAACAACACAATATCGCACAAACAGTTTTAGATAATATTACCTTGCAGTCATGTGACACGGACATGACGTCATTGGGCGGAACTCACGGCAAAATTATAATCCTTGGGCGTAGCTTGCAACAGGAAGTAGGAAAGCGGCAATGCTGGCAAACAAAACACAGCGGTTAGTAACACGACGACTAACAAGACAAATATTTTCGTTTTCAGCTTGCAAAATTTACCGTCTAGATCGTACAAGGTAATTACAACTCATTGTTTTGAAAAACACGGGTTTTTTTTAGCCCTGAAAAGCGAGGGAGTGTGGCGTTTGGGAGGAACGTCGAACTCGGCATATTCACATGCAGGGCACTCTTGAACCAGAAGAGAGCGCCACAAAAAACGGTCGTTGCCCCAAACGCGCACTAAAAAGGGTCAGAATAACAAGAGTCCAAACGGCCAGCCGGGGCCACCCGTCCATCCATTTCTTCAGGGGGGAAAAATCGGAGTCACCGGTGAGTACATTTTGCATTTACCACTGCTTTTCTGCTTCTGTCTTCAAGTGTGTGGCATCCTGCGACCAAAGATTCAGCCAACCCCAAAGCGGTTGACCTCAACATCCCACCACCATGCCTACCAGAGCAGGTGACGTGATGCTTTGGACATCCTTCCGTCTCATATGCCCAAAAGTACTCTTTGCCACATCTGCGGAAATACGGTGTCTTTTCAAAGGTGCAAATAAATCCAGCGTGGGCGGAACACGCACGTCTTCGGTTTTTCCCGCTTTGTTTGTGTGACAGCTGTTGTGAAAATTTTATACAAATGAAATTGTATAGTACAGGTTTGGCCAAACCGCAACTCCCGAACCGCATGCGGCTCTTTGCTTGGATTCATGCGGCTCTTTTATGTTCATATCAACATTTGTGTGTGTGTGTGGGGGGGGGGGGGGGTTGTGCGTGTTGCCTTCACTTGAGTTCAATTTGGTATTTTCGTCAAAAGCGCATGTGGTGAAATTCCGCAAAGTAGGATGGGCAAACACATTCTGTTAGGGTTTTCCAGGTTATCTTGATCCTATGATTATGTTGGAATGTAACCTGTAATAATTTAACTCGCCTGTCTTGTCTTAACAAAAGTAGTACAACAAAGTGCTAAGATCTTTTGAACTGATTGACTAGCTGCAGAGGAAGCAATCAAAGTTGTTTTGTTCACACAACATCGTGAAGGACCCCCTGCTGTGCTTTGATCAGCCAGGGGCTTCGGCCATTTGTCTACTCTGACCCCCACTCTCAACCCCCACTCTGTTTTTCTCAATAAAAATGCTCCTGCACGAGGCCTGAGTCAGACCTCCATTTCGATCATCGCTGCACGCACAGCGATGAATGGACTCTCCACCTGCAGGTGTCCAAAAGGACTTACTTGTCTCCCGTGTGGTTCTTGCAAAATAAGTTGGAGTGAGCAAATCTCTAACACATTCCAGTAAACTATTAGTGTCAATTGGGCTCTCAAAATGGCAGGGAAAAGATGCACAGCAAAACGAAAATATGTAGATGAACACAGGACGTTTTTATGAGAGTGGGAAAGCTTCTATATTTTGTTGAACGTGATGCAAACCATTCTACCTGATATGTCAGACCTCAGCGCATTTCAAAGATTCAAATCTTCAGCGCCATGCACTTCAGCTCACTCCATGCTAACATTGATAAGGGGTCGAACCCACAACATCATGCTTAAGAGGTGGACATGTATAAAAGAAAAGGATCTGCAGACAAAACAAGTGAGGCAGAATATTGAGGTTTTTCTCGCGAGGAGTGCATTCAGATTTACAGCAATCTGACTACACTAAAAATCTGTTTGCACTCTTCGCTCTTTTTATTTGGAATGCCCTACCCACAATGTGAGACTTGCCCCTAATAGGTGGGGAGAAGGCGTGGGCTTTGTCTCATTAGAGAAGAAACAAGATTCTATGTGAACCAAGAAGTCACGGACAAGATGCCATGAGAAACGAATGCAAGGACAAAATGCTACGTGAAACAAGAAGTCACAGACAAGACGCCATGAGAAAAGAATGCAAGGACAAAATGCCATGTGCAGACATCAACAAAATAGATTGAGCTATCAACAACTTTCTTGGATTCCCAGAGGTGTAGAAGGTCAGGAAGCTCCAGACAGCATCGTTTGACTTGTTGACTGGTGGACGTCTGCAAGGCGAAACAGTAAGCATTCTGTGCAATAATCTTATTAATAGGTACTCATTAGAGAACGCATGATAACATATATATATACAATTTATCTAACACTAACCAGTGCGCCATTATGTCAACGCGTAATAACTAAGTCTGCTGATCAAAACAGCGGTTACTATATGACGTCGCTACGTCGTGGTCACGTGACGCAGACAAGACGTCAATGGGCGGAACTTCTGCCGAAATTAAAATCCGTGGGCAGAGTTAACTTGTTTAAAAGGGAGTGGGCAGAAGAAATATTTAATTTATTTAAATCTATTTTGAGTGCACACCATTATGTCAATGCATAACAACTGTAAATCTACTAAACAAAACAGCGGTTGCTATATGTCATCTGCCACGTTGTGGTCACGTGACAGACGTGACGTCGATGGGCGGAACTTCCGCCGGAATTCAAATCCGCGGGGAGAGTTAACTTGTTTAAAAGGGAGTGGGCAGAAGAATTATTTAATTTATTTAAATCTATTTGGAGTGCACAGCATTATGTCAATGCATAACAACTGTAAATCTACTAAACAAAACAGCGGTTGCTATATGACATCTGCCACGTTGTGGTCACGTGACAGACGTGACGTCGATGGGCGGAACTTCCGCCGGAATTCAAATCCGCGGGGAGAGGTTAGGGTTAGGGTTAGGGTTAGGGTTAGGGTTAGGATTATGTAAGGAGTTCCTCCCCTGAAGGAGAGGAGCAAAGGCACGGTCCTACCAACCACGCCCACGTCCCACAACCAGCCCCAGAGCACCCTGTCCGTCGTGGCTGCGCCAGCCATGCTGGTCAGGCCAAATTGGGCTTATTAAACAAGTATTTGTGTTGTAATTGTTGTTTGTTTTTGATTTTACTTTGCCTATCCGGTCGCCTTTTTTATATAAGTAATAAATGAGTTTCGACTTGGCATGATAGATTGACACCTGTACTTGCGTTCAAATTAGTCGTACCTCGCACTTAATTCATCAACTCCCCTATCTGGGTGGAGCGAGAGCATCTTGCTCTGTGCGGCATCCATGCGCTCTCCTATCTGGGTAGAGCGTGGGTAAATTATAATTTTGCGTCTAAATGTTTTCCTGTCGGCGCTAGTTTGCGCTCTCTTTTATTTCCTCCGTGTTTCGGCATCTTTTGTGCCTTCCTCAGGTCTGGCACACGGGAATTGCAGCTAAATTTAGTTTTATTGCACGTGGAGCTGTTTCCTCCTTCATGGCCGCATTGAGACTGAGTTTCCTGCTTTGAGCGGTCCTTATATAGTTTCATGTCAGCAATTTGCGTTTCGTTAAGGATAATTTCCCATCTACTTATTTTAGCTTATTAACTTGTTGTTTTCGCTCTTGTGTATTTCTGTTTCTTTTCTTGCAGGCACCGATTGGGCTTGAATATGTGATCTCGGCATAGGTAAGTATAACTGTGTGTTTCCTTGTTTCAGGTTTGTATCAGGTAAGTATTGTTTTTTTGATAGTGTAAATATTTACTTCCAACCACTTTTTAGTTTATATTCAATTTTGTGTTTATGTTCAAATTTTTGACTTCTTAATTTCCAATTTTTGACTTACAGGTTGAGATTTTTTTCATATTGGGAGTCAGGGAGGGATTTGGATTAGGGTTAGGGTTGGGGTTAGGGTTAGGATTAGGGTTTGGGGTTAGGTTAGGGTTAGGGTAGGATTGGTTTAGGGGACAGCGCACAGACGTAACAGGAGCTCAATGGAAACTGGAAACGTGGGGGGCAGTGGAGGTGGCACAGGCAAGTTAGGATCATGTAAGGAGTTCCTCCCCCGAAGGAGAGGAGCAAAGGCACGGTCCTACCATCCACGCCCACGTCCCACAACCAGCCCCAGAGCTGCCTGTCCGTCGTGGCTGCGCCAGCCATGCTGGTCAGGCCAAATTGGGCTTAATAAACAAGTATTTGTGTTGTAATTGTTGTTTGTTTTTGATTAGGTAAAGAGTTCCTCCCCCGAAGGAGAGGAACAAAGGCACGGTCCTACCATGCTGGCCAGGACTAATTAGGGCTTAATAAAGATCGTTTTTGACCTTGAACACGTGTTTGTGCTTATTGTATGTTTGTTTTTGATTGCACTTTACCTATCCGGTCGCCTTTGATATATAATTAATAAGTGAGTCTCGATTTGGCATGTAAGATTGACAGCTGCGCTTGCGTTCAACTAAATATTCGTACCTCGCACCTAATTCATCGACTCCCCTATCTGGGTGGAGCGAGAGCATCTTGCTCCGTGCGGCATCCATACGCTCTCCTATCTGGGCAGAGCGTGGGTAAATTACTATTTGTTTCCAATTGGTTTTGTACCGGCGTCATTTTGCGCTAAATTTTGTTCATCTGTGTGGCCATCGACAACGTTTCGGCATCTTTTGTGCCTTCTTCAGGTCTGGCACACAGGATTTGCATCTAAATTTAGTTTAGTTTCATCACATGTGGAGCTGCTTCCTCCTCCACGGCCGCATCGAGACTGAGAGCTCCTGCTCCGAACGGTGCTTATATACACTCCTCCAAGTGGGCGGAGCCAGCAATTTGCGCTTGTTTCTTTAGCATAGTAACTTGTTTTCTTGCAGGCACCGATTGGGCGTGGATTTGTGATCTCCGGAATAGGTAAGTATATTTTTGTTTTGGGTAAGTATTATGGTTTTAATTAAGGCAAGTGTTTACTTTTAACTGCTTTTTTTGCTTTTTTTTTCTCCCAAATAATGCTTATTTGCAATTGTTTACATTCAAATTTGATAGGTATGCACATTTTTTTTGTTTTGGGTGAGTATTGTGGTTTTATTTGAGGTAAGTATTTACTTTTAACTGCCTTTTGGTCTCAAATAGTGCTTATTTGCAATTATTGTTCAAATTTGTGTTTACGTTCAAATTTTGACTTGTTTATTTTCAAATTTTAACTTGCAGGTTGACGTTTTTGTCTTATCGGGAAATGGGGTCAGGTTAGGGTTAGGGTTAGGGTTAGGGTTAGGGTTAGGGTTAGGGTTAGGATTGGGGTTAGGGTTAGGGGTTAAGTTAGGATGGGGGATAGGTTAGTATTAGGGCTGGGATAGGACCAGTTTAGGGGACAGCACACAGACGTAACAGGAGCTCGATGGAAACCGGAAACGTGGGGGGGCGCACTGGAGGTGGCACAGGCGAGTTAGGATTAGGTAAAGAGTTCCTCCCCCGAAGGAGAGGAACAAAGGCACGGTCCTACCATCCTGGCCCGCACCCCACAACCAGCTCCAGAGCACCCTGCCCGTTGCGGCCGCACCCGCCATGCTGGCCAGGACTAATTAGGGCTTAATAAAGATCGTTTTTGACCTTGAACACGTGTTTGTGCTTATTGTATGCTTGTTTTTGATTGCACTTTACCTATCCGGTCGCCTTTGTTATATAATTAATAAGTGAGTCTCGATTTGGCATGTAAGATTGACAGCTGCGCTTGCGTTCAACTAAATATTCGTACCTCGCACCTAATTCATCGACTCCCCTATCTGGGTGGAGCGAGAGCATCTTGCTCTGTGCGGCATCCATGCGCTCTCCTATCTGGGTAGAGCGTGGGTAAATTAGTATTTGTTTCCAATTGGTTTTGTACCGGCGTCATTTTGCGCTAAATTTTGTTCATCTGTGTGGCCATCGACAACGTTTCGGCATCTTTTGTGCCTTCTTCAGGTCTGGCACACAGGAATTGCATCTAAATTTAGTTTAGTTTCATCACATGGGGAGCTGCTTCCTCCTCCACGGCCGCATCGAGACTGAGAGCTCCTGCTCCGAACGGTGCTTATATACACTCCTCCAAGTGGGCGGAGCCAGCGATTTGCGCTTGTTTCTTTAGCATAGTAACTTGTTTTCTTGCAGGCACCGATTGGGCGTGGATTTGTGGTTCAGCACTAACCTCTCGAAAGATTTCATGACCACAGATGTCAGTGCAACAGGTCTATAGTCATTCAGACCTGTGATGGCGGGCTTCTTGCCCACTGGAACGATGGTGGAGCTCTTGAAGCACGCGGGCACCTCACACAGCTCCAGGGAACGATTGAAGATCCGTGCAAAGGTGGGCGCCAGCTGCACCTGAAGGATGTCACGGGCCCCCTGCTGGACCCCCTCCAGTTTGCGTACCGGGCAAACAGGTTGGTGGATGATGCGGTCAACATGGGACTGCACTACATC
Organism: Syngnathus scovelli; assembly: GCF_024217435.2. Taxonomy (NCBI): domain Eukaryota; kingdom Metazoa; phylum Chordata; class Actinopteri; order Syngnathiformes; family Syngnathidae; genus Syngnathus; species Syngnathus scovelli. The sequence continues at coordinate 16,341,038 of NC_090856.1, read as the reverse complement.
CTGCAACACCTGGACACCCCAGGAAAGTACGCCAGGATCCTGTTTGTGGACTTCAGCTCGGCGTTCAACACCATCGCTCCTGACGTCCTCCAACAGAAGCTCATCCAGCTCGCGGTGCCTGCCTCCACCTGTCAGTGGATCACCAGCTTCCTGACCAACAGGAGACAGCGTGTGAGGCTGGGGAGCATCACATCTGACACTCTGACCACCAACACTGGAGCCCCTCAGGGGTGCATCCTCTCCCCACTGCTCTTCTCCCTCTACACCAATGATTTCTCCGCAAGTGACTCTTCTGTGAAGCTCCTGAAGTATGCAGACAACACCACTCTCATCGGACTGATCCAGAACGGTGATGAGACTGCGTACAGACAGGAGGTGGAGCGGCTGGTCCACTGGTGCAGCCAAAACCACCTGGACATGAACCCGCTCAAGACCGTGGAGATGACAGTGGACTTCAGGCGAGGCCCTTCACCACTTTCACCCCTCACTCTCCGCAGTAATACTATTCTCTCATCAGACACCTTCAAGTTCCTGGGAACCACAATCTCTCGGGACCTGAAATGGACCGGCCACATAGACTCTGTCCGGAAGAAGGCCCAGCAGAGGCTGTACTTCCTGAGACAGCTCAAGAAGTTCAACCTGCCGCGGGAGCTGCTGAAGACCTTCTACACTGCCATCATCCAGTCTGTCTTCTGCACCTCCATCACTGTCTGGTTTGGATCGGCCTCCAAACAAGACAAGCACAGACTGCAACGGACAGTAAGGACTGCAGAAAAGATAATTGGAATCAACCTCCCATCTATCCAAGACTTGTACCTGTCCAGGACCAGGAAACGTGCAAGTAACATCTCAACAGACCCTTCGCACCCAGGTTGCAGCCTGTTTGAACTACTCCCCTCCGGACGCCGTTGTAGAGCTCTGTACACTAAAACCAGCAGACACAGAGACAGCTTCTTCCCCCAGGCTGTCGCTCTGATGAACTCACACCACTCTTACAGTCTCAGAGTCATTACTGTGCAATAACATCCTGCTTTCCACACCTTTTTTGTTTACACTGTTTGTACTATGTGTCCTCTCTGCATCCATTGCAGCCTGGTCATCCTAGAAGAGGGACCCTCCCATCTCTGGTCTTTTCTCAAGGTTTCTCATTTCCCCTAGCTGGAGTTTTGAGTTTTTCCTTGCCCTCTTGGGAGTTTAAGATCAGGGGATGTTTGAGAATATCTTTCGTTCTTCACATGTGCTGAGTGTTGTTGTTAGTCACCTAAATGTTGAACAGAGGCTATGATTTACCGAATTCAAATTCCTTGTTTGGCACGCTCAAACATGGCGAATAAAAAACTCTTGAATCTTGAATCTTGAATTGTGGTTTTATTTGAGGTATTTACTTTTAACTGCCTTTTGGTCTCAAATAGTGCTTATTTGCAATTATTGTTCAAATTTGTGTTTACGTTCAAATTTTGACTTGTTTATTTTCAAATTTTAACTTGCAGGTTGACATTTTTGTCTTATCGGGAAATGGGGTCAGGTTAGGGTTAGGGTTAGGGTTAGGGTTAGGGTTAGGTTTAGGGTTAGGATTAGGGTTAGGGTTAGGGGTTAGGTTAGGATGGGGGATAGGTTAGGATTAGGGCTGGGATAGGACCAATAGGGGACAGCACACAGAGGTGGCACAGGCGAGTTAGGATTAGGTAAAGAGTTCCTCCCCCGAAGGAGAGGAACAAAGGCACGGTCCTACCATCCTGGCCCGCACCCCAGGCATCCTGCCCGTTGCGGCCGCACCCGCCATGCTGGCCAGGACTAATTAGGGCTTAATAAAGATCGTTTTTGACCTTGAACACGTGTTTGTGCTTATTGTATGTTTGTTTTTGATTGCACTTTACCTATCCGGTCGCCTTTGTTATATAATTAATAAGTGAGTCTCGATTTGGCATGTAAGATTGTCAGCTGCGCTTGCGTTCAACTAAATATTCGTACCTCGCACCTATTTCATCGACTCCCCTATCTGGGTGGAGCGAGAGCATCTTGCTCTGTGCGGCATCCATGCGCTCTCCTATCTGGGTAGAGCGTGGGTAAATTACTATTTGTTTCCAATTGGTTTTGTACCAGCGTCATTTTGCGCTAAATTTTGTTCATCTGTGTGGCCATCGACAACGTTTCGGCATCTTTTGTGCCTTCTTCAGGTCTGGCACACAGGAATTGCATCTAAATTTAGTTTAGTTTCATCACATGGGGAGCTGCTTCCTCCTCCACGGCCGCATCGAGACTGAGAGCTCCTGCTCCGAACGGTGCTTATGTACACTCCTCGAAGTGGGCGGAGCCAGCTATTTGCGCTTGTTTCTTTAGCATAGTAACGTGTTTTCTTGCAGGCACCGATTGGGCGTGGATTTGTGGTTCAGCACTAACCTCTCGAAAGATTTCATGACCACAGATGTCAGTGCAACAGGTCTATAGTCATTCAGACCTGTGATGGCGGGCTTCTTGGCCACTGGAACGATGGTGGAGCTCTTGAAGCACGCAGGCACCTCACACAGCTCCAGGGAACGATTGAAGATCCGTGCAAAGGTGGGCGCCAGCTGCACCTGAAGGATGTCACGGGCCCCCTGCTGGAGCCCCTCCAGTTTGCGTACCGGGCAAACAGGCTGGTGGATGATGCGGTCAACATGGGACTGCACTACATCCTGCAACACCTGGACACCCCAGGAAAGTACGCCAGGATCCTGTTTGTGGACTTCAGCTCGGCGTTCAACACCATCGCTCCTGACGTCCTCCAACAGAAGCTCATCCAGCTCGCGGTGCCTGCCTCCACCTGTCAGTGGATCACCAGCTTCCTGACCAACAGGAGACAGCGTGTGAGGCTGGGGAGCATCACATCTGACACTCTGACCACCAACACTGGAGCCCCTCAGGGGTGCATCCTCTCCCCACTGCTCTTCTCCCTCTACACCAATGATTTCTCCGCAAGTGACGCTTCTGTGAAGCTCCTGAAGTATGCAGACAACACCACTCTCATCGGACTGATCCAGAACGGTGATGAGACTGCGTACAGACAGGAGGTGGAGCGGCTGGTCCACTGGTGCAGCCAAAACCACCTGGACATGAACCCGCTCAAGACCGTGGAGATGACAGTGGACTTCAGGCGAGGCCCTTCACCACTTTCACCCCTCACTATCCGCAGTAATACTATTCTCTCATCAGACACCTTCAACTTCCTGGGAACCACAATCTCTCGGGACCTGAAATGGACCGGCCACATAGACTCTGTCCGGAAGAAGGCCCAGCAGAGGCTGTACTTCCTGAGACAGCTCAAGAAGTTCAACCTGCCGCGGGAGCTGCTGAAGACCTTCTACACTGCCATCATCCAGTCTGTCTTCTGCACCTCCATCACTGTCTGGTTTGGATCGGCCTCCAAACAAGACAAGCACAGACTGCAACGGACAGTAAGGACTGCAGAAAAGATAATTGGAATCAACCTCCCATCTATCCAAGACTTGTACCTGTCCAGGACCAGGAAACGTGCAAGTAACATCTCAACAGACCCTTCGCACCCAGGTTGCAGCCTGTTTGAACTACTCCCCTCCGGACGCCGTTGTAGAGCTCTGTACACTAAAACCAGCAGACACAGAGACAGCTTCTTCCCCCAGGCTGTCGCTCTGATGAACTCACACCACTCTTAGAGTCTCAGAGTCATTACTGTGCAATAACATCCTGCTTTCCACACCTTTTTCGTTTACACTGTTTGTACTATGTGTCCTCTCTGCATCCATTGCAGCCTGGTCATCCTAGAAAAGGGACCCTCCCATCTCTGGTCTTTTCTCAAGGTTTCTCATTTCCCCTAGCTGGAGTTTTGAGTTTTTCCTTGCCCTCTTGGGAGTTTAAGATCAGGGGATGTTTGAGAATATCTTTCGTTCTTCACATGTGCTGAGTGTTGTTCTTAGTCACCTAAATGTTGAACAGAGGCTATGATTTACCGAATTCAAATTCCTTGTTTGGCACGCTCAAACATGGCGAATAAAAAACTCTTGAATCTTGAATGTTGAATTGTGGTTTTATTTGAGGTATTTACTTTTAACTGCCTTTTGGTCTCAAATAGTGCTTATTTGCAATTATTGTTCAAATTTGTGTTTACGTTCAAATTTTGACTTGTTTATTTTCAAATTTTAACTTGCAGGTTGACATTTTTGTCTTATCGGGAAATGGGGTCAGGTTAGGGTTAGGGTTAGGTTTGGGGTTAGGATTAGGGTTAGGGTTAGGGGTTAGGTTATGATGGGGGATAGGTTAGGATTAGGGCTGGGATAGGACCAGTTTAGGGGACAGCACACAGACGTAACAGGAGCTCGATGGAAACCGGAAACGTGGGGAGGGGGTGGGGGGCGCACTGGAGGTGGTACAGGCGAGTTAGGATTAGGTAAAGAGTTCCTCCCCCGAAGGAGAGGAACAAAGGCACGGTCCTACCATCCTGGCCCGCACCCCAGGCATCCTGCCCGTTGCGGCCGCACCCGCCATGCTGGCCAGGACTAATTAGGGCTTAATAAAGATCGTTTTTGACCTTGAACACGTGTTTGTGCTTATTGTATGTTTGTTTTTGATTGCACTTTACCTATCCGGTCGCCTTTGTTATATAATTAATAAGTGAGTCTCGATTTGGCATGTAAGATTGTCAGCTGCGCTTGCGTTCAACTAAATATTCGTACCTCGCACCTATTTCATCAACTCCCCTATCTGGGTGGAGCGAGAGCATCTTGCTCTGTGCGGCATCCATGCGCTCTCCTATCTGGGTAGAGCGTGGGTAAATTACTATTTGTTTCCAATTGGTTTTGTACCGGCGTCATTTTGCGCTAAATTTTGTTCATCTGTGTGGCCATCGACAACATTTCGGCATCTTTTGTGCCTTCTTCAGGTCTGGCACACAGGAATTGCATCTAAATTTAGATTAGTTTCATCACATGGGGAGCTGCTTCCTCCTCCACGGCCGCATCGAGACTGAGAGCTCCTGCTCCGAACGGTGCTTATGTACACTCCTCGAAGTGGGCGGAGCCAGCTATTTGCGCTTGTTTCTTTAGCATAGTAACTTGTTTTCTTGCAGGCACCGATTGGGCGTGGATTTGTGATCTCCGGAATAGGTAAGTATATTTTTGTTTTGGGTAAGTATTATGGTTTTAATTAAGGTAAGGGTTTACTTTTAACTGCTTTTTTTGCTTTTTTTGTCCCAAATAATGGTTATTTGCAATTGTTTATATTCAAATTTGATAGGTATGCACATTTTTTTGTTTTGGGTGAGTATTTTGGTTTTATTTGAGGTAAGTATTTACTTTTAACTGCCTTTTGGTCTCAAATAGTGCTTATTTGTAATTATTGTTCAAATTTGTGTTTACGTTCAAATTTTGACTTGTTTATTTTCAAATTTTAACTTGCAGGTTGACGTTTTTGTCTTATCGGGAAATGGGGTCAGGTTAGGGTTAGGGTTAGGGCTAGGGTTAGGGTTAGGGTTAGTTTTAGGGTTAGGGTTAGGTTTAGGTTTAGGGTTAGGATTAGGGTTAGGGTTAGGGGTTAGGTTAGGTTGGGGGATAGGTTAGTATTAGGGCTGGGATAGGACCAGTTTAGGGGACAGCACACAGACGTAACAGGAGCTCGATGGAAACGGGAAACGTGGGGGGGGCGCACTGGAGGTGTCACAGGCGAGTTAGGATTAGGTAAAGTCAAAGTCAAAGTCAAAGTCAGCTTTATTGTCTATTTCTCCACATGCCAAAGACACACAAAGAAACCGAAATTTCGTTCCCCCCTGTCCCACGGTGACAAGACATGGCTCACAACAGACAAACAAGTGACAAGTATAACAAAAGCGTGCTGAATAAATAATGAATAAATAACACAACAATAAATAAATAAATAAGAGGAGCAGAAAAAAAAAGCAGCAAGTGCCCGTACAGCAGACATTCCCGAAAATAGCGCAACAGTGCCACACGCTACGCAGAGGGGGGTAGCGAGTTCAGGGCCCTAACAGCCTGGGGAAAGAAGCTGTTGGCAAGTCTGGTGGTGCGGGAGCGCAGGCTCCTGTACCTCTTCCCAGAGGGCAGAAGGTCAAACAAAGAGTGAGCCGGGTGACTCACATCTCTGGCAATCGAGGTTGCCTTACGGGCGAGATGGGAGGTGTAAATGTCCTTCAGGGAGGGGAGCGAAGCACCAATAATCTTACCAGCCGTATTCACTATGCGATGCAGGGCCTTCAAGTTCTGTTCAGTGCAGTTACCACCCCAGACAGCGATGCAACTGGTGATGACGCTCTCAATAGTGCCACGGTAGAATGTAGACAGGACTGCCTGAGGAGCACATGCACGCCTGAGCTTCCGTAGGAAGTACAGGCGGCGCTGAGCTTTCTTTGCCAGTGACGAGGTGTTTGCGGACCAGGAGAGGTCCTCACTGATGTGCACCCCCAGGAACTTGGTGCAGCTCACCCTCTCCACCACAGCACCATCGATGATCAACGGCAGGTGTGTTGTGTGACCCTTCCGGAAGTCAACAATGATTTCCTTGGTCTTATTAACGTTCAGCAGGAGGTTGTTGTCCCTGCACCACGTCGTCAGAAGGTCAACCTCCGACCTGTACCGAGTCTCGTCGCCCTTTGTGATGAGACCCACCAGAGTCGTGTCGTCAGCAAACTTCACTATGCGGTTGTCGCTGTAGGTCGCAGTGCAGTCATGCGTCAGCAGGGTGAAGAGTAATGGACTGAGCATGCAGCCCTGGGGGGCCCCCGTGCTCAGCGTGATGCTGGCGGAGATTTTGTCGCCAACACGCACCACCTGAGGCCTCTGACAGAGGAAGTCCAGTATCCAGTTGCAGAGGGAGGTACTGAGGCCCAGCTCGTCGAGTTTGCAGATGAGTCGCTGCGGCACAATGGTGTTGAAGGCAGAGCTGAAGTCCACAAACAGCAACCTCACATATGAGTCCTTTCTCTCCAGATGGGTGAGGGCCGAGTGGAGGGCAGAGCAGATGGCATCCTCAGAGGACCGCTTGGCACGGTACGCAAACTGGAAAGGGTCAATGGTGGGGGGGAGAACGGACTTGATGTGCTCCATGACCAGCCGCTCAAAGCACTTCATGATGATGGGCGTCAGTGCCACAGGGCGGTAGTCATTGAAGCAGGACGGTGCAGGTTTCTTCGGCACAGGAACGATGGTGGCAGTCTTGAAACACGAGGGGACGATGGCCTGCTGCAGGGAAACGTTAAAGATGTCCGTGAAGACACCCGACAGCTCCCCAGCGCAGTCCTTCAGCGCTCGACCCGGGATGTTGTCAGGGCCCGCCGCCTTACGAGTGTCAATAGCGGCAAGCACCCTCCTCACACCGTCGGCAGAGAGGCGCAGGGGCTGCTCGTGTGGGGGGGGAGTGGTCTTCAGCGGGCAAGTGCTGTTCTGGGCGTCGAAGCGAGCAAAGAAGCGGTTCAGATCGTTCAGCAGACGGACGTCGCCCTCACAGCTCCTCGGCGCGGGCTTGTAGTCCGTGATGGTCTGAATGCCCCGCCAAAGGCTACGTGCGTCCTTGCTGTCCTTGAAGTGGGTGGAGACCTTGCACAAGAACGCCTTCTTCGCTTCTTTGATGCCTCGGGACAGGTCGGCCCTCGCTGTCCTCAAGCCAGCCTCATCCCCCGCTCTGAAAGCCTTGTCTCTGGCCCTCAACAGTCTGAGGACAGCCCCCGTCAGCCACGGCTTCCAGTTCGCGCGAGTGACGACGGATTTCGAGCAAGTCACATCATCGATGCACTTCGTGATGTAAGAGGTAACAGAGTCAGTATACTCCTCTATGTCCGTCCAATCGTTGTAGGTGGCTGCCTGCTTAAACAAGTCCCAGTCAGTGGTGTCGAAGCAGTCACGAAGTGCATCGGAGGCACCCTCAGGCCACACTCGAACCTGCCTCCGAACCGGCCTGGATGCCTTTACCAATTTGTCTGTATGCGGGCAAAAGCAAAACGGTGAGATGGTCAGAAAGCCCCAGATGGGGGAGGGGGGTGGCTTTGAAAGCTCCCTTTTGCGCCGAGTAGACTAGGTCCAGGAAGCTGTCGCCACGTGTCGGAAAAGGAACATGCTGGTGAAGCCTCGGGAAAACAGACTTCAGGTTGGCATGATTGAAGTCTCCAGCGAAGATGGTGAAATCGTCAGGGTGCGCTGTTTGCTGTTCACTGACAGCCTGGTACAGTTCACCAAGCGCCGCGATCCTGTCTCCTTCGATGTTGGAAGGCGGGATGTATACCGCGACTAGCAGAATCGCGGTAAATTCCCTCGGCAGATAAAAAGGACGGCACTTAATGATCACAAACTCCACAAGCGGCGAGCAGTGCTTACATACCACCACAGAGTCCCGGCACCATTCTTCTCGGATGTAGACGCATATTCCACCTCCACGCGACTTTCCCCCTCGTACAATGGCACGGTCCGCCCGATAGCACGCTAGCCGCTCCAGGTGCACTGCAGAGTCCGGAATGTTGTCACTCAACCAGGTCTCGGTGAACACGAGCACACAGCAGTTCCGCACCGTCCGGTTCGTAGACCTCAGCAGGCGAACGTAATCCATTTTGTTGTCCAGCGATCGAACATTCGCCAGAAGAATGGAGGGCACCGCCGGTCGCGCTGGGTTGGCCGCCAGCCTGGCCCGGACGCCTCCGCGCTTGCCCCTCTTCTGCCTCCTCGCACACCGTTTCCGACGGCTCCCAACCGGGGGAGGAATAGCGGGTGAGGTCGGCGACGTTTCAGGACGTAGCAGTCCGAGCGCCTTTAATGTCGACGCTTCAAAGTCCAGAACGCCGCAAAACCCACTTCTGCCGATGTCAAGCAGAACCTGCCTGCTGTACTTGTAGCACGGACGAGACGAACACACAAGACTGTCGGACGAACACTCATTAGACGAACAAATCACCGTACCGACGGGACAGAGAGTGGCCGCTGCGTGTGCACGCGCCGCCATCTTGAAAGAGTTCCTCCCCCGAAGGAGAGGAACAAAGGCACGGTCCTACCATCCTGGCCCGCACCCCACAACCAGCTCCAGAGCATCCTACCCATTGCGGCCGCGCCCGCCATGCTGGCCAGGACTAATTAGGGCTTAATAAAGATCGTTTTTGACCTTGAACACGTGTTTGTGCTTATTATATGTTTGTTTTTGATTGCACTTTACCTATCTGGTCGCCTTTGTTATATAATTATTAAGTGAGTCTCGATTTGGCATGTAAGATTGTCAGCTGCGCTTGCGTTTAACTAAATATTCGTACCTCGCACCTAATTCATCGACTCCCCTATCTGGATGGAGCGAGAGCATCTTGCTCTGTGCGGCATCCATGCGCTCTCCTATCTGGGTCGAGCGTGGGTAAATTACTATTTGTTTCCAATTGGTTTTGTACCGGCGTCAGTTTTGCGCTAAATTTTGTTCATCTGTGTGGCCATCGACAACGTTACAGAATCTTTTGTGCCTTCTTCAGGTCTGGCACACAGGAATTGCATCTAAATTTAGTTTAGTTTCATCACATGGGGAGCTGCTTCCTCCTCCACGGCCGCATCGAGACTGAGAGCTCCTGCTCCGAACGGTGTTTATATACACTCCTCCAAGTGGGCGGAGCCAGCGATTTGCGCTTGTTTCTTTAGCATAGTAACTTGGTTTCTTACAGGCACCGATTGGGCGTGGATTTGTGATCTCCGGAATAGGTAAGTATATTTTTGTTTTGGGTAAGTATTATGGTTTTAATTAAGGTAAGTATTTACTTTTAACTGCTTCTTTTGCTTTTTTTGTCCCAAATAATGCTCATTTGCAATTGTTTACATTCAAATTTGATAGGTATGCACATTTTTTTTTTGTTTTGGGTGAGTATTGTTGTTTTATTTGCGGTAAGTATTTACTTTTAACTGCCTTTTGGTCTCAAATAGTGCTTATTTGCAATTATTGTTCAAATGTGTGTTTACGTTCAAATTTTGACTTGTTTATTTTCAAATTTTAACTTGCAGGCTGACGTTTTTGTCTTATCGGGAAATGGGGTCAGGTTAGTGTTAGGGTTAGGGTTAGGGTTAGGGGTTAGGTTAGGATGGGGGATCGGTTAGGATTAGGGCTGGGATAGGACCAGTTTAGGGGACAGCACACAGACGTAACAGGAGCTCGATGGAAACCAGAAACGTGGGGGGGGGGGCGCACTGGAGGTGGCACAGGCGAGTTAGGATTAGGTAAAGAGTTCCTCCCCCGAAGGAGAGGAACAAAGGCACGGTCCTACCATCCTGGCCCGCACCCCACAACCAGCTCCAGAGCATCCTGCCCGTTGCGGCCGCGCCCGCCATGCTGGCCAGGACTAATTAGGGCTTAATAAAGATCGTTTTTGACCTTGAAAACGTATTTGTGCTTATTGTATGTTTGTTTTTGATTGCACTTTACCTATCCGGTCGCCTTTGTTATATAATTAATAAGTGAGTCTCGATTTGGCATGTAAGATTGACAGCTGCGCTTGCGTTCAACTAAATATTCGAACCTCGCACCTAATTCATCGACTCCCCTATCTGGGTGGAGCGAGAGCATCTTGCTCTGTGCGGCATCCATGCGCTCTCCTATCTGGGTAGAGCGTGGGTAAATTACTATTTGTTTCCAATTGGTTTGTACCGGCGTCATTTTGCGCTAAATTTTGTTCATCTGTGTGGCCATCGACAACGTTTCGGCATCTTTTGTGCCTTCTTCAGGTCTGGCACACAGGAATTGCATCTCAATTTAGTTTAGTTTCATCACATGGGGAGCTGTTTCCTCCTCCACGGCCGCATCGAGACTGAGAGCTCCTGCTCCGAACGGTGTTTATATACACTCCTCCAAGTGGGCGGAGCCAGCGATTTGCGCTTGTTTCTTTAGCATAGTAACTTGTTTTCTTGCAGGCACCGATTGGGCGTGGATTTGTGATCTCTGGAATAGGTAAGTATATTTTTGTTTTGGGTAAGTATTATGGTTTTAATTAAGATAAGTATTTACTTTTAACTGTTTTTTTTTGCTTTTTTTGTCCCAAATAATGCTTATTTGCAATTGTTTACATTCAAATTTGATAGGTATGCACATTTTTTTGTTTTGGGTGAGTATTGTGGTTTTATTTGAGGTAAGTATTTACTTTTAACTGCCTTTTGGTCTCAAATAGTGCTTATTTGCATTTATTGTTCAAATTTGTGTTTGCGTTCAAATTTTGACTTGTTTATTTTCAAATTTTAACCCGCAGGTTGACGTTTTTTTCTTATCGGGAAATGGGGTCAGGTTAGGGTTAGGGTTAGGGTTAGGGTTAGGGGTTAGGTTAGGATGGGGGATCGGTTAGGATTAGGGCTGGGATAGGACCAGTTTAGGGGACAGCACACAGACGTAACAGGAGCTCGATGGAAACCAGAAACGTGGGGGGGGGGGGCGCACTGGAGGTGGCACAGGCGAGTTAGGATTAGGTAAAGAGTTCCTCCCCCGAAGGAGAGGAACAAAGGCACGGTCCTACCATCCTGGCCCGCACCCCACAACCAGCTCCAGAGCATCCTGCCCGTTGCGGCCGCGCCCGCCATGCTGGCCAGGACTAATTAGGGCTTAATAAAGATCGTTTTTGACCTTGAAAACGTATTTGTGCTTATTGTATGTTTGTTTTTGATTGCACTTTACCTATCCGGTCGCCTTTGTTATATAATTAATAAGTGAGTCTCGATTTGGCATGTAAGATTGACAGCTGCGCTTGCGTTCAACTAAATATTCGAACCTCGCACCTAATTCATCGACTCCCCTATCTGGGTGGAGCGAGAGCATCTTGCTCTGTGCGGCATCCATGCGCTCTCCTATCTGGGTAGAGCGTGGGTAAATTACTATTTGTTTCCAATTGGTTTGTACCGGCGTCATTTTGCGCTAAATTTTGTTCATCTGTGTGGCCATCGACAACGTTTCGGCATCTTTTGTGCCTTCTTCAGGTCTGGCACACAGGAATTGCATCTCAATTTAGTTTAGTTTCATCACATGGGGAGCTGTTTCCTCCTCCACGGCCGCATCGAGACTGAGAGCTCCTGCTCCGAACGGTGTTTATATACACTCCTCCAAGTGGGCGGAGCCAGCGATTTGCGCTTGTTTCTTTAGCATAGTAACTTGTTTTCTTGCAGGCACCGATTGGGCGTGGATTTGTGATCTCTGGAATAGGTAAGTATATTTTTGTTTTGGGTAAGTATTATGGTTTTAATTAAGATAAGTATTTACTTTTAACTGTTTTTTTTTGCTTTTTTTGTCCCAAATAATGCTTATTTGCAATTGTTTACATTCAAATTTGATAGGTATGCACATTTTTTTGTTTTGGGTGAGTATTGTGGTTTTATTTGAGGTAAGTATTTACTTTTAACTGCCTTTTGGTCTCAAATAGTGCTTATTTGCATTTATTGTTCAAATTTGTGTTTGCGTTCAAATTTTGACTTGTTTATTTTCAAATTTTAACCCGCAGGTTGACGTTTTTTTCTTATCGGGAAATGGGGTCAGGTTAGGGTTAGGGTTAAGGTTAGGGTTAGGGTTAGGGGTTAGGTTAGGATGGGGGGTAGGTTAGGATTAGGGCTGGGATAGGACCAGTTTAGGGGACAGCACACAGACGTAACAGGAGCTCGATGGAAACCGGAAACGTGGGGGGTGGCGCACTGGAGGTGGCACAGGCGAGTTAGGATTAGGTAAAGAGTTCCTCCCCCGAAGGAGAAGAACAAAGGCACGGTCCTACCATCCTGGCCCGCACCCCACAACCAGCTCCAGAGCATCCTGCCCCTTGCAGCCGCGCCCGCCATGCTGGCCAGGACTAATTAGGGCTTAATAAAGATCGTTTTTGACCTTGAACACGTGTTTGTGCTTATTGTATGTTTGTTTTTGATTGCACTTTACCTATCCGGTCGCCTTTGTTATATAATTAATAAGTGAGTCTCGATTTGGCATGTAAGATTGACAGCTGCGCTTGCGTTCAACTAAATATTCGTACCTCGCACCTAATTCATCGACTCCCCTATCTGGGTGGAGCGAGAGCATCTTGGTCTGTGCGGCATCCATGCGCTCTCCTATCTGGGTAGAGCGTGGGTAAATTACTATTTGTTTCCAATTGGTTTTGTACCAGCGTCATTTTGCGCTAAATTTTGTTCATCTGTGTGGCCATCGACAACGTTTCGGCATCTTTTGTGCCTTCTTCAGGTCTGGCACACAGGAATTGCATCTAAATTTAGTTTAGTTTCATCACATGGGGAGCTGCTTCCTCCTCCACGGCCGCATCGAGACTGAGAGCTCCTGCTCCGAACGGTGCTTATATACACTCCTCCAAGTGGGCGGAGCCAGCGATTTGCGCTTGTTTCTTTAGCATAGTAACTTGTTTTCTTGCAGGCACCGATTGGGCGTGGATTTGTGATCTCCGTAATAGGTAAGTATATTTTTGTTTTGGGTAAGTATTATGGTTTTAATTAAGGTAAGTATTTACTTTTAACTGCTTTTTTTGCTTTTTTGTCCCAAATAATGCTTATTTGCAATTGTTTACATTCAAATTTGATAGGTATGCACATTTTTTTGTTTTGGGTGAGTATTGTGGTTTTATTTGAGGTAAGTATTTACTTTTAACTGCTTTTGGTCTCAAATAGTGCTTATTTGCAATTATTGTTCAAATTTGTGTTTACGTTCAAATTTTGACTCGTTTATTTTCAAATTTTAACTTGCAGGTTGACGTTTTTGTCTTATCGGGAAATGGGGTCAGGTTAGGGTTAGGGTTAGGGTTACGGTGGGAGCCCCCCCTCCTAGAGGAGGGAAAGGCAAAAGCACGGTCCATCCATCCGGGATTCCAATCAGCCCCCAGCTCACGGTTCCGGCGGGCAACGCGGTGGCGTCGGCCATAGTGGACCGTCGTCCAACCCTGATCCATGGCTGTGGATCCAGAATTTGCCTTTGTCATATATTTAATAAAGTTATTTTTTTTTTAAATAAAGTTTCTTTTTTGATTTATTCTGGCCAATATGCAATGTGTGCCCTGACAACGTTTCGGCTATCTAAAGCCTTCATCAGGTCTGGCACACCTGACATCAGGTATTATATGAAAAACTATTTTTGTTTTGTAAGGTGCAACAATGTGTCTTGCTTGCAGTCCAAATTCGCACTAAAGGCCCTTTGCCTTGCGGATTCCTTTTATACCCTCAGCTCGGTTGAAGTTTTAAATCTTTTTTGTTTTTCGAAATTTCGTTTTAGAAATGTAACGTGTTTTAGCTTATATTTTCATTTTTCAATTAATTTTCATAATTAAACTAGCCTTCATATTAGGTTTGAACAAAATAATTATAATTTGGTCAACTTGGAATTGGTATTATAGAAATGTAAACATACTAATTTTGTTTTTTAATGTTTTTTAATTGTTTTTTTTTCATGTTTTTTGATGTTTTTTGTTTTTCAAATAGACGTGGTCTAGGATCTCGGATTGCGGTCCAAACTACAGGTAAGTAGTACATAGGTAGGTGGATTATATATTGGGTTTTTGCAAATTTGTAATTATATTATTGAGAACATTTGGTGACTTTTGTTTATATTTTTGGTTTATTCCGTTTTGTCAATTTTTTTCTGCTTTTTTCAGGTGGGCGTGGTCCGAGGACCAGACGCGTGGTTCCAATTGGAGGTAAGTATCCAGGTAGGTATTAGATGTAAGTGGGTCTGAATAAAGTAAAACCAATTTGTCCTAATTATGTTAATTGTCCTACTTGTTGGAAGTTCTGTTCCTGGTGGGACGTAAAAAGGGACTGGGATTGGGGTAAGGGTTGGGGTTAGGGTTGGGGTTGGGGTTAGGGTTAGGTTTAGGTTTAGGGTTGGGGGTAGGGTCAGGATTGCAGTAGGAGCCCCCCTTCCTGTTGGAAGCAGGGGCAAAAGCACGGTCCATCCGTCCGGCACACCTCCCAGCGTCCAGCCCAGGGTTCTGATTGCAGTAGGAGCCCCCCTTCCTGTTGGAAGCAGGGGCAAAAGCACGGTCCATCCGTCCGGAACACCTCCCAGCGTCCAGCCCAGGGTTCTGACGAGCAAAGCGGCGGCGTCGGCCATAGTGGACCGTGGTCCAACCTTGCTACATGGCTGGAATTCGCCTTTGTTATATATGTAATAAACTTGTTTTTATCAAACAAAATTGTTTTTAATATGGTTGTTTTTAATGAAGTAGTTTTTAATAAAATTTCTTTTGTTAGATTTTGTTTGGCCAATATATAATGTATGCGTGCCTTGACAACGTTTCGGCCGCTAGGGCCTTCCTCAGGTCTGGCACACAAACAAACAAAAAATAAAATTGATGCTGAAATCTACTGTTTGTAATTGCTGCTGAGTTGTTTTCTCTTTGTTCTCTCTCCACGCACTGAGCGTCTTTTGCGCTGCGCATCCTTTTATAGTCTCTGTTTGGTTAGAGTTTCTAATTTCAAATTTTAGTTTTTGTTTCTGACTTTTTCTTTTTTGGAAATAAAATTGGTTTTAGCCTCAATGAATGTGTTCCAATTACGATTTGATATTGTGAATTATGATTTTGAATATTTTATTGTTTTGTTTTTTGTTTTGTTTTTTATTTTTGTTTTTTAATTTTTTGTTTCTCATTTTTCTTACTACAGGTATATGGATTATTCAGGTAAGTATTTACGTATATATTTTTTTGATTTTTGTCTTTTCTAATTTTTTAGGTGGGCGTGGTCCGGGGACCAGAGGCGTGGTACCAATTTGAGGTAAGTATCCAAGGTAGGTATCTAAGGTAGGTAAGTGAGTCCGAATTGATTTTAATAAATTTGTCCTAATTGTGTTAATTGAGCCTGCTTTGAACACTCTGGACTCTGAAACCAGTGATCCCAGCTCAAGTCTCGGTTGGACCTCAAACCTTTGGTCACATACGGTCATATGCAAAAGTTTCATTCGTATGTAAAATAAATTTCAAGATTTTCCTTTATAAATCATTGGCTGTTCAGATCAGCAATATCAGTTAAACATATCATATAGCGGACAGAGACAAAGATAATTGAAAAGTGAAATGAAGTTCATGGGAGTTACAGATTTGTCAAGAAGAATGGTCCAATATACCTTCAACCAGAATCCACACTCTCATTGGAAGCTTTAGGAAGTATCTCGAGCAGTGGTTCTTAACCTTGTTGGCGGTACCAAACCCCACCAGTTTCATATCAAAGTCAAAGTCAAAGTCAGCTTTATTGTCAATTTCTCCACATGCCAAAGACACACAAAGAAACCGAAATTTCGTTCCCCCCTATCCCACGGTGACAAGACATGGCCCACAACAGACAAACAAGTGAACAAGTATAACAAAAGCGTGCTGAATAAATAATGAATAAATGACAACAAATAAATAAATAAATAAGAGGAGCAAAAAAAAAAAAAGGAGCAAGTGCGCGTACAGCAGACATTCCAGAAAATAGCGCAACAGTGCCGCGAGTTCAGGGCCCTAACAGCCTGGAGAAAGAAGCTGTTGGCGAGTCTGGTGGTGCGGGAGCGCAGGCAGAACGTCAAACAAAGAGTGAGCCGGGTGACTCACATCTCTCGCAATCGAGGTTGCCTTGCGGGTGAGATGGGAGGTGTAAATGTCCTTCAGGGAGGGGAGCGAAGCACCAATAATCTTACCAGCCGTATTCACTATGCGCTGCAGGGCCTTCAAGTTCTGTTCAGTGCAGTTACCACCCCAGACAGCGATGAAACTGGTGAGGACGCTCTCAATGGTGCCACGGTAGAATGTAGACACGACTGCCTGAGGAGCACATGCACGCCTGAGCTTCCGCAGGAAGTACAGGCGGCGCTGAGCTTTCTTTTCCAGTGACGAGGTGTTTGCGGACCAGGAGAGGTCCTCACTGATGTGCACCCCCAGGAATTTGGTGCAGCTCACCCTCTCCACCACAGCACCGTCGATGATCAGCGGCAGGTGTGTTGTGTGACCCTTCCGGAAGTCAACAATGATTTACTTGGTCTTATTGACGTTCAGCAGGAGGTTGTTGTCCCTGCACCACGTGGTCAGAAGGTCAACTTCCGACCTGTACCGAGTCTCGTCGCCCTTCGTGATGAGACCCACCAGAGTCGTGTCGTCAGCAAACTTCACTATGCGGTTGTCGCTGTAGGTCGCAGTGCAGTCATGCGTCAGCAGGGTGAAGAGCAATGGACTGAGCACGCAGCCCTGGGGGGCCCCCGTGCTCAGCGTGATGCTGGCGGAGATTTTGTCGCCAACACGCACCACCTGAGGCCTCTGACAGAGGAAGTCCAGTAGCAGTTGCAGAGGGAGGTACTGAGGCCCAGCTCGTCGAGTTTGCAGATGAGTCGCTGCGGCACAATGGTGTTGAAGGCAGAGCTGAAGTCCACAAACAGCAACCTCACATATGAGTCCTTTCTCTCCAGGTGGGTGAGGGCCGAGTGGAGAGCAGAGCAGATGGCATCCTCAGAGGACCGCTTGGCACGGTACGCAAACTGGAAAGGGTCAATGGTGGGGGGAAGAACGGACTTGATGTGCTCCATGACAAGCCGCTCAAAGCACTTCATGATGATGGGCGTCAGTGCCACGGGGCGGTAGTCATTGAAGCAGGACGGTGCAGGTTTCTTCGGCACAGGAACGATGGTGGCAGCCTTGAAACACGAAGGGACGATGGGCTGCTGCAGGGAAACGTGAAAGATGTCCGTGAAGACACCCGACAGCTCCCCAGCGCAGTCCTTCAGCGCTCGACCCGGGATGTTGTCAGGGCCCGCCGCCTTACGGGTATCAATAGCGGCAAGCGCCCTCCTCACACTGTCGGCAGAGAGGCGCAGAGGCTGCTTGTGTGGGGGGGGAGTGGTCTTCAGCGGGCAAGTGCTGTTCTGGGCGTCGAAGCGAGCAAAGAAGCGGTTCAGATCGTTCAGCAGACGGACGTCGCCCTCACAGCTCCTCGGCGCGGGCTTGTAGTCCGTGATGGTCTGAATGCCCCGCCAAAGGCTACGTGCGTCCTTGCTGTCCTTGAAGTGGGTGGAGACCTTGCACGAGAACGCCTTCTTCGCTTCTTTGATGCCTCGGGACAGGTCGGCCCTCGCTGTCCTCAAGCCAGCCTCGTCCCCCGCTCTGAAAGCCTTGTCCCTGGCCCTCAACAGTCTGAGGACAGCCCCCGTCAGCCACGGCTTCCAGTTCGCGCGAGTGACAACGGATTTCGAGCAAGTCACATCATCGATGCACTTCGTGATGTAAGAGGTAACAGAGTCAGTATACTCCTCTATGTCCGTCCAATCGTTGTAGGTGGCTGCCTGCTTAAACAAGTCCCAGTCAGTGGTGTCGAAGCAGTCACGAAGTGCATTGGAGGCACCCTCAGGCCACACCCGAACCCGCCTCCGAACCGGCCTGGATGCCTTTACCAATTGTCTGTATGCGGGCAAAAGCAAAACGGTGAGATGGTCAGAAAGCCCCAGATGGGGGAGGGGGGTGGCTTTGAAAGCTCCCTTTTGCGCCGAGTAGACTAGGTCCAGGAAGCTGTCTCCATAATTCTCGGCATAATTTCTCTGTTTATGTGAACATGTTCACATATGTGCCGGTATGAATTATGCGAACGTATGATTGTTGCACGGAGTATGATATAGGCGGCTATCCGTTGCAAAAAGAGAAAGAATGCTCTGCTTTCACAGAGCATCAACAAATTGAGATATACTCTTATTGTTCCTCTCCACGGAAATGATATACTCTTATTGTTCCTCTCCACAGAAATCTTTAGTAAAAGGCGAAAGATTTATTCGATCTGAAGAGGAACGAGTATCTGAAAATCTGAGTCAAAACGGGCCATCCCACTGCTGGTCTCACTAAATTCACAGGCGGTCTCGCACTCAAATTGCAGCAACATACAAACAATAGAAGTTGATGGATTTACTATACTTACAAGGACTCAAGCAAAATAGAATGTTTAAACGAGTATTTTGTGTTCATTAATGTCTCACTTACTTTAAACATTGTTGGCGCACAGGATTGTAGGTATCTGATCGAACACTGACGGCGCTCGTTCTTTCAATTATATTGGGCGTCTATTTTGATTATTGAAGGTAAAAACAGTTGTATGTCTTGGTACGTGTACTTTTGGTCTGAGAGAACGGGAAATGATCCCATCCCTGTGTTTTATTTGAAAATTTGTAATTTCATAACTTTATTCAACACAAATCAGGAAACAAAATACGATCGTAATTTCTCAAATGGTTTTTCAAACTTCAGAAATGCTCTATGTCTCGCTTGTGTCGCAAATAATTGAGGCTTTTGACGTTGCTGGCATGGTTTGGAGTGTAATTCACCTCCACTGCGTTGGTGGCGTTTGATATTTGACATTTGAAAATATTTCTGTCATTTTACTTTAGAAAGTAAAAGTTGTTCTCTAGAAATCCATACTTGTGATGTATGAGGAAAAACAATCCGGCGAATTCTTAAAAAGACAGACCTACAGCCGACAAAAAGGTTTTGACACGTTCATATCATATGACGAGTCAGGAACGTGGTAATTACATATTATTTTGCATTTACTAATTTGGTGAATACAGTTTAGCGAGCAAATGCACAGTGTTAGAGATTCGCTCACTCCAACTTATTTTGCAAGAACCACACGGGAGACGAGTAAGTCCTTTTAGACACCTGCAGGTGGAGAGTCCATTTGTCGCTGTGCGTACAGCGATGTTCGAATGGAGGTCTGACTCACGGCTCCTGCAAGAGCATTTTTATTAAGAGAAACAGGGTGGGGGTAAGAGTGGACTGAATAGAGAAAGCCCTTGACCACTAGTCAAAACATAGCAAAGGGTGTTTTACGACTTTGTGTAGGATGGGACAAGCTAGGTTATTTATCACAGGTTGCATTCCAACATAAGCATAAAGCTAATCTAGCTACGTTATTTATTACAGGCTGCATTCCAACATAATCATACGATAAGGATAATCTGGAAAACCCTGACACACAGTTCCAGAGTACAGTTAATTACATAATCAAAAGCGTTCAGTGTGTCACAGCATCGCAGACTTCAACTCCATGTGCGTACTACTGCGCTTAATTTTTGTTTTCATCAGAAAGACCAGAGGAGAGCGCGAACACAGTCCCCCACTACCAGAAATAATGCAGTTGAGATTCCCACAGTAGGGGAATTTGCAGAGGTCAGCACAACCAGAGTGCAATGGCTGAGCCTCACTTTGGGTGAACCACCTTCTTGATCATGGTGTCTCCCCTTCCAGGTAGGTATGAACTGTACAAGTTGCCGGGCCGACGTCTTTACCGCACACGCCATCTTCAGTCACGGGCTTAATTGCTAAAAACGTGTGGCACACATACACACTCAGTGGATGAAACAGGATTCGTAGAACTGTTTAAAAAGTACCTTTGGTCATTACAAAACCAAAGCATTATAAATTAAGTAAAACATAGATTAAGAGACACTATCACCATGCTTTGCTTCTTTTTCTACCCTTCATTGCCCCTACCCCCACGCCTTTGTTCACCTCCTTTGTCTTCGTCGCCATCTAGTGGTGATGGCAGCAACCATAACAAACCATAAAAAATAAAGTAAAAATAATATATCGGCAAAAACATGCCTATCATGCATTGCCTCTTTTAACCTGAGAACCCTAAAACTGTATGAATTTGTATTTATTGAAAACGTCCAACATTACCACTGAATAATATATTTTTTTTCTGAACAAGTTTTGAAAATGACAAATATATCAAATAACTATAACATAAAT
This sequence comes from Syngnathus scovelli, assembly GCF_024217435.2. Taxonomy (NCBI): domain Eukaryota; kingdom Metazoa; phylum Chordata; class Actinopteri; order Syngnathiformes; family Syngnathidae; genus Syngnathus; species Syngnathus scovelli. The sequence continues at coordinate 16,320,343 of NC_090856.1, read as the reverse complement.
AGTTCACCGCCACACGGCCCCAAGCACCGGCATCGACTTCCAGGCATGTTCAGTGAGGACCTCTCCTGGTCCGCAAACACCTCGTCACTGGAAAAGAAAGCTCAGCGCCGCCTGCCGCTGATCATCGACGGTGCTGTGGTGGAGAGGGTGAGCTGCACCAAGTTCCTGGGGGTGCACATCAGTGAGGACCTCTCCTGGTCCGCAAACACCTCGTCACTGGAAAAGAAAGCTCAGCGCCGCCTGTACTTGCTCAGGCGTGCATGTGCTCCTCAGGCAGTCGTGTCTACATTCTACCGTGGCACCATTGAGAGCGTCCTCACCAGTTGCATCGCTATCTGGGGTGGTAACTGCACTGAACAGAACTTGAAGGCCCTGCAGCGCATAGTGAATACGGCTGGTAAGATTATTGGTGCTTCGCTCCCCTCCCTGAAGGACATTTACACCTCCCATCTCACCCGCAAGGCAACCTCGATTGCGAGAGATGTGAGTCACCCGGCTCACTCTTTGTTTGACGTTCTGCCTGCGCTCCCGCACCACCAGACTCGCCAACAGCTTCTTACTCCAGGCTGTTAGGGCCCTGAACTCGCTACCCCCTTCTGCGTAGCGTGCGGCACTGTTGCGCTATTTTCTGGAATGTCTGCTGTACGCGCACTTGCTCCTTTTTTTTTTTTTTTTGCTCCTCTTTTTTATTTATTTATTTGTTGTTATTTATTCATTATTTATTCAGCACGCTTTTGTTATACTTGTTCACTTGTTTGTCTGTTGTGGGCCATGTCTTGTCACCGTGGGATAGGGGGGAACGAAATTTCGGTTTCTTTGTGTGTCTTTGGCATGTGGAGAAATTGACAATAAAGCTGACTTTGACTTTGACTTTGATATGAAACTGGTGGGGTTTGGTACCGCCAACAAGGTTAAGAACCACTGCTCGAGATACTTCCTAAAGCTTCCAATGAGAGTGTGGATTCTGGTTGAAGGTATATTGGACCATTCTTCTTGACAAATCTGTAACTCCCATGAACTTCATTTCACTTTTCAATTATCTTTGTCTCTGTCCGCTATATGATATGTTTAACTGATATTGCTGATCTGAACAGCCAATGATTTATAAAGGAAAATCTTGAAATTTATTTTACATATGAATGAAACTTTTGCATATGACCTGTCAAACGCACCTCTTGCATTAAGGTGCCCCCGGCTTCCCGGTAACGGGTTTGTTTTAGCCGGGTTCGGAGATTCGTCCGTAATCTAACCACCCGAGTTAAATTAACTCTGTTAGGGTTTTCCAGGTTATCTTTATCGTAGGATTATGTTGGAATGTAAACTATAATGATTAAATCAATCTTGTCTTGCCCTCACAATGCAGAGTAAGATGAAGTGGTTGCTTCCTCTGCTTGATTGACCAGCTGCAGGGGAAGCAATCAAAGTTGTTCTGTTTCCCACAACAGTGTAAAACACCCCCTGCTCTGATCTTATCAGAGGCCGGGGGTACACCAAACCTGTCCACTCTCACCCCCACTCTGTTCCTCCTAATAAATATGCCCTTGCAGGAAGGAGACTTTTAGATTTCATTCCTGTAGCGAGTGATCTCTCCACCTGCAGGTGTCTAAAAGAACTTGCTTGTCTCCCGTGTGGTTCTTGCAAAATAAGTTGGAGTGAGCAAATCTCTAACGTTTTGGTGCCGAAACCCGGGATCCCTCATACCCATCATCTGGCTGACGGAGGACGACGCGCTGTACACCGTCGACGGGCCAGCGTCCATTAGCCGAACCTGGTAAAGAAAGACCTGGGAAGGAAATTCTTCGCTGGGCCAGCATCTTAGGTCTGCCTTCGTCTGACAGAGGTGGATTGACGGGACCCGGCAGTGCAACGAACCAGGGGACAAGTAAGTTAAAGGCCTGAAGTTGTGTGATTGTGTTGTTGTGAAACGCGTATAAAAAAAAAAAAAAACACAGGTGCACGTGAGATTCGGCTTTGGTTTGTCCGAGCTATGAGATACGGCTTTGGTTTGTCCGAGCTATGAGATACGGCTTTGGTTTGTCCGAGCTATAAGATTCGGCTTTGGTTTGTCCGAGCTATGAGATTCGGCTTTGGTTTGTCCGAGCTATGAGATTCGGCTTTGGTTTGTCCGAGCTATGAGATACGGCTTTGGTTTGTCCGAGCCATGAGAAAAATACAAAGCGCTGGAGTTTGTGTAATTGAGAGTGTGGCTGGTAGGATAAATTGACTAAATAGCAGTTCTAGCATTGATCCACGGCAATAATACAGGCTAGTAATTTGTTGAAAGGTCAATTTAAACCTGCATTGAGGATCCTCAAAGAAATAAATAAGTAATAATAGTAATAATAATAATAATAATATTTTTTGAGACAAAGAGATTGTAAAACCTAAAAGTACTAGAATTAAGATGGGAAATAAAAACGGTAAATCTCTACCTCTTGACGGAGATGAGAAGTACATGGCGAGTAGATTTCTTAATTGTATGCAATATATGCCGAAGTGGAAGAAAAAGTATGGAGTAGAAAGGAAGTTGGGAAATCAAGTGGTAAAGAAATGCAACTTGCTTCTAGAAGATAAATAAATAAAATAAGAATGTGCTGTCCTCGTGTGCATGGGAGGGACCAGCTCATGATCGACCACAGGAAATGGCCAGCCTGTGACGAATCATTGGTGCTGGGAACTACCTTTTGCGTGCGAGAGCTCTGCATGTGTGTGTGTATATGTTAAAATGATGAACATTGGCTAAAGTTTTAGTATAAAAAAAAATTTGCTAGACTGTGGTCTATCCAATTTGCACCGCAGAACAGAAATTATTTTGAAAGATAAAAATGAGAGGAAAAAGAGAGAAATCTGTTTGCAAGCAGAAACTAATCCACACTAGTGCATGTTAAGTGTCGAGCCCACATGAGAAATTCGAAGAAAATAAAAATGACAGAACATGCTTTCAGGAATTGGAAGAAGCTAAATTGTGAATTTAAGATTTTGCAATGCTACATTTAATAGGAATAATTGATTGGTTGTGTTATAAGATTATACAAAATTCTAAATGCAAGCTAAATCTGAGAGATTGAGTTCTTCAAATTTAAAAACAAAGAAAAAATTCAGATTAATTTGCCAATTGTTTGTTTTAGTTATTTTTTTTTGAATTGGTGGATTGTTCTACCAGGAAACCTGAGTTGAAAATGATATATGAATGTTGTGTGGTGAGCTTGGATGAATTGGGACCAATGTGATAGAAAGACTCCTTTTTGGAGACTGTGTGTGAGATGCAAATGAACATTGATGAATGATAGACTGAATGAAAAGAAATTACAGGTTGAATGGTTGAAGTCGTTGGCGACTACTATGGAAAATTAGTAGAGCGACTTTGATGAAAGAGTGATTTTGAGCAGGTTGAATGTTAGAAAGAAACACGTAGCTTTTGGATTGATAATTAACTACAGAAAAAAAAACTGGAGAACCAGTAACACATGTAGAAGATGTGTGAACTGGGAAATTGAGAAGCGTTTTGGACAGAAAGTCAAATTAAATGATGATGGAATCGTATGTAGTAAAGAACGCATTCTCCCAAAAAGATTGTCAAGGTGTGAGGTATGGGCGTTGCCAAGCCTCAAAAGGAGGGAGTGAGTAGGACAGATAGTGGAAGATAGTAATAATACAACACTTTATGACAATGAATTTTCGAATACATTTGGTGTTATACTGTGGTAATTTTTTTTATTCTGGTGTAGATAGGTTAGCAACACGAGAGATTTAGAGGTTCAAAAGAAAGACAGTCAAAAGAAAACATTTTTGATTTGGACAATTGCAGGCTAACAGGAACATACGAACGATAAGAACTACGAGAGTTGCAAACAACAGATGAAGAGCAGTCCTTGGCAGATTATATGATCAGGACGCTCAAACTGTGTCAAAGACAAATTTACTGCCGCCTGATCTTTCCTCCTCACAGGTCGACAACCCCATCAATCCAGGAGACTGGGTCTACATCAAGGTCATCAAAAGAAAGAACTGGGCCAGCCCGCGGTGGGAGGGACCGTTCCAAGTTTTGCTTGCTACTCCCACGGCGGTAAAAATTTCTCAACGGCCCAGCTGGATTCACCACAGCCACTGCAAGTTGCAGAGAGTGCTGGACCCCTAATTCGGAGTGGTGGGGAAGGCTGACTACAAAGGGGCCCCATCGTTTAGGGTGAGGCGTCTCAATGTTGGTGAAGAATTCATCGATCCCCACTCCGCTAGGCGAGGGGATGTCCCGGTGTCTCTGCCATCCTAGTAGCAACGGGGCTCCATATGCCAGATGGATCCTCTGCTGCGTTGTGGTTGGAGCGTGCTATGGTCTATTGACTCATCTGAACAGACCAAATGACAATGTTGCCCGTGGTAAACGATGGTCACATGATGAGAACTTTGAAGACTGGTCATGGGACCCCAGAAACCCATACGAAACCAACACTTGGTACCGGTATGTCAGGTTCACTGTGAGAGCTCACACACGGGAGGCGTGCTATGTGTGTTCGAAACTCCCCCCTTCCTCCACGCAAGTTCGCTTGGAGGCCAGAGCAATGAATGTCACTGAAGCAAAATGTATGGCATCCATGGGAGGAGTTGGATATCAGCACCGTGCCGTCACAGTCAAAGATGCCGACCCTTACCGCCCTGGACTTGCTGACGGTGCCTGTGATCAGCTGTTCTGGACAAATCTCAATGTGACTGTTAAAGGACGGACAATACCACAAGTGGCCTACACAGAGAGACCAGCTGGAGTGAATTACACATGTTACATCCAAGGTAACAAGACCCACGTCTGCATTAACGACGACTGCCCTCCAGGAGGAAACTGGATGGGAGCTTTGGACATCACCGATGAGTGTCAAGATAAGAGAGCCATTTCAGGTGGTGAGGGCTCTCCAACCAACATGGCTACACCATCGAACGGAACATACTTCATACAGAATGGCTGGTGGCTTTGTGGTCACAAGGTTTATCCGATGCTGCCCGCCAACTGGACAGGAGTGTGTGCACCAGTGTGGGTGACAGACCACACCTACAGGATACGACATCATCTGCTGACAGGAGCACACAACTCATCTGGACGTCGACGCAGAGCAGTTGCAATCTTTGACCCTCATGACCCTGTCTGGGGTGCGAACGTTCCAGAGGACCATAAAGTGTGGTCTGCCAGAGACAAAGTTGTCCTTGCGCTCTTCCCTCAGATTGGGGTTGGGAAACTATCGCTCTTCATCGAGACACTGAACTATCGTTTTCAATCCTTTGTGAATCTCTCGCTGCAAGTCAACGATGGACAAAATAGAGAGATTCAGGCTATTAGACTGAAGGTCTTGCAAAACAGGATGGTTCTGGACTTGTTGACGGCAGCACAAGGTGGTGTGTGCCACATCATTGGGACTTCCTGTTGCACATACATACCAGGAGAAAATGACACCCACATAAACGACGCCATGAATTCGCTGAAGAACTTACAGCAGGCCATGTCTAAAGACAAGGTCCCACATCAGTTTGATTTCTTTTCATGGCTATTCTCTGGCAACTGGTGGCAACTGCTGTTGAAATTGCTGTCTTCTGTGCTTGTTGTGCTGGTGGTGTTGTGCTCGTTTACGACCTGCGTTATCCCATGTTTGAAGTCTGCTGTGTCGAAGTTTGTGTCCTCTACTGTAGCCCAAGTTCATATACAACTTCTTAGAGATGACGGATGTGATGACGATAATGACACGTGGATTGCGTAGATGCTGCTCTGTTGGGCATGTTTTACAGAAACTTGATGATTTAACCATCGAAAATGCTTCGCAAGTGATGGATACAATGATGTACTGTTTCTGTGTTTTTATTTTTATTTTTTATTGATAGCATTCTGGTCGCCTGTGGCACAGGGGCCGTGTAAGAATTTTCCTGCTAATAACATCTGGCCAGCAGGTTTTTCGCTTACACAATAAGTTTGATCTGGGGTATTGAGGTAATGCCTCATCTTCACTGGAAAGTGTTGCTATCATTGTTTGTTGTTTTTATTTTTACTATTCTTCTTTCTTCATTATACATATATATATATGTTTTTTCTTACTTGTCTTTGTTGTTTGGGGTGACATAATCATATGATAAAACAGGAGGGAGATGTTAGGGTTTTCCAGGTTATCTTTATCGTAGGATTATGTTGGAATGTAAACTATAATGATTAAATCAATCTTGTCTTGCCCTCACAATGCAGAGTAAGATGAAGTGGTTGCTTCCTCTGCTTGATTGACCAGCTGCAGGGGAAGCAATCAAAGTTGTTCTGTTTCCCACAACAGTGTAAAACACCCCCTGCTCTGATCTTATCAGAGGCCGGGGGTACACCAAACCTGTCCACTCTCACCCCCACTCTGTTCCTCCTAATAAATATGCCCTTGCAGGAAGGAGACTTTTAGATTTCATTCCTGTAGCGAGTGATCTCTCCACCTGCAGGTGTCTAAAAGAACTTGCTTGTCTCCCGTGTGGTTCTTGCAAAATAAGTTGGAGTGAGCAAATCTCTAACAAACTCCACCGGAATCAATCTAATTTCTGTACGACGCCAATCCCTCTCAAGTCACCCGAAGCTCGAGCCGAGTAACTCAATTCGAGGCAAGACTTCGAAGTGACCGTATCGTATTGATGGCTCCCCGCTAGTGTTTGAAGTTCTTATTTTGTTACGGATATTTTTTAGATGTCTTTGTTAAGACCTCAGGGATTTGTTTGTATAGCGCACCCAAGCACTAGTTTTGCCGAAGTAAATGTTGATATGGGTCCGTACCACTTGGTCGCTCATGCAGCGAACCGACCAACTTTTTCATTCGAAAGAGAATCGAATTAATAAAAGTGTGACAATAATAGCATTTAAGAAGAAAATTAATGCACTTTATATCATTAATTCTAACTTCCTATACGTAGATCTAGCACTTAACCGTCGGAGTTCTTCACCCCACTTGATTGCTTTAAAAAAAAATAGCGACTTTCTTAAACCGAATAAAAATGTCGTGCTCTATTTAGATTTACCCAATAATTAATTTGGAAGGCAAGTCTATTTTCTGATCGTGTCCCATTTAACTTTTGACGCGGCCCGACAAATTTAGGAACTGGGCCGCGCCCGACGGACAGTTAAAATACTTTTATCCTCCACCAACTCCAATGATTTATTTTAACCGTCGTCGTTATGTTATTTAAAAAAAAATGAATTTTCAACCGAATTTACTTTTAACGAAATCCACTCTTCCGTTAAATATTTACGAAAGTTATTTAATCCTCTAACTTGCTCGGAGTTACTTTTTACGCGGCCCGTCAAAAAAGGGGAAGCGGGCCTGAGCCTTTCAAATAGTTAAATAACTTTCCGTTCTACACAAAACCAATAATCTGATTTAAACATCCATCCATCCATCCATTTTCTGAACCGCTTAGTCCCCACGGGGGTCGCGGGCGTGCTGGAGCCTATCCCAGCCGTCATCGGGCAGTAGGCGGGGGACACCCTGAACTGGTTGCCAGCCAATCGCAGGGCACACAGAGACAGACAACCAATCGCACTCACACTCACACCTAGGGACAATTTGGAGTCTTCAATCGGCCTACCAAGCATGTTTTTGGAATGTGGGAGGAAACTGGAGTGCCCGGAGAAAACCCACGCGGGCCCGGGGAGAACATGCAAACTCCACACAGGGAGGGCCGGAGGTGGAATCGAACCCGCACCCTCCTAACTGTGAGGCGGACGTGCTACCCAGTGCGCCACCGAGCCGCCCCTGATTTAAACACTTCCTTTAATTTATTCAGACGAAACAACTTTCGAACGGATCGAAATTCACTCGTGGCTCAGATAACTACGGAAGTTATTTAAGTCTCTAACTTGTTCGGAGTTCCTTTTTACGCGGCCCGTCAAAAAGGGGAAGCGGGCCTGAGCCTTCGGTTGCATATTCAGTACAAATCCGCGCACAACGAAGTAAGTAATATACAAAACACATTTATTGTAGAAACATGGAATAGAATTACAAATCTCAATTACTCCAGAAACTGAACAATTTCACTCACTGTATCAGTGAACGTGTTAATAAAATCATTCAATCCCAGAACAATTCGATTGCAAAACACAGTTCATAAAAAAGGGAAGAGGTAAATACCAGCTGCGTGCTATTTTTGGTGGAAGCAAAGTCGAGTGATCAGTTCGATCTTGCTTCTAAAATCCAAATTAGAGAAACAGGCTGGCCACGAGGAAGCCGGCGGCCCGATGACTATTCCCCCCTCTCGCTAAAATACATAAAAACGGTCATCTTCACCTATTTCTCCTATAAAGTTGTCCAGTCCAATTTTTGGGAGTAAATCCAAGTTAATTTCAGTCCAGCGATCCTGCGTCTCACACAAAGATCTTTGGGACTTTTGGAAAAAAAATCTTGAAACTCCTCCGGGCCTCTTCACGTATGAGCGCTCTTTTGGGGGGAAAAAGCCCTGAAGCTGCTCCTGCAGGACCTTTTATAGACCTCTCCGTCCCCCCCCTCCCCTTTCTTTTCTCCTGTACTTTCCCTATAGGGTAAGACTGCCCAGTTTTCCCACGCCTATAGAAGGGACTGGCCAGCTTTCTCACGCCTATAGAGGGAACTGGGCAGTTTTCCCGCGCCCATAGAGGGAACTGGCCAGTTTCCCCACGCTTGGTTATCTGTGGCCTTCAGCAGCTGTTTCCGCCCTGACCACGCAGTACTTTCCACCAAATGCACAGCTAGTGGTAAAACCTTTCACTTCCCCTTTTCTTCTCTTTCTGTTACATGAAAATAACTTTTTAAAGTTACGCTTCAATTAACTCTGAAATAAAAATCCAAACCCTTGACCTACTTTTCTAAACAATTTATGTCACGCCACTATTCTCATAGTGGCGGGTCTCTTGATCGAATTGACAAATAATATTGCTTAAAGCGGTTACAGAATACATTTTTAGCCAAGCAAAGAAATCAAAAATAAAAATCACATTTGTGCTTCTCCAAACAATTTATGTCACGCCACTATTCTCATAGTGACGGGTCTCTTGATCGAATTGACAAATAATATTGCTTTAAGCAGTTACAGAATACTTTTTTAGCCAAGCAAAGAAATCAAATATAAAAATCACATTTGTGCTTCCATGCGTGACTCACACTCTGACACCGTGCTACTCTTTTATTTCTATTTTACCATGTTTAGCTTATTGGCTCCTCTTTTGGTCTCACGTTTTGGTCTGGCGCCATCTTTTGGACAAATTTGGAATTTCAGCTCTGCCAATTTATTCCTGTGAACAATCCATATTCTACCATTTGCACCATCTCTACTCCCATGTTACATGACAGACCGTATGTGACCAAAGGTTTGAGGTCCAACCGAGACTTGAGCTGGGATCACTGGTTTCAGAGTCCAGAGTGTTCAAAGCAGGCTCAATTAACACAATTAGGACAAATTTATTAAAATCAATTCGGACTCACTTACCTTAGATACCTACCTTAGATACCTACCTTGGATACTTACCTCAAATTGGTACCACGCCTCTGGTCCCCGGACCACGCCCACCTAAAAAATTAGAAAAGACAAAAATCAAAAAAATATATACGTAAAAACTTACCTGAATAATCCACATACCTGTAGTAAGAAAAATGAGAAACAAAAAATAAAAAACAAAAATAAAAAACAAAACAAAAAACAAAACAATAAAATATTCAAAATCATAATTCACAATATCAAATCGTAATTGGAACACATTCATTGAGGCTAAAACCAATTTTATTTCCAAAAAAGAAAAAGTCAGAAACAAAAACTAAAATTTGAAATTAGAAACTCTAACCAAACAGAGACTATAAAAGGACGCGCAGCGCAAAAGACACTCAGTGCGTGGAGAGAGAACAAAGAGAAAACAACTCAGCAGCAATTACAAACAGTAGATTTCAGCATCAATTTTATTTTTTGTTTGTTTGTGTGCCAAACCTGAGGAAGGCCCTAGCGGCCGAAACGTTGTCAAGGCACACATACATTATATATTGGCCAAACAAAATCTAACAAAAGAAATTTTATTAAAAACTACTTCATTAAAAACAACCATATTAAAAACAATTTTGTTTGATAAAAACAAGTGTATTACATATATAACAAAGGCGAATTCCAGCCATGTAGCAAGGTTGGACCACGGTCCACTATGGCCGACGCCGCCGCTTTGCTCGTCAGAACCCTGGGCTGGACGCTGGGAGGTGTGCCGGACGGATGGACCGTGCTTTTGCCCCTGCTTCCAACAGGAAGGGGGGCTCCTACTGCAATCAGAACCCTGGGCTGGACGCTGGGAGGTGTGCCGGACGGATGGACCGTGCTTTTGCCCCTGCTTCCAACAGGAAGGGGGGCTCCTACTGCAATCCTGACCCTACCCCCAACCCTAAACCTAACCCCAACCCCAACCCTAACCCCAACCCTTACCCCAATCCCAGTCCCTTTTTACGTCCCACCAGGAACAGAACTTCCAACAAGTAGGACAATTAACATAATTAGGACAAATTGGTTTTACTTTATTCAGACCCACTTACATCTAATACCTACCTGGATACTTACCTCCAATTGGAACCACGCGTCTGGTCCCCGGACCACGCCCACCTGAAAAAAGCAGAAAAAAATTGACAAAACGGAATAAAACAAAAATATAAACAAAAGTCACCAAATGTTCTCAATAATATAATTACAAATTTGCAAAAACCCAATATATAATCCACCTACCTATGTACTACTTACCTGTAGTTTGGACCGCAATCCGAGATCCTAGACCACGTCTATTTGAAAAACAAAAAACATCAAAAAACATGAAAAAAAACAATTAAAAAACATTAAAAAACAAAATTAGTATGTTTACATTTCTATAATACCAATTCCAAGTTGACCAAATTATAATTATTTTGTTCAAACCTAATATGAAGGCTAGTTTAATTATGAAAATTAATTGAAAAATGAAAATATAAGCTAAAACACGTTACATTTCTAAAACGAAATTTCGAAAAACAAAAAAGATTTAAAACTTCAACCGAGCTGAGGGTATAAAAGGAATCCGCAAGGCAAAGGGCCTTTAGTGCGAATTTGGACTGCAAGCAAGACACATTGTTGCACCTTACAAAACAAAAATAGTTTTTCATATAATACCTGATGTCAGGTGTGCCAGACCTGATGAAGGCTTTAGATAGCCGAAACGTTGTCAGGGCACACACTGCATATTGGCCAGAATAAATCAAAAAAGAAACTTTATTTAAAAAAAAAATAACTTTATTAAATATATGACAAAGGCAAATTCTGGATCCACAGCCATGGATCAGGGTTGGACGACGGTCCACTATGGCCGACGCCACCGCGTTGCCCGCCGGAACCGTGAGCTGGGGGCTGATTGGAATCCCGGATGGATGGACCGTGCTTTTGCCTTTCCCTCCTCTAGGAGGGGGGGCTCCCACCGTAACCCTAACCCTAACCCTAACCCTAACCCTAACCTGACCCCATTTCCCGATAAGACAAAAACGTCAACCTGCAAGTTAAAATTTGAAAATAAACGAGTCAAAATTTGAACGTAAACACAAATTTGAACAATAATTGCAAATAAGCACTATTTGAGACCAAAAGCAGTTAAAAGTAAATACTTACCTCAAATAAAACCACAATACTCACCCAAAACAAAAAAATGTGCATACCTATCAAATTTGAATGTAAACAATTGCAAATAAGCATTATTTGGGACAAAAAAGCAAAAAAAGCAGTTAAAAGTAAATACTTACCTTAATTAAAACCATAATACTTACCCAAAACAAAAATATACTTACCTATTACGGAGATCACAAATCCACGCCCAATCGGTGCCTGCAAGAAAACAAGTTACTATGCTAAAGAAACAAGCGCAAATCGCTGGCTCCGCCCACTTGGAGGAGTGTATATAAGCACCGTTCGGAGCAGGAGCTCTCAGTCTCGATGCGGCCGTGGAGGAGGAAGCAGCTCCCCATGTGATGAAACTAAACTAAATTTAGATGCAATTCCTGTGTGCCAGACCTGAAGAAGGCACAAAAGATGCCGAAACGTTGTCGATGGCCACACAGATGAACAAAATCTAGCGCAAAATGACGCTGGTACAAAACCAATTGGAAACAAATAGTAATTTACCCACGCTCTACCCAGATAGGAGAGCGCATGGATGCCGCACAGAGCAAGATGCTCTCGCTCCACCCAGATAGGGGAGTCGATGAATTAGGTGCGAGGTACGAATATTTAGTTGAACGCAAGCGCAGCTGTCAATCTTACATGCCAAATCGAGACTCACTTATTAATTACATAACAAAGGCGACCGGATAGGTAAAGTGCAATCAAAAACAAACATACAATAAGCACAAACACATGTTCAAGGTCAAAAACGATCTTTATTAAGCCCTAATTAGTCCTGGCGAGCATGGCGGGTGCGGCCGCAACAGGCAGGATGCTCTGGAGCTGGTTGTGGGGTGCGGGCCAGGATGGTAGGACCGTGCCTTTGTTCCTCTCCTTCGGGGGAGGAACTCTTTACCTAATCCTAACTCGCCTGTGCCACCTCCAGTGCGCCCCCCCACGTTTCCGGTTTCCATCGAGCTCCTGTTACGTCTGTGTGCTGTCCCCTAAACTGGTCCTATCCCAGCCCTAATCCTAACCTATCCCCCATCCTAACCTAACCCCTAACCCTAACCCTAACCCTAACCTGACCCCATTTCCCGATAAGACAAAAACGTCAACCTGCAAGTTAAAATTTGAAAATAAACAAGTCAAAATTTGAACGTAAACACAAATTTGAACAATAATTGCAAATAAGCACTATTTGAGACCAAAAGGCAGTTAAAAGTAAATACTTACTTCAAATAAAATCACAATACTCACCCAAAACAAAAAAATGTGCATACCTATCAAATTTGAATGTAAACAATTGCAAATAAGCATTATTTGGGACAAAAAAAAGCAAAACAAGCAGTTAAAAGTAAATACTTACCCAAAACAAAAATATACTTACCTAATCCGGAGATCACAAATCCACGCCCAATCGGTGCCTGCAAGAAAACAAGTTACTATGCTAAAGAAACAAGCGCAAATCGCTGGCTCCGCCCACTTGGAGGAGTGTATATAAGCACCGTTCGGAGCAGGAGCTCTCAGTCTCGATGCGGCCGTGGAGGAGGAAGCAGCTCCCCATGTGATGAAACTAAACTAAATTTAGATGCAATTCCTGTGTGCCAGACCTGAAGAAGGCACAAAAGATGCCGAAACGTTGTCGATGGCCACACAGATGAACAAAATTTAGCGCAAAATGACGCCGGTACAAAACCAATTGGAAACAAATAGTAATTTACCCACGCTCTACCCAGATAGGAGAGCGCATGGATGCCGCACAGAGCAAGATGCTCTCGCTCCACCCAGATAGGGGAGTCGATGAATTAGGTGCGAGGTACGAATATTTAGTTGAACGCAAGCGCAGCTGTCAATCTTACATGCCAAATCGAGACTCACTTGTTAATTATATAACAAAGGCGACCGGATAGGTAAAGTGCAATCAAAAACAAGCATACAATAAGCACAAACACGTGTTCAAGGTCAAAAACGATCTTTATTAAGCCCTAAATAGTCCTGGCCAGCATGGCGGGTGCGGCCGCAACGGGCAGGATTCTCTGGAGCTGGTTGTGGGGTGCGGGCCAGGATGGTAGGACCGTGCCTTTGTTCCTCTCCTTCGGGGGAGGAACTCTTTACCTAATACTCACTTATTAATTATATAACAAAGGCGACCGGATAGGTAAAGTGCAATCAAAAACAAGCATACAATAAGCACAAACACGTGTTCAAGGTCAAAAACGATCTTTATTAAGCCCTAATTAGTCCTGACCAGCATGGCGGGTGCGGCCGCAACGGGCAGGATGCTCTGGAGCTGGTTGTGGGGTGCGGGCCAGGATGGTAGGACCGTGCCTTTGTTCCTCTCCTTCGGGGGAGGAACTCTTTACCTAACCCTAACCCCTAACCCTAACCCTAACCCCTAACCCTAAACCCTAACCCTAACCCAAACCCAAACCCTAACCCTAACCGTTGTCCTCTTCTGCTAGGGAGGGACATCAGTTCCCCGTCCCTGGTAGGGGTTGGACTTCACAATCCAATCCTAACCCTAACCCTAACCGTTGTCCTCTTCTGCTAGGGAGGGACATCAGTTCCCCGTCCCTGGTAGGGGTTGGACTTCACAATCCAATCCTAACCCTAGCCCTAACCCCTAACCCTAACCCCTAACCCTAACCCCTAAACCCTAACCCTAACCCGCCTCCCGCGGCACCTCCGCCTCCGCGGACGGTGGGGGGTGGGCCTGCCTACACAGTTAAGAAGTTGCTGGACGTGCGCCGGAAGGGCCGAGGCTGGCAATTCCTGGTGGACTGGGAGGGTTACGGGCCAGAGGAGCGGCAATGGGTGCCGCGTAGCTATATCCTGGATCCCGGGCTATTGGATGACTTTTATGCGGCTCACCCCGATGCTCCGGGTCCGTCTGGGATCCGGCCCTAGGGGGGGGGTTATGTTATGCTGTCATGTGTCGTCCGGATCACTTCCTGTTTTATTGTGTGATTTTCCTCTCGTTCCAGTCAGTGTGTCCTTCCCCTGTGCGTCCGGTCACGTGAAGCCCTGATTCCAAGTGTGTGCACCTGCGTCAATGACCAACTGTCTTCACCTGTGTTCCCCTCCTGTGTCCATATAACCCGCGTCTTTCCCCGTATCCAGTGCCAGTGCATCTTGCCTTGTCAGAACACTAGCGATCACGAAACCCTCGAGTTCCACGTAGAAGCCTTGTTTGAGCAAACTTGATCACCGATGTTAACTTGGTTACATCGCTACCTTGTTTTTGTATTTCCCTCGGTTCGAGGCGCTTTGATTTCCCCTTTTTCTCCCTCGGTTCGAGGCGCCTTGGTTTTCCTTTTTTTCCCTCCTAGTGAGGTGTTTTTTGTTCGACTGTCAGTGGAGACAATAAAAGCCTTTTTGGACATTAAACTCTCTGCATTCGAGTCCTCTCCCTGCTCTGCGCCTGACATGGTGCCCCCCAAAATAAAAAGATGTCGGCATAACGGGTTTTTTCAACCTTGTATTCAAACACAAACACATTTGGTATATTAACACCATCAACTACAAGCCAACAAACACAAAATTAAAACATCAATGTTAGCATAACGTGTGTCGGCTGGCAATGGCATAGCAGCAATGCTGTCTGTCACTCACTCACTCACTCACTCACTCACTCACTCACTCACTCACTCACTCACTCACTCACTCACTCACTCACTCGTGAAGACCAATCAGCAGCGCCAGCGAGCGTTAGATGGAGGAGGGACTTTACGAGTCAGTGACGTAACTTCCCGTTCACGAACGAGCCGGGGATTGCATTTCCCATTCACCAAAGAACGAATCTGCGAGTGAACGAATCAGTGAGTGATTTGCATTTCCAGTTCATCGCGAGAGCGGATCAGTGAGGGAACGAATCCTGACTTTCCCGTTCGCGAACGGGTCAATGAGTGAACTGCCTTCCTGTGCATCAACGGATCAGTCGGTGAACGTGTAATTAGTAATTAATTAGTCAGTCAAAAATACATGTTTGTTTTGCGTTTCAATTCATCATCATCGGCGGTCACTCGGGACGAGTATGACTGTCTTCTTCTCTGGGTCATCTACTTGTGGGTCCGCAGGTGGGCGTAGAGGCCGATCCAGGATCCACATATTTTTCTGCACTGTGGCCAGGGGAAAGTCGTGGTGGGTTGTGGTCGTGCTGGAGCCTGTTTTTGTCTTTCCTTACGGCGTTGTGGTTTGGTTTCTGCGACACGGCGGAGTTCCTTTTCGTGATGTGCTGCACCTTCTTGCACCGCTGCCCTCCAGCAGTTCCTGTTCAAGGTGATGCGCTCCCAGTCCTGAGATGTTATTTGGAATTTCTTGAGATTGGACTTGAGGTTGTCCTTGAAACGTTTCTTTTGCCCGCCCGGGGCTCGCGGACCTCTCTTCAGCTGGGAGTATAACATTTGTTTGGGGAGGCGGGTGTCAGCCATGCGGATGAGATGTCCTGTCCATCGGAGTTGGTGCTGCATTATTAAGGTGGTGATGCTCGGTATCCTGGCTTCCTCCAGAACGCTGATGTTTGTGTGTCTGTCCTCCCATTTGATCCTGAGTATTTTCCTCAAGATTCTCTGGTGTTGTTGTTCAAGAGCTCTTAGTAGGTGCCTGCTGTAGGTTGTCCATGATTCTGCCCCATAAAGTAAGGTGGGGAGAACCACAGCTTTGTAAACCAGGAGCTTGGTGTCAACCCGGAGGTCTCTGTCTTTAAAGACTCTTTTCCGGAGTCTGGCATGCGCTCCACTGGCACAGCTCAGGCAATGCTTGACCTCAGAGTCAATGTCCGCTTTGGAGGAGAGAAGGCTGCCGAGGTAGGGGAAGTGGTGAACATATTCAAGTGCAATGTTATCCACATTTGTGATGGGCGGAGTAGATGGCTGGTTGGGTGGGGGTTGATGTAGCACCTAGGTCTTCTTGATGTTCACGGTCAGACCCAGGGCTCTGTATGCCTTAGCAAAGGAGTTCAGGATGCCCTGGAGGTCTTCTGCAGAGTGTGCTGCAATGGCATTATCGTCTGCATACTGGAGCTCCATGACCGTGGTGGTTCTGATCTTGGTTTTGGCTTTGAACCTGTTAGGGTTGAAGAGCCTGCCATCAGTTCTGTACCAAATCGGGATTCCGTGTGGTAGTTCTTCATCGATGAGGTGGAGTATGGCGGCAATGAAGACAGAGAACAGGGTGGGTGCAACGATGCATCCCTGTTTGACCCCTGTCTCTCCAGTGAAAGGCTCAGACAAGGAGCTGTTGTTGAGCACTGTGGCTGCCATTCCGTCATGTAATAATTGCAGTATTCTGACGTATTTATCCGGGCAACCATACCTCAGAAGGATGCTCCATAGGGCCTGGCGATCCACCGTGTCAAAGGCCTTTGTCAGGTCTATGAAAGTCATGAACAAAGGCTGTTTATGGTCACGGCATTTCTCCTGGAGTTGGCGTGCTGTAAAAATCATGTCTGCAGTGCCTCTAGATGGGCGAAAACCGCACTGTGCTTCTGGGAGAACTTCCTCAGACAGTGGCAGTAGGCGATTGGCAAGAGCACGAGCAAGTACTTTGCCAACTGCTGAAAGGAGCGAGATGCCCATATAGTTTCCGCAATCCGCTTTGTCCCCTTTCTTGAAAATGGTCACTATCAGAGCATCCCTGTGCTCCGAGGGGAGTTTCCCAGACCTTCAGAAAGAGGGAATGGAGGTAGAGCTGGAGCTCTGGTCCACCTTCCTTTAGGACCTCAGCTGGGATCCCATCTGGCTCAGAGGCCTTGTTGTTCTTCAGGCTCCTGATGGCATCTTGGACCTCTGCTGAAGTGGGAGGTTCACCCATGTCTTCCCTGATGGGACTCTAAGGGATGTGACTGAGGAAATCTGACTGAGTTGTGCTGTCACGGTTGAGGAGTTCCTGAAAGTGCTCTCTCCACCGGTTGTTTATGGACTCATTGTCCTTCAACAGCTCCTGCCCGTCTTTAGAGCGCAGGGGGTTTTGGCCGCGATGGCTTGGACCGTAGACAGCCTTGGTAGCATTGAAAAAGCCCCTGGTGTCACCAGAGTCTGCCAAACTCTGGATTTCCAGTGCCCTTTCTGTCTACCAGGAGTTTTTAATCTGTCTCACCCGGCTCTGGACGTCAGCCTTGGCTCTGGAGTGAGCCTGTCTCTTTGCTGTGCAGGTGATGTCATTTTGCCAGACACGAAATGTTTCCCTTTTCTTGGAGATGAGCTGTTCTATCTCTGTGTCGTTCTCATCAAACCAGTCCTGATGCTTTCTGGCCTTGTACCCGAGAGTGGCACTGCAGGTGTCGAGGATGGAAGACTTGAGCAGGCTCCAGTGTTCTTCAATGTCCTCAGGGTATTCCTGATTGGGGCTTTCTCCAAGAGAGGCCTGAGACAGCTGCAGGGCGGCAGTTTTATTCAGGGTCTCAAGGTTTAGTGTTTGCCGGCTCAGCTTCTTTTGCAGTCTCCTCTTCCTCTTGAGTCTGATGGACATTGTGGATCGTATCAGGCGGTGATCTGTCCAGCAGGCCTCTGAATCCATCATGGCTTTTGTGATGCTCACGTCGCGCTGATCCCTGGCTCTGACAATGACATCTCTCAATATAATAATCTTGTCCTCCTTGGGGATTTTTGACAATACCTCATCCAGACAGGCATTTTTTTTTCCTCATCAGAAACGAGGGTAGGTGCATAAGCACTAAGAACTGTTGCCGTCTGGTTGTTTGCCAGCACCAGACGGAGGGTCATCAAGCGCTCACAGGGAGTTCAGAGAGGTGACTGATCAGTTGGTTCTTGATGGCAAAACCAACCCCATGGATCCTAGGCTCATCTGTGGCCTTTCCTTTCCAGAAGAAAGTGTATCCACCCTTTTCCTCCTTCAGATGACCTTCCTCTGCCCGTTGGGTTTCTGAAAGAGCAGCTATGTCAATCCGGCATCTTCTCAGTTCCCTGGCAATGATGGTGGTTCTCCTCTCCAGCCTATCACTGGTTACACTGTCCATTCGAGTGCTCACATTCCATGCTCCAAAATTCATGTTTGTGTTTTCGACCGCATATTGGTGATCCCTCTGAACGCGGTAATCCAGTCGGGAGGTTTGAGGCAGGCTATGTTTAGGGCACCTTTTCTAGCCCCTTCCCCATCAGGGGTGAGCAGAGTGGATCCTAAAAAGGGCTGCTCAGTCGTGGATGCAGCTACCAAAGAGCTCTTTCTGCCTCGGTCCAAGAGCCCAACAATCATCTAACATCCACCGCCTGATGTGCCAGCTTCGGACTAGGGGCTTCCAGGCTTCACAATCCTGCCCCCGTTGCTACTTACTGGTCGCCACAGGACTTTAATCCGGGATGTAAGGTGGATTCCCTGAAAAAGATGCCTGTGCGTGACTTTGTTTAAAGTGGGGAGACTGACAGACAGTCACCACACTATCCTTGACAGATCGGGGTCAGAATCCAGTGGCAAGGAGACCAAGACGACTGGTGACCCTTTTCTGCTGCAGCCTTCATCCGCCTTCCCAGCCGTTGTGACGCCACCAAGGTGCCAGTTACCGTGTGTGGCTACGAGGAGGCGTGTGCAAGTCTTGGCAATGGAGCGGCTGTGTACCGGCTGAGGAGGCTTATACACTCGGCTCCTCTTGTCACCCCCGGAAACAGAGGGCTAGCCGGTGGCGGTAGCTGAAAGTAGAAAAGTAGCAAGCCGAGGCAGCATGCACAAACTACAGGCACTACTACTCCAATACTACTGCACTGACGCATCACATGCCCTGTGTGTTGATGGAACACACACACGGACACACAGCTTTTGGGTATGACTATTTGCACCTATCGTCTACCGTGTGCATCTGCCGCAATCTAACAAAATGGATGCGCCACACCCATGATGCATGCACTTTGCGTTACGGAGTAAGGACATTTCTGGAAAGAAACACGATGCGTAATTCATTTATTTCAGACGACACATAAACGGATAAAAACAACTTTTAAAGTGTTCTTTTATCAAAATCTTTGATTTCGGTTGGCCCCCCAAAAAAATGCACAGGCGCCATTATGAAATGTGCTTCCAAAATTATTTACCAGATGACATTATAACTGTAAGCACTGATATGTACTGACCAAGTAAAATCAGTAATATTGAATCATTGCCCAGTGTTAATTTGTAGCAGTCATGATATGCTACACACTCACAGAGGGCAACAGTTAGTACATTTTTTTTAAACTTTGGTGTGGATGAACGGGGCCTTTTGCTCCACACCAAACCCGGCTCCAGAATTTTCATCGGGGCGGAAGTGCACACCAGCCCACAGTTGTAGGAAGAGGCCAGGGCCCTGGTCTACCCCAACTCAGTGGTATCATCTCCTCAGGAGGTAGTCACAAAACTACCTGAGATGGGTGTCACTGGATGGCATAGTAACCAATTTAAGTTACCTGCACCCACAAATGCACATGTACACACATGTATTTGTGTACACTTGTGAAGACATGATGCATGTGCAATAATGTACATGCATACGCATGCAAAGCTCCCCCCCCCCCCCCCCCCCCCACACACACACACACAAAATCATTGAAATCCTCTGTTTAGTACTAAGGTACCAAACGTTATTATTTTTTTGTCATCTTTAAGGTTGTGTACACAGACACAGGACACACTCATTGTCAAACACAATTATTGTAATTGGGATATCAATTTGGTCCACTTTAGATGCGTCCAATCTGCATGGTGCGCCAAGGAGGGAACCGCCTTGCGCCAATTCGGAGTTTAACACTTAAGTAAAGTAAGTAGCCATTTGTACTTCCCACTTTGCACGCATACTTATACGCATTTTTAAACTACCGCAAAATTGGCCTTTGGCGGGAGGCTAATCTAGTAGAGCTGAAGGTAGGGGGTTCCTTCCAATTCACACACCTGAGTGCCCAGGTGACTGAGTCAGGAGTAACGCTCCATTCTACAACATACACAGATGTAAAGGTTAGTAAATGGCTTCATAGCAGTGGAATTGAAAAGGTGACTAAATAACATCATCAAAGCGCCAGATTAACTTTTGGCAATGGATACTCTAAACCATAGGTGTCAAACTCAAGGCCCGGGGGCCAGATACGGCCCGCCAAATCATTTTATGTGGCCCGCAAAGACAAATTGTGCATCAACTTGTGTCAATACTATACGGAAGATACTGTATATCATATATTGACAGTCATAATGGCCCTCCGAAGGAAACTATGATTATGATGCGGCCCTCGACAAAAATGAGTTTGACACCCCTGCTCTAAACGCTTTCATTTAGGTGCACCAGCACTAAATCTAGGTGCGCCGACATTTCATTTATTATTTGTACATTTTTCAACCGATTCAACCCATTCCAAAGCATTTCCATCCTTCCAGTTTGACATTCACATCATTCAGCACAGGGTTAGGGTTAGGGTAAGGGTAGGGTTAGGGTTAAGTAGAGAGTTCCTCCCCCGAGGGAGAGGAGCAAAGGTACGGTCCTACCATCCACGCCCACGTCCCACAACCAGCCCCAGAGCACCCTGTCCATCGTGGCTGCGCCAGCCATGCTGGTCAGGCCAAATTGGGCTTAATAAACATGTATTTGCTTTGTAATTGTTGTTTGTTTTTGTGTTTGCACTTTGCCTATCCGGTCGCCTTTGTTATATATGTAATAAATGAGTCTCGACTTGGCATGATAGATTGACAGCTGCATTTGCGGTCAAATTAGTTGTACCTCGCACTTAATTCATCGACTCCCCTATCTGGGTGGAGCGAGAGCATCTTGCTCTGTGCGGCATCCATGCGCTCTCCTATCTGGGTAGAGCGTGGGTAAATTATAATTTTGCGTCTAATTGTTTTCCTATTGGCGCTAGTTTGCGCTCCCTTTTATTTCCTCCTTGTGGCCATCGACAACGTTTCGGCATCTTTTGTGCCTTCCTCAGGTCTGGCACACGGGAATTGCAGCTAAATTTAGTTTTGTTGCATGTGGGTTAGGGTTAGGGTTAGGGGGTTAGGGTTTAGGGTTAGGTATTTTGAGTTTATCTCGCTAAACCTTCCCCAAAGGGTCCGCCGACCCTGTCGGTTAGATAGAAGGCAACGGAAGGCACGAGCCTACGCATGTCTCACCAGTAAACCTCGCCGTACCAGGTCACATAAAATCTGGATTGGGTACGAAGGACAGCGAAGTGAGAATGCACCTCTGCCAGAACCTCCCCCGAGTAGCTGAGGCGCTACCCAGGTCTTCGGCCAGCAAGATGGAAAAAATAAGAGAAGAAAAAAAAACAACCTAAAGTCCTACCCTTGGATTACATTATGTCTATTCACTTTGAACCATTGTTTACCTCATGTCTTGTTTTTATATTCAACCAACCGTTTTCCTTAGAAGTTAGGGGTTAGGGTCAGCTAAAAAGTTCCTCCCCCGAAGGAGAGGAGCAAAGGCACGGTCCTTCTATCCTTACCTGCCCCCCATAACCGGCTCCAAAGTATCCTACCCATTGCGGACGCGCCAGCCATGTTGGCCCGGACTACTTAGGGCTTAATAAAGTTATTTTTTTTACCTTGAACTCGTGTTTGTGCTTCTTGTATGTTTGATTTTGACTGTACTTACCCGATCTGGTCACCTGAGGGAAAAAAAAACACTAATTTAAAGTCCTACCCTTGGATTACCTTTGTCTATTCCCTTTTAACTATTTTTGAACTAATATCTCGTTTTTATATTCAACCAACCATTTTCTTTAGAGGTTAAGGTTAGGGATTAGGGTTAGGGGTTAGGTTTAGGGATTAGGGGTTAGGTTTAGGGATTAGGGGTTAGGTTTAGGGATTAGGGGTTAGGACTAGGTCTATAAGGTTATCTCGCTACACCTTCCCCAAAGGGTCCGCCGACCCAGCCGGCCAGACAGAAGGCAGCGGAGGGCACAGGCCGACGCATGTCCCCCTCAGCAAACCCCGCCGCACCGGAGTCGCACAAACTCCGGAACGAAGGACGGCGAAGCGAGACCGCACCTCAACCAGAAACCCCCCCCCCGGAGCAGCCGAGGCGCCCCCCAGGACCCCAGCCAGCAAGACGGAAAAACAGCGAGACGCGAGAGAAGAAAGCCACCCCATCCCTGGACCACATCACGTCTACCACCCTTGCAGCATTCTTGACCCAATATCTTGTTTCTATACTCAACCAACCACTTTCTTCAAAAGGGATCCCATTAAGTCGACATTGTTGTTCTGGGTAATTTGAACGTCATAATTTTGTAGACACCTCATCAGTAGTGGACCTTGGGGTCACAGAGTGTTTCGGCCATTATCACCAGACACCCTCGCCCAAGGGAGGCCCCACCGGGGTCGATCAAGCCCCGGAGTGTGTCTACCTCCTCAATCGAAATCTCAGTATCTGTCTAGTCAACTGTCCAGCTTTAACGCAGACAGCATAAATCAATTGGTCAGTCTTTTAGTCCTTTTGTTGTGCTGATTTGTTCAACCATTAAACCTACGTACAAAACCTTTGTATTCCTTTGTATGGCATGCCACAAGTCTGGTAAAACAAAGTTTAGGGCTAACCTGGTATAGTTTTGCTTCGCATGCTCCCGCATATCCCATCTCAATAAAGTCTAGCATAGCGTAATACAGCATAACCTAGCCTTGACGATTAAAAAAGTTTCACCTTTTGGAAACAAGGTCTTCCCCAGTGCCCTTCCCCCGAGTCACCATCCTACCGCCGAGCACCTCCTCCCCAGAGCCTCAGCGAAGCAACTGACGGCTCTCGTCATACAATCACGCACCCACATCTAACTGATAAGCACCAAAAAATATATATATCGGCAAACCCTATCGGTACTGTTTAATTGGTTTA
This sequence comes from Syngnathus scovelli, assembly GCF_024217435.2. Lineage (NCBI taxonomy): Eukaryota > Metazoa > Chordata > Actinopteri > Syngnathiformes > Syngnathidae > Syngnathus > Syngnathus scovelli. Next base: position 16,296,921 of record NC_090856.1, on the reverse strand, counting down.
GTCGTGCAACATTTAAATGTAAATTGAATTCATAATTTAAATCCAATCATATATTTAGGAATACATTCATCTACGTAAATTGCGATCCCCCTAAGTCCCGCCCCCTGGAAACACTCGTAAACTCCTGTCAATCACCCTGGCGGCTCTTTTCTCCGTAATCCCCCTATCTTTCAAAACCTCACATCGCCCAAATAAACGATCAATATAAAATAACATTCTCCTAAATCCCCTGGTATTATTAAAGTGTGTACCCCGATCCCCTTCATTCGTAGAATTAATTTATAACATTAATACGATCGTACATTCAAGATTCAAGATTCAAGAGTTTTTTACTCGCCATGTTTGAGCGTGCCAAACAAGGAATTTGACTTCGGTAAATCACAGCCTCTGTTCAACATTTAGGTGACTAACAACAACACTCAGGACATGTGAAGAACGAAAGATATTCTCAAACACCCCCTGATCTTAAACTCCCAAGAGGGCAAGGAAAAACTCAAAACTCCAGCTAGGGGAAATGAGAAACCTTGAGAAGAGACCACAGATGGGAGGGTCCCTCTTCTAGGATGACCAGGCTGCAATGGATGCAGAGAGGACACATAGTACAAACAGTGTAGACAAAAAAGGTGTGGCAAGCGGGATGTTATTGCACAGTAATGACTCTGAGACTCTAAGAGTGGTGTGAGTTCATCAGAGCGACAGCCTGGGGGAAGAAGCTGTCTCTGTGTCTGCTGGTTTTAGTGTACAGAGCTCTATAACGGCGTCCGGAGGGGAGTAGTTCAAACAGGCTGCAACCTGGGTGCGAAGGGTCTGTTGAGATGTTACTTGCAAGTTTCCTGGTCCTGGACAGGTACAAGTCTTGGATAGATGGGAGGTTGATTCCAATTATCTTTTCTGCAGTCCTTATTGTCCGTTGCAGTCTGTGCTTGTCTTGTTTGGAGGCCGATCCAAACCAGACAGTGATGGAGGTGCAGAGGACAGACTGGATGATGGCAGTGTAGAAGGTCTTCAGCAGCTCCCGTGGCAGGTTGAACTTCTTGAGCTGTCTCAGGAAGTACAGCCTCTGCTGGGCCTTCTTCCGGACAGAGTCTATGTGGCCGGTCCATTTCAGGTCCCGAGAGATTGTGGTTCCCAGGAACTTGAAGGTGTCTGATGAGACAATAGTATTACTGCGGATAGTGAGGGGTGAAAGTGGTGAAGGGCCTCGCCTGAAGTCCACTGTCATCTCCACGGTCTTGAGCGGGTTCAAGTCCAGGTGGTTTTGGCTGCACCAGTGACCAGCCGCTCCACCTCCTGTCTGTACGCAGTCTCATCACCGTTCTGGATCAGTCCGATGAGAGTGGTGTCGTCTGCATACTTCAGGAGCTTCACGGAAGAGTCACTTGCGGAGAAATCGTTGGTGTAGAAGAGAAGAGCAGTGGGGAGAGGACTGTTGGGTTGACAACATTTATCTGAAATCAATCTCGGAGACGGTAGGTCTTTCTTGGCTTAGCGTTTTCTCCTGCGCAGAAGGGCGCATCCCAGACACAGCAAGTGTGGCTGAGATTCGCGCTCTGCTCTGAGTTTTGCCGAGCTTTTTATTGAGAAAGAAACAATTGGGCAAGTGTACATGATCGGGTAGGTTCACAGGCAGGAAATACATTCCATAGTTATATCTCATTACCACAGAACAAACTCTCATGGACGGAGCAGTATGGACGTCTCATGACTATTAGCTTAACAAAAACGTAGTCTTTAGTGGCCCTGGGAATACATCCCGGTGTCGTACTCATGACTTCAACTTAAATGAGACCTCTGTCTGCTTCAGCCATCCCATGACAATCTCATGATCTGAACATGTCTAGCTAACTATGGGGCTTATTGTATAGCGCGGCTAATGACTCCAGTCATTAGCCGGCCATATGCCCCCAAATCATTTTCACAAGGCTAGATGGTCACATACTGCGGAGAGTCTTGCACACAAAAGTAGATACATAGAATCCAATGATAAAAAGTATATCATTTCCAACATTCCCTCCTGTTTTTAACATTGGAATTCATGGGAAAACAAAACATCAACTAATAACTACATATGTGTATAAATGAGTATATGCTTACACAATATAGTATAGTACCATCAAAAAGCATGAAAGTTTACATTCCAGAGTTTATCAGAACTACAGCCCTTCATCCGGCTTTGGCTATGTTCGTTATAATGGAATGTATTTTGTTCTGGATCGTCAAGAAAAATAGACAGGTAGGCGATTTACGCAAGGCGGTCTGTCATGTAACATGGAGATAGAGATGGTCCAAATGGTAGAATATGGATTGTTCACAGGGATAAATTGACAGAGCTGATATTTCCAAATTTGTCCAAAAGATGGCGCCAGACCAAAACATGAGACCAAAAGAGAGGCCAGGATAAGCTAGACCAGTTAAAATAGAAAAGAGGAACACGGTGTCAGAGTGTAAGTCACGCATGGAGGCACAAATGAAATTTTTATTATGTGTTTTTTATTTTTGATTTTTTGCTTGGCTAAAATGTACTCTGTAACCGCTTTAAGCAATATTATTTGTCAATTCGATCAAGGGACCCGTCACTGAAAATAGTGGCGTGACATAGATTGTTTGGAGAAGCACAAATGAAATGTTTATTATGTGATTTTAATTTTTTGATTTTTTTGTTTGGCTAAAAATGTACTCTGTAACCGCTTTAAAGCAATATTATTTGTCAATTCGATCAATTCATGTAACAGAAAGTAGGTCAAAGGTGAAAACAAGTCATGTAACAGAAAGTAGGTCAAAGGTGAAAACAAGTCATGTAACAGAAAGTAGGTCAAAGGTGAAAACAAGTCATGTAACAGAAAGTAGGTCAAAGGTGAAAACAAGTCATGTAACAGAAAGTAGGTCAAAGGTGAAAACAAGTCATGTAACAGAAAGTAGGTCAAAGGTGAAAACAAGTCATGTAACAGAAAGTAGGTCAAAGGTGAAAACAAGTCATGTAACAGAAAGTAGGTCAAAGGTGAAAACAAGTCATGTAACAGAAAGTAGGTCAAAGGTGAAAAGGGGAAGTGAAAGGTTTTGCCACTAGCTGTGCATTTGGTGGAAAGTACTGCGTGGTCAGGGCGGAAACAGCTGCTAAAGGCCAGTCCCTCCATAGGCGTGGGATTTCTGGACAGTCCCTTCTATACGCGTGGGAGAATTGGGCAGTCTTACCCTATAGGGAAAGTACAGGAGAAAAGAAAGGGGAGGGGGGGAGACGGAGAGGTCTATAAAAGGTCCTGCTGGAGTAGCCTCAGGGCTTTTCCCCCCAAAAGAGCTCTGATACGTGAAGAGGCCCGGAGGAGTTTCAAGATTTTTTTCAAAGTCCCAAAGATCTTTGTGTGAGACGCAGGATCACTGGACTGAAATTAACTTGGATTTACTCCTAAAAATTGGACTGGACAACTTTAAACGAGAAATTGGTGAGGATGACCGTTTTTATGTATTTTAGCGAGAGGGGGGAATAGTCATCGGGCCGCCGGCTTCCTCGTGGCCAGCCTGTTTCTCTAATTTGGATTTTAGAAGCAAGATCGAACTGATCACTCGACTTTGCTTCCACCAAAAATAGCACGCAACTGGTATTTACCTCTTCCCTTTTTTATGAACTGTGTTTTGCAATCGAATTGTTCTGGGATTGAATGATTTTATTAACACGGGTATCAGTGAGTGAAATTGTTCAGTTTCTGGAGTAATTGAGATTTGTAATTCTATTTCATGTTTCTTTAATAAATGTGTTTTGTATATTACTTACTTCGTTGTGCGCGGATTTGTACTAAATATGCAACCGAAGGCTCAGGCCCGCTTCCCCTTTTTGACGGGCCGCGTAAAAAGGAACTCCGAACAAGTTAGAGACTTAAATAACTTCCGTAGTTATTTGAGCCACGAGTGAATTTCGATCTGTTCGAAAGTTGTTTCGTCTGAATAAAATTAAAGGAAGTGTTTAAATCAGATTATTGGTTTTGTGTAGAACGAAAAGTTGTTTGACTATTTGAAAGGCTCAGGCCCGCTTCCCCTTTTCGTCGGGCGCGGCTCAGTTCCCCTTTTTTGACGGGCCGTGTAAAAAGTAACTCTGAGCCAGTTAGAGAATTAAATAACTTTCGTAAATATTTAAAGGAGGAGTGGATTTCGTTAGAAGTGAATTGTTGGAAATTTACTTCTTCTAAATAAATTAACGACGACGGCTGAAATAAATCAGTGGAGTTGGAGGAGAATAAAAATATTTCAATTGTCCGTCGGGCGCGGCTCAGTTCCCCTTTTTTGACGGGCCGTGTAAAAAGTAACTCTGAGCCAGTTAGAGAATTAAATAACTTTCGTAAATATTTAACGGAAGAGTTGAGTTCGTTGAAAGTGAATTCGGTTGAGAATTTACTTCCTTTAAATAACATAACGACGATGATTAAAATAAATCAGTGAAGTTGGTGGAGGATAAAAGTATTTCGATTGTCCGTCGGACGCGGCCCAGTTCCCCTTTTTGTCGGGCCGCGTCAAAAGTTAAATAGGACACGATCAAAAAATAGACTTGCCTTCCAAATTAATTATTGGGCAAATCTAAATACAGCACGACATTTTTATTCGGTTTAAGAGAGTCGCTATTTTTTTCAAAGCAATTAAGTGGGGTGAAGAACTCCGACAGTCAAGTGCTAGATCTACGTATACGAAGTTAGAATTAATCATATAGGGTGCATTAATTTTCTTCTTAAATGCTATTATTGTCACACTTTTATTAATTCGATTCTCTTTCGAATAAAAAAGTTGGTCGGCTCGCTGCATGAGCGACCAAGTGGAACGGACCCATATCAACATTTACTTCGGCAAAACTAGTGCTTGGGTGCGCTATACAAACGAATCCCTGAGGTCTTAACAAAGACATCTAAAAAATATCCGTAACGAATAAGAACTTCAAACATTAGCGGGGAGCCATCAATACGATGCGGTCACTTCGAAGTCCTGCCTCGAATTGAGTTACTCGGCACGCGCTTCGGGTGACTTGAGAGGGATTGGCGTCGTACAGAAATTAGATTGATTCCGGAGGAGTTAATTTAACTCGGGTGGTTAGATTACGGACGAATCTCCGAACCCGGCTAAAACGAACCCGTTACTGGGAAGCCTGGGGCACCTTAATACGAGAGGTGCGTTTGACATTTTGGCGCCCAACGAGTAGGAGGGGGGTTATGAGTAAAAGTTTAGAAAAAAAATAGAAATGAGACAATAGAAGAACATTTGTTTTTTTGTTTTGCTCACAGCTCCAAAACGAACCTGTGTGGAGTTTTTCAGTTTTTTCTTCCCAGAAACTGTCCTAATTCCGCTCACTGATACAAATAAATGTCAGAACGGCCTTGAGTGACATAAGTACAGTCTCTTTAAGGAATAGAGTTTCCTAGAAAAGAACCTTATTAGCACGGGAGGATTAGAACTGTATTGTGTCATAGTAAACGGTGACCGTTGCCCCTCAGCACATTACTTTAAGCATGAGTAAGGAGGAGATCCTTCACAGCTTGTACTTGTATGGGGTGCTGAAAGTAATGTTTGTAGTGTACGCAGAGTATGCGGCAGAACTTGCAAGAGAAAGAGGGGCCGGTACATGGGCACGGATATTGGGTATAAATACAGAAGATGAACCAGTCGATGAGGAGCCTGCAAATGTTTTAGATTTCATGCCAAAGCCAAGGCCAAAGAGAAGGCAACCAATTAGGAGACCGTCTGAAGAGAGGCCTTTTTATTTTGAAAGATAAAAAGAGAAGACTTGTCTCCCCTCTTCCTTTTCCTTTTTCTTTCTCAATTTAACTCTATAATAAACCTTCATTTCTCCCTTACAAAATTTTTTTTTTTTTGTTCCCGGACACCTGTGTGGATTACAACATTTTTGTTCCCGGACACCTGTGTGGATTACAACATTTTTTGTTCCCGGACACTTGTGTCATTACAAATTTTTTTTGTTTTTGGACACCTGTGTGGATTACAACATTTTTGTTCCCGGACACTTGTGTCATTACAAATTTTTTTGTTTTTGGACACCTGTGAGGATTACAACATTTTTGTTCCCGGACACTTGTGTCGATTACAAATTTTTTTGTTTTTGGACACCTGTGTGGATTACAAGGATTTTTGTTCCCGGACGCATCAGAGGATTACAGATTTTTGTCCGCTGAACTCACAAAAGGATTTTTCTTTTTTCCGCCCTTTTCTCTTTTTTCTTTTTTCCTGCTGTTGAAGACTACAGTAAAGGCTGACCAGGAGTAGTAACTATACTTACTCTCCAGGCAGAAGAAAAACAGCCAAGATAATTCTTCTAAGGCTTGTATGGTACATGATTCTTAACTGTTGGAGACCTTCTGTGACTTACAGGTTCCCAAGAATTGAAAGGCTGAGTGGCTTCGGGCTGATGATTAGTCGTCATTTCCTGTTCGCTACAATAACGTTTGAATTAGAATTTGCAATTGAATGTACCCTTGTTAGAATTTCCTGTCAGTAGAAAACCTGGTGGGTAAAAAAGAAAAAGAAAAAGAAGTGCATCCCACCGTTGAGAGCATCAATAAGCGAGGCAAAAGTTCTCATATTGGTGTTCTGAGTAGAGGCGACGCAAAGGGCGCCGCTGAGTAACTAAGAGCTGGATCGACCCTGTTCCGAATGCGCACGGAAAGGCTTCGAAAGGAGACAGCTCGACCCTACAACTAGAGAAACTGCTACTCATTGAAAGGATGGCTAGCGGTGGAAGGAGATTGGATCCCGAACCTGGAAATCCTATGAAAGGAACCGGAAAGGAGGGGTCTAATCCAGACTCTCCAAGACGACATGAAGAACCAGCATGTGTAATATTGTATGGAGGAGGCTTAGAGAAGTGGCCTCAGAAATGGACTGAGTACATAGTGGGATCAAACCCGTCGATAGAGGCAGGATGCCTCTCAACGCGGATGAAGAGAAGCCCTATGAATGGACTCTTTACACCGATGGGTCAAAAAAGGAAGGAGAGCAGAATGCCCACTGGGGTTTTGTTCTGAAGCAAAATGGAGTGGAGCGTTGCCGCCGCAAAGGAAAGACACCCGGCAGCGCGCAAACAGGAGAGGCCACGGCAGTGTTGGAAGGACTGTTAGAAAAAAAAAAAAAAATCACGCTGAACGCGTAAGACTTATAACTGATAGTCATTATTGTGAGCAAGCTCTCAAATTCGATCTAGCCATTTGGGAAGAGAATGGCTTCGAGGGCGCGAAAGGAAAACTAGTGGCCCACTATGAAGTGTGGAGAAAGATAGCCGAGTTACGGCTAAATTTGAGTTTGGATGTGGTTCACCAGAAATCTCATGTGAAAGAAGGAGCTTATTGGAGAGGTAATAACGAAGTTGATTGATACGTCCAGAAAAGAAGAATAAAAGTTGTAGGAGCAGAAAAATGGGACAAGACCCCTCGCGGAAAAGTGGTCCCAGATGAGAGCGTGAGGCAAGTCGTGTCGGCAGTGCATGAAGCACTAGGCCACGCGGGTCCACTGCCTACGCGAAAAAAGTTAGAGATGCTGGAACTCTGGGTCCCTGACCGGACGATTCGTGCGGTCCTGCGGGATTGTAATCCGTGCAACAAAAACAACGCAGGGCGAAGAGGACGACGCACGGATGGAGTGAAGATTAGGAGTACTGTGCCGTGGGGCTCGGTTTGTATGGACGTAGCTGGCCCCATGGGAATAAGTGGCGCAAAGGGTGAGAAATACCTTGTTGTGCTGGTTGACTCGATGTCAGGACACGTCGGGCTGAAAGCAGTGAGAAAAGCCAATGCAAACAGTGTGATCAAGACACTAGAAGATGGGTGCATGTGGCTAGGAATCCCAAAAGAGTGGAGTACTAAATTGCTTGATTTGGAAATTGACCTAAACGGGAGGAGCAGAAGCAGCCGGCCCTCCCCGCCCGAAGAACTGAACCAACGACTTTTTGTGTCACAAGAAGTGGGCAGAACCCAAGACGGCTGTCCCAGAATAAAGAGAAGTGTCGGATCAGCGTTGGACAGAAGGTGTGGATCAAGTCGAGGGACCTGAACAGCAACACGGCAGTGAAGGCCAAGTACGACTGCTCGGACATAGTTAGTGAAGTTTTGGATAGAAACACAGTACGACTAAAGAAGAAAGGTATCCAAGGAGTTGAACAGCTGAAGCCGTTATCGGCTAACCCGAGTCAAGCCAAGAAGTAATTTAAATAACATATGGCAACGGACCACGGAACAATCCCAGCCTTCGTGCGCATGGCCGCACACAAAGGTGCGGTCATCGTAAGAAGAACACCAAATGGGATCCAGACCGAAAGGGCCCTAAATCTGGTGAGATTGGCCAAGCGGGGTTGCACACCCGGTGGACCAGAACATTTTCACTGGACATGGGTCAACGAAGCTTGTGTCATTTGTTTGACACCCAACCTGTTGCCTACTATGTGGTCGGGAGTAGGCTTCATGATGCCACCTGTACTGACCACCGAAGTAAGAGAGCTGGAATTTGCCCAGAGAAATGAGGACAAGCTTCCAGTTAAAGTATTAGATGCCATGGTATGCCACCAGTGTCGAATTACCATCTTGGCACGAATGGTGTTCTTTTCACAGTGGGAGATCGGACCAACTACGGATGTACGGGCTCGACAAATTAGCTCGTGCACGTGTGTTTGGGACGGCGATGAGCTGAAATATTGCCTCATGTGTTTAGATCGCATGGCAAGAGGAAAATTATTGAAAGTCGGAGAAGCAGAGGGATGGCAAATCACCAGGGCAATGACCCCCCTGGCGACCCTCTATCCAGTGTTGGGAGGAGCATCTTGGCCGGCATATGATAATAATCAGGCCATGAAGAACCTTTATCTGGCCTTGGGCCATTGTTGGCCTTGGCCAAGGCCAGTCGGCCGGCCTGCCCCCGACAGTTATACAGAAGAGGCCGACGAAATGGCCTTGTTTGCTCGTGAGTCGGTTCTTTCCGCAGGAGGAACCGCAGTCCTTGGGGACCTGCTTGAGGGACCTTGGAGGCCCATGACTTGGGCTCGGGCTGTAGCCCAGTTGTTGGCGTGCAAGGACGCACCATTGGTCAAAGTGGAGGCAGCCCCTGCGGAAACAAGCCCGACTGTGAGCAACATGTACTGCTATCGAAGTATTTTGGACATGTGTAACAAGGACTTCCAGTATGTGACAAAAAAAGGAATATACTGTTTTGCCCCTGGGAATAAAGTTGGATCAGTCCTTATAGTGAATGAGGGTGAAGCAGCACTGGTAAGGATTACAGTGAAAATGGCCATCATTCCTTACGAAGGAATATATTCACTGGGAATCAAATTGGAGGCCAAAAGGCTTAGCCAAGTTGTAGCCATAAGAAACGCCGGGTCCCAGATGCGGAATGTTCTTAGTGAACAAATACAAACAAGAAAGGAGCACGGCACGGTAGCGGCGATAGAACCTCAAAGAAAGGCCAAGGAGACAGATGACCTTGACCGGTCGGAAGCAAGAGAATGGGATAAAGGTCCCAGCCAGGAGTGGACACAGGGATGTCCAGCTGGAGGAAGCATGTTCCAATCGGTGGTGACGGAGGAAAATTCAACCACTTCACTCCCGCCAGAAGCAGGAGCCCAAGTGGAAATTCAAACAACTTTTCTCCCGCCAGAACCAGAAGTCCGAGTGGAAAGTCAACCCACTTCACTCCTGCCAGAAGCAAAAGTCCAGGAGGGAAACTTATCATGTCCAAAAGCGGAGGGCGGTGGCGTAAGTGACCAACCCAGGAGGATGTTACAAGACTGGACCCCTTTTGATTGGACGAAGTTGTATCCGGCAAATTGCCCTACTCCTGGCTGCGACGGGAGCGGTTGCGCCCGACCAGGGGCAACACACCACCGCTCATTTAGAGCTTGCCCGGTGTATGTGGGGAGCCTCGAGGTGTGTCCCACGCCTGGATGTGATGGAAAAGGAAACACCAGATGGGGTCCGGAGCGTCACCGCACCCTTAAGACATGTCCAGTGCTGGCAGAAATGAAGCGCAAAGCCTCCGAAACCAGGAAACAAGCCGGTAGCCAAGAGAACAACATGTCGAATGACGCGGTAGACACCAGGCCCGAGGAACCAGGTCCGTCTGCATCTGATAAGCCCGCTGGAAGTGGATGCAGCTCCTTCTGAGCCTGAGGACGACGATGAGGCTCGAGACGGAGGACGCGGGAGCGAGGCTGAAAATGAGGAGGCAGATGTCGAGAGTGTGGCCACGGGGCGTTCAACACCGGAGCTGAGAGCCCTCGCCGTGGAGAACCACGCTGACGACGACAACGCTGCTAGTCGGTTGTCGCGCCTGATCAACGCCCTCGCAGAGATCGCCAGACAAGGTGATATGGCGGCGGCCTGCCCTACTTTAACAACCGCTGAGGTCGTGAGTATCTCAGACGGAGACGACGACATGACTGCCTAGCTCGTAACGGGGGAGGGAGTGAGCAGAGGAAATTTATACCTGTTTTTCAATCCAAGGAGGGGGTGTCATGTAACATGGAGATAGAGATGGTCCAAATGGTAGAATATGGATTGTTCACAGGGATAAATTGACAGAGCTGATATTTCCAAATTTGTCCAAAAGATGGCGCCAGACCAAAACATGAGACCAAAAGAGAGGCCAGGATAAGCTAGACCAGTTAAAATAGAAAAGAGGAACACGGTGTCAGAGTGTAAGTCACGCATGGAGGCACAAATGAAATTTTTATTATGTGTTTTTTATTTTTGATTTTTTGCTTGGCTAAAATGTACTCTGTAACCGCTTTAAGCAATATTATTTGTCAATTCAATCAAGGGACCCGTCACTGAAAATAGTGGCGTGACATAGATTGTTTGGAGAAGCACAAATGAAATGTTTATTATGTGATTTTAATTTTTTGATTTTTTTGTTTGGCTAAAAATGTACTCTGTAACCGCTTTAAAGCAATATTATTTGTCAATTCGATCAATTCATGTAACAGAAAGTAGGTCAAAGGTGAAAACAAGTCATGTAACAGAAAGTAGGTCAAAGGTGAAAACAAGTCATGTAACAGAAAGTAGGTCAAAGGTGAAAACAAGTCATGTAACAGAAAGTAGGTCAAAGGTGAAAACAAGTCATGTAACAGAAAGTAGGTCAAAGGTGAAAACAAGTCATGTAACAGAAAGTAGGTCAAAGGTGAAAACAAGTCATGTAACAGAAAGTAGGTCAAAGGTGAAAACAAGTCATGTAACAGAAAGTAGGTCAAAGGTGAAAACAAGTCATGTAACAGAAAGTAGGTCAAAGGTGAAAAGGGGAAGTGAAAGGTTTTGCCACTAGCTGTGCATTTGGTGGAAAGTACTGCGTGGTCAGGGCGGAAACAGCTGCTAAAGGCCAGTCCCTCCATAGGCGTGGGATTTCTGGACAGTCCCTTCTATACGCGTGGGAGAATTGGGCAGTCTTACCCTATAGGGAAAGTACAGGAGAAAAGAAAGGGGAGGGGGGGAGACGGAGAGGTCTATAAAAGGTCCTGCTGGAGTAGCCTCAGGGCTTTTCCCCCCAAAAGAGCTCTGATACGTGAAGAGGCCCGGAGGAGTTTCAAGATTTTTTTCAAAGTCCCAAAGATCTTTGTGTGAGACGCAGGATCACTGGACTGAAATTAACTTGGATTTACTCCTAAAAATTGGACTGGACAACTTTAAACGAGAAATTGGTGAGGATGACCGTTTTTATGTATTTTAGCGAGAGGGGGGAATAGTCATCGGGCCGCCGGCTTCCTCGTGGCCAGCCTGTTTCTCTAATTTGGATTTTAGAAGCAAGATCGAACTGATCACTCGACTTTGCTTCCACCAAAAATAGCACGCAACTGGTATTTACCTCTTCCCTTTTTTATGAACTGTGTTTTGCAATCGAATTGTTCTGGGATTGAATGATTTTATTAACACGGGTATCAGTGAGTGAAATTGTTCAGTTTCTGGAGTAATTGAGATTTGTAATTCTATTTCATGTTTCTTTAATAAATGTGTTTTGTATATTACTTACTTCGTTGTGCGCGGATTTGTACTAAATATGCAACCGAAGGCTCAGGCCCGCTTCCCCTTTTTGACGGGCCGCGTAAAAAGGAACTCCGAACAAGTTAGAGACTTAAATAACTTCCGTAGTTATTTGAGCCACGAGTGAATTTCGATCTGTTCGAAAGTTGTTTCGTCTGAATAAAATTAAAGGAAGTGTTTAAATCAGATTATTGGTTTTGTGTAGAACGAAAAGTTGTTTGACTATTTGAAAGGCTCAGGCCCGCTTCCCCTTTTCGTCGGGCGCGGCTCAGTTCCCCTTTTTTGACGGGCCGTGTAAAAAGTAACTCTGAGCCAGTTAGAGAATTAAATAACTTTCGTAAATATTTAAAGGAGGAGTGGATTTCGTTAGAAGTGAATTGTTGGAAATTTACTTCTTCTAAATAAATTAACGACGACGGCTGAAATAAATCAGTGGAGTTGGAGGAGAATAAAAATATTTCAATTGTCCGTCGGGCGCGGCTCAGTTCCCCTTTTTTGACGGGCCGTGTAAAAAGTAACTCTGAGCCAGTTAGAGAATTAAATAACTTTCGTAAATATTTAACGGAAGAGTTGAGTTCGTTGAAAGTGAATTCGGTTGAGAATTTACTTCCTTTAAATAACATAACGACGATGATTAAAATAAATCAGTGAAGTTGGTGGAGGATAAAAGTATTTCGATTGTCCGTCGGACGCGGCCCAGTTCCCCTTTTTGTCGGGCCGCGTCAAAAGTTAAATAGGACACGATCAAAAAATAGACTTGCCTTCCAAATTAATTATTGGGCAAATCTAAATACAGCACGACATTTTTATTCGGTTTAAGAGAGTCGCTATTTTTTTCAAAGCAATTAAGTGGGGTGAAGAACTCCGACAGTCAAGTGCTAGATCTACGTATACGAAGTTAGAATTAATCATATAGGGTGCATTAATTTTCTTCTTAAATGCTATTATTGTCACACTTTTATTAATTCGATTCTCTTTCGAATAAAAAAGTTGGTCGGCTCGCTGCATGAGCGACCAAGTGGAACGGACCCATATCAACATTTACTTCGGCAAAACTAGTGCTTGGGTGCGCTATACAAACGAATCCCTGAGGTCTTAACAAAGACATCTAAAAAATATCCGTAACGAATAAGAACTTCAAACATTAGCGGGGAGCCATCAATACGATGCGGTCACTTCGAAGTCCTGCCTCGAATTGAGTTACTCGGCACGCGCTTCGGGTGACTTGAGAGGGATTGGCGTCGTACAGAAATTAGATTGATTCCGGAGGAGTTAATTTAACTCGGGTGGTTAGATTACGGACGAATCTCCGAACCCGGCTAAAACGAACCCGTTACTGGGAAGCCTGGGGCACCTTAATACGAGAGGTGCGTTTGACAGGTCCCACTCATCTTGTTCACACTGGGCCAACATGATATTCTGGACAGCAGATGCTGATGTCAACCTTTTAGTCATGTGACTAATTAAAATAATGCCGCATGTGGTCGTTTGATAAAGTAATGAAGGACATAATATTGACACAATATCACAGCATACTGCAAAGTTGAAATGCTCTTAGTTTTGCCCCCCTTGCATATGTATGTGTCTGTCGATGAATTGCTCTGGGATCACTGCCCAGGGCCTGCTGTCCATCCAAGATCTTTATGTCCACTTCACCGTCCTCAGAGTCTCTTCCCAGGCCCCGGTCAGCGTTCAGGAGTTCCCTAGTAATCGACATCTCCATAACCAGTCGTCAGCAAACAATTCTTCTCCTTTGTGGTTGTTTGGGGCACGGGGATGATTGGTGGTCGTTGTTCAATAGAACCTCCAAGCGTCCCTGCATCTACTCCTACGATCCAGAGGCCCGCGTGAACCTAAAACAAACAAACAAACAAACAAACAACAACACTCCCCCCAGGAGTTATGAATTATCTTCCTTATTTCTCATCGTGCTGTCAGTCTCGCACGATTTCTCCTGTGACTGCTGCCTGTTGAATTCTGGCACGTCCTGTTAAAGCCTCCAAAACAAGTGAATCCAAAAAAGCATTGAATGTCACAATTAAATTTTATATGTATCTACTTACGCACTCAAACGTAACTCCACCCCCCTTTAACACATTCGCCCAATGTGTCATTAGGCATTTAAAAAGGAACCGGCAAACGTCCTACCACATCATCACGTCTTGCAGCCAGTCCTGTCGAACCTTGCAGTCATCCAGGATCGTCATCCCCAAGTTCCTGAAAATTGACTGTGCACCTCACACTCGGCAATACCAACAACGGACACTTGTGCTCACAAAACTACACAGGCATCGAGTATCTACTAAATGAAAATAGACACACAATGAATCATGGCGCACGGGGATTCCGTCCTGAAAATCATCAATCATCATAAAAATCAAAAGGGTTAGGGTTAACATTTTCACGTGAATTCAACATAAACTTTCCAAGACTGCAATCGACAACCTGCAAAAGTAATACAAGTTATAAAACTGATGGAAATGATATACTTTTTATCATTGGATTCTATGTAACTACTTTTGTGTGCAAGATTCTCCGCAGAATCTGGCCTCGTGAAAATGACTTGGGGGCATATGGCAGTCATTAGCCGCACTATACAATAAGCCCCACAGTTAGCTAGACATGTGTAGATCATGAGATTGTCATGGGACGGCTGAAGCGGACAAAGGTCATGAGTACGGCACAGCAATGTATTCCCAGAGGCACTAAAGACTACATCTTTGTTGAGCTAATGGTCATGAGACGTCCATACTGCCCACTCCATAAAGAGTACTCCCTGTGTTCTGTGGTAATGGGATATAACTGTGGAATGTTGTTCTTTCTGTCTGGAAACCTATTCGACCATGTACACTTGCCCCTTTGTTTCTCTCTCAATAAAAGCACGGCAAATCTCAGAGCAGAGCGCGAATCTCAGCCACACTTGCTGTGTCCGGGATCCGCCCTTCTGCGCAGGAGAAAACGCTAAGCCAAGAAAGACCTACCGTCTCCGAGATTGATTTCTGGTAAATGTTGTCAACCCAACATTTTTGGGGGCTCGTCCGGGATTTCCTGAAAATCTGCTCGCTGATCCGAAGAGTGTTGAAGACGCCGAATCCGTGCACGGCAGAGGTCACAGGACGCCTGAAGGAAAGCCCTGGGGAACAATGTTCATCCACCAGGCCGGCGTCCGGTTCAGCACCTCTCGGCAGCGAGGATTGACGGAAACTTCAAAGGAAATCTCTCGGAGACTCGGTGAGACCTTTTTGTTGGCTGCGTGGTTGGGGTATTTTAGTCCCCAGAAAAAGGGTACCTGGGTAAGGACAGCGGAGTCCTTGTTGTGAATTCCAAGTGATAGGAATTCGGTCTACAGATGGAACTTGTAGACGGAAATACTGTGATGGACCTCATTTGAACCATTTTAAATTGACAGATTACCCTAAACTTAAATTGCAAGTCTTAACTGTTATTTCTCTCAATTATACTGTAATTTCCAGAAACTCCTCCTATTTTCAGGCCACTATCTATCTTTTGTTTTCCTAACTTTGATTTTATGCCATTCTCTCTATTACCTTTCCACCTTTCCTGATTTGAGCCTTCAATTTCTGATCTAGTTTCCAAATTTTGCCTAGTATCATCTCTATTTTGACCTCAGTATTAATGGTGTTATGCTCACTTTACAGATATTACTGAACTGTCCTGAATTTATAATTCACTGCCAGTACATCGAAGGCCATTTCTCAGCTGTTCACTTTTTCCATGTTCCTGTTAGGCTCCACTATTCGAATCTTCGAATTTTCATATAGAGTTTCTTTTAGGTTCCTGTGTGGATCATGTTTCACACAAACAGGACATGCTTAAAAAAACATTTTTTTTTCAAGAATCTAAACCAAAGGTAACTAATAGGTAACTAATAACTCATCTCCCCCCTGTTGTCACATAAGTGACACAACAGGCGTTGCCTTAAAAGTCATTTTGGCAAAACAGTTTTGTTATTGACATCGTCAATAGCACCTTATCCATTATCACACCCTTTGTTGTTTGAACTAATATCATTTTCAATCTTGTCAATCCTTCTTCTACTTTTGGTGTCCACGCGAATGTATCTTTGACTGCTAACGGCTGTCCATGAGCCACTCCTGTTAGTGGCTTAGCAATTTCAGCATAGCATGGAGCCCAAGCTCAGCTGTAATGACAAAAAAAAACATCAGTTGTTCTTCGTGGCACCTCCTGGCTTTCCTGACCTCTCGGTTCAGTGTGTTTCTGGTCTGCTTGAACAGGTCCCGGTCGCCGCTCCTGTAGGCCTCCTCCTTGACTTTGCGCAGCCTCCTAAGGTTCGGTGTAAACCAAGGTTTGTCGTTGTTGTACGTGCAGAAGGTCTTAGTCTGCACACACAGATCCTCACAAAAACTGATGTATGATGTGACAGTGTCAGTGAGTTCATGCAAGTCTGAATTTGCAGCTTCAAAAACACTCCAATCGGTGCAGTCAAAGCAGGCTCGGAGGTCCTGCCTTGACTCCAATGTCCACTTCCTGACAGTCCTCACCACAGGCTTTTAGTTTTTAGTTTCTGTCTGTAGGCAGGGATCAGATGAACTAGACAGTGGTCCGAGAGTCCTAAAGCTGCACAAGCCACAGAGTGGTATGCATCCTTAATTACGGTGTAGCAGTGGTCCAGTGTCTGTGCCCCTCTGGTGGGACACGTTATGTGCTGTCTGTATCTGGGGAGTTTGTGTGCGAGGTTCGCCCTGTTAAGATCACCCAGAACAATGATTAGTGAATTTGGTAGAAGTTTCTCCATGTCTGTCACCTGGTCAGCCAGCATCTGCGTGGCTTCACTCGCACGTGCGTGTGGTGGGATGTAAACAGCCGCCATGACGATCGAGGAGAACTCCCGTGGTGAATAGAACGGCCGGCAGTTTATGAAAAGTGTTTCTAGGAGAGGGCTGCAAAACTCTTTCAACACCATGACATCGGTACACCAACGTTCATTAATGTAGAAACAGAGACCACCTCCCTTTGATTTTCCGGAGAGCTCCGCGCTGCGATCTGCACGCGTTAGCCGAAACCCAGCTAACTCCATGGCGTGGTGGGGGGTTCGTTCGCTAAGCCACGTCTCAACAAAACACAGCGCGGCGGATCTGCTGAAGTCCGTGTTCCTTGAAGTGAGGAGCAGCAGTTCGTCCATCTTGTTCGCCAGGGAGCGGACATTCGCCAGATGAATTGACGGTGGGGCAGAACGGAACCCTCTCTGCCTCAGCTTTACGAGGGCTCCCGCTCGTTTTCCGCGTCGCCGCCGTCGCGCTAGCTTGTATAGCACCGCCGCTCCGGCTAAAATCTCCGACAAACAGTCTGAATCAGAGAGAACAGGAGAGAAAATACCAGAAGAAGACTGACCGATGTTTAACAGTGCTTCTCTAGTAAAAGTGATCCGGGATGGACAGCAGAAGACACAGAAAACACACAAAATAAGACAAAGAAACAGAGAGCGACTCACCGTGGCAGCCATCCGCGGCGCCATCAGTCGTAACCAAATCCCCGTAAGCGTATCGTAGCTAATGTTATGAGCGTTAGCTGTGTTTCCTTTATTGATATCCGGCAATTTAATATTTTCTCTTTTCGTTCTCTTTTACCTTAGCATACTCCCGCACATCCTATACCAATAAATTCCAGCATAGCGTAGTACCGCATAACGTAACTTTAGCAATTAAAAAGGGTTCACCTGTTTCTCTCAAAGAATCGGAAGAATCTTCCACCTTACCTGGAAAGAAGGTCTTCCCCAGTGCCACTCTCCTGAGTCACAGCGCCACCGCCGAACGCCACCCCCCCCACGAGCCTCAGCGAATTAACTGACGGCTCTCGTCATCCCATGACGTTCCCACATCTAACCGATAAGCCCTAAAACATTCGGTAACCCCTATGGTACCGTTTAATCGGGTTAGACGTGAAACATTTAAATGTAAATTGAATTCATCCTCTAAATCAAGACATATATTTAGAAATACATTCATCTACATAAATTGCGATCCCCCTAAGTCCCGCCCCCTGGAAACACTCGTAAACTCCTGTCAATCACTCTGGCGGCTCTTTTTTCCGTAATCCCCCTATTTTACAAAATCTCACATCGCCCAAATAAACGAACAATATGGAATACCATTCTCCTAAATCCCCTGGTATTATTAAAGTGTGTACCCCGATCCCCTTCATTCGTAGAATTAATTCATAACATTAATACGATCGTACATTCGTAACCAAATCCCCGTAAGCGTATCGTAGCTAATGTTATGAGCGTTAGCTGTGTTTCCTTTATTGATATCCGGTCTCATTCATCCGGCAATTTAATATTTTCTCTTTTCGTTGTCTTTTAGCTTAGCATACTCTCACATATCCTATACCAATAAAGGCTAGCATAGCGTAGTACCGTATAACTTAGCTTTAGCGATTAAAAAGGGTTCACCTGTTTTTCTCAAAAAGAATCGGAAGAATCTTCCACATTACCTGGAAAGAAGGGCTTCCCCAGTGCCACTCTCCTGCCTCACAGCGCCACAGCCGAAAGCCAACCCTTCTTTTCTCTTTTCTTTTCTCTCCCACGAGCCTCAGCGAAGCAACTGACGGCTCTCGTCATTCAATCACGTTCCCACATCTAACTGATAAGCACTAAGACATTCTGTAAACCCTATTGGTACCGTTTAATTAGGTTAGTCGTGAAACATTTAAATGTAAATTGAATTCATCATCTAAATCAAATTATATATTTAGAAATACATTCATCTACGTAAATCGCGATCCCCCTAGGTCCCGCCCCCCGGAAATACTCGTAAACTCCTGTCAATTACTCTGCCGGCTCTTTTTTTTTCTGTAATCCCCCTATTTTCCCAAACCCTCCCCTCGTCCAAATAAAAAATTCATATGGAATAAAATTCTCCTCAACCCCCTGGTATTATTAAAGTGTGTTACCCGATTCCATTAATTCGTAGAATTAATTTATAACATTAATACGATCGTATATTTGTAACGAAATCACTATAAGCGTATCGTGGCTAATGTTATGAGCGTTAGCAACGCGGAAGTACTTTTTCATTTCTGAATTTAAAGGGTATCATTAATCCCCTAATATTCGCGTCTAGCCGAGCTCTATTCGTACCACAGCGATTTAGTGTGCCAAGGGCGCCCTCAAGCGTCCCATCACGTACTATGTTTTCCTTTTATGTGTTAGAAGAAAAATCCTTCTTTTTTTTATATTTTTCTTTTAGAGTTTGCTTAAAATCAAAAATATAATTCGATTATAGTCCCCCCTTTTTTTTGTTTTGTAATTTAATTCAATTTAAACGTAAATTTTTAGATTTGGTTGGATTAAAATTCATTCTGGAATCTCATTGCATTTAGGATCAACATAAGGTTCAGTTTAGATTAATTTTGTTGAAATTTGGTGTAATTCCTAATTAATTTAGCGTTAATGGTTAGGGTCAGAGGTCAAGGTTAGAATTAGGGTTTGGGTTAGGTTTTCATTCTGAATCTGAACTTATGTAAATTTTATGAATTGATTAAGTGTTAGGATTTAATGTTAGAGTAGAGTCCAAATAAGGATGAAGATTAGAATTTGGTGTCCGAGTTGGGCACTTTATCTATGTTGTCAGGAAAACCAGCCAACCAGAGTTAGACTCTTTGATTAAATGGAAAGTGTCAGGTTTTTCTCCAACCTCCTTTCAGCCGTCTCCCAATCACATAAACATCCCCCACAAGAACTTAAACCAAGGAACAATTATGATATTTTCCCTAATTTCCATATATCGTTTCGGGAGGGCATTCCCTCCAAATTTTCCCCAACCGTGTAAACTCCACCACTAGAACTTCTATTTTAACCCCGATATTCCAGTGTTCTCCGTTTCCGTTGTTGCCAAATTGAGTCCTAGTGGATATTGAGTTTTCAACCTCCTGACCCATCTCATTTCCGCGTTTTCCCTATCCCTTTGTGTCCAGCCCGCACAGCTCTCCAAAATCCGTATTCTCAAGTTACGTAACCCGTGCAGGCGGAAATGGCGTACTACATGCGTGTTACGCTTCTGGTTATGTGTGATGCTGTAGCGGTGCGCATGCAGTCTGCTTCTGACATCATTTCGAGTCCGTCCCACATACATAACTCCACACAATCGACAGCTCATACAGTAGACCGCATTCCGCGTAGACAAGGCCTTACCCGTCTGTGTGAAGAAATGTTCTTTCTTCTGAGAGTCTGTTATCACTCCTATTGATCTCCTGGCTGCACGAGAGGACCCACTTTTCATTTTAGTGCTAACCAACAAATCTTTTAAATTTGGATTCCTTTTGAAGGCTGAGACCACCTTATGTTTCGCCTTCAGGTCAGTCAGCGCCGACGCTTCCAAATTCTGTTTAATTTTTCTGTGAACATTGACTGTGTAAGAGTTGTAAATCGAAATTAGAGGAAGTATCATTTTTTTAACCCGCTGAGTGTCCCCTCTTCTTCCTTTTTTCCATGTTTGTAGCTTAATCGTGCGAAGAAATGACCGAGAATAACCTCGTTGCTGTAATGACCTGAACAAGACTTTGGTCGCTTCTTCCCTATCTTCTGTGCGAGTGCAAATTCTCCCGAATCTCAAGAGTTGTGAATAAACCAAACCCCCAAACGTGTGTCTAGGGTGAAAACTCTTTTTGTGTAGTAGCGCATGAGTATCTGTGGATTTAAAAAATACTCTGACATCAAGTCCCCCTGTTGTATGAAATTCCGGTCCCTTATATGTAGTTGTGTCAAGAAAATTAATTTCCCTCTCGCTAATCTGTGCCGTCAGTTTAATTGAAGGGTGGTGGCCATTTAAGGTTTTAAGAAACACGTCAAATTCTTCCCTAGAATCTCCCCAAATTCCCCAAATATCATCTAAGAACCTCAGGTAAGCTATAGGTTTCTTAGAGCACTGTGTCAAGGCGTTCTCCTCCCATTCAGCCATATAGATATTGGCATAGGCTGGAGAGAAACGTTTCCCCATTGCTGTCCCCTTGACCTGTAAAAAATACCCATTGTCAAATTGAAAATCATTCTTAGTCAGATTGAGTTCCAGCAATGCCAAAATGTGTTCATCCGGGCGGCCCAAAATCGGATTACGTGCCAAAACATTGCGTACCGCCTCTAAACCCCTAGCAGTTTCAATATTAGTATACAAGTTTTCAACATCCATGGAAAACAACCAACAGGTCTGTGGCACGGTCAAGGTCCGTACTTTTGAAACAAAATCATTAGTATCTTTGATGTAACTCGGATGTAGAATTGACAAGGGATTCAAGTAATAATCTACTAGCTCAGCCGAGCCGTAGGATTCGCTACTACAATCTGACTCGATGGAACGTCCTGGCGGCATTTCGTAGGGCCAGGGCCACGATGCCGGGTCTTTATGAATCTTAGGGAGTAGATAAAAGTATCTCGGACGTGACGGGGATGCTCCTGTTAAATACAAGAATTGTTTTTTTAGTAATGTGGTGCTCTTTTCTCATTTGATCTAATATTGTGTGGACTAACTTTTCTGTATCCGGATAAATCGTTTTTTGGATCGAATGGTAATACTCCGTATTGCGAAGTTGTCGATGAGCCTCTCTCACGTAATTTTTTCGGTCCATAATGACCACCGCTGACCCTTTATCTGCTGGCTTAATAATCAATTCCTCTGCCGAACTTAAGTCGTCCAGGGCTCTTCTTTCGCCCTCTGTCAAATTTGGCATCTCTCTTGGGACTTCCACTTGTTTTAGGACTGCTCTGTCTTTGTGTATTAATACTTTTATCTCCCTGGGTACTTCATCATCCTTGGGCTCCCACATTGAAGCCGACTGGAATTTGGGTGGTGCTGCCGTCGTCGAAGTTCCAAAATAAGAGTCTAGTTTTAACCTTCTATGGTACTGTCGCACATGGGCCTTGGTGATCCTTCTCTGATCCTTCATCATGGTTGCGGTGGGGACGAATGTAAGCCCCTTCTCCAGAAGCTCCCTATGATCTTTCGTCAAACTAAAGGAGGTCGACAGGTTGACCACTGGATCAGCCAGGGTTATCTCCTTGAGTTAGGGGAGGCTCCTTGGCATAAAAAAGGTTTTCCACAAGTTATCTATCTATCTCTTCAGCCGTGTCCGTTGTCCAATGGATGTTGTCCGGTCCTGTGGTAAACAGTCTTGATGATAAGCGTTGAATCGAATGACCCGTTTCCTCTATTATTTCATTCAGTTCCCTAAGGTTGGCTTGGATCTCCAAAGGAAGTGATTGGGAATAATTAATTTTAGGAATGAATATTTTAGCATAAGGAAAAGTGGCCTTAGCTGCTCCCAGCAATCTGGCTATCTCCTTGGATATGAATATTGGGATGACCCTACCTCTATTGTTAAGGCCCAAGGATAAAATGACCCCTAGCACGTTGGGAGAGGTTGCAGTTCTGTTTCTGAGTAGGTGAATCCCATGGCGGATTTTAGCTCCCGGGTAACAGTCCACTTGTACTTCGCGGTCTTCGATTTTCTGCAATTTGGCCAAGTTTGAATCACCTACAATCAACCATCTTCTCTGGGGAAACAAAAACCAATTTGCCCTCTTATTCCCTTCATGTTCGTGTGTGGTGTACATCGATTGTGGTTCGGTTTGTGTGTCACGTGACTGGAAGAATATTGTTTCCAGTAATTTCGGTCGTGGTGTCTCTCTTCTCCTAATTGGTGTTTCTGACGAGTTAGGGCCAGTAGGTTCCTGGTATTTCCTCCTTATTCCTTCAATGCGCTTCATTAGAGTCTCTGTCGTCGGTTCTTCGGAAGCTGTCGAGTCTTCCTCTTGAGTCGGTGAAGGTAAGTCTTCCATCTGCTGGTCAAGGTAAGTCGTTTGAGGCGCTCCCCAATCCTCTATGTGTTGGGCATCCCTCTGTTCCCCTGAGTGGTGGGTGAGCTTCTTACTCCTCTTTCTCTTTTTCTTAGTCTCCTTAATCTTCTTAACTTCACCTTGTTGAGTGTCTTTTTTTAGGTTGGGGTTAGGGTCAGGGTCAGGGTTAGGGTTAGGGTTAGGTTTTGAGTACAGAGACCCACTCCAAAAGGAGCGAGGAGGTGCACGGACCTCCCGGTCCCAGGATCCCCTATCCTCCCTGTCCAAAAAATTGGGCGGTTGACGTGGTCCCCTCCGACCACGACTAACCACCGTCCACTCTGTCATTGTTGTTTTTTTTTAACTTATTTAATTTTGAAAATTTAATGTATTTTTAACTTTATTTATTTACCAAAGCATTTAATGTACTAATTTGCCAATGAAATCCAATTCAATCCCTTTATTTATTCACGTATTTATTGAGACCCCCAAATCAATAAAGTCCCCAATAACCCAAACCCAGTGTATTGTGCCAAAAACAACAAAAAAACTTCTTTTTATATGAACTGAAACAAATACGACGTTTCGACCTTAATCGGTCTTCATCGGGTACTATAAAAAAAAAAAAAAATGAAAAAAATGAAGAAAACCCCCAAAAAATATATTAGTGAAAGAGTTGGCTAGTTTTTAAGAGAGCAGAGAGTTGTCGACTGTTCGAGAGACAAAAGCACAATGAACCTGTTTTTTTCTCGCCTCCTTTTATACTCTTTCATTTTTTCTTTTTTCCGGGTCCCTTTTCCTTTTTCCTTTTTTCCTTTTGATTCAGATTTTATTTTGTTGACTTGTATATCACTTTTCGCACCATAAACCACTAAATCCACTGGTCTAATTATTTTCATTCGTTCTGTTGCTTATTTTACATCAAATGTATAATTTGTGTTAATATTGTTTTATTTATTTATCTCTTTCGACTCAATCATCAATTAATATTTAATGTTACCTCTGTGTTTTTAATACTTCTGAAATTTCGTAAATGATTTTAAATTAATTAGTATTTATACATTTTAAATTTTGACGTTCTAAACTTTTATGTATTTTTAAGCTTTCTTAGTGTTTTTGAAAATTTGTAATTGTCATTTTTTTTATTTTTACATGTTATAGCGGCAGAATTATAATTTAGGCGATTGTTGATGTTAGGATTGTGTGATGTGGGTGGGGTTAGGGGTTAGGGTTAGGGGTTAGGTTTAGGGTTAGGGTTAGGATTAGGTTTGGGGTTAGGGTTAGGGTTAGGGTAGGGTTAGGGTTAGGATTAGGTTTGGGGTTAGGTTAGGATTATGGGTAAGGAGTAGCGATTGGGGTTAGGTTAGGATTATGGGTAAGGAGTAGGGATTGGGGTTAGGGATGGGATTGTAGTAAGGATCCAAATCAAGTGGTGTATGGTGAATCTTCAATGCTTAATGTTTAGTCCAATTGGCTCCCTAGTTCCCAATGTAAATATCCAATATCGTTCCCTCCCTTTTCTTTCTATGTCTGTCCAATTAATGTTCCTTTGTAATCCCGCCATTCTCATTGAGGCCATACCATGATCAACAACATGTTTAACTAAGGGTGTGTCCATTTCTTTCTTGTTCTTCACATTATACCGATGCTGATACATGCGTGTGGACAAATTGTTTCGTGATTCGCCAACATATTGGATCCCACATTTGTTACAAAAAATAACATAAACACAATTTCTAGATTTTGGGTTGATTCCCTGGTCAATTCCAAATACTGTTCCCATTTCTATATTTTTAATGAAATTTAGTCTCTTGAATTGAGTGTCCAACAATAAGGGTTTGTCCCACTTCAATGTTGGCAATTTTGCCCGGATCAAAATATCTGCCAGACTCTTGTTCCGCTTGTAGGCAGAAATGACCTTAGTGCCAGAAAATAGCCCCAGAGCACCCTGTCCGTCGTGGCTGCGCCAGCCATGCTGATCAGGCCAAGTTGGGCTTAAGAAACATGTATTTGCTTTGTATTTGTTGTTTGTTTTTGTGTTTGCACTTTGCCTATCCAGTCGCCTTTGTTATATATGTAATAAATGAGTCTCGACTTGGCATGATAGATTGACAGCGGCATTTGCGGTCAAATTAGTCGTACCTCGCACTTAATTCATCGACTCCCCTATCTGGGTGGAGCGAGAGCATCTTGCTCTGTGCGGCATCCATGCGCTCTCCTATCTGGGTAGAGCGTGAGTAAATTATAATTTTGCACCTAATTGTTTTCCTATCGGCGCTAGTTTGCGCTCCCTTTTATTTGATCCGTGTGGCCATCGACAACGTTTCGGCATCTTTTGTGCCTTCCTCAGGTCTGGCACACGGGAATTGCAGCTAAATTTAGTTTCGTTGCATGTGGAGCTGTTTCCTCCTTCATGGCCGCATCGAGACTGAATTTCCTGCTCCGAGCAGTCCTTATATGTGTTTCATGTCAGCAATTTGCGTTTCGTTCCGGATAATTTTCCATCTACTCATTTTAGCTTATTAACTTGTTGTTTTTGCTCTTTTCTTGCAGGTACCGATTGGGTGTGAATATGTGAACTCGGCATAGTTAAGTATAACTGTGTGTTTTTCTGTTTCAGGTTATCCAGGTAAGTATTGTTTTTTTTGATAGTGTAAATTTTTACTTTCAACCACTTTTTAGTTTATATTCAATTTCGTGTTTGTGTTCAAATTTTTGACTTCTTAATTTCCATTTTTTGACTTGCAGGTTGAAATTTTTTTCATAATGGGAGTCAGGGAGGGATTTGGATTAGGGTTAGGGTTGGGGTTAGGGTTTGGGGTTAGGTTAGGGTTAGGGTAGGATCGGTTTAGGGGACAGCGCACAGACGCAGCAGGAGCTCAATGGAAACTGGAAACGTGGGGGGGCAGTGGAGGTGGCACAGGCGAGTTAGGATTAAGAAGGGAGTTCCTCCCCCGAAGGAGAGGAGCAAAGGCACGGTCCTACCATCCACGCCCACGTCCCACATCCAGCCCCAGAGCAACCTGTCCGTCGTGGCTGCGCCAGCCATGCTGGTCAGGCCATGTTGGGCTTAATAAACATGTATTTGCTTTGTATTTGTTGTTTGTTTTTGTGTTTGCACTTTGCCTATCCGGTCGCCTTTGTTATATATGTAATAAATGAGTCTCGACTTGGCATGATAGATTGACAGCTGCATTTGCGGTCAAATTAGTCGTACCTCGCACTTAATTCATCGACTCCCCTATCTGGGTGGAGCGAGAGCATCTTGCTCTGTGCGGCATCCATCCGCTCTCCTATCTGGGTAGAGCGTGGGTAAATTATAATTTTGCGTCTAATTGTTTTCCTATCGGCGCTAGTTTGCGCTCCCTTTTATTTCCTCCGTGTGGCCATCGACAACGTTTCGGCATCTTTTGTGCCTTCCTCAGGTCTGGCACACGGGAATGGAAGCTAAATTTAGTTTTGTTGCATGTGGAGCTGTTTCCTCCTTCATGGCCGCATCGAGACTGAATTTCCTGCTCCGAGCGGTCCTTATATGTGTTTCATGTCAGCAATTTGCGTTTCGTTCCGGATAATTTTCCATCTACTCATTTTAGCTTATTAACTTGTTGTTTTTGCTCTTTTCTTGCAGGTACCGATTGGGTGTGAATATGTGAACTCGGCATAGGTAAGTATAACTGTGTGTTTTTCTGTTTCAGGTTATCCAGGTAAGTATTGTTTTTTTGATAGTGTAAACTTTTACTTTCAACCACTTTTTAGTTTATGTCAGGTGCAGAGCAGGGAGAGGATTCGAATGCAGAGACTTCAATGTCCAAAAAGGCTTTTATTGTCTCCACTGATAGTCGAACAAAAAACGCCTCAATAGGAGGGAAAAAAGGGAAAACTAAGGCGCCTCGAACCGAGGGAGAAAAAGGGGAAATCAAAGCACCTCGAACCGAGGGAAATACAAAAACAAGATAGCGATGTAACCAAGTTAACATCGGGGATCAAAGTCGCTCAAACAAGGCTTGTACGTGGAACTCGAGGGTTTCGTGATCGCTAGTGTTCTTACAAGGCAAGACGCACTGGCACTGGATACTGGGAAAGACGCGGGTTATATGGACACAGGAGGGGAACACAGGTGAAGACAGTTGGTCATTGACGCAGGTGCACACACTTGGAATCAGGGGTTCACGTGACCGGACGCACAGGGGAAGGACACACCGACTGGAACGAGAGGAAAATCACACAATAAAACAGGAAGTGATCCGGACGACACATGACAGCATGACATAACCCCCCCCCTCTAGGGCCGGATCCCAGACGGACCCGGAGCATCGGGGTGAGCCGCGTAAAAGTCATCTAGTAGCCCGGGATCCAGGATATAGCTACGCGGCACCCATTGCCGCTCCTCTGGCCCGTAACCCTCCCAGTCCACCAGGAACTGCCAGCCCCGGCCCTTCCGGCGCACGTCCAGCAACTTCTTAACTGTGTAGGTAGGCCCACCCCCCACCGTCCGCGTAGGCGGGGGTGCCGCGGGAGCCGGCACCATCCCACTCTCCCTAACCGGCTTGACCTTCCCGACGTGGAAGGTGGGATGCACCGCAAGGGACCGAGGCAGACGGAGTCGCACAGCCGCTGGACCGACGACCTTGGAGATCGGAAACGGCCCTACAAAACGGGGGGCCAGCTTCCTGGAGCCCACCTGGAGGGGAAGGTCCCGGGCGGACAGCCAGACCCGCTGGCCGGGCCGGTAGACAGGTGCCGGACGACGTCTCCGGTCAGCCATCCTCTTCACCCTGTCGCCCTGGCGGACCAGTATGGCCCTTGCCGCTGCCCAGATGCGCCGACAGCGTCTCACCACGGCGCACGCCGAGGTAACTGACACCTCCGGCTCGCTGTCGGGGAAGAGCAGGGGCTGGTATCCAAAGACGCACATGAAGGGGGACATCCCGGTCGCCGTGATGGGAAGGGAGTTATGGGCGTACTCTACCCAGGTCAAGTTTTGACTCCACGACGAGGGGTTCTGGGTTACCAAACAGCGGAGGCCCATTTCCAGCTGTTGGTTAATGCGTTCTGCTTGGCCGTTCGCTTCCGGGTGGTAGCCCGAAGTGAGGCTCACGGTGGCCCCTATAAGCTTGCAGAAAGCCCTCCAAAAGCGGAACACGAACTGGGGGCCCCTATCTGACACGACGTCCGAGGAAATCCATGAATCCTGCAGACGTGGTCCATGAGAACTACTGCCGTACGTTTGGCCGAAGGTAATTTGGGCAGGGCAATGAAGTGGGCCATCTTGGAGAACCTATCCACGACGGTGAGTATCGTCGTCTTACCGCTAGACACCGGCAGTCCCGTGACAAAATCCACAGAGATGTCGACCCATGGTCGAGAGGGAATGGAGAGAGGCTGCAGCAACCCCACCCGGAGTGTTCTTACTCCGCGCACAGATGGAACAGGCTGCAACATACTCCCGGACGTCCGCCCCCATGGAGGGCCACCAGAATCTTTGTTGGATGACGTGCAGGGTTCTTCGCACGCCCGGGTGACACGTGAGCCGGGAGGTGTGCGCCCAGTGGATCACTTGGGATCGTAGTTGGGGCGGAACAAACAGTCTATTCTCGGGACTTCCCCTAGGGGGTGGATCATCGTGGTTTGCCCGCTTCACCAAGTCCTCTATGGGCCAGGTTACGGCTCCCACCACGCAGTGAGGGGGGAGAATGGGCTCTGGCTCTGTGGACACCGGGTCTGGGCTGTAGATGCGTGACAGCGCATCAGGTTTGGTGTTCTTGGCCCCCGGTCTGTAAGACAACGTGAAATGGAAACGGTTAAAGAAGAGGGACCAACAAGCCTGGCGGGAGTTCAATCGCTTGGCCTCCTTGATATATTGCAGGTTCTTGTGATCGGTCCAAACCAGAAAGGGGTGTTGGGCTCCCTCCAGCCAGTGTCTCCATTCTTCAAGAGCCTTTTTGAATTTGCTAACAATTCCCGATCTCCGACGTCATAGTTCTGCTCCGCGGGGGTCAGCCGTCGGGACAAAAAGGCGCATGGATGGAGCTTGTTGTCGACCTGGGATCTCTGAGACAGGATGGCGCCGATTCCCTGACTGGAGGCATCAACCTCCACCACGAACTGACGAGATGGGTCGGGCAAGGTAAGGATTGGAGCGGTGGTGAACCGCCTCTTCAGCTCCTGGAAGGCGGCTTCAGCCTCCGCCGTCCAGCGAAACGGAACTGTCGGGGAGGTGAGAGCGTGCAGGGGAGCCTCGGTGGCGCTGAAGCCTCGTATGAATCGTCTATAAAAGTTAGCAAATCCCAGAAATTGCTGCACTCTTTTGCGGCTATCCGGTACCGGCCATTGGGTCACCGCGCTTACTTTGGCTGGGTCCATCTGGACCTTCCCTGGGGCTATGATGAAGCCAAGGAACGATATCGTTTCTGCATGGAACTCGCTCTTTTCGGCCTTTACATAAAGTCGATGGTCCAGGAGCCGTTGCAGGACCGACTTAACATGACTCTCATGGGTCCTCAAATCTGGTGAATAAATTAAGATGTCATCCAAGTAAACGAAAACAAAGTGGTCTAAGAAATCACTCAGAACGTCATTGATCATGGCCTGGAAGACCGCGGGGGCATTGGTGAGGCCGAACGGCATTACCCGGTATTCAAAGTGTCCCCGGGGGGTGTTGAAGCCCGTCTTCCACTCATCACCTTCCCGAATGCGCACGAGGTGATACGCGTTACGCAAATCTAACTTGGTGAATACCCGAGCCTGCTGCAACTGATCAAACACGGCCGACATGAGTGGGAGGGGGTACCGATTCTTTATAGTGATCTGGTTGAGGGGACTGTAATCTATGCAGGGGCGCAGGGTTCCGTCTTTCTTCCCCACAAAGAAAAACCCGGCCCCTGCAGGCGATGATGACGGCATGATCAGACCCGCTTTAAGTGACGCGTCAATATAGTCATTTAAGGCCTTCTTTTCGGGGCCCGAAAGGGAATAAAGTCTCCCCTTGGGGATCGAAGCACCGAGCAATAGGTCTATGGCGCAGTCGTAGGGACGGTGGGGTGGTAAGGAGCTCGCCTTGGCTTTGCTAAATACCTCCGCAAGTTGATGGTAGCATTTGGGTACTTGGTTTAGATCCGGAGCTCTGAACTCTGGTTCAGGAGACGCAAAGTCCGAGGGAGAAGTGCATGGGGACTCGATCGAAGGGTTCGGTTTGACACACGATACTTGGCACTGGGATGCCCACCCCTTTATCTCCCCTGACTCCCAGTTTATTGCAGGGTTGTGGTGTTTTAGCCACGGATAACCGAGGATAAGTTTTTAATCAACGCAATAATTTACAACCGTTGACCAGTCGAAATAATTGTCGAAATTTGGCATCTGTGGCTGGAAGCAGACGCCGAGTTCGACGTTCCTCCCAAACGCCACACTCCCTCGCTTTTCAGGGCTACACAAAAAAACATATTTTTCAAAACAACGAGTTGTAATTACCTTGTACGCTCTAGACGGTCAAGTTGCAAGCTGAAAACAAAAATATTTGTCTTGTTAGTTGTCGTGTTACTAACCGCTGTGTCTTGTTTGCAAGCATTGCCGCTTTCCTACTTCCTGTTGCAAGTCACGCCCACGGATTATAATTTTGCCGTGAGTTCCGCCTATTGACATCATGTCCGCGTCACATGACTGCGACATAATATTATCTAAAACTGTTTGTGCGGTATTGTGTTGTTTTGTGCGGTATTGTGTTATTCTGTGCGGCGTCGTGTTGTTCTGTGCGGCGTCGTGTTGTTCAGTGCGGCGTCATGTTGTTCAGTATGGCATGGTGTAGTTCAGTGCAGCATGGTGTTGTTCAGTGCGGCATGGTGTTGTTCAGTGCGGCATGGTGTTGTTAAGTGCGGCATGGTGTTGTTCAGTGCGGCATGGTGTAGTTCAGTGCGGCATGGTGTTGTTCAGTGCGGCATGGTGCTCTTCAGTGCGGCATGGTGTTGTTCAGTGCGGCATGGTGTTAAGTGCGGCATGGTGTAGTTCAGTGCGGCATGGTGTTGTTCAGTGCGGCATGGTGTTGTTCAGTGCGGCATGGTGTTGTTCAGTGCGGGATGGTGTTGTTCAGTGCGGCATGGTGTTGTTCAGTGCGGCATGGTGTTGTTCAGTGCGGCATGGTGTTGTTTAGTGCGGCATGGTGGTGTTCAGTGCGGCATGGTGTTGTTCAGTGCGGCATGGTGTTGTTCAGTGCGGCATGGTGTTGTTCAGTGCGGCATGGTGTTGTTCAGTGCGGGATGGTGTTGTTCAGTGCGGCATGGTGTTGTTCAGTGCAGGATGGTGTTGTTCAGTGCGGGATAGTGTTGTTCAGTGCAGGATGGTGTTGTTCAGTGCGGCATGGTGTTGTTCGGTGCGGCATGGTGTTGTTCGGTGCGGGATGGTGTTGTTCGGTGCGGGATGGTGTTCAGTGCGGCATGGTGTTGTTCAGTGCGGCATGGTGTTGTTCAGTGCGGCATGGCGTTGTTCAGTGCGGCATGGTGTTGTTCAGTGCGGCATGGTGTTGTTCAGTGCGGCATGGTGTTGTTCAGTGCGGCATGGTGTTGTTCAGTGCGGCATGGTGTTGTTCAGTGCGGCATGGTGTTGTTCAGTGCGGCATGGTGTTGTTCGGTGCGGCATGGTGTTGTTCGGTGCGGCATGGTGTTGTTCAGTGCGGCATGGTGTTGTTCAGTGCGGTATCGTGTTGTTCAGTGCGGTATCGTGTTGTTCAGTGCGGTATCGTGTTGTTCAGTGCGGTATCGTTGTGTTGTTCGTATTGTGTTGTGTTGTTCGTAATGTGTTGTGTTGTTCGTATTGTGTTGTGTTGTTCGTATTGTGTTGTTGGTATTGTGTTGTGTTGTTCGTATTTTGTTGTGTTGTTCATATTGTGTTGAGTTGTTCATATTGTGTTGAGTCGTTCGTATTGTGTTGTGTTGTTCGTATTGTGTTGCCTCTAACACTTAGCTTCTAACACTTAGCCTCTAGCACCTAGAAGGTAAATAAATAGGAAGGAAGGACTCACCGGTGATGTCGTCGCCCACGTCCAAGCGTTGTACTTTGTATTTTCATCCTTCTGACAGTGGAAAACATATAGCCAACAAACACCGTGGAACCTAAACGAATGAAAGAAAACTATCATTTGGCCACAACCAACATTCACAGATACAACACAATGTGACGTGCGGGGTTGAGGTTAAAGGTTGAGTGAAGGGCCCTCGTTTTAAACTACTTTTTTGAAAAGGAGTGGGAACAAAACGTATTTAATTTATTTATTGGGAAGTAGTAAGACTTATTAAATTTATTTAATCTACTTTTCTTCCCAGGCAAAATTTGATGTGCCGCAATTCCAAATTTCCAAAGTGAATGAAGGAATGAAATCCTTTAAATTATGATTTTGTATAAATACTAGGCATAAACACAAAATCTACGGCACAAAATGGGCAGACTTTACTTGTTTGAAAAGGACTGGTTACAAGACAGACTTTTTTAATTTATTTAATGGGAAGAAGACTTATTTAGTTTAATTGATCTATTTTTGTTCCCTGGCAAAATTCGATTTGCTGCAATTCCAAATTTCCAAAGTGAATGAAGGAACGAAGTCGTTTAAATTATGATTTTGTATAAATACTAGGCATAGACACAAAATCTACGGCACAAAACGGGCAGACTTTACTTGTTTGAAGAGGACTGGTTACAAGACAGACTTTTCTGATTTATTTAATGGGAAGAAGACTTATTTAGTTTATTTAATCTTTTTGTTGCCTGGCAAAATTGGATTTGCTGAAATTGTATTTTGCCAAATCTTGACTTGAGACCTGATAGGAAGTATTAAACGCTCAGTTAAATCGATACAAGTTGGTAATAAGAGCGAGTAATGTTGGTTGAAGCGACGAATGAAGGTTAAAAGCAATTTAAATTATGACTTTGTATAAATACTAGATATTAACAGAACATCTACTGCGCAAAATGGGCAGAGTTTACTTGTTTGAGAAGGAGTGGCTTATTTAAGACTAAGATTTATTTAATCTGTTTGTTCCCTGGCAAAATTGGATGTGATGCAATTCCAAATTTCACCACATGATGGTGCCAAATTTTGACTTCATAGGACATATTCAACACTTAGTTCAAGGTAATCAGATTTGTTTATAATTCTAATGGCCTTTTCAAAACTATTCTGGATTACTACTTTGGATCTATTCTACATTACTTGTACATTACTCTGTAACAGATTAGGCAGTATAATCACATATGTTAACTTGAGAGTGCCCACACTCAATCTACTTATCGTGATGTGTTAAATCAATTACTGTTAGACATTATTTGTCTGATAATCTACCAAATCTTTGAATTGAAGAATTTGTGATTTAATTAATAGCTTGTTGTTATGTTCAGGGTAATCAGACTTGTATATAATTCTAATGGCCTTCTTTTGAAAACTATTCTGAATTACAACTTTGGATCTTATATTACTTTGCAACAATATACTCGGTGACAGATTAGGCAGTATAATCACATATGTTAACTTCAGTGCCCACACTGTATTTATTTATGGTTATTTGTTAAATCAAGTACTGTTAGACATGAAATAGGAAGTGTTTAACATAAATGTTATGGCTACTCACCATTGTAGCTCGCTCCTGGTCAATGATACGAGCCTCTTCTTGCAGTGGAAAACTTGCAGCCAACAAACACCGTGGAACTTAAAGGAATTAAATTAAACATTAACATTTCGCCTGGACCAATATTCACACGTACAACGCAACGCGGCTACACTTCTGCTAGCGCCTCAGCTACACGTTGCTATTACAAACGTAAATCTCTTTAAACACAATGAGTGTTACTTACCGTGTGCGCTGTAGACGGTCCAGTTGCAAGCAGAAAATAAAGATATTTCTGTTGATATTCGTCGTTGCTCAGTGGCTCACGGCCATCGCGCCAACAGATTTGAATTTTGGTGGAAGTTCAGCCAATTACGTCATATC
The DNA here is from genome assembly GCF_024217435.2 of Syngnathus scovelli. Classification (NCBI taxonomy): domain Eukaryota; kingdom Metazoa; phylum Chordata; class Actinopteri; order Syngnathiformes; family Syngnathidae; genus Syngnathus; species Syngnathus scovelli. Next base: position 16,263,130 of record NC_090856.1, on the reverse strand, counting down.
CGCGGCACATGACTGCGACGTAATACCCGCTTATCTGAAACGGCAGTTAAAAGTAGAGTTACATCAAGTTTTCTTTTTTAATCAACGCAATCATTTACAACCGTTGACCAGAAAGAATCGTCGAAATTCGACGTTCCCCCCAAACGCCACACTCACTCGCTTTTCAGGGCAACAAAAGTACTTCTTTTTAAAAACGATTAGTTGTACTTACCGTGTACGCTCTGGACGGTCCAGTTGCAAGCAGAAAATAAAAATATTTCTCTTGTTAGTCGTATGTTACCATCCGCTGTGTCTTTGTCAACATCGCCATTTTCCTACTTCCTGTTGCGAGCCACGCCCACGGATTTAAATTTTGGCGGAAGTTCCGCCCATTGGCGTAGTTTTCGCGTATAGCAAATCCGATTGGTTGGGAAGGGGGCGCGGTTATGCAGCCGAGGGGTCCTGTGATCGGTGGGATGTAAAGTAGGCGTCGACGTCACGTCCGCGTCACGTGACCACGACGTGGCAGACGTCATATAGCAACCGCTGTTTTGTTTAGTAGACTTACAGTTGTTATGCATTGACATAATGGCGCACACTCCAAATAGATTTAAATAAATTAAATAATTCTTCTGCCCACTCCCTTTTAAACAAGTTAACTCTCCCCGCGGATTTGAATTCCGGCGGAAGTTCTGCCCATCACGTGACGTCTGTCACGTGACCACACGCGGCAGATGTCATATAGCAACCGCTGTTTTGTTTAGTAGATTTACAGTTGTTATGCGTTGACATAATGGCGCACTGGTTAGCATGTCCACCTCTTAAGCATGATGTTGCGGGTTCGACGCCTGATCAATGTTAGCATGGAGTGAGCTGAAGTGCATGGCGCTGAAGATTTGAATCTTTGAAATGCGCTGAGGTCTGACGTATCAGGCAGAATGGTTTGCCATCACGTTCAACAAAAAATAGAAACTTTCCCACTCTGATAAAAACGTCCTGTGTTCATCTACATATTTTCGTTTTGCTGTGCATCTTTTCCCTGCCATTTCGAGAGCCCAATTGACACTAATAGTTTACTGGAATGTGTTTGCCCATCCTACTTTGTGGAATTTCACCACATGCGCTTTTGACGAAAATACTAAATTGAACTCAAGTGAAGCCAACACGCACAACCCCCCCCCCCCCACACACACACACACCTACACACACACACACAAATGTTGATATGAACATAAAAGAGCCGCATGCGGTTCAGGAGTTGCGGCTTGGCCAAACCTGTACTATACAACTTTATTTGTGTAAAATTTTCACAACAGCTGTCACACAAACAAAGCGGGAAAAACCGAAGACGTGCGTGTTCCGCCCACGCTGGATTTATTTGCACCTTTGAAAAGACACCGTATTGCCGCAGATGTGGCAAAGAGTACTTTTGGGCATCTGAGACGGAAGGATGTCCAAAGCATCACGTCACCTGCTCTGGTAGGAATGGTGGTGGGACGTTGAGGTCAACCGCTTTGGGGTTGGCTGAATCTTTGGTCGCAGGATGCCACACACTTGAAGACAGAAGCAGAAAAGCAGAGCTAAATGCAAAATGTACTCACCGGTGACTCCAATTTTTTCCCCCCCTGAAGAAATGGATGGACGGGTGGCCCCGGCTGGCCGGTGGGACTCTTGTTATTCTGACCCTTTTTAGTGCGCGTTTGGGGCAACAACCGTTTTTTGTGGCGCTCTCTTCTGGTTCAAGAGTGCCCTGCATGTGAATTTGCCTTTCCTGCCTTCTGATTGGATGAGCGCCGGTGTGACGCGGTGCCTCTGTCACCGTGGCGGGGGGTATACGTCGGCATCGGAGCGTCTGCCAACGTCTGAGACCGGCTGGCAGTGTATCGGAGGTGTCGAGTGCGGTGCCGCTGGAGCTCACTCACCAGCTGGTGTTAGGGCCACAGAATGAAGGCCAAGGAGAAGACTAGAAAGAGAAACAGAAACTTCTCCTCCAATTGTTTGATTTGTCTCTTCTGAGCTTCGATGAATTCTTTCAGCTCTTTGTTCCTCTAGGACGGACAAATGGAAAGTAGCCTTCAAAAGCCAGTAAGCGTGCAAGTAAGTGCCGGGCTGGCTTTGGGCCCTTACCTGTTGCGCGCTGTGCAGCAGATCCATTCTCTCTTGGAGGATGCAAGCGTCGCGCTCCCTCAACTCCCACATCAGGGCTCGCTTCCATTGGTCCACGGCGCTCCTAAGCTCTTGTCTCTGATCCGCCGTCAGCACGTCATACACGCCAGCGTGGCTGGCTTTTTCGCCGTCCGTGGCGGGGCAGTCCCGCTGCGGTAGCGCCTCGTACAACATGGCCTCCAGCTCCATGATCCTCTGGGCCGCAATCCTCGTCCATCAGTGGTCCGGCGGGAGATTTGAGGGCGGCTTACCTTATGAGCCTGGTCCATGGAACGCTTCCTGAAGTCCAACTCTTCATCCAGGTAGCCCTTCTGGTTGCAGAACATATCCTAGCACAGCTCAAGGTCAGAATTGTTGGGGCACATTGCCCCGAGTTCCCCTTGGCTGATGTCGCGTGTCTGTCTACCTTCTCACTTTCAATGTCCAACATCTTCTGTTGAAGTGCTGACTTGGTCACTTTGATGTATTCTAACCACTGAGGAAAGGCTGCTGTCACATAAGCAGAATGCGAGAGCGTGCGTGGACGTGCGCGTTACCTTCTCGGCTAGGGTGGGAAGGGTCCTGGCGTGAATCACGACCACCTGCTCCTCGTTGGTGAGATTCTGCAAGAGCCCAAAGGCACAGCGTCAACAAGGTTCTTTCAGCGCAAAGCCTTCCAAAAGTCACATTTGAGCCGCCGAGTCTCGTGGAGTGCGAACATAAGGAGTTCGACATACACTTACGGCGTTATCGCCCAGGATGTCCAGCTTCTTCATCAGATCACTGATGACGATGTCCTGGGGAAAGGCGCAAGGAGCAATGTAAGGTGTTCTGGGACCTCAGGTTAAGGTTAGGGTTGCGAGGGACGCCTTACGTACGCTCACGCCGTCGGCCTCGCAGTAGATCTGCAAAGGGCTGAGGCCGTCTGGGAAACGGACTTGCAGAAACTTCAAGACGGGGGAGCGCCACTCCCTCTCCTGAAAGGCAGAGGCATGCATCCATCCGTCCGTCCGTCCGTCCGTCCGTCCGTCCGTCCGTCACATCTCTGGCCTCAACACGCTTGTGCGAGTCTTCCCACCTCCAGCTCCAGGATGCGGAACTCAAGCAGTTCGTTTTGGTCTCGGATATCCTGGATGTGCTCTTTCAGACGCGCTTCTTCCGCCTCCATCCGCCTGACCTGAAAAGACAGTCAGACCTCATCTGCGGGGCTTCCGGACGGGTGTGACGCCAAGCGACTCCGCCCAGCGCCTTTCTTTCCGTCACCTTTTCGGCCAACTGCTGATTGCTCTGACGCAGCAGCTGCTTCTCCTCCACCCACTTGACATTCTAGAAGAGACAAACGCGTGGACAGCTTTGAAATGTTGTGTCATTTTCATCCACAAATTCTTTGGTTGACTGGAAAATGACATTTGCTTTTCTCCGCATTTTCCCAGCCACGTTCAGGGGGGGGGGGGGGGGGGGGTTGGTCCAGTAATGCCAGACGAATGAGTGACTGAAGAATGTAGCTATTTTGTCTGAGAAAAAGGTGTGCTCATTGATAAGCTTACCTGTCCTTGTTGCTTCAGCGCTGACTCCAGATCTGCTACTCTGCTTTGATAGTGACCCATTTCTACTGTCATGTAACATGGGGGGAAGAGATGGTGCAAATGGTAAAATATGGATTATTCACAGGAATAAATTGGCAGAGCTGAAATTCCAAATTTGTCCAAAAGATGGCGCCAGACCAAAACATGAGACCAAAAAAGGGGCCAAAATAAGCTAAGCAAGTTAAAATAGAAATAAAACAGGAACACGGTGTCGGATTGTGAGTCACGCATGGACGCACAAATGTGATTTTTACTTTTTGATTTCTTTGCTTGGCTAAAAATGTATTCTGTAACAGCTTAAAGCAATATTGTTAGTCAATTCGATCAAGGGACCCGTCACTATGAGAATAGTGTCGTGACATAAATTGTTTGGAGAAGCACAAATGTGATTTTTACTTCTTGATTTCTTTGCTTGGCTAAAAATTGATTCCCTCTTTCATGAACTGTGTTTTGCAATCGAATTGTTCTGGGATTGAATGATTTTATTAACACGGGTATCAGTGGGTGAAATTGTTCGGTTTCTGGAGTGATTAAGATTTGTAATTCTATTTCATGTTTCTTCAATAAATGTGTTGTGTATATTCATCTACTTTGTTGTGCGCTGATTTGTACTGAATGTACAATCGATGGTTCGGGGTTGATTTGACAATTTGATTAATGTGCGGGGGGTTATTATGGTATAACATAGGACCGTAATAAATAAAAGTAACATCAGACAATTTTAGAGAATTGAATAACTTTCGTAGTTATTTGAGACACGAGTGAATTTCAATCCGTTTGAAAGTTTGCTTCGTCTGAATAAATTAACGGAAGTGTTTGAATCGGATTATCGGTTTGGTGTAGAACTGAAAGTAATTTAATTATTTGAAGGGCGCAGGCCCGTTTCCCCTTTTGACGGGCCGCGTAAAAAGTAACTCCGAACATGTTAGAGAATTAAATAACTTTCGTAGATATTTAAGGGAAGAGTGAATTTCGTCAAAAGTGAATTCGTTTGAAAATTTACTTCCTCTAAATAAAATAACGACGATGGTTAAAATAGATCATTTGAGTTGGTGAAGGATAAAAGTATTTCGATTGTCCGTCGGGCGCGGCCCAGTTCTTAATTTTGTCGGGCCGCGTCAAAAGTTAAACAGGACACGATCGAAAAATAGACTTGCCTTCCAAATTAATTACAAATCTAAATAGAGTAAGACATTTTTATTCGTTTTAAGAAAGTTGTTATTCTTTTTAAAGCAATCAAGTGGGGTGAAGCACTCCGACAGTTAAGTGCTAGATCTACATATAAGAAGTTAGAATTAATAACGTAAAGTGCATTAATTTTCTCCTTAAATGCTATTATTGTCACACTTTTATTAATTCGATTCTCTTTCGAATTAACAAGTTGGTCGGCTCGCTGCTTGAGCGACCAAGTAGAACGGACCCATATAGACATTTACTTCGGCAAAACTAGTGCTAGGGTGCGCTATACAAACGAATCCCTGAGGTCTTAACAAAGACATCTAAAAATATCCGTAACATAATAAGAACTTCAAACATTAGCGGGGAGCCATCAATACGATGCGGTCACTTCGAAGTCTTGCCTCGAATTGAGTTACTCGGCTCGAGCTTAGGGTGACTTGAGAGGGATTGGCGTCGTACAGAAATTAGATTGATTCCGGTGGAGTTAATTTAACTCGGGTGGTTAGATTACGGACGAATCTCCGAACCCGGCTAAGACAAACCCGTTACCGGGAAGCCGGGGGCACCTTATTGAAAGAGGTGCGTTTGACACTACCATCAGCTTTTCTTTGGTCTGAAAGGAGGAGGAGGGAGGCTCCTCCTCCTCCTTTCAGACCAGAGAACACCCGAGGCTGGGTGAGAACGGGGAGGCTGCGACCCGGCCGGGGGTTGCGGGAAGGGGCGCCACCTTGATCTCCTTCTCGGCGTCGTAGTCCCCTCCGCTGGTCTGGGCTAGCAGAGCGTAGGCTCGTTGCAGCGCTTGATATTCTTGCGTCAGCTGGCGGTAGCGAAGCTCCGCCTCCTCATGCACACACCAATGCAACACAGCACTAGTACCAGAATCAGTCAGACCGGCGACAAAGCACCCGCGACGCAAAGACGAGTCCGATTCCAGGCTGAAGAGGAATGTTTGGCGCCAATACGCTGGCAGAAATGGCGGGCTACCTCTTCGGGTTCCGTGTCGGGGGTTCTGTCGGTGTGAAAAGACAAGGACGATCCGTCCGAGTCCACCAACACGTCTTCGTCGTAGCCGTAAAATGTTTCGATGACCTGCGGGCGCGGAAGCAAACATCTCTCTGAACAAACTGAAGCGACACCTCACGATGAATCGACGAGAGGAACGATAGCGAGAAAAAGGCCATTTCATCTTGCGCAACGCCAAGCAGCCGCAAACAAACAGACTCACCTTGCAGGACCTCACGCTTTGTTCCTCCTCAGAGATTCTCGACGTCGGTATCGTAGCAGCAAATCTCTCTCCTGTCGACACAAATAATCCGCCTTTGAGATTCTTTGGATGCAAAGGGAACGAACGGCTCCGGCGCAGAAACAAACGCGACTCACGATGACATTTCTGACATGAGGTCCTGTCTCCAGAGCCTGAAAAACCCGTCACCGGCGATGATTGGAGGGACGCTCGTCTTTTCCAAAAGTGACAACTACAGGGTGTGTCAGGGTTTTCCAGATTATCTTTATCGTATGATTATGTTGCTTTGACTTTGACTGCAACCTGTAATAAATAATATTATTTATCCCTTATTTATCCCTATCGCTTATCCCTTCCTACACAAAGTCGTAAAACATCCCTTGCTATGTTTTGACTAGAGGTCAAGGGCTTTCTCTATTCAATCCACTCTTACACCCACCCTGTTTCTCTTAATAAAAATGCTCGTGCAGGAGCCGAGAGTCAGACTTCATTCGTACAACGGATGGACTCTCCACCTGCAGGTGTCCAAAAGAACTTACTTGTCTCCCGTGTGGTTCTTGCAAAATAAGTTGGAGCGAGCGCAACTCTAACAGGGTGCATTTTGCCACTAGCTGCCTACGGACAATGACGTCGCGCTCGCGGCTCATGGTTGACGGGCTGAGCAGCCGGGCGAGTCCGTCGTTTTCAGCGCACAGCGAGTGGCAAAGGCGCTGACAAAACGGGAGCTTTGAGCTGCTGAAAACGGCAAAACAAGTCTAAAGCGTGTTCAAACGCGTGCGCACAATGCTCCTGCTTGAAAGGTCGGAATTTAAGGGGCCAATTTTTTGGATGGCGGCCGCCGGCCAAGCTTTGGACGGAAAAGGTTTCCTGGCGACAGTGAGCGAGCGCGGCGCTGCCGTACGTGCACCGAGTCGCCTGCCTGAAGACCTTGGACAGGTCGTCGATGATGTGCCGCTGCTCCACAACTTGAAGGAACTCCATTTCACCGTCCTGCTGGCCGCAACCGCGCTCCAGGTCATTGAGCGAACTAGGCCTTCTCTGTGGAACACAAATTCAGTGGACTCTGTTGGCACGCCGCCGTTGTCCGCGTCGACTTACCAAGCTTGCCATCTCCTCGTTCTCCTGGGTGACAAAGCGCACTTTGTTTTCAAGGCGACACAGCACCAGCGAGAGTTCTTCATTCTTCCTGCTCAGGCGTTTGTTTTTGTACAGGAGTGGCAGAAACTGGCTTTCTGTTTCTCTCAGTCGCTTAAGCTGCAAGCATGAAGTGCGGGATGCGAAAGACGCACAACACGCGGGCCAGAACGTATCCATTCCTTTTGCATCGGTTTGAACGGAATCGTGGCTTTGGCTCCCAATAAAAGACATCTACCAGGCAACCGACTCGCCGCGCCGCTCAACTAATAAGCAAGCGCAATGGGTGCCTCGCTGGATGGCGCGCAACAAACGTAGCGCAAACCTTCAAGCGTGCCGTCAATAAATTACCAGTTCATTGCGCTCTTCAGAAAGCAGGGCGTTTCGATCCTCCAGTTTCCTGATGACTGCGCTGAGCTGAGCGATTTTCAGATGAAACCTTCGCGTGTCCCGATCCTCCTGAGACTGAAAACGCCCCGCAACACACACACACAACCACTCGTTCAAAGTTCAAAACTGTTTTTGTGCTACCTTCCTCCAGCAACGAACTAAGTCATGCGTACTGCAAGTGTGTGATGAGGTGGCTTACGCTATGAAGAGGATTGCTAGTAGCGCCGTTGACCCCACTTCCAGGGTAGTTTAGGCCCGCCCTTTGGGAATCCCTCAGGGCAGCGATCTGCTGCTCGGCAGCCTGAGTCTGCAGCTGAAGGCGGTGGACGTGGCCGGCCCCAGGGATTTATCCAAAACACTAACCTGTCTGTCTTTCAGCTTGATCTCATCCATCTGGATGTACAAACGGGGAGCGCTCAGGCAGGCGGGCAAACTCATTTGCCAGAATTGTGACAAAAACAAAGAGAGCAACCGGCCAATTTTTATCTTGAATCGACTAGAACACCATTGCTGTGACAAAAGCGAAGCGAGCAACCGGACGTTTTCTTCTTGTGAAATAGAATAGAATAGAATGCCTTAGGTGTCATTGCACTGCAGGTATACAACGAAATTGGGAACATAGCCACGCACCGCGCATCTGATCAGTCCTACCAGTCGGCGGATCTCCCTCTCGCAGTCTCTCTTGGTTCGGCTCAGCTCCTCCCGATGCTGGTGATGAGCCGATCGGAGCTCGGCCGCTCGGGACTGCCAGGCCTGCTGGGCCGCTGCCAGGGCTTCTTCCGCGCTCCTGGTGGAGGCGACACCGCTCGGTCTCCCGACACCGCCGCGTCTCCTCCACTTCCGCCAGCAAAGCGCCCCCGCTCCTCACCTGAGCAGACATTGCGCCACATCGGGCCGTTGAGACCGCAACGGAGCGCCGCGACGCTTACTGGGGACAAGCTACACAATACGGTAGCGGCCGCATCGGAGCCCGACGTGGCGTGCGGTTAGTCAGACACGGATTGAGCGGATCACCTTGTCCATGGAGCCGTCCCTCAGGCTGAGGACCAAGGCATTCAGTCGCTGGATCTCTCCATCTTTGATTTTGATCACTCTCATCAGCTCCATTTCATGCTGCCGCAGTAATGTCTCCCTGGTAACGGCTAACTTTTTCTGCTTCTCCTCATGGAGTTTGCTTTTGAGTTCCGTCATGGCGGCGGTGGCACGGTGGTGGTCCGCCCGCAGGTCCTGACTTCTCTCTCTCTCCAGACAGCTGACCTGACATGACTTAGACTTAGACAAACTTTATTGTCATCTTGTCTGCACATGGTGCATACAAAACGAAATTTCGTTGCACACGGCTTACAACAAAGTAGTGATATTGCAGTTGAATAGAAGTAACATATCCTATGAAAATATATATATACATATACTGTATATATATATATTACAAATAAGTATAAAGTGCAGCAGTGCTAATTATGCAATAGTGCAAGTAGGCAAAACAGTATTCAAGAGTGTGCAGAGGAATGCTAAACCATGTATTAAACTTCTATTTAAAGGGTTTACACAAGTTCAGTAAAGTTGGTAGTGCGAGATAGTGCAAGATAGAGTTCCGTAGTGTCATAAAGTACAGTTCTGTGAATGTGTGATGCAGAGTTCAGTTTAGAGCTCAACAGTTCTAATGTTCAACAGTCTGATGACAGCAGGGAAAAAGCTGTTGCAGAACCTGGTGGACCTGCAGCGGATTGTGCGAAACCTCTTCCAAGAGGGCAGCAGGGAGAACAGTCCATGGTGGGGGTGTGATGGGTCATTGATGATGTTACGGGCACGGGACATGCAGCGCTGAGATGAAATGTCCTGAATGGAGGGAAGAGGAGCCCCTATGATCCTCTCTGCTGTCCTCACCACTCTCCTCACGTTCTTCCAATCGGAGGCGGTGCAGCCTCCACACCACACAGAGAGTCAGCTTGTCAGAATGCTCTCTATGGTGCTCCTGTAGAACGTCCTCATGATGGGTGGGGGCAGGTGGGCTCTCCTCATCCTCCGCAGGAAGTACAAGCGCTTCTGTGCCCTCTTGACCAGTGCCGTAGTGTTCATAGTCCAGGTGAGGTCTTCTGTGATGTGGACCCCCAGGAATTTGGTGCTGCTGACCACCTCCACAGCTGAGCTGTTGATGATCAGTGGAGCGTGGTGAGGCTGGTTTTTCCTGAAGTCAGAAATCAATCAGAAATCAGAAATCAGAAAACCTTTATTGTCATTCTACATAGTACAATGAAATTGGAGACCTCCATCCAGTGCATGAGGTAGACACAAGTAACAGTCAAGTAATCGACTAGTAGAAAAGTAGATGAAATAATCAGAAACAGTAGTGCGGACAAAGTGCAGTAATAGTGCAGGAGGAAAGTGTCATCAGTGTCGGCTGGAGTTGAGGGCGGCTATGGCTTGGGGAAAGAAACTGTTTCTGAGTCTGTTTGTCCTGGTCTTCATTTGCCTGTAGCGTCTTCCAGAGGGCAACAGGTCAAACAGGGCGGAGCCAGGGTGGGAGCTGTCCGCTGAGATGGCCTTAGCCCTGCTGAGGCAGCGGGTAGTGTAGATGTCCGTAAGGGAGGGGAGAGGGCGGCCGATGATCCTCTGGGCTGCCTTCACCACTCTCTGCAGCTTCTCCCTGTCAGCGGCGGTGGAGCTGCCGAACCATACTACGATGCAGTAGGTCAGTAGACTCTCGATGGAAGATCGGTAGAAGGTCAGCAACAGGTCGGTGTTGAGGTTGTACCTCCTGAGGACTCTCAGGAAGTGTAACCGCTGCTGAGCCTTCTTGACGATGGTGGTGATGTTCTCTGACCAGGAGATCCGGTCAGAGATGTGGACGCCCAGGTACTTGGTGCTGTGGACCCTCTCCACCTGCTCGCCGTTGATGAAGAGGGGAGTTGGCTCAGGGCTGTGTCTTCTGAAGTCTATGATGAGCTCGTTGGTCTTCTTGGTGTTCAGAGCGAGATTGTTCTCAGAGCACCAGTCGACCAGCTCCAGGACCTCCTCTCTGTAGGCTACCTCATCGCCATTGGAGATGAGACCGACCACAGTGGTATCGTCGGCGAACTTGACAATCCGGTTGTGTTTGTGAGCCGGTCTGCAATCATGAGTGTAGAGGCAGAAGAGGAGGGGGCTCAACACACAGCCCTGTGGGGAGCCGATGCTCAGCGTACGGGTGGAGGAGAGGCGGGAGCCAACTCTCACAGCCTGGAGTCGGTTGGTCAGAAAGTCATTAATCCAGGCACATGTGAGAGAGGGGAGTCCGAGAGTGTCCAGCTTTGTGGTGAGTCTGTCCGGGAGGATGGTGTTGAATGCCGAACTGTAATCCACAAAGAGCATCCGGACATAGCTCTGCTGCTGCTCCAGGTGGTTCACCGCACAATGGAGGGCTACGGCGATGGCGTCTTCTGTGGATCTGTTGGTCCGGTATGCAAACTGGTGGGGGTCGAGGTGTGGGGGAAGATAATCCTTGATGTGCTGAAGAACCAGCCTCTCAAAGCACTTCATGATCACCGGAGTGAGGGCCACTGGCCGGTAATCATTCAGGCTAGAGATGGCCGACTTCTTCGGCACTGGGATGATGGTTGAGGTTTTCAGGCAGGGCGGGACGGTTGCTAGGGCCAGGGAGCGGTTGAAGATCGTGGTGAAGGTGGGGGCGAGCTCCTCAGCGCATGCCCTCAGCACCTTGCCGGGGACCCCATCCGGGCCTGTGGCCTTTCTGGGATTCACTGTAAGGAGCACCTTTCTGACCTTGTGCTCCTGAACAGTGAGTGGAGTGATGTCAGAGCTGGGTGGGGGAGGGGGCAGGGCAGGGACAGGGGAGTGCTGCTGGGATGTTCCAAACCGAGCAAAGAAGCTGTTTAGCTCCTCTGCCAGCTGTGCGCCTTGGTCTTCGACTTGAGCGGCACTGCCCCTGAAGTTGGTGATCTCCTGGATGCCCTGCCACACCTTGCGGCCATTGTTGCTGGACAGGTGGGACTCGATGCGTTTTCTGTGGTCCGCTTTCGCCCGTTTGACTCCTCTCCTCAGCTCAGCTCTGGCAGCGCTGTACAGAGCTCTGTCTCCTGACCTGAAGGCGGTGTCGCGGGCTCTGAGGAGAGAGCGGACCTGGCTGCACATCCAGGGTTTCTGGTTAGGGAAGACCCGGATGGTTTTGGTCACAGTCACATTGCTGGCGCAGAACTGGATGTAGCCCAGAACTGTGTCTGTGTGTGTCCCCAGCTCCTGGTGGTCGAACAGGTCCCAGTCTGTCCGTTGAAAACAGTCTTTGAGTTTGTGGAGTGCATCCTCAGGCCAGGAGGTGATGGTCCTTAAGGTGGGTCTGAGTTTGCGTCTGAGGGGGGTGTAGGCAGGGAAGAGCAGGAGGGACAGATGGTCTGATTGCCCGAGGTGGGGGAGGGGGATAGCTCTGTATGCATGTTTGATGTTGGTGTAGACATGGTCCAGGGTGTTCTCACCTCGTGAAGCACACTTTACGTGCTGGTGGAAATTCGGCAGAACAGTCTTTAAGTTGGCCTTGTTAAAATCCCCCGCTACAATGTGGAAGCCATCAGGGTGAGCCCGTTGTTGTTCACTCACAGCTCTCAGCAGGAGAGAGAGTGCCGTGCTTACGTCAGCGTCGGGTGGAATGTAAACAGCAATGACGATAACAACAGCTAGCTCCCTCGGGAGGAAAAAAGGCCGGCACCTGACTGCCATGTACTCGAGGTCCGGACAGCAGTGGCTGCCTACGATGGTCGCATTGTTGCACCAGTTTTCGTGCACATACATACAAAGCCCCCCACCTCTGCGTTTACCGGAGTCCAATGTTCTGTCCGCGCGACGATGATCTCCTTCATCTTCTCCACATTCAGGATCAGGCTGTTGTCTCTGCACCAGCCCACCAGCTGCTCCACCTCCTCTCTGTAGTCCAGGTCGTTGTTGTCTCTGATGAGCCCCACCACCGTTGTGTCGTCTGCGAACTTCACGATGTGATTGGTGGTGAACCTGGGGACGCAGTCGTGTGTCATCAGGGTGAACAGCAGGAGGCTCAGGACGCAGCCCTGAGGGGAGCCTGTGCTGAGGGTGATGACATCAGAGGTGTTCTGTCCGACCCGGACTGACTGAGGTCTGTTGGTGAGGAAGTCTAGCAGCCAGTTGCGAAGGGGGGTGTTGAAGCCCAGGTGTTCCAATTTTCCTACTAGATGCTGTGGGATGATGGTGTTAAACGCTGAGCTGAAGTCCAGGAACAGCATCCGAACATGGGTGTTCTTCTCCTCCAGGTGAGCCAGGCTCAGGTGAAGAACGGAGGAGATGGCGTCCTGAGTGGAGCGGTTTTGCCGGTCGGCAAACTGGAACGGGTCAAATAATGGGGGGAGTCTGGAAACGATGTGATCTTTAAGCAGCCTTTCGAAGCACTTCATCATGACCGGAGTCAGTGCAACAGGCCGGTAATCATTAAATGAGGTGATTTGAGGTTTCTTCGGCACCGGAATGATGGAGGCAGTCTTAAAGCACGCTGGCACTGTGGCTTGGCCCAGCGAAGTGTTAAAAATGTCTGTGATGACCCCAGCCAGCTGACTTGCACATTCCCTGAACACACGCCCAGGAATGTTGTCGGGGCCAGGGGCCTTACGGGGGTTGACTCTCCTCAGGGTCTTCAACACATCGGCGCAGTCAAGGCAGAGTACCTCCTCTTCCTGATGGGGGACAGTTTTAACTGCTGGAGTGCCGTTTAGTGCCTCGAACCTCCCAAAGAAGTTATTTAGACCATTTAGAAAGTCAGCATCAACTTCACCCACCGGGGGGGGAGGGTGAGTTGTAGTCTGTAATCGCCCGTATGCCTTGCCACATACTCCTGGTGTTGTTGGCGTCGTGGAAACGATCCTGAATTTTTCGACTGTGGTCTCGCTTCGCTACCCTGATGGCACGGTTCAAGTTGGCTCTCGCTGTCCTCAGTGTCTCCTTGTCGCCAGACTTGAAGGCAGAGTTCCGCGCTCGTAGCGTTTGATGTACCTCCTCAGTCATCCAGGGTCGTTGGTTGCCCCGGGTGATGATATTCTTAGTGGTGCTGACGTCCTCGGTGCATTTGTTGACGTAGGCTGACACAGTCATGGCACACGCATGTCAAATCTACATCGGGGAAACTGGGAGGGAGGGAGGGAGGGAGGGAGGGCGGGAGGGAGGGCGGGAGGCAAGCAGGGAGGCAGGCAGGCAGGGAGGCAGGCAGGCAGGGAGGCAGGCAGGGAGGCAGGCAGGGAAGCAGGCAGGGAGGAAGGCAGTGTCTGTCTGTTGAGGTTTTCACCTTGTTCTTCTCCTGCTGAAGTTCTAACTGGACGTCCATCAGTTTGGCTCTCAGCTCGTCATTGGCGGCCTGAAAGGCGTCCGTTCGCTCCGCCTTGACCCGCCCTGCCGGAGCTCGTTTGGACATCTCTTACTCGAGTCTCGCCCGGTCGTCAGTCAGAGATCACAACATTTGTACCTGGAGAGCACAAACGCAGCGCTGTTTTCCACTGGCTTCGGACTCAACTTCAATCGGTACCGTAACGTACAACATCATAAACATAGATCTAGCTTGACTTATTCATTGAATAAATGCATTTGGTTCTTCAAAACTGCATCACGCAACATAGCGTGACCGAGACGGCCGTTATCCACCTGCGTGAAGTTATTTGGTGAAATGAATGAGATGTTTAAGACACCATCGTTCTGTCTCTATGTAGATGAAGGGAAATAATCGATTGCTGAAGGTCCAAAGGTGTTGTGATAAACAAATAAACATATTAGTGACATATTTGTGATAAACATATTAGGCAGGATAATCACATATGTTAACTTGACTGCCCACACTGTATTTATTTATGGTTATTTGTTAAATCGAGTACTGTTAGACATGAAATAGGAAGTGTTTAACATAAATGGACGACGAAAGGGGTACTCACCATTGTAGCTCCTGCTGGTCAATGATACGAGCCTCTTCTTGCAGTGGAAAACATACAGCCAACAAACACCGTGGAACCTAAAGGAAGGAAATTAAACATTAACATTTAGCCTCAACCAACATTCACAGATACAACGCAACGCAAACTACACAAACGTAAATCTTTTAAACACAATGAGTTGTACTTACCGTGTACGCTCTAGACGGTCCACTTGCAAGCAGAAAATAAAGATATTTCTGTTGATAATCGTCGTGTTTGTATCCGTTGTCTCGCTCAAGGCCATTGCGCCCACAGATTTGAATTTTGGCGAGAGTTCAGCCTATTGACGTCATTTCCGCGGTGTAATACCCGCATATCTGAAACGGCAAAGTTAAGAGTAGAGTTAAATAAAGTTTTTAATCAACGCAATAATTTACAAACGTTGACCAGTCGAAATAATCGTCGAAATTTGGCGTCTGTGGCTGGAAGCAGACGCCGAGTTCGACGTTCCTCCCAAATGCCACACTGCCTCGCTTTTCAGGCCAACAAAAAAAACATATTTTTCAAAACAATGAGTTGTAATTACCTTGTACACTCTAGACGGTCAAGTTGCAAGCTGAAAACAAAAATATTTGTCTTGTTAGTCGTCGTGTTACTAACCGCTGTGTCTTGTTTGCCAGCATTGCCGCTTTCCTACTTCCTGTTGCAAGCCACGCCCACGGATTATAATTTTGCCATGAGTTCCGCCTATTGACGTCATGTCCGCGTCACATGACTGCGACGTAATATTATCTAAAACTGTTTGTGCGGCATGGTGTTGTTCTGTGCGGTATTGTGTTATTCTGTGCGGCGTCGTGTTGTTCTGTGCGGCGTAGTGTTGTTCAGTGCGGCGTCGTGTTGTTCAGTGCGGCATGTTGTTGTTCAGTGCGGCATGTTGTTGTTCAGTGCGGCATGTTGTTGTTCAGTGCGGCATGGTGTTGTTCAGTGCGGCATGGTGTTGTTAAGTGCGGCATGGTGTTGTTCAGTGCGGCATGGTGTTGTTCAGTGCGGCATGGTGTTGTTCAGTGCGGGATGGTGTTGTTCAGTGCGGCATGGTGTTGTTCAGTGCGGCATGGTGTTGTTCAGTGCGGCATGGTGTTGTTCAGTGCAGCATAATATTGTTCAGTGCGGCGTAATGTTGTTCAGTGGGGCATGGTGTTGTTCAGTGCGGCATGGTGTTGTTCAGTGCGACATGATGTTGTTCAGTGCGGCATAATGTTGTTCAGTGCGGCATAATGTTGTTCAGTGCGGCATAATGTTGTTCAGTGCGGCATAATGTTGTTCAGTGCGGGATGGTGTTGTTCAGTGCGGCATGGTGTTGTTCAGTGCGGCATGGTGTTGTTCAGTGCGGCATGGTGTTGTTCAGTGCGGCATGGTGTTGTTCAGTGCGGCATGGTGTTGTTCAGTGCGGGATGGTGTTGTTCAGTGCGGCATGGTGTTGTTCAGTGCGGCATGGTGTTGTTCAGTGCGGCATAATGTTGTTCAGTGGGGCATAATGTTGTTCAGTGCGGCATGGTGTTGGTCAGTGCGGGATGGTGTTGTTCAGTGCGGCATGGTGTTGTTCAGTGCGGCATGGTGTTGTTCAGTGCGGCATGGTGTTGTTCAGTGCGACATGATGTTGTTCAGTGCGGCATAATGTTGTTCAGTGCGGCATAATGTTGTTCAGTGCGGCATAATGTTGTTCAGTGCGGCATGGTGTTGTTCAGTGCGGCATGGTGTTGTTCAGTGCGGCATGGTGTTGTTCAGTGCGGCATGGTGTTGTTCAGTGCGGCATGGTGTTGTTCAGTGCGGCATGGTGTTGTTCAGTGCGGCATGGTGTAGTTCAGTGCGGCATGGTGTTGTTCAGTGCGGCATGGTGTAGTTCAGTGCGGCATGGTGTTGTACAGTGCGGGATGGTGTTGTTCAGTGCGGCATGGTGTTGTTCAGTGCGGCATGGTGTTGTTCAGTGCGACATGATGTTGTTCAGTGCGGCATAATGTTGTTCAGTGCGGCATAATGTTGTTCAGTGCGGCATAATGTTGTTCAGTGCGGCATGGTGTTGTTTAGTGTGGGATGGTGTTGTTCAGTGCGGCATGGTGTTGTTCAGTGCGGCATGGTGTTGTTCAGTGCGGCATGGTGTTGTTCAGTGCGGCATGGTGTTGTTCAGTGCGGCATGGTGTTGTTCAGTGCGGCATGGTGTTGTTCAGTGCGGGATGGTGTTGTTCAGTGCGGCATGGTGTTCGGTGCGGCATAATGTTGTTCAGTGCGGCATAATGTTGTTCAGTGCGGCATGGTGTTGTCCAGTGCGGCATAATGTTGTTCAGTGCGGCATAATGTTGTTCAGTGCGGTATATTGTTGTTCAGTGGGGCATAATGTTGTTCAGTGCGGCATGGTGTTGTTCAGTGCGGGATGGTGTTGTTCAGTGCGGCATGGTGTTGTTCAGTGCGGCATGGTGTTGTTCAGTGCGGCATGGTGTTGTTCAGTGCGGCATGGTGTTGTTCAGTGCGGCATTGTGTTGTTCAGTGCGGCATGGTGTTGTTCAGTGCGGCATGGTGTAGTTCATTGCGGCATGGTGTAGTTCAGTGCGGCATGGTGTTGTTCAGTGCGGCATGGTGTTGTTCAGTGCGGGATGGTGTTGTTCAGTGCGGGATGGTGTTGTTCAGTGCGGGATGGTGTTGTTCAGTGCGGGATGGTGTTGTTCAGTTTGGCATGGTGTTGTTCAGTGCGGCATGGTGTTGTTCAGTGCGGCATGGTGTTGTTCAGTGCGGCATGGTGTTGTTCAGTGCGGCGTCGTGTTGTTCAGTGCAGCATGGTGTTGTTCAGTGCGGAATGGTGTTGTTCAGTGCGGCATGGTGTTGTTCAGTGCGGCATGGTGTTGTTAAGTGCGGCATGGTTTTGTTCAGTGCGGCGTAATGTTGTTCAGTGGGGCATGGTGTTGTTCAGTGCGGCATGGTGTTGTTCAGTGCGGCATGGTGTTGTTCAGTGCGGCATGGTGTTGTTCAGTGCGGCATGGTGCTGTTCAGTGCGGCATGGTGGTGTTCAGTGCGGCATGGTGTTGTTCAGTGCGGCATGGTGTTGTTCAGTGCGGCATGGTGTTGTTCAGTGCGGCATGGTGTTGTTCAGTGCGGCATGGTGTTGTTCAGTGCGGCATGGTGTTTTTCAGTGCGGCATAATGTTGTTTAGTGCGGCATAATGTTGTTCAGTGCGGCATAATGTTGTTCAGTGCGGCATAATGTTGTTCAGTGCGGCATAATGTTGTTCAGTGCGGCATAATGTTGTTCAGTGCGGGATGGTGTTGTTCAGTGCGGCATGGTGTTGTTCAGTGCGGCATGGTGTTGTTCAGTGCGGCATGGTGTTGTTCAGTGCGGCATGGTGTTGTTCAGTGCGGCATGGTGTTGTTCAGTGCGGCATGGTGTTGTTCAGTGTGGGATGGTGTTGTTCAGTGCGGCATGGTGTTCAGTGCGGCATAATGTTGTTCAGTGCGGCATAATGTTGTTCAGTGCGGCATGGTGTTTTTCAGTGCGGCATAATGTTGTTCAGTGCGGCATAATGTTGTTCAGTGCGGTATAATGTTGTTCACTGCTGCATGGTGTTGTTCAGTGCTGCATGGTGTTGTTCAGTGCGGGATGGTGTTGTTCAGTGCGGCATGGTGTTGTTCAGTGCGGCATGGTGTTGTTCAGTGCGGCATGGTGTTGTTCAGTGCGGCATGGTGCTGTTCAGTGCGGCATGGTGTTGTTCAGTGTGGCATGGTGTTGTTCAGTGCGGCATGGTGTTGTTCAGTGCGGCATGGTGTTGTTCGGTGCGGCATGGTGTTGTTCAGTGCGGCATGGTGTTGTTCAGTGCGGTATCGTGTTGTTCAGTGCGGTATCGTGTTGTTCAGTGCGGCATCGTGTTGTTCAGTCCGGTATCGTGTTGTTCAGTGCGGTATCGTGTTGTTCAGTGCGGTATCGTGTTGTTCAGTGCGGTATCGTGTTGTTCAGTGCGGTATCGTTGTGTTGTTCGTATTGTGTTGTGTTGTTCGTAATGTGTTGTGTTGTTTGTATTGTGTTGTTGGTATTGTGTTG
This sequence comes from Syngnathus scovelli, assembly GCF_024217435.2. Classification (NCBI taxonomy): domain Eukaryota; kingdom Metazoa; phylum Chordata; class Actinopteri; order Syngnathiformes; family Syngnathidae; genus Syngnathus; species Syngnathus scovelli. The sequence goes on along the minus strand of NC_090856.1, from coordinate 16,244,480 downwards.
TGTTGTTCGTATTTTGTTGTGTTGTTCATATTTTGTTGAGTTGTTCATATTGTGTTGAGTTGTTCGTATTGTGTTGTGTTGTTCGTATTGTGTTGCCTCTAACACTTAGCTTCTAACACTTAGCCTCTAGCACATAGAAGGTAAATAAATAGGAAGGAAGGACTCACCGGTGACGTCGTCGCCCACGTCCAAGCGTTGTACTTTGTATTTTCATCCTTCTGACAGTGGAAAACATATAGCCAACAAACACCGTGGAACCTAAACGAATGAAAGAAAACTATCATTTGGCCACAACCAACATTCACAGATACAACACAATGTGACGTGCGGTGTTGAGGTTAAAGGTTGAGTGAAGGGCCCTCGTTTTAAACTACTTTTTTGAAAAGGAGTGGGAACAAGTAAGACGTATTTAATTTATTTATTGGGAAGTAGTAAGACTTATTAAATTTATTTAATCTACTTTTCTTCCCAGGCAAAATTTGATGTGCTGCAATTCCAAATTTCCAAAGTGAATGAAGGAATGAAATCCTTTAAATTATGATTTTGTATAAATACTAGGCATAAACACAAAATCTACGGCACAAAATGGGCAGACTTTACTTGTTTGAAAAGGACTGGTTACAAGACAGACTTTTTTAATTTATTTAATGGGAAGAAGACTTATTTAGTTTAATTGATCTATTTTTGTTCCCTGGCAAAATTCGATTTGCTGCAATTCCAAATTTCCAAAGTGAATGAAGGAATGAAGTCGTTTAAATTATGATTTTGTATAAATACTAGGCATAGACACAAAATCTACGGCACAAAACGGGCAGACTTTACTTGTTTGAAGAGGACTGGTTGCAAGACAGACTTTTCTGATTTATTTAATGGGAAGAAGACTTATTTAGTTTATTTAATCTCTTTTTGTTGCCTGGCAAAATTGGATTTGCTGAAATTGTATTTTGCCAAATCTTGACTTGAGACCTGATAGGAAGTATTAAACGCTCAGTTAAATCGATACAAGTTGGTAATAAGAGAGAGTAATGTTGGTTGAAGCGATGAATGAAGGTTAAAAGCAATTTAAATTATGACTTTGTATAAATACTAGATATTAACAGAACATCTACTGCGCAAAATGGGCAGAGTTTACTTGTTTGAGAAGGAGTGGCTTATTTAAGTCTAAGATTTATTTAATCTGTTTGTTCCCAGGCAAAATTGGATGTGATGCAATTCCAAATTTCACCACATGATGGTGCCAAATTTTGACTTCATAGGACATATTCAACACTTAACTATTATGTTCAAGGTAATCAGATTTGTTTATTATTCTAATGGCCTTTTCAAAACTATTCTGGATTACTACTTTGGATCTATTCTACATTACTTGGCAACAACATACTCTGTAACAGATTAGGCAGTATAATCACATATGTTAACTTGAGAGTGCCCACACTCAATCTACTTATCGTGATGTGTTAAATCAATTACTGTTAGACATTATTATTCTGATAATCTACCAAATCTTTGAATTGAAGAATTTGTGATTTAATTAATAGCTTGTTGTTATGTTCAGGGTAATCAGACTTGTATATAATTCTAATGGCCTTCTTTTGAAAACTATTCTGAATTACAACTTTGGATCTTATATTACTTTGCAACAATATACTCGGTGACAGATTAGGCAGTATAATCACATATGTTAACTTCAGTGCCCACACTGTATTTATTTATGGTTATTTGTTAAATCAAGTACTGTTAGACATGAAATAGGAAGTGTTTAACATAAATGTTATGGCTACTCACCGTTGTAGCTCGCTCCTGGTCAATGATACGAGCCTCTTCTTGCAGTGGAAAACTTGCAGCCAACAAACACCGTGGAACCTAAAGGAATGAAATTAAACATTAACATTTCGCCTGGACCAATATTCACACGTGTTAGGGTTTTCCAGGTTATCTTTATCATAGGATTATGTTGGAATGCAACAGGTAATAAATACCTTACCTTGTCCTCCTTATCACAAGATCGTAAAACATCCCCTGAGATGTTTAGACTAGAGGACAAGGGCTTTCTATTCAGCCCACTCATACCCCCACTCTGTTCCTCCTAATAAATATGCCCTTGCAGGAAGGAGACCTTTCAGACTTCATTCGATAATCGCTGTTCAGACAGCGACGAATGGACTCTCCACCTGCAGGTGTCTAAAAGAACTTGCTTGTCTTCTGTTTGGTTCTTGCAAAATAAGTTGGAGTGAGCAAATCTCTAACATTTTGGTGCCGAAACCCGGGATCCTCATACCCACCATCTGACCGGCGAAGGAGGACGTGCTGCATTGTCGACAAGCCAGCGTCCATTAGGAGGACCTGGAAAAGAAAGTCCTGGGAAGAGAATTCTTCGCTGGGCCAGCATCTTAGGTCTGCCTTCGTCTGACAGAGGTGGATTGACGGGATCCGGCGGTGCAACGAACCAGGGGACAAGTAAGTTAAAGCGCTAAAGATACGGCTTTGGTTTGTCCGGGCTATGAGATTCGGCTTTGGTTTGTCCGAGCTATGAGATTCGGCTTTGGTTTGTCCGAGCTATGAGATTCGGCTTTGGTTTGTCCGAGCTATGAGATTCGGCTTTGGTTTGTCCGAGCTATGAGATTCGGCTTTGGTTTATCCGAGCTATGAGATACGGCTTTGGTTTGTCCGAGCCATGAGGCCTAAAAAAGCGCTGGAGTTAGTGTGATTGAGTGTGTGACTGGTAGGATAAATTGACTAAAAAGCAGTTCTAGCGTTGATCCATGGCAATAAAACAGGCTAGTAATTTGTTGAAAGGTCAATTTAAACCTGCATTGAGGATCCTCAAAGAAAAAAAAAAAAATTGAAAAAAAATTGTAAAACCTTAAGCGACTAAAATTAAGATGGGAAATAAGAACGGTAAATCTCTTGCTCTGCTCTTCTTTAAAACGAGAAGTTCATGGCAAGTAGATTTCTTAATTGTATGCAATGCATGCTGAAGTGGAAGAAAATGTATGGAGTACAAGGAAATTTGACAAAGAATTCAGGGTGCATAGTGGCATCCCATTCAATGATACAGCTGAGAGTGCTTATCAACAACAGCTTAAAAATGCGCTCCTCACTAATTTCCGCCCTGAAATGGGCAGTTGGGTGAGGAAACACTTCGTGGAAGCGGACACTGCTTGGTTTACAAAAAACATGCAGTGGCCCGGAGACGCTGATAAAGGGATTGAGAAAGGCAAAAGTTCTGATGTATTTCATCTAGATGATGATAATGATCTAAATGAAGATACAACGATCTTCTTCCAAAGTTCCCAAAGGGGCAGAGGAAGAGTTAGATACCAACAAGGTCGCAGGCCGCCATATAATTCAAAACCCCCACGAGATTCTGAACTGTGGGGGACGAGGACACTTCGCACGAGAGTGTCGTTTTGCAAAACAATATCAATCAAAGGGTGGAGGAAGGAGCAGAGAAAAAGCCAAATTTTTAGCATGACAAGCTTCCTCCTCTTTGACCGCTTATGCTCATACAGAGAAAGAAAGAATAGATGCCCATATGACAGCAAAACATGTCATTGTCAGATTATTAGAATTTTTTTTAGATTATTAGAAATCCTGTCCATCCAAGAAGTATGACAATGCTGTTTGTATGCCCAAATTACAAATGACTAGAGCTCAAATTGTGTTACACTGAAGTTAAAATATGCAAATCAAGTGGTAAAGGAATGCAACTTGCTTCTAGAAGATAAATAAAATTAGAATGTGCTGTCCTCGTGTGCATGGGAGGGACCAGCTCATGATCGACCACAGGAAATGGCCAGCCTGTGACGAATCATTGTTGCTGGGAACTACCTTTTGCATGCGAGAGCTGTGCATGTGTGTGCGTATATGTTAAAATGATGAACATTGGCTAAAGTTTTAGTATAAAAAAATTTTGCTAGACTGTGGTCTATCCAATTTGCACCGCAGAACAGAAATGATTTTGAAAGATAAAAATGAGAGGAAAAAGAGAGAAATCTGTTTGCGAGCAGAAACTAATCCACACTAGTGCATGTTAGTGTCAAGCCCTCATGAGAAATTCGGAGTTAACAAAACAACGGAACATGCTTTCAGGAATTGGAAGAAGCTAAATTGTGAATTTAAGATTTTGCAATGCTACATTTAATAGGAATAATTGATTGATTGTGTTATAAGATTATACAAAATTCTAAATGCAAGCTAAATCTGAGAGATTGAGTTCTTCAAATTTAAAAACAAAGGAAAAAATCAGATTAATTTGCCAGTTGGTTGTTTTAGTTAAGTCTTTTTTGAATTGGTGGATTGCTCTACCAGGAAACCTAAGTTGGAAATGATATATGAATGTTGTGTGGTGAGCTTGGATGAATTGGGACCAATGTGATAGAAAGACTCCTTTTTGGAGACTGCGTGTGAGATGCAAATGAACATTGATGAATGATAGCCTGAATGAAAAGAAATTACAGGTTGAATGGTTGAAGTTGTTGGCGACTACTATAGAAAATTAGTAGAGCGACTTTGATGAAAGAGTGATTTTGAGCAGGTTGAATGTTAGAAAGAAACACGTAGCTTTTGGATTGATAATTAACTAGAAAAAAAACTGGAGAACCAGTAACACATGTAGAAGATGTGTGAACTGAGAAATTGAGAAGCGTTTTGGAAAGAAAGTCAAATTAAATGATGATGGAATCGTATGTAGTAAAGAACGCATTCTCCCAAAAAGTTTGTCAAGGTGTGAGGCATGGGCGTTGCCAAGCCTCAGAAGGGGGGGAGTGAGTAGGACTAGGACAGATAGTGGAAGATAGTAATAATACAACACTTTATGACAATGAATTTTCGAATACATTTGGTGTTATATTGTGGTAAATTTTTTGTTCTGGTGTAGATAGTTTAGCAACACGAGAGATTTAGAGGTTCAAAAGAAAGACAGTTAAAAGAAAACATTTTTGATTTGGACAATTGCAGGCTAACAGGAACATGGGAAAGATAAGAACTACGAGGTGGGATCCAATTTCATTGGGGAGATTGAGAATTCACAGCACCATACTCTAAGTCACATTTTTGAGCAAGCATGACAATAACATGTGAGAGGTCAAGACATACAGATCAGGGCTTGATGTGGAAAGCAGACCTCGATGAGTTGATTTTCAATAATGATACTGAAGACAACATACTGTCCGATTAAATTGGAACTATAGATAAAATGTAGCTCAAAAATAGGATGAGTTGCAGGATTTACGATATAAAAACGAGACCGCTGTTATTAGGAGAATTTGAAGTTTGGTAAATAAATGTTACCAGCAAATTGATGGAAGCAGCTACATTTGGAAATAGTCTTACAAGTGTTCAAACCAGCCTGTCATTCTCAGTGTCAGGGCCCCTGAAACCCAATCCAAGACTTCGCCTGCAGCCGTGAACAACCACAAAATGGTGCCTGGCTCTGAAGCACCTTTGACCTTTGGCGAAGGACAAGAAAAGACTGCTGTTGTGCTTGGAGGAGGACAAGTACACTCCGGAGGAAATACAACATCCTCGGGGACGGAAAAGACAGTGAAAAGCGGAGGAACTCACAATGATGAAAATTGACTCATTTGAACAATGGACTCATTCAAGAGTGATGGATGGGGTCGCTCTGAAGCAACAACAAAAGAACACCAACTTGATAGGGTGAAGTGCGGCAAAAAGATATGGACTTGGAGTGTCTGACAACCAAATCGCACTCCTTGCTACGGCGTTCCCAAATTTGGTGAAGCTTGGTTCAAAGTGGAAGGGAGGTTCATTGTGCACTGAGTTTGACAGAACTGAGGAGATTTGATAAATAAATAAATAAAAATTTGAAAAATACGTAGGGCTACAGATTATGATCAGAGATTGAACGGATTTGGATAAAACAAATAGGCTAAAACGGTAGGAAACAAGAGCAAGATCTTATATTTTGGCTCATCAAGCTTAAGACGTAGAGGTCGAGTTCTATAAATTTTAGAACAGGACATTTGGCAGTCAGGAGGAAGCTAGGTTGCTCAATGTACCTACTCAATACAATAGTAAGTTTTTTGCACCACAGTGGAGGTTGGATGGTCAGAAAGTTAGGTACGTTCAATTTTTGACATTCACACAATCATGCATAGGAGTCACAAGGCAACAGTTAACAAGACAATGACTGCAATAGGGGCCACCTACGACTGCACCGACATGGAAAAGTAGAAGTGAGAGAGCAGAGTATGGGATTATATGCTAAAACGTCTGCTATACAGTTACCGATAGGAGATTCTATCAAGAGAAGCTACATGAGAGATGGATTAGAATCTCTTTGTCTGCGTGGGTGCGTGTGCGTGTGTGTGTGTGTGTGCTCACACCCTGTGTGGATGCGAGCGTGTGAGGAGAAAGAAGGCATGGGTAAGACAATCTCTTTTAAACCAGGAGGCAATAAATGGGAACGCCCCTGTCATAAATAGTTTTTGGTTAAAGGGAATCATTAGGAAGTGTTCAAACTCTTCCCGCAAACATTCCTATTTGCCAGTTAAATGGGCACTACAATTGACTACGAGAGTTGCAAACAACAGATGAAGAGCAGTCCTTGGCAGATTATATGATCAGGACGCTCAAACTGTGTCAAAGACAAATTTACTGCCGCTTGATCTTTCCTCCTCACAGGTCGACAACCCCATCAATCCAGGAGACTGGGTCTACATCGAGGTCATTAAAGGAAGGAACTGGGCCAGCCACGACGGGAGGGACCATTCCAAGTCTTGCTGACTACACATGTTGCACCCAAGGTTGCAGGATCCACAAATGCATTAACGATGACTGCTCTCCAGGAGGAAACTGGATGGGAGCTTTGGACATCACCGCTGTGTGCCAGGATGAGAGAGCCATTTTCAAGGTGTAAGGGCTCTACTACCAACATGGCTGCACCATCGGACGGGACCTACTTCATTCAGAAGTTCAGAGGCACTGCCTCACCTGCATCCTATGAGTGCACGTGCCTGTTCAGTACGGATCATGGTTTTGTGGTCACGAGAGTTGTCCGATGCTGCCTGCCAACTGGACACGAGTGTGTGCGCCAGTGTGTGTGACAGACCTCACCTACAGACTAGAACATCAGCAGCTGACGAAAATGCGAGCACATATACAACTTCTTAGACGTGACAGATGTGATAATGATAATGAGACGTGGATTGCGTAGATGCTGTTCTGTTGAGCATGTATTACGGAAACTTGTTGATTTGACCATCAAATATGCTTCGCAAGTAATGGATACGCTGATGTACTGTTTCTTTGTTTTTCTTTTTGTTTTTATTGATAGCATTCTGGTCGCCTTAAGGCAAAGGGACCGTGTAAGAATTTTCCTGCTAATAACATCTGGCCAGCAGGTTTTTCGCTTACACAATAAGTTTGATCTGGGGTATTAAGGTAATGCCTCATCTTCACTGGAAAGTGTTGCTATCATTGTTTGTTGTTTTTATTTTTCCTATTCTTCTTTCTTCATTATACATATATATGTGTTTTTTTCTTACTTGTCTTTGTTGTTTGGGGTAGCATAATCATATGATAAAACAGGAGGGAGATGTTAGGGTTTTCCAGGTTATCTTTATCATAGGATTATGTTGGAATGCAACAGGTAATAAATACCTTACCTTGTCCTCCTTATCACAAGATCGTAAAACATCCCCTGAGATGTTTAGACTAGAGGACAAGGGCTTTCTATTCAGCCCACTCATACCCCCACTCTGTTCCTCCTAATAAATATGCCCTTGCAGGAAGGAGACCTTTCAGACTTCATTCGATAATCGCTGTTCAGACAGCGACGAATGGACTCTCCACCTGCAGGTGTCTAAAAGAACTTGCTTGTCTTCTGTTTGGTTCTTGCAAAATAAGTTGGAGTGAGCAAATCTCTAACAACACGTACAACGCAACGCGGCTACACTTCTGCTAGCGCCTCAGCTACACGTTGCTATTACAAACGTAAATCTCTTTAAACACAATGAGTGTTACTTACCGTGTACGCTGTAGACGGTCCAGTTGCAAGCAGAAAATAAAGATATTTCTGTTGATATTCGTCGTTGCTCAGTGGCTCACGGCCATCGCGCCAACAGATTTGAATTTTGGTGGAAGTTCAGCCAATTACGTCATATCCGCGGCACATGACTGCGACGTAATACCCGCTTATCTGAAACGGCAGTTAAAAGTAGAGTTACATCAAGTTTTCTTTTTTAATCAATGCTATCATTTACAACCGTTGACCAGAAAGAATCGTCGAAATTCGACGTTCCCCCCAAACGCCACACTCACTCGCTTTTCAGGGCAACAAAAGTACTTCTTTTTAAAAACGATGAGTTGTACTTACCGTGTACGCTCTGGACGGTCCAGTTGCAAGCAGAAAATAAAAATATTTCTCTCGTTAGTCGTATGTTACCATCCGCTGTGTCTTTGTCAACATCGCCATTTTCCTACTTCCTGTTGCGAGCCACGCCCACGGATTTAAATTCTGGCGGAAGAGCCCGCCCATTGGCGTCGTTTTCGCGTATAGCAAATCCGATTGGTTGGGAAGGGGGCGCGGTTATGCAGCCGAGGGGTCCTGTGATCGGTGGGATGTAAAGTAGGCGTCGACGTCACGTCCGCGTCACGTGACCACGACGTGGCAGACGTCATATAGCAACCGCTGTTTTGTTTAGTAGACTTACAGTTGTTATGCATTGACATAATGGCGCACACTCCAAATAGATTTAAATAAATTAAATAATTCTTCTGCCCACTCCCTTTTAAACAAGTTAACTCTCCCCGCGGATTTGAATTCCGGCGGAAGTTCTTACAGTTGTTATGCGTTGACATAATGGCGCACTGGTTAGCATGTCCACCTCTTAAGCATGATGTTGCGGGTTCGACGCCTGATCAATGTTAGCATGGAGTGAGCTGAAGTGCATGGCGCTGAAGATTTGAATCTTTGAAATGCGCTGAGGTCTGACGTATCAGGCAGAATGGTTTGCCATCACGTTCAACAAAAAATAGAAACTTTCCCACTCTGATAAAAACGTCCTGTGTTCATCTACATATTTTCGTTTTGCTGTGCATCTTTTCCCTGCCATTTCGAGAGCCCAATTGACACTAATAGTTTACTGGAATGTGTTTGCCCATCCTACTTTGTGGAATTTCACCACATGCGCTTTTGACGAAAATACTAAATTGAACTCAAGTGAAGCCAACACGCACAACCCCCCCCCCCCCCCCCCCCCCACACACACACACCTACACACACACACACAAATGTTGATATGAACATAAAAGAGCCGCATGCGGTTCGGGAGTTGCGGCTTGGCCAAACCTGTACTATACAACTTTATTTGTGTAACATTTTCACAACAGCTGTCACACAAACAAAGCGGGAAAAACCGAAGACGTGCGTGTTCCGCCCACGCTGGATTTATTTGCACCTTTGAAAAGACACCGTATTGCCGCAGATGTGGCAAAGAGTACTTTTGGGCATCTGAGACGGAAGGATGTCCAAAGCATCACGTCACCTGCTCTGGTAGGAATGGTGGTGGGACGTTGAGGTCAACCGCTTTGGGGTTGGCTGAATCTTTGGTCGCAGGATGCCACACACTTGAAGACAGAAGCAGAAAAGCAGAGCTAAATGCAAAATGTACTCACCGGTGACTCCAATTTTTTCCCCCCCTGAAGAAATGGATGGACGGGTGGCCCCGGCTGGCCGGTGGGACTCTTGTTATTCTGACCCTTTTTAGTGCGCGTTTGGGGCAACAACCGTTTTTTGTGGCGCTCTCTTCTGGTTCAAGAGTGCCCTGCATGTGAATTTGCCTTTCCTGCCTTCTGATTGGATGAGCGCCGGTGTGACGCGGTGCCTCTGTCACCGTGGCGGGGGGTATACGTCGGCATCGGAGCGTCTGCCAACGTCTGAGACCGGCTGGCAGTGTATCGGAGGTGTCGAGTGCGGTGCCGCTGGAGCTCACTCACCAGCTGGTGTTAGGGCCACAGAATGAAGGCCAAGGAGAAGACTAGAAAGAGAAACAGAAACTTCTCCTCCAATTGTTTGATTTGTCTCTTCTGAGCTTCGATGAATTCTTTCAGCTCTTTGTTCCTCTAGGACGGACAAATGGAAAGTAGCCTTCAAAAGCCAGTAAGCGTGCAAGTAAGTGCCGGGCTGGCTTTGGGCCCTTACCTGTTGCGCGCTGTGCAGCAGATCCATTCTCTCTTGGAGGATGCAAGCGTCGCGCTCCCTCAACTCCCACATCAGGGCTCGCTTCCATTGGTCCACGGCGCTCCTAAGCTCTTGTCTCTGATCCGCCGTCAGCACGTCATTCACGCCAGCGTGGCTGGCTTTTTCGCCGTCCGTGGCGGGGCAGTCCCGCTGCGGTAGCGCCTCGTACAACATGGCCTCCAGCTCCATGATCCTCTGGGCCGCAATCCTCGTCCATCAGTAGTCCGGCGGGAGATTTGAGGGCGGCTTACCTTATGAGCCTGGTCCATGGAACGCTTCCTGAAGTCCAACTCTTCATCCAGGTAGCCCTTCTGGTTGCAGAACATATCCTAGCACAGCTCAAGGTCAGAATTGTTGGGGCACATTGCCCCGAGTTCCCCTTGGCTGATGTCGCGTGTCTGTCTACCTTCTCACTTTCAATGTCCAACATCTTCTGTTGAAGTGCTGACTTGGTCACTTTGATGTATTCTAACCACTGAGGAAAGGCTGCTGTCACATAAGCAGAATGCGAGAGCGTGCGTGGACGTGCGCGTTACCTTCTCGGCTAGGGTGGGAAGGGTCCTGGCGTGAATCACGACCACCTGCTCCTCGTTGGTGAGATTCTGCAAGAGCCCAAAGGCACAGCGTCAACAAGGTTCTTTCAGCGCAAAGCCTTCCAAAAGTCACATTTGAGCCGCCGAGTCTCGTGGAGTGCGAACATAAGGAGTTCGACATACACTTACGGCGTTATCGCCCAGGATGTCCAGCTTCTTCATCAGATCACTGATGAGGATGTCCTGGGGAAAGGCGCAAGGAGCAATGTAAGGTGTTCTGGGACCTCAGGTTAAGGTTAGGGTTGCGAGGGACGCCTTACGTACGCTCACGCCGTCGGCCTCGCAGTAGATCTGCAAAGGGCTGAGGCCGTCTGGGAAACGGACTTGCAGAAACTTCAAGACGGAGGAGCGCCACTCCCTCTCCTGAAAGGCAGAGGCATGCATCCGTCCGTCCGTCCGTCCGTCACATCTCTGGCCTCAACACGCTTGTGCGAGTCTTCCCACCTCCAGCTCCAGGATGCGGAACTCAAGCAGTTCGTTTTGGTCTCGGATATCCTGGATGTGCTCTTTCAGACGCGCTTCTTCCGCCTCCATCCGCCTGACCTGAAAAGACAGTCAGACCTCATCTGCGGGGCTTCCGGACGGGTGTGACGCCAAGCGACTCCGCCCAGCGCCTTTCTTTCCGTCACCTTTTCGGCCAACTGCTGATTGCTCTGACGCAGCAGCTGCTTCTCCTCCACCCACTTGACATTCTAGAAGAGACAAACGCGTGGACAGCTTTGGAATGTTGTGTCATTTTCATCCACAAATTCTTTGGTTGACTGGAAAATGACATTTGCTTTTCTCCACATTTTCCCAGCCACGTTCATAGGGGGTTGGTCCAGTAATGCCAGACGAATGAGTGACTGAAGAATGTAGCTATTTTGTCTGAGAAAAAGGTGTGCTCATTGATAAGCTTACCTGTCCTTGTTGCTTCAGCGCTGACTCCAGATCTGCTACTCTGCTTTGATAGTGACCCATTTCTACTGTCAAGTAACATGGGGGGAAGAGATGGTGCAAATGGTAAAATATGGATTGTTCACAGGAATAAATTGGCAGAGCTGAAATTCCAAATTTGTCCAAAAGATGGCGCCAGACCAAAACATGAGACCAAAAAAGGGGCCAAAATAAGCTAAGCAAGTTAAAATAGAAATAAAACAGGAACACGGTGTCGGATTGTGAGTCACGCATGGACGCACAAATGTGATTTTTACTTTTTGATTTCTTTGCTTGGCTAAAAATGTATTCTGTAACAGCTTAAAGCAATATTGTTAGTCAATTCGATCAAGGGACCCGTCACTATGAGAATAGTGGCGTGACATAAATTGTTTGGAGAAGCACAAATGTGATTTTTACTTCTTGATTTCTTTGCTTGGCTAAAAATTGATTCCCTCTTTCATGAACTGTGTTTTGCAATCGAATTGTTCTGGGATTGAATGATTTTATTAACACGGGTATCAGTGGGTGAAATTGTTCGGTTTCTGGAGTGATTAAGATTTGTAATTCTATTTCATGTTTCTTCAATAAATGTGTTGTGTATATTCATCTACTTTGTTGTGCGCTGATTTGTACTGAATGTACAATCGATGGTTCGGGGTTGATTTGACAATTTGATTAATGTGCGGGGGGTTATTATGGTATAACATAGGACCGTAATAAATAAAAGTAACATCAGACAATTTTAGAGAATTGAATAACTTTCGTAGTTATTTGAGACACGAGTGAATTTCAATCCGTTTGAAAGTTTGCTTCGTCTGAATAAATTAACGGAAGTGTTTGAATCGGATTATCGGTTTGGTGTAGAACTGAAAGTAATTTAATTATTTGAAGGGCGCAGGCCCGTTTCCCCTTTTGACGGGCCGCGTAAAAAGTAACTCCGAACATGTTAGAGAATTAAATAACTTTCGTAGATATTTAAGGGAAGAGTGAATTTCGTCAAAAGTGAATTCGTTTGAAAATTTACTTCCTCTAAATAAAATAACGACGATGGTTAAAATAGATCATTTGAGTTGGTGAAGGATAAAAGTATTTCGATTGTCCGTCGGGCGCGGCCCAGTTCTTAATTTTGTCGGGCCGCGTCAAAAGTTAAACAGGACACGATCGAAAAATAGACTTGCCTTCCAAATTAATTACTGGGCAAATCTAAATAGAGTAAGACATTTTTATTCGTTTTAAGAAAGTTGTTATTCTTTTTAAAGCAATCAAGTGGGGTGAAGCACGCCGACAGTTAAGTGCTAGATCTACATATAAAAAGTTAGAATTAATAACGTAAAGTGCATTAATTTTCTCCTTAAATGCTATTATTGTCACACTTTTATTAATTCGATTCTCTTTCGAATAAACAAGTTGGTCGGCTCGCTGCTTGAGCGACCAAGTAGAACGGACCCATATCAACATTTACTTCGGCAAAACTAGTGCTAGGGCGCGCTATACAAACGAATCCCTGAGGTCTTAACAAAGACATCTAAAAATATCCGTAACATAATAAGAACTTCAAACGGTTCGGAGGCAGGTTCGAGTGTGGCCTGAGGGTGCCTCCGATGCACTTCGTGACTGCTTCGACACCACTGACTGGGACTTATTTAAGCAGGCAGCCACCTACAACGATTGGACGGACATAGAGGAGTATACTGACTCTGTTACCTCTTACATCACAAAGTGCATCGATGATGTGACTTGCTCGAAATCCGTCGTCACTCGCGCGAACTGGAAGCCGTGGCTGACGGGGGCTGTCCTCAGACTGTTGAGGGCCAGGGACAAGGCTTTCAGAGCGGGGGATGAGGCTGGCTTGAGGACAGCGAGGGCCGACCTGTCCCGAGGCATCAAAGAAGCGAAGAAGGCATTCTCGTGCAAGGTCTCCACCCACTTCAAGGACAGCAAGGACGCACGTAGCCTTTGGCGGGGCATTCAGACCATCACGGACTACAAGCCCGCGCCGAGGAGCTGTGAGGGCGACGTCCGTCTGCTGAACGATCTGAACCGCTTCTTTGCTCGCTTCGACGCCCAGAACAGCACTTGCCCACTGAAGTCCACTCCCCCCCCACACGAGCAGCCCCTGCGCCTCTCTGCCGACGGTGTGAGGAGGGCGCTTGCCGCTATTGACACCCGTAAGGCGGCGGGCCCTGACAACATCCCGGGTCGAGCGCTGAAGGACTGTGCTGGGGAGCTGTCGGGTGTCTTCACGGACATCTTTAACGTTTCCCTGCAGCAGGCCATCGTCCCCTCGTGTTTCAAGGCTGCCACCATCGTTCCTGTGCCAAAGAAACCTGCACCATCCTGCTTCAATGACTACCGCCCTGTAGCACTGACGCCCATCATCATGAAGTGCTTTGAGCGGCTGGTCATGGAGCACATCAAGTCCGTTCTCCCCCCCACCATTGACCCTTTCCAGTTTGCGTACCGTGCCAAGCGGTCCTCTGAGGATGCCATCTGCTCTGCCCTCCACTCGGCCCTCACCCACCTGGAGAGACAGTACTCATATGTGAGGTTGCTGTTTGTCGACTTCAGCTCTGCCTTCAACACCATTGTGCCGCAGCGACTCATCTGCAAACTCGACGAGCTGGGCCTCAGTACCTCCCTCTGCAACTGGATACTGGACTTCCTCTGTCAGAGGCCTCAGGTGGTGCGTGTTGGCGACAAAATCTCCGCCAGCATCACGCTGAGCACGGGAGCCCCCCAGGGCTGCGTGCTCAGTCCATTGCTCTTCACCCTGCTGACGCATGACTGCACTGCGACCTACAGCGACAACCGCATAGTGAAGTTTGCTGACGACACGACTCTGGTGGGTCTCATCACGAAGGGCGACGAGACTCGGTACAGGTCAGAAGTTGACCTTCTGACCACGTGGTGCAGGGACAACAACCTCCTGCTGAACGTCAATAAGACCAAGGAAATGATTGTTGACTTCCGGAAGGGTCACACAACACACCTGCCGCTGATCATTGATGGTGCTGTGGTGGAGAGGGTGAGCTGCACCAAGTTCCTGGGGGTGCACATCAGTGAGGACCTCTCCTGGTCCGAAAACACCTCGTCACTGGCAAAGAAAGCTCAGCGCCGCTTGTACTTCCTGCGGAAGCTCAGGCGTGCATGTGCTCCTCAGGCAGTCCTGTCTACATTTTACCGTGGCACCATTGAGAGCGTCCTCACCAGTTGCATCGCTGTCTGGGGTGGTAACTGCACTGAACAGAACTTGAAGGCCCTGCAGCGCATAGTGAATACGGCTGGTAAGATTATTGGTGCTTCGCTACCCTCCCTGAAGGACATTTACACCTCCCATGTCGCCCGCAAGGCAACCTCGATTGCCAGAGATGTGAGTCACCCGGCTCACTCTTTGTTTGACCTTCTGCCCTCTGGGAAGAGGTACAGGAGCCTGCGCTCCCGCACCACCAGACTCGCCAACAGCTTCTTTCTCCAGGCTGTTAGGGCCCTGAACTCGCTACCCCCTTCTGCGTAGCGTGCGGCACTGTTGCGCTATTTTCGGGAATGTCTGCTGTACACGCACTTGCTCCTTTTTTTTCTGCTCCTCCTATTTCTTTATTTCTTTATTTATTTATTGTTGTGTTATTTATTCATTATTTATTCAGCACGCTTTTGTTATACTTGTTTACTTGTTTGTCTGTTGTGAGCCATGTCTTGTCACCGTGGGATAGGGGGGAACGAAATTTCGGTTTCTTTGTGTGTCTTTGGCATGTGGAGAAATTGACAATAAAGCTGACTTTGACTTTGACTTTGACTTTGACTTTGATTAGCGGGGAGCCATCAATACGATGCGGTCACTTCGAAGTCTTGCCTCGAATTGAGTTACTCGGCTCGAGCTTAGGGTGACTTGAGAGGGATTGGCGTCGTACAGAAATTAGATTGATTCCGGTGGAGTTAATTTAACTCGGGTGGTTAGATTACGGACGAATCTCCGAACCCGGCTAAGACAAACCCGTTACCGGGAAGCCGGGGGCACCTTATTGAAAGAGGTGCGTTTGACACTATCATCAGCTTTTCTCTGGTCTGAAAGGAGGAGGAGGGAGGGTCCTCCTCCTCCTTTCAGACCAGAGAACACCCGAGGCTGGGTGAGAACGGGGAGGCTGCGACCCGGCCGGGGGTTGCGGGAAGGGGCGCCACCTTGATCTCCTTCTCGGCGTCGTAGTCCCCTCCGCTGGTCTGGGCTAGCAGAGCGTAGGCTCGTTGCAGCGCTTGATATTCTTGCGTCAGCTGGCGGTAGCGAAGCTCCGCCTCCTCATGCACACACCAATGCAACACAGCACTAGTACCAGAATCAGTCAGACCGGCGACAAAGCACCCGCGACGCAAAGACGAGTCCGATTCCAGGCTGAAGAGGAATGTTTGGCGCCAATACGCTGGCAGAAATGGCGGGCTACCTCTTCGGGTTCCGTGTCGGGGGTTCTGTCGGTGTGAAAAGACAAGGACGATCCGTCCGAGTCCACCAACACGTCTTCGTCGTAGCCGTAAAATGTTTCGATGACCTGCGGGCGCGGAAGCAAACATCTCTCTGAACAAACTGAAGCGACACCTCACGATGAATCGACGAGAGGAACGATAGCGAGAAAAAGGCCATTTCATCTTGCGCAACACCAAGCAGCCGCAAACAAACAGACTCACCTTGCAGGACCTCAAGCTTTGTTCCTCCTCAGAGATTCTCGACGTCGGTATCGTAGCAGCAAATCTCTCTCCTGTCGACACAAATAATCCGCCTTTGAGATTCTTTGGATGCAAAGGGAACGAACGGCTCCGGCGCAGAAACAAACGCGACTCACGATGACATTTCTGACATGAGCTCCTGTCTCCAGAGCCTGAAAAACCCGTCACCGGCGATGATTGGAGGGACGCTCGTCTTTTCCAAAAGTGACAACTACAGGGTGTGTCAGGGTTTTCCAGATTATCTTTATCGTATGATTATGTTGCTTTGACTTTGACTGCAACCTGTAATAAATAATATTATTTATCCCTTATTTATCCCTATCGCTTATCCCTTCCTACACAAAGTCGTAAAACATCCCTTGCTATGTTTTGACTAGAGGTCAAGGGCTTTCTCTATTCAATCCACTCTTACACCCACCCTGTTTCTCTTAATAAAAATGCTCGTGCAGGAGCCGAGAGTCAGACTTCATTCGTACAACGGATGGACTCTCCACCTGCAGGTGTCCAAAAGAACTTACTTGTCTCCCGTGTGGTTCTTGCAAAATAAGTTGGAGCGAGCGCAACTCTAACAGGGTGCATTTTGCCACTAGCTGCCTACGGACAATGACGTCGCGCTCGCGGCTCATGGTTGACGGGCTGAGCAGCCGGGCGAGTCCGTCGTTTTCAGCGCACAGCGAGTGGCAAAGGCGCTGACAAAACGGGAGCTTTGAGCTGCTGAAAACGGCAAAACAAGTCTAAAGCGTGTTCAAACGCGTGCGCACAATGCTCCTGCTTGAAAGGTCGGAATTTAAGGGGCCAATCTTTTGGATGGCGGCCGCCGGCCAAGCTTTGGACGGAAAAGGTTTCCTGGCGACAGCGAGCGAGCGCGGCGCTGCCGTACGTGCACCGAGTCACCTGCCTGAAGACCTTGGACAAGTCGTCGATGATGTGCCGCTGCTCCACAACTTGAAGGAACTCCATTTCACCGTCCTGCTGGCCGCAACCGCGCTCCAGGTCATTGAGCGAACTAGGCCTTGTCTGTGGAACACAAATGCAGTGGACTCTGTTGGCACGCCGCCGTTGTCCGCGTCGACTTACCAAGCTTGCCATCTCCTCGTTCTCCTGGGTGACAAAGCGCACTTTGTTTTCAAGGCGACACAGCACCAGTGAGAGTTCTTCATTCTTCCTGCTCAGGCGTTTGTTTTTGTACAGGAGTGGCAGAAACTGGCTTTCTGTTTCTCTCAGTCGCTTAAGCTGCAAGCATGAAGTGCGGGATGCGAAAGACGCACAACACGCGGGCCAGAACGTATCCATTCCTTTTGCATCGGTTTGAACGGAATCGTGGCTTTGGCTCCCAATAAAAGACATCTACCAGGCAACCGACTCGCCGCGCCGCTCAACTAATAAGCAAGCGCAATGGGTGCCTCGCTGGATGGCGCGCATCAAACGTAGCGCAAACCTTCAAGCGTGCCGTCAATAAATTACCAGTTCATTGCGCTCTTCAGAAAGCAGGGCGTTTCGATCCTCCAGTTTCCTGATGACTGCGCTGAGCTCAGCGATTTTCAGATGAAACCTTCGCGTGTCCTGATCCTCCTGAGACTGAAAACGCCCCGCAACACACACACACAACCACTCGTTCAAAGTTCAAAACTGTTTTTGTGCTACCTTCCTCCAGCAACGAACTAAGTCATGCGTACTGCAAGTGTGTGATGAGGTGGCTTACGCTATGAAGAGGATTGCTAGTAGCGCCGTTGACCCCACTTCCAGGGTAGTTTAGGCCCGCCCTTTGGGAATCCCTCAGGGCAGCGATCTGCTGCTCGGCAGCCTGAGTCTGCAGCTGAAGGCGGTGGACGTGGCCGGCCCCAGGGCTTTATCCAAAACACTAACCGCTCTGTCTTTCAGCTTGATCTCATCCATCTGGATGTACAAACGGGGAGCGCTCAGGCAGGCGGGCAAACTCATTTGCCAGAATTGTGACAAAAACAAAGAGAGCAACCGGCCAATTTTTATCTTGAATCGACTAGAACACCATTGCTGTGACAAAAGCGAAGCGAGCAACCGGACGTTTTCTTCTTGTGAAATAGAATAGAATAGAATGCCTTAGGTGTCATTGCACTGCAGGTATACAACGAAATTGGGAACATAGCCACGCACCGCGCATCTGATCAGTCCTACCAGTCGGTGGATCTCCCTCTCGCAGTCCCTCTTGGTTCGGCTCAGCTCCTCCCGATGCTGGTGATGAGCCGATCGGAGCTCGGCCGCTCGGGACTGCCAGGCCTGCTGGGCCGCTGCCAGGGCTTCTTCCGCGCTCCTGGTGGAGGCGACACCGCTCGGTCTCCCGACACCGCCGCGTCTCCTCCACTTCCGCCAGCAAAGCGCCCCCGCTCCTCACCTGAGCAGACATTGCGCCACATCGGGCCGTTGAGACCGCAACGGAGCGCCGCGACGCTTACTGGGGACAAGCTACACAATACGGTAGCGGCCGCATCGGAGCCCGACGTGGCGTGCGGATAGTCAGACACGGATTGAGCGGATCACCTTGTCCATGGAGCCGTCCCTCAGGCTGAGGACCAAGGCATTCAGTCGCTGGATCTCTCCATCTTTGATTTTGATCACTCTCATCAGCTCCATTTCATGCTGCCGCAGTAATGTCTCCCTGGTAACGGCTAACTCTTTCTGCTTCTCCTCATGGAGTTTGCTTTTGAGTTCCGTCATGGCGGCGGTGGCACGGTGGTGCTCCGCCCGCAGGTCCTGACTTCTCTCTCTCTCCAGACAGCTGACCTGACATGACTTAGACAAACTTGCAGTGCTAATTATGCAATAGTGCAAGTAGGCAAAACAGTATTCAAGAGTGTGCAGAGGAATGCTAAACCATGTATTAAACTTCTATTTAAAGGGTTTACACAAGTTCAGTAAAGTTGGTAGTGCGAGATAGTGCAAGATAGAGGTCCGTAGTGTCATAAAGTACAGTTCTGTGAATGTGTGATGCAGAGTTCAGTTTAGAGCTCAACAGTTCTAGTGTTCAACAGTCTGATGACAGCAGGGAAAAAGCTGTTGCAGAACCTGGTGGACCTGCAGCGGATTGTGCGAAACCTCTTCCCAGAGGGCAGCAGGGAGAACAGTCCATGGTGGGGGTGTGATGGGTCATTGATGATGTTACGGGGACGGGACATGCAGCGCTGAGATGAAATGTCCTGAATGGAGGGAAGAGGAGCCCCTATGAACCTCTCTGCTGTCCTCACCACTCTCCTCACGTTCTTCCAATCGGAGGCGGTGCAGCCTCCACACCACACAGAGAGTCAGCTTGTCAGAATGCTCTCTATGGTGCTCCTGTAGAACGTCCTCATGATGGGTGGGGGCAGGTGGGCTCTCCTCATCCTCCGCAGGAAGTACAAGCGCTTCTGTGCCCTCTTGACCAGTGCCGTAGTGTTCATAGTCCAGGAATTCAAATCCGCGGGGAGAGTTAACTTGTTTAAAAGGGAGTGGGCAGAAGAATTATTTAATTTATTTAAATCTATTTGGAGTGTGCGCCATTATGTCAATGCATAACAACTGTAAGTCTACTAAACAAAACAGCGGTTGCTATATGACGTCTGCCACGTCGTGGTCACGTGACGCGGACGTGACGTCGACGCCTACTTTACATCCCACCGATCACAGGACCCCTCGGCTGCATAACCGCGCCCCCTTCCCAACCAATCGGATTTGCTATACGCGAAAACGACGCCAATGGGCGGGCTCTTCCGCCAGAATTTAAATCCGTGGGCGTGGCTCGCAACAGGAAGTAGGAAAATGGCGATGTTGACAAAGACACAGCGGATGGTAACATACGACTAACGAGAGAAATATTTTTATTTTCTGCTTGCAACTGGACCGTCCAGAGCGTACACGGTAAGTACAACTCATCGTTTTTAAAAAGAAGTACTTTTGTTGCCCTGAAAAGCGAGTGAGTGTGGCGTTTGGGGGGAACGTCGAATTTCGACGATTCTTTCTGGTCAACGGTTGTAAATGATTGCGTTGATTAAAAAAGAAAACTTGATGTAACATTACTTTTAACTGCCGTTTCAGATAAGCGGGTGTTACGTTGCAGTCATGTGCCGCGGATATGACGTAATTGGCTGAACTTCCACCAAAATTCAAATCTGTTGGCGCGATGGCCGTGAGCCACTGAGCAACGACGAATATCAACAGAAATATCTTTATTTTCTGCTTGCAACTGGACCGTCTACAGCGTACACGGTACGTAACACTCATTGTGTTTAAAGAGATTTACGTTTGTAATAGCAACGTGTAGCTGAGGCGCTAGCAGAAGTGTAGCCGCGTTGCGTTGTACGTGTGGATATTGGTCCAGGCGAAATGTTAATGTTTAATTTCATTCCTTTAGGTTCCACGGTGTTTGTTGGCTGCAAGTTTTCCACTGCAAGAAGAGGCTCGTATCATTGACCAGGAGCGAGCTACAACGGTGAGTAGCCATAACATTTATGTTAAACACTTCCTATTTCATGTCTAACAGTACTTGATTTAACAAATAACCATAAATAAATACAGTGTGGGCACTGAAGTTAACATATGTGATTATACTGCCTAATCTGTCACCGAGTATATTGTTGCAAAGTAATATAAGATCCAAAGTTGTAATTCAGAATAGTTTTCAAAAGAAGGCCATTAGAATTATATACAAGTCTGATTACCCTGAACATAACAACAAGCTATTAATTAAATCACAAATTCTTCAATTCAAAGATTTGGTAGATTATCAGAATAATAATGTCTAACAGTAATTGATTTAACACATCACGATAAGTAGATTGAGTGTGGGCACTCTCAAGTTAACATATGTGATTATACTGCCTAATCTGTTACAGAGTATGTTGTTGCCAAGTAATGTAGAATAGATCCAAAGTAGTAATCCAGAATAGTTTTGAAAAGGCCATTAGAATAATAAACAAATCTGATTACCTTGAACATAATAGTTAAGTGTTGAATATGTCCTATGAAGTCAAAATTTGGCACCATCATGTGGTGAAATTTGGAATTGCATCACATCCAATTTTGCCTGGGAACAAACAGATTAAATAAATCTTAGACTTAAATAAGCCACTCCTTCTCAAACAAGTAAACTCTGCCCATTTTGCACAGTAGATGTTCTGTTAATATCTAGTATTTATACAAAGTCATAATTTAAATTGCTTTTAACCTTCATTCATCGCTTCAACCAACATTACTCGCTCTTATTACCAACTTGTATCGATTTAACTGAGCGTTTAATACTTCCTATCAGGTCTCAAGTCAAGATTTGGCAAAATACAATTTCAGCAAATCCAATTTTGCCAGGCAACAAAAAGAGATTAAATAAACTAAATAAGTCTTCTTCCCATTAAATAAATCAGAAAAGTCTGTCTTGCAACCAGTCCTCTTCAAACAAGTAAAGTCTGCCCGTTTTGTGCCGTAGATTTTGTGTCTATGCCTAGTATTTATACAAAATCATAATTTAAACGACTTCATTCCTTCATTCACTTTGGAAATTTGGAATTGCAGCAAATCGAATTTTGCCAAGGAACAAAAATAGATCAATTAAACTAAATAAGTCTTCTTCCCATTAAATAAATTAAAAAAGTCTGTCTTGTAACCAGTCCTTTTCAAACAAGTAAAGTCTGCCCATTTTGTGCCGTAGATTTTGTGTTTATGCCTAGTATTTATACAAAATCATAATTTAAAGGATTTCATTCCTTCATTCACTTTGGAAATTTGGAATTGCAGCACGTCAAATTTTGCCTGGGAAGAAAAGTAGATTAAATAAATTTAATAAGTCTTACTACTTCCCAATAAATAAATTAAATACGTCTTACTTGTTCCCACTACTTTTCAAAAAAGTAGTTTAAAACGAGGGCCCTTCACTCAACCTTTAACCTCAACACCGCACGTCACATTGTGTTGTATCTGTGAATGTTGGTTGTGGCCAAATGATAGTTTTCTTTCATTCGTTTAGGTTCCACGGTGTTTGTTGGCTATATGTTTTCCACTGTCAGAAGGATGAAAATACAAAGTACAACGCTTGGACGTGGGCGACGACGTCACCGGTGAGTCCTTCCTTCCTATTTATTTACCTTCTAGGTGCTAGGTGCCGCACTGAACAACATTATGCCGCACTGAACAACATTATGCCGCACTGAACAACACCATGCCGCACTGAACAACACCATGCCGCACTGAACAACATTATGCCGCACTGAACACCATGCCGCACTGAACAACACCATCCCGCACTGAACAACACCATCCCGCACTGAACAACACCATGCCGCACTGAACAACACCATGCCGCACTGAACAACACCATGCCGCACTGAACAACACCATGCCGCACTGAACAACACCATGCCGCACTGAACAACACCATCCCGCACTGAACAACATTATGCCGCACTGAACAACATTATGCCGCACTGAACAACATTATGCCGCACTGAACAACATTATGCCGCACTGAACAACATTATGCCGCACTGAAAAACACCATGCCGCACTGAACAACACCATGCCGCACTGAACAACACCATGCCGCACTGAACAACACCATGCCGCACTGAACAACACCATGCCGCACTGAACAACACCATGCCGCACTGAACAACACCATGCCGCACTGAACAACACCATGCCGCACTTAACACCATGCCGCACTGAACAACACCATGCCGCACTGAACAACACCATTCCGCACTGAACAACACCATGCTGCACTGAACAACACGACGCCGCACTGAACAACACCATGCCGCACTGAACAACACCATGCCGCACTGAACAACACCATGCCGCACTGAACAACACCATGCCGCACTGAACAACACCATGCCGCACTGAACAACACCATGCCGCACTGAACAACACCATGCCGCACTGAACAACACTATGCCGCACTAAACAACATTATGCCGCACTGAACAACACCATGCCGCACTGAACAACACCATGCCGCACTGAACAACACCATCCCGCACTGAACAACACCATCCCGCACTGAACACCATCCCGCACTGAACAACACCATGCCGCACTGAACAACACCATGCCGCACTGAACAACACCATGCCGCACTGAACAACACCATGCCGAACAACACCATGCCGCACTGAACAACACCATCCCGCACTGAACAACACCATCCCGCACTGAACAACACCATCCCGCACTGAACAACACCATCCCGCACTGAACAACACCATCCCGCACTGAACAACACCATGCCGCACTGAACAACACCATGCCGCACTGAACAACACCATGCCAAACTGAACAACACCATCCCGCACTGAACAACACCATCCCGCACTGAACAACACCATCCCGCACTGAACAACACCATCCCGCACTGAACAACACCATTCCGCACTGAACAACACCATGCCGCACTGAACTACACCATGCCGCACTGAACTACACCATGCCGCACTGAACAACATTATGCCCCACTGAACAACAATATACCGCACTGAACAACATTATGCCGCACTGAACAACATTATGCCGCACTGAACAACACCATGCCGCACTGAACAACATTATGCCGCACTGAACAACATTATGCCGCACTGAACACCATGCCGCACTGAACAACACCATCCCGCACTGAACAACACCATGCCGCACTGAACAACACCATGCCGCACTGAACAACACCATGCCGCACTAAACAACACCATGCCGCACTGAACAACACCATGCCGCACTGAACAACACCATGCCGCACTGAACAACACCATCCCGCACTAAACAACACCATGCCGCACTGAACAACATTATGCCGCACTGAACAACATTATGCCGCACTGAACAACATCATGTCGTACTGAACAACACCATGCCGCACTGAACAACACCATGCCGCACTGAACAACACCATCCCGCACTGAACAACACCATGCCGCACTGAACTACACCATGCCGCACTGAACAACACCATGCCGCACTGAACAACACCATGCCGCACTGAACAACACCATGCCGCACTGAACAACACCATGCCGCACTGAACAACACCATGCCGCACTGAACAACACCATGCCGCACTGAACAACACCATGCCGCACTGAACAACACCATGCCGCACTGAACAACACCATCCCGCACTGAACAACACCATGCAGCACTGAACAACACCATGCAGCACTGAACAACATTATACCGCACTGAACAACATTATGCCGCACTGAACAACATTATGCCGCACTGAACAACACCATGCCGCACTGAACAACATTATGCCGCACTGAACAACATTATGCCGCACTGAACACCATGCCGCACTGAACAACACCATCCCGCACTGAACAACACCATGCCGCACTGAACAACACCATGCCGCACTGAACAACACCATGCCGCACTGAACAACACCATGCCGCACTGAACAACACCATGCCGCACTGAACAACACCATGCCGCACTGAACAACACCATCCCGCACTGAACAACACCATGCCGCACTGAACAACACCATGCCGCACTGAACAACACCATGCCACACTGAACAACACCATGCCGCACTGAACAACACCATGCCGCACTGAACAACAACATGCCGCACTGAACAACAACATGCCGCACTGAACAACACGACGCCGCACTGAACAACACTACGCCGCACAGAACAACACGACGCCGCACAGAATAACACAATACCGCACAGAACAACAACATGCCGCACAAACAGTTTTAGATAATATTACGTCGCAGTCATGCGACGCGGACATGACGTCAATAGGCGGAACTCATGGCAAAATTATAATCCGTGGGCGTGGCTTGCAACAGGAAGTAGGAAAGCGGCAATGCTGGCAAACAAGACACAGCGGTTAGTAACACGACGACTAACAAGACAAATATTTTTGTTTTCAGCTTGCAACTTGACCGTCTAGAGCGTACAAGGTAATTACAACTCATTGTTTTGAAAAATATGTTTTTTTGTTGGCCTGAAAAGCGAGGCAGTGTGGCATTTGGGAGGAACGTCGAACTCGGCGTCTGCTTCCAGCCACAGACGCCAAATTTCGACGATTATTTCGACTGGTCAACGTTTGTAAATTATTGCGTTGATTAAAAACTTTATTTAACTCTACTCTTAACTTTGCCGTTTCAGATATGCGGGTATTACACCGCGGAAATGACGTCAATAGGCTGAACTCTGGCCAAAATTCAAATCTGTGGGCGCAATGGCCTTGAGCGAGACAACGGATCCAAACACGACGATTATCAACAGAAATATCTTTATTTTCTGCTTGCAAGTGGACCGTCTAGAGCGTACACGGTAAGTACAACTCATTGTGTTTAAAAAGATTTATGTTTGTGTAGTTTGCGTTGCGTTGTATCTGTGAATGTTGGTTGAGGCTAAATGTTAATGTTTAATTTCCTTCCTTTAGGTTCCACGGTGTTTGTTGGCTGTATGTTTTCCACTGCAAGAAGAGGCTCGTATCATTGACCAGCAGGAGCTACAATGGTGAGTACCCCTTTCGTCGTCCATTTATGTTAAACACTTCCTGTTTCATGTCTAACAGTACTCGATTTAACAAATAACCATAAATAAATACAGTGTGGGCAGTCAAGTTAACATACGTGATTATCCTGCCTAATATGTTTATCACAAATATGTCACTAATATGTTTATTTGTTTATCACAACACCTTTGGACCTTCAGCAATCGATTATTTCCCTTCATCTACATAGAGACAGAACGATGGTGTCTTAAACATCTCATTCATTTCACCAAATAACTTCACGCAGGTGGATAACGGCCGTCTCGGTCACGCTATGTTGCGTGATGCAGTTTTGAAGAACCAAATGCATTTATTCAATGAATAAGTCAAGCTAGATCTATGTTTATGATGTTGTACGTTACGGTACCGATTGAAGTTGAGTCCGAAGCCAGTGGAAAACAGCGCTGCGTTTGTGCTCTCCAGGTACAAATGTTGTGATCTCTGACTGACGACCGGGCGAGACTCGAGTAAGAGATGTCCAAACGAGCTCCGGCAGGGCGAGTCAAGGCGGAGCGAACGGACGCCTTTCAGGCCGCCAATGACGAGCTGAGAGCCAAACTGATGGACGTCCAGTTAGAACTTCAGCAGGAGAAGAACAAGGTGAAAACCTCAACAGACAGACACTGCCTTCCTCCCTGCCTGCTTCCCTGCCTGCCTCCCTGCCTGCCTCCCTGCCTGCCTGCCTCCCTGCTTGCCTCCCTCCCGCCCTCCCTCCCTCCCTCCCTCCCTCCCTCCCAGTTTCCCCGATGTAGATTTGACATGCGTGTGCCATGACTGTGTCAGCCTACGTCAACAAATGCACCGAGGACGTCAGCACCACTAAGAATATCATCACCCGGGGCAACCAACGACCCTGGATGACTGAGGAGGTACGTCAAACGCTACGAGCGCGGAACTCTGCCTTCAAGTCTGGCGACAAGGAGACACTGAGGACAGCGAGAGCCAACTTGAACCGTGCCATCAGGGTAGCGAAGCGAGACCACAGTCGAAAAATTCAGGATCGTTTCCACGACGCCAACAACACCAGGAGTATGTGGCAAGGCATACGGGCGATTACAGACGACAACTCACCCTCCCCCCCCCGGTGGGTGAAGTTGATTCTGACTTTCTAAATGGTCTAAATAACTTCTTTGGGAGGTTCGAGGCACTAAACGGCACTCCAGCAGTTAAAACTGTCCCCCATCAGGAAGAGGAGGTACTCTGCCTTGACTCCGCCGATGTGTTGAAGACCCTGAGGAGAGTCAACCCCCGTAAGGCCCCTGGCCCCGACAACATTCCTGGGCGTGTGTTCAGGGAATGTGCAAGTCAGCTGGCTGGGGTCATCACAGACATTTTTAACACCTCGCTGGGCCAAGCCACAGTGCCAGCGTGCTTTAAGACTGCCTCCATCATTCCGGTGCCGAAGAAACCTCAAATCACCTCATTTAATGATTACCGGCCTGTTGCACTGACTCCGGTCATGATGAAGTGCTTCGAAAGGCTGCTTAAAGATCACATCGTTTCCAGACTCCCCCCATTATTTGACCCGTTCCAGTTTGCCGACCGGCAAAACCGCTCCACTCAGGACGCCATCTCCTCCGTTCTTCACCTGAGCCTGGCTCACCTGGAGGAGAAGAACACCCATGTTCGGATGCTGTTCCTGGACTTCAGCTCAGCGTTTAACACCATCATCCCACAGCATCTAGTAGGAAAATTGGAACACCTGGGCTTCAACACCCCCCTTCGCAACTGGCTGCTAGACTTCCTCACCAACAGACCTCAGTCAGTCCGGGTCGGACAGAACACCTCTGATGTCATCACCCTCAGCACAGGCTCCCCTCAGGGCTGCGTCCTGAGCCCCCTGCTGTTCACCCTGATGACACACGACTGCGTCCCCAGGTTCACCACCAATCACATCGTGAAGTTCGCAGACGACACAACGGTGGTGGGGCTCATCAGAGACAACAACGACCTGGACTACAGAGAGGAGGTGGAGCAGCTGGTGGGCTGGTGCAGAGACAACAGCCTGATCCTGAATGTGGAGAAGATGAAGGAGATCATCGTCGACTTCAGGAAAAACCAGCCTCACCACGCTCCACTGATCATCAACAGCTCAGCTGTGGAGGTGGTCAGCAGCACCAAATTCCTGGGGGTCCACATCACAGAAGACCTCACCTGGACTATGAACACTACGGCACTGATCAAGAGGGCACAGAAGCGCTTGTACTTCCTGCGGAGGATGAGGAGAGCCCACCTGCCCCCACCCATCATGAGGACGTTCTACAGGAGCACCATAGAGAGCATTCTGACAAGCTGACTCTCTGTGTGGTGTGGAGGCTGCACCGCCTCCGATTGGAAGAACGTGAGGAGAGTGGTGAGGACAGCAGAGAGGATCATAGGGGCTCCTCTTCCCTCCATTCAGGACATTTCATCTCAGCGCTGCATGTCCCGTGCCCGTAACATCATCAATGACCCATCACACCCCCACCATGGACTGTTCTCCCTGCTGCCCTCTGGGAAGAGGTTTCGCACAATCCGCTGCAGGTCCACCAGGTTCTGCAACAGCTTTTTCCCTGCTGTCATCAGACTGTTGAACATTAGAACTGTTGAGCTCTAAACTGAACTCTGCATCACACATTCACAGAACTGTACTTTATGACACTACGGACCTCTATCTTGCACTATCTCGCACTACCAACTTTACTGAACTTGTGTAAACCCTTTAAATAGAAGTTTAATACATGGTTTAGCATTCCTCTGCACACTCTTGAATACTGTTTTCCCTACTTGCACTATTGCATAATTAGCACTGCTGCACTTTATACTTATTTGTAATATATATATATATACAGTATATGTATATATATATTTTCATAGGATATGTTACTTCTATTCAACTGCAATATCACTACTTTGTTGTAAGCCGTGTGCAACGAAATTTCGTTTTGTATGCACCATGTGCAGACAAGATGACAATAAAGTTTGTCTAAGTCATGTCAGGTCAGCTGTCTGGAGAGAGAGAGAAGTCAGGACCTGCGGGCGGAGCACCACCGTGCCACCGCCGCCATGACGGAACTCAAAAGCAAACTCCATGAGGAGAAGCAGAAAGAGTTAGCCGTTACCAGGGAGACATTACTGCGGCAGCATGAAATGGAGCTGATGAGAGTGATCAAAATCAAAGATGGAGAGATCCAGCGACTGAATGCCTTGGTCCTCAGCCTGAGGGACGGCTCCATGGACAAGGTGATCCGCTCAATCCGTGTCTGACTATCCGCACGCCACGTCGGGCTCCGATGCGGCCG
Organism: Syngnathus scovelli; assembly: GCF_024217435.2. Lineage (NCBI taxonomy): Eukaryota > Metazoa > Chordata > Actinopteri > Syngnathiformes > Syngnathidae > Syngnathus > Syngnathus scovelli. Next base: position 16,215,259 of record NC_090856.1, on the reverse strand, counting down.
CTACCGTATTGTGTAGCTTGTCCTCAGTAAGCGTCGCGGCGCTCCGTTGCGGTCTCAACGGCCCGATGTGGCGCAATGTCTGCTCAGGTGAGGAGCGGGGGCGCTTTGCTGGCGGAAGTGGAGGAGACGCGGCGGTGTCGGGAGACCGAGCGGTGTCGCCTCCACCAGGAGCGCGGAAGAAGCCCTGGCAGCGGCCCAGCAGGCCTGGCAGTCCCGAGCGGCCGAGCTCCGATCGGCTCATCACCAGCATCGGGAGGAGCTGAGCCGAACCAAGAGAGACTGCGAGAGGGAGATCCGCCGACTGGTAGGACTGATCAGATGCGCGGTGCGTGGCTATGTTCCCAATTTCGTTGTATACCTGCAGTGCAATGACACCTAAGGCATTCTATTCTATTCTATTTCACAAGAAGAAAACGTCCGGTTGCTCGCTTCGCTTTTGTCACAGCAATGGTGTTCTAGTCGATTCAAGATAAAAATTGGCCGGTTGCTCTCTTTGTTTTTGTCACAATTCTGGCAAATGAGTTTGCCCGCCTGCCTGAGCGCTCCCCGTTTGTACATCCAGATGGATGAGATCAAGCTGAAAGACAGAGCGGTTAGTGTTTTGGATAAATCCCTGGGGCCGGCCACGTCCACCGCCTTCAGCTGCAGACTCAGGCTGCCGAGCAGCAGATCGCTGCCCTGAGGGATTCCCAAAGGGCGGGCCTAAACTACCCTGGAAGTGGGGTCAACGGCGCTACTAGCAATCCTCTTCATAGCGTAAGCCACCTCTTCACACACTTGCAGTACGCATGACTTAGTTCGTTGCTGGAGGAAGGTAGCACAAAAACAGTTTTGAACTTTGAACGAGTGGTTGTGTGTGTGTGTTGCGGGGCGTTTTCAGTCTCAGGAGGATCGGGACACGCGAAGGTTTCATCTGAAAATCGCTGAGCTCAGCGCAGTCATCAGGAAACTGGAGGATCGAAACGCCCTGCTTTCTGAAGAGCGCAATGAACTGGTAATTTATTGACGGCACGCTTGAAGGTTTGCGCTACGTTTGATGCGCGCCATCCAGCGAGGCACCCATTGCGCTTGCTTATTAGTTGAGCGGCGCGGCGAGTCGGTTGCCTGGTAGATGTCTTTTATTGGGAGCCAAAGCCACGATTCCGTTCAAACCGATGCAAAAGGAATGGATACGTTCTGGCCCGCGTGTTGTGCGTCTTTCGCATCCCGCACTTCATGCTTGCAGCTTAAGCGACTGAGAGAAACAGAAAGCCAGTTTCTGCCACTCCTGTACAAAAACAAACGCCTGAGCAGGAAGAATGAAGAACTCTCACTGGTGCTGTGTCGCCTTGAAAACAAAGTGCGCTTTGTCACCCAGGAGAACGAGGAGATGGCAAGCTTGGTAAGTCGACGCGGACAACGGCGGCGTGCCAACAGAGTCCACTGCATTTGTGTTCCACAGAGAAGGCCTAGTTCGCTCAATGACCTGGAGCGCGGTTGCGGCCAGCAGGACGGTGAAATGGAGTTCCTTCAAGTTGTGGAGCAGCGGCACATCATCGACGACTTGTCCAAGGTCTTCAGGCAGGTGACTCGGTGCACGTACGGCAGCGCCGCGCTCGCTCGCTGTCGCCAGGAAACCTTTTCCGTCCAAAGCTTGGCCGGCGGCCGCCATCCAAAAAATTGGCCCCTTAAACTCCGACCTTTCAAGCAGGAGCATTGTGCGCACGCGTTTGAACACGCTTTAGACTTGTTTTGCCGTTTTCAGCAGCTCAAAGCTCCCGTTTTGTCAGCGCCTTTGCCACTCGCTGTGCGCTGAAAACGACGGACTCGCCCGGCTGCTCAGCCCGTCAACCATGAGCCGCGAGCGCGACGTCATTGTCCGTAGGCAGCTAGTGGCAAAATGCACCCTGTTAGAGTTGCGCTCGCTCCAACTTATTTTGCAAGAACCACACGGGAGACAAGTAAGTTCTTTTGGACACCTGCAGGTGGAGAGTCCATCCGTTGTACGAATGAAGTCTGACTCTCGGCTCCCGCACGAGCATTTTTATTAAGAGAAACAGGGTGGGTGTAAGAGTGGATTGAATAGAGAAAGCCCTTGACCTCTAGTCAAAACATAGCAAGGGATGTTTTACGACTTTGTGTAGGAAGGGATAAGCGATAGGGATAAATAAGGGATAAATAATATTATTTATTACAGGTTGCAGTCAAAGTCAAAGCAACATAATCATACGATAAAGATAATCTGGAAAACCCTGACACACCCTGTAGTTGTCTCCTCCTTTCAGACCAGAGAAAAGCTGATGGTAGTGTCAAACGCACCTCTTTCAATAATCACTCTTCCCTTAAATATCTACGAAAGTTATTTAATTCTCTAACATGTTCGGAGTTACTTTTTACGCGGCCCGTCAAAAGGGGAAACGGGCCTGCGCCCTTCAAATAATTAAATTACTTTCAGTTCTACACCAAACCGATAATCCGATTCAAACACTTCCGTTAATTTATTCAGACGAAGCAAACTTTCAAACGGATTGAAATTCACTCGTGTCTCAAATAACTACGAAAGTTATTCAATTCTCTAAAATTGTCTGATGTTACTTTTATTTATTACGGTCCTATGTTATACCATAATAACCCCCCGCACATTAATCAAATTGTCAAATCAACCCCGAACCATCGATTGTACATTCAGTACAAATCAGCGCACAACAAAGTAGATGAATATACACAACAAAAATCAACACAAATCTTAATCACTCCAGAAACCGAACAATTTCACCCACTGATACCCGTGTTAATAAAATCATTCAATCCCAGAACAATTCGATTGCAAAACACAGTTCATGAAAGAGGGAATCAATTTTTAGCCAAGCAAAGAAATCAAGAAGTAAAAATCACATTTGTGCTTCTCCAAACAATTTATGTCACGCCACTATTCTCATAGTGACGGGTCCCTTGATCGAATTGACTAACAATATTGCTTTAAGCTGTTACAGAATACATTTTTAGCCAAGCAAAGAAATCAAAAAGTAAAAATCACATTTGTGCGTCCATGCGTGACTCACAATCCGACACCGTGTTCCTGTTTTATTTCTATTTTAACTTGCTTAGCTTATTTTGGCCCCTTTTTTGGTCTCATGTTTTGGTCTGGCGCCATCTTTTGGACAAATTTGGAATTTCAGCTCTGCCAATTTATTCCTGTGAACAATCCATATTTTACCATTTGCACCATCTCTTCCCCCCATGTTACATGACAGTAGAAATGGGTCACTATCAAAGCAGAGTATCAGATCTGGAGTCAGCGCTGAAGCAACAAGGACAGGTAAGCTTATCAATGAGCACACCTTTTTCTCAGACAAAATAGCTACATTCTTCAGTCACTCATTCGTCTGGCATTACTGGACCAACACCCCCCCCCCCCCTGAACGTGGCTGGGAAAATGTGGAGAACGTGAACCTGCAGGTGGAGAGTCCATCCGTTGTACGAATGAAGTCTGACTCTCGGCTCCCGCACGAGCATTTTTATTAAGAGAAACAGGGTGGGTGTAAGAGTGGATTGAATAGAGAAAGCCCTTGACCTCTAGTCAAAACATAGCAAGGGATGTTTTACGACTTTGTGTAGGAAGGGATAAGCGATAGGGATAAATAAGGGATAAATAATATTATTTATTACAGGTTGCAGTCAAAGTCAAAGCAACATAATCATACGATAAAGATAATCTGGAAAACCCTGACACACCCTGTAGTTGTCACTTTTGGAAAAGACGAGCGTCCCTCCAATCATCGCCGGTGACGGGTTTTTCAGGCTCTGGAGACAGGAGCTCATGTCAGAAATGTCATCGTGAGTCGCGTTTGTTTCTGCGCCGGAGCCGTTCGTTCCCTTTGCATCCAAAGAATCTCAAAGGCGGATTATTTGTGTCGACAGGAGAGAGATTTGCTGCTACGATACCGACGTCGAGAATCTCTGAGGAGGAACAAAGCGTGAGGTCCTGCAAGGTGAGTCTGTTTGTTTGCGGCTGCTTGGTGTTGCGCAAGATGAAATGGCCTTTTTCTCGCTATCGTTCCTCTCGTCGATTCATCGTGAGGTGTCGCTTCAGTTTGTTCAGAGAGATGTTTGCTTCCGCGCCCGCAGGTCATCGAAACATTTTACGGCTACGACGAAGACGTGTTGGTGGACTCGGACGGATCGTCCTTGTCTTTTCACACCGACAGAACCCCCGACACGGAACCCGAAGAGGTAGCCCGCCATTTCTGCCAGCGTATTGGCGCCAAACATTCCTCTTCAGCCTGGAATCGGACTCGTCTTTGCGTCGCGGGTGCTTTGTCGCCGGTCTGACTGATTCTGGTACTAGTGCTGTGTTGCATTGGTGTGTGCATGAGGAGGCGGAGCTTCGCTACCGCCAGCTGACGCAAGAATATCAAGCGCTGCAACGAGCCTACGCTCTGCTAGCCCAGACCAGCGGAGGGGACTACGACGCCGAGAAGGAGATCAAGGTGGCGCCCCTTCCCGCAACCCCCGGCCGGGTCGCAGCCTCCCCGTTCTCACCCAGCCTCGGGTGTTCTCTGGTCTGAAAGGAGGAGGAGGGAGGCTTCTCCTCCTCCTTTCAGACCAGAGAAAAGCTGATGGTAGTGTCAAACGCACCTCTTTCAATAATCACTCTTCCCTTAAATATCTACGAAAGTTATTTAATTCTCTAACATGTTCGGAGTTACTTTTTACGCGGCCCGTCAAAAGGGGAAACGGGCCTGCGCCCTTCAAATAATTAAATTACTTTCAGTTCTACACCAAACCGATAATCCGATTCAAACACTTCCGTTAATTTATTCAGACGAAGCAAACTTTCAAACGGATTGAAATTCACTCGTGTCTCAAATAACTACGAAAGTTATTCAATTCTCTAAAATTGTCTGATGTTACTTTTATTTATTACGGTCCTATGTTATACCATAATAACCCCCCACACATTGATCAAATTGTCAAATCAACCTCGAACCATCGATTGTACATTCAGTACAAATCAGCGCACAACAAAGTAGATGAATATACACAACACATTTATTGAAGAAACATGAAATAGAATTACAAATCTTAATCACTCCAGAAACCGAACAATTTCACCCACTGATACCCGTGTTAATAAAATCATTCAATCCCAGAACAATTCGATTGCAAAACACAGTTCATGAAAGAGGGAATCAATTTTTAGCCAAGCAAAGAAATCAAGAAGTAAAAATCACATTTGTGCTTCTCCAAACAATTTATGTCACGCCACTATTCTCATAGTGACGGGTCCCTTGATCGAATTGACTAACAATATTGCTTTAAGCTGTTACAGAATACATTTTTAGCCAAGCAAAGAAATCAAAAAGTAAAAATCACATTTGTGCGTCCATGCGTGACTCACAATCCGACACCGTGTTCCTGTTTTATTTCTATTTTAACTTGCTTAGCTTATTTTGGCCCCTTTTTTGGTCTCATGTTTTGGTCTGGCGCCATCTTTTGGACAAATTTGGAATTTCAGCTCTGCCAATTTATTCCTGTGAACAATCCATATTTTACCATTTGCACCATCTCTTCCCCCCATGTTACATGACAGTAGAAATGGGTCACTATCAAAGCAGAGTAGCAGATCTGGAGTCAGCGCTGAAGCAACAAGGACAGGTAAGCTTATCAATGAGCACACCTTTTTCTCAGACAAAATAGCTACATTCTTCAGTCACTCATTCGTCTGGCATTACTGGACCAACCCCCTATGAACGTGGCTGGGAAAATGTGGAGAAAAGCAAATGTCATTTTCCAGTCAACCAAAGAATTTGTGGATGAAAATGACACAACATTCCAAAGCTGTCCACGCGTTTGTCTCTTCTAGAATGTCAAGTGGGTGGAGGAGAAGCAGCTGCTGCGTCAGAGCAATCAGCAGTTGGCCGAAAAGGTGACGGAAAGAAAGGCGCTGGGCGGAGTCGCTTGGCGTCACACCCGTCCGGAAGCCCCGCAGATGAGGTCTGACTGTCTTTTCAGGTCAGGCGGATGGAGGCGGAAGAAGCGCGTCTGAAAGAGCACATCCAGGATATCCGAGACCAAAACGAACTGCTTGAGTTCCGCATCCTGGAGCTGGAGGTGGGAAGACTCGCACAAGCGTTTTGAGGCCAGAGATGTGACGGACGGACGGACGGACGGACGGACGGACGGACGGATGCATGCCTCTGCCTTTCAGGAGAGGGAGTGGCGCTCCCCCGTCTTGAAGTTTCTGCAAGTCCGTTTCCCAGACGGCCTCAGCCCTTTGCAGATCTACTGCGAGGCCGACGGCGTGAGCGTACGTAAGGCGTCCCTCGCAACCCTAACCTTAACCTGAGGTCCCAGAACACCTTACATTGCTCCTTGCGCCTTTCCCCAGGACATCGTCATCAGTGATCTGATGAAGAAGCTGGACATCCTGGGCGATAACGCCGTAAGTGTATGTCGAACTCCTTATGTTCGCACTCCACGAGACTCGGCGGCTCAAATGTGACTTTTGGAAGGCTTTGCGCTGAAAGAACCTTGTTGACGCTGTGCCTTTGGGCTCTTGCAGAATCTCACCAACGAGGAGCAGGTGGTCGTGATTCACGCCAGGACCCTTCCCACCCTAGCCGAGAAGGTAACGCGCACGTCCACGCACACTCTCGCATTCTGCTTATGTGACAGCAGCCTTTCCTCAGTGGTTAGAATACATCAAAGTGACCAAGTCAGCACTTCAACAGAAGATGTTGGACATTGAAAGTGAGAAGGTAGACAGACACGCGACATCAGCCAAGGGGAACTCGGGGCAATGTGCCCCAACAATTCTGACCTTGAGCTGTGCTAGGATATGTTCTGCAACCAGAAGGGCTACCTGGATGAAGAGTTGGACTTCAGGAAGCGTTCCATGGACCAGGCTCATAAGGTAAGCCGCCCTCAAATCTCCCGCCGGACTACTGATGGACGAGGATTGCGGCCCAGAGGATCATGGAGCTGGAGGCCATGTTGTACGAGGCGCTACCGCAGCGGGACTGCCCCGCCACGGACGGCGAAAAAGCCAGCCACGCTGGCGTGAATGACGTGCTGACGGCGGATCAGAGACAAGAGCTTAGGAGCGCCGTGGACCAATGGAAGCGAGCCCTGATGTGGGAGTTGAGGGAGCGCGACGCTTGCATCCTCCAAGAGAGAATGGATCTGCTGCACAGCGCGCAACAGGTAAGGGCCCAAAGCCAGCCCGGCACTTACTTGCACGCTTACTGGCTTTTGAAGGCTACTTTCCATTTGTCCGTCCTAGAGGAACAAAGAGCTGAAAGAATTCATCGAAGCTCACAAGAGACAAATCAAACAATTGGAGGAGAAGTTTCTGTTTCTCTTTCTAGTCTTCTCCTTGGCCTTCATTCTGTGGCCCTAACACCAGCTGGTGAGTGAGCTCCAGCGGCACCGCACTCGACACCTCCGATACACTGCCAGCCGGTCTCAGACGTTGGCAGACGCTCCGATGCCGACGTATACCCTCCGCCACGGTGACAGAGGCACCGCGTCACACCGGCGCTCATCCAATCAGAAGGCAGGAAAGGCAAATTCACATGCAGGGCACTCTTGAACCAGAAGAGAGCGCCACAAAAAACGGTTGTTGCCCCAAACGCGCACTAAAAAGGGTCAGAATAACAAGAGTCCCACCGGCCAGCCGGGGCCACCCGTCCATCCATTTCTTCAGGGGGGGAAAAAATTGGAGTCACCGGTGAGTACATTTTGCATTTAGCTCTGCTTTTCTGCTTCTGTCTTCAAGTGTGTGGCATCCTGCGACCAAAGATTCAGCCAACCCCAAAGCGGTTGACCTCAACGTCCCACCACCATTCCTACCAGAGCAGGTGACGTGATGCTTTGGACATCCTTCCGTCTCAGATGCCCAAAAGTACTCTTTGCCACATCTGCGGCAATACGGTGTCTTTTCAAAGGTGCAAATAAATCCAGCGTGGGCGGAACACGCACGTCTTCGGTTTTTCCCGCTTTGTTTGTGTGACAGCTGTTGTGAAAATTTTACACAAATAAAGTTGTATAGTACAGGTTTGGCCAAGCCGCAACTCCCGAACCGCATGCGGCTCTTTTATGTTCATATCAACATTTGTGTGTGTGTGTGTAGGTGTGTGTGTGTGTGTGTGTGGGGGGGGGGGGGTTGTGCGCGTTGGCTTCACTTGAGTTCAATTTACTATTTTCGTCAAAAGCGCATGTGGTGAAATTCCACAAAGTAGTAAAGGAAAATGTGCTTTCGGCAGTTTGCAAACATATGTTTTAAGGTTGTGTTAAACTTATAATCATATTAATATCTAGTATTAGAGTGCTCGTGTGGATTGGTGGGGGGCGAGGAATGTGCAGACAAACTGCATGAACTTGTTTTCTTCAAAGTGTTGTGGAATAGGCCCGGATAGGGAGTACCGGAGGAGACCATCTCAAGGTCGGTTACGAACAAGAACAACAGCACGTCTATGAGACCGGCCTTCGAGGGAAAAACCCAACTGTCTGACCTCAGCGACACCTGGACCGGGGAGGAGATGGCCATCGACCAATCATCTCACAATATTTTGCATGCTTTAATATTCATATTGTGTTTCTTTAAAACTGGGCAACCCGGAAGAATGTGTCGTCTTTTGGTGGTCACAAAAACGCACGAGTTTTAGTGTGAGGGACCCGGGACCCAGGCCTGTATTAGTGCGCTCTGTCAGGAATAAATAATTGGTAAATTTGGTCTGATTGATCTACTGGTCTTCTCTTTGACAGAACGAACTCGCAAAATTGTTAGGTGCGCCAGTGTGTGGATTAGGACATAGCAATTTATGTGTTAAGTGTTGATCGCAATTTGGAGTCAGATCAATAACTAGAATCCGTAACCTAACAGTAGGATGGGCAAACACATTCCAGTAAACTATTAGTGTCAATTGGGCTCTCGAAATGGCAGGGAAAAGATGCACAGCAAAACGAAAATATGTAGATGAACACAGGACGTTTTTATCAGAGTGGGAAAGTTTCTATTTTTTGTTGAACGTGATGGCAAACCATTCTGCCTGATACGTCAGACCTCAGCGCATTTCAAAGATTCAAATCTTCAGCGCCATGCACTTCAACTCACTCCATGCTAACATTGATCAGGCGTCGAACCCGCAACATCATGCTTAAGAGGTGGACATGCTAACCAGTGCGCCATTATGTCAACGCATAACAACTGTAAGAACTTCCGCCGGAATTCAAATCCGCGGGGAGAGTTAACTTGTTTAAAAGGGAGTGGGCAGAAGAATTATTTAATTTATTTAAATCTATTTGGAGTGTGCGCCATTATGTCAATGCATAACAACTGTAAGTCTACTAAACAAAACAGCGGTTGCTATATGACGTCTGCCACGTCGTGGTCACGTGACGCGGACGTGACGTCGACGCCTACTTTACATCCCACCGATCACAGGACCCCTCGGCTGCATAACCGCGCCCCCTTCCCAACCAATCGGATTTGCTATACGCGAAAACGACGCCAATGGGCGGGCTCTTCCGCCAGAATTTAAATCCGTGGGCGTGGCTCGCAACAGGAAGTAGGAAAATGGCGATGTTGACAAAGACACAGCGGATGGTAACATACGACTAACGAGAGAAATATTTTTATTTTCTGCTTGCAACTGGACCGTCCAGAGCGTACACGGTAAGTACAACTCATCGTTTTTAAAAAGAAGTACTTTTGTTGCCCTGAAAAGCGAGTGAGTGTGGCGTTTGGGGGGAACGTCGAATTTCGACGATTCTTTCTGGTCAACGGTTGTAAATGATTGCGTTGATTAAAAAAGAAACTACTTTTAACTGCCGTTTCAGATAAGCGGGTATTACGTCGCAGTCATGTGCCGCGGATATGACGTAATTGGCTGACCTTCCACCAAAATTCAAATCTGTTGGCGCGATGGCCGTGAGCCACTGAGCAACGACGAATATCAACAGAAATATCTTTATTTTCTGCTTGCAACTGGACCGTCTACAGCGTACACGGTAAGTAACACTCATTGTGTTTAAAGAGATTTACGTTTGTAATAGCAACGTGTAGCTGAGGCGCTAGCAGAAGTGTAGCCGCGTTGCGTTGTACGTGTGAATATTGGTCCAGGCGAAATGTTAATGTTTAATTTCATTCCTTTAGGTTCCACGGTGTTTGTTGGCTGCAAGTTTTCCACTGCAAGAAGAGGCTCGTATCATTGACCAGGAGCGAGCTACAACGGTGAGTAGCCATAACATTTATGTTAAACACTTCCTATTTCATGTCTAACAGTACTTGATTTAACAAATAACCATAAATAAATACAGTGTGGGCACTGAAGTTAACATATGTGATTATACTGCCTAATCTGTCACCGAGTATATTGTTGCAAAGTAATATAAGATCCAAAGTTGTAATTCAGAATAGTTTTCAAAAGAAGGCCATTAGAATTATATACAAGTCTGATTACCCTGAACATAACAACAAGCTATTAATTAAATCACAAATTCTTCAATTCAAAGATTTGGTAGATTATCAGAATAATAATGTCTAACAGTAATTGATTTAACACATCACGATAAGTAGATTGAGTGTGGGCACTCTCAAGTTAACATATGTGATTATACTGCCTAATCTGTTACAGAGTATGTTGTTGCCAAGTAATGTAGAATAGATCCAAAGTAGTAATCCAGAATAGTTTTGAAAAGGCCATTAGAATAATAAACAAATCTGATTACCTTGAACATAATAGTTAAGTGTTGAATATGTCCTATGAAGTCAAAATTTGGCACCATCATGTGGTGAAATTTGGAATTGCATCACATCCAATTTTGCCTGGGAACAAACAGATTAAATAAATCTTAGACTTAAATAAGCCACTCCTTCTCAAACAAGTAAACTCTGCCCATTTTGCGCAGTAGATGTTCTGTTAATATCTAGTATTTATACAAAGTCATAATTTAAATTGCTTTTAACCTTCATTCATCGCTTCAACCAACATTACTCGCTCTTATTACCAACTTGTATCGATTTAACTGAGCGTTTAATACTTCCTATCAGGTCTCAAGTCAAGATTTGGCAAAATACAATTTCAGCAAATCCAATTTTGCCAGGCAACAAAAAGAGATTAAATAAACTAAATAAGTCTTCTTCCCATTAAATAAATCAGAAAAGTCTGTCTTGCAACCAGTCCTCTTCAAACAAGTAAAGTCTGCCCGTTTTGTGCCGTAGATTTTGTGTCTATGCCTAGTATTTATACAAAATCATAATTTAAACGACTTCATTCCTTCATTCACTTTGGAAATTTGGAATTGCAGCAAATCGAATTTTGCCAGGGAACAAAAATAGATCAATTAAACTAAATAAGTCTTCTTCCCATTAAATAAATTAAAAAAGTCTGTCTTGTAACCAGTCCTTTTCAAACAAGTAAAGTCTGCCCATTTTGTGCCGTAGATTTTGTGTTTATGCCTAGTATTTATACAAAATCATAATTTAAAGGATTTCATTCCTTCATTCACTTTGGAAATTTGGAATTGCAGCACGTCAAATTTTGCCTGGGAAGAAAAGTAGATTAAATAAATTTAATAAGTCTTACTACTTCCCAATAAATAAATTAAATACGTCTTACTTGTTCCCACTCCTTTTCAAAAAAGTAGTTTAAAACGAGGGCCCTTCACTCAACCTTTAACCTCAACACCGCACGTCACATTGTGTTGTATCTGTGAATGTTGGTTGTGGCCAAATGATAGTTTTCTTTCATTCGTTTAGGTTCCACGGTGTTTGTTGGCTATATGTTTTCCACTGTCAGAAGGATGAAAATACAAAGTACAACGCTTGGACGTGGGCGACGACGTCACCGGTGAGTCCTTCCTTCCTATTTATTTACCTTCTAGGTGCTAGGTGCCGCACTGAACAACATTATGCCGCACTGAACAACATTATGCCGCACTGAACAACACCATGCCGCACTGAACAACACCATGCCGCACTGAACAACATTATGCCGCACTGAACACCATGCCGCACTGAACAACACCATCCCGCACTGAACAACACCATCCCGCACTGAACAACACCATCCCGCACTGAACAACACCATGCCGCACTGAACAACACCATGCCGCACTGAACAACACCATGCCGCACTGAACAACACCATGCCGCACTGAACAACACCATGCCGCACTGAACAACACCATGCCGCACTGAACAACACCATCCCGCACTGAACAACATTATGCCGCACTGAACAACATTATGCCGCACTGAACAACATTATGCCGCACTGAACAACATTATGCCGCACTGAACAACATTATGCCGCACTGAAAAACACCATGCCGCACTGAACAATACCATGCCGCACTGAACAACACCATGCCGCACTGAACAACACCATGCCGCACTGAACAACACCATGCCGCACTGAACAACACCATGCCGCACTGAACAACACCATGCCGCACTGAACAACACCATGCCGCACTGAACAACACCATGCCGCACTGAACAACACCATGCCGCACTGAACAGCACCATGCCGCACTGAACACCACCATGCCGCACTGAACAACACCATGCCGCACTGAACAACACCATGCCGCACTGAACAACACCATGCCCCACTGAACAACATTACGCCGCACTGAACAACATTACGCCGCACTGAACAACACCATGCCGCACTTAACACCATGCCGCACTGAACAACACCATGCCGCACTGAACAACACCATTCCGCACTGAACAACACCATTCCGCACTGAACAACACCATGCTGCACTGAACAACACGACGCCGCACTGAACAACACCATGCCGCACTGAACAACACCATGCCGCACTGAACAACACCATGCCGCACTGAACAACACCATGCCGCACTGAACAACACCATGCCGCACTGAACAACACCATGCCGCACTGAACAACACCATGCCGCACTGAACAACACCATGCCGCACTGAACAACACCATGCCGCACTGAACAACATTATGCCGCACTGAACAACACCATGCCGCACTGAACAACACCATGCCGCACTGAACAACACCATCCCGCACTGAACAACACCATCCCACACTGAACACCATCCCGCACTGAACAACACCATGCCGCACTGAACAACACCATGCCGCACTGAACAACACCATGCCGAACAACACCATGCCGCACTGAACAACACCATGCCGCACTGAACAACACCATCCCGCACTGAACAACACCATCCCGCACTGAATAACACCATCCCGCACTGAACAACACCATCCCGCACTGAACAACACCATGCCGCACTGAACAACACCATGCCGCACTGAACAACACCATGCCAAACTGAACAACACCATCCCGCACTGAACAACACCATCCCGCACTGAACAACACCATCCCGCACTGAACAACACCATCCCGCACTGAACAACACCATTCCGCACTGAACAACACCATGCCGCACTGAACTACACCATGCCGCACTGAACTACACCATGCCGCACTGAACTACACCATGCCGCACTGAACAACATTATGCCCCACTGAACAACAATATACCGCACTGAACAACACCATGCCGCACTGAACAACACCATGCCGCACTGAACAACACTATGCCGCACTGAACAACATTATGCCGCACTGAACAACACCATGCCGCACTGAACAACACCATGCCGCACTGAACACCATCCCGCACTGAACAACACCATCCCGCACTGAACACCATCCCGCACTGAACACCATCCCGCACTGAACAACACCATGCCGCACTGAACAACACCATGCCGCACTGAACAACACCATGCCAAACTGAACAACACCATCCCGCACTGAACAACACCATCCCGCACTGAACAACACCATCCCGCACTGAACAACACCATGCCGCACTGAACAACACCATGCCGCACTTAACTACACCATGCCGCACTGAACTACACCATGCCGCACTGAACAACACCATGCCGCACTGAACAACACAATGCCGCACTGAACAACACAATGCCGCACTGAACAACACCATGCCGCACTGAACAACACCATGCCGCACTGAACAACACCATGCCGCACTGAACAACACCATCCTGCACTGAACAACACCATGCCGCACTGAACAACATTATGCCCCACTGAACAACAATTTACCGCACTGAACAACATTATGCCGCACTGAACAACACCATCCCGCACTGAACAACACCATGCCGCACTGAACAACACCATGCCGCAATGAACAACACCATGCCGCACTGAACAACACCATGCCGCACTGAACAACACCATGCCGCACTGAACAATACCATGCCGCACTGAACAACACCATGCCGCACTGAACACCATCCCGCACTAAACAACACCATGCCGCACTGAACAACATTATGCCGCACTGAACAACATTATGCCGCACTGAACAACACCATGCCGCACTGAACAACACCATGCCGCACTGAACAACACCATGCCGCACTGAACAACACCATGCCGCACTGAACAACACAATGCCGCACTGAACAACACAATGCCGCACTGAACAACACCATGCCGCACTGAACAACACCATGCCGCACTGAACAACACCATGCCGCACTGAACAACACCATCCTGCACTGAACAACACCATGCCGCACTGAACAACATTATGCCCCACTGAACAACAATTTACCGCACTGAACAACATTATGCCGCACTGAACAACACCATCCCGCACTGAACAACACCATGCCGCACTGAACAACACCATGCCGCAATGAACAACACCATGCCGCACTGAACAACACCATGCCGCACTGAACAACACCATGCCGCACTGAACACCATCCCGCACTAAACAACATTATGCCGCACTGAACAACACCATGCCGCACTGAACAACACCATGCCGCACTGAACAACACCATGCCGCACTGAACAACACCATGCCGCACTGAACAACACCATCCCGCACTGAACAACACCATGCCGCACTGAACAACACCATGCCGCACTGAACAACACCATGCCGCACTTAACAACACCATGCCGCACTGAACAACACCATGCCGCACTGAACAACAACATGCCGCACTGAACAACAACATGCCGCACTGAACAACACGACGCCGCACTGAACAACACTACGCCGCACTGAACAACACGACGCCGCACAGAATAACACAATACCGCACAGAACAACACCATGCCGCACAAACAGTTTTAGATAATATTACGTCGCAGTCATGCGACGCGGACATGACGTCAATAGGCGGAACTCACGGCAAAATTATAATCCGTGGGCGTGGCTTGCAACAGAAAGTAGGAAAGCGGCAATGCTGGCAAACAAGACACAGCGGTTAGTAACACGACGACTAACAAGACAAATATTTTTGTTTTCAGCTTGCAACTTGACCGTCTAGAGCGTACAAGGTAATTACAACTCATTGTTTTGAAAAATATGTTTTTTTGTAGCCCTGAAAAGCGAGGGAGTGTGGCATTTGGGAGGAACGTCGAACTCGGCGTCTGCTTCCAGCCACAGACGCCAAATTTCGACGATTATTTCGACTGGTCAACGTTTGTAAATTATTGCGTTGATTAAAAACTTTATTTAACTCTACTCTTAACTTTGCCGTTTCAGATATGCGGGTATTACACCGCGGAAATGACGTCAATAGGCTGAACTCTCGCCAAAATTCAAATCTGTGGGCGCAATGGCCTTGAGCGAGACAACGGATACAAACACGACGATTATCAACAGAAATATCTTTATTTTCTGCTTGCAAGTGGACCGTCTAGAGCGTACACGGTAAGTACAACTCATTGTGTTTTAAAAGATTTATGTTTGTGTAGTTTGCGTTGCGTTGTATCTGTGAATGTTGGTTGAGGCTAAATGTTAATGTTTAATTTCCTTCCTTTAGGTTCCACGGTGTTTGTTGGCTGTATGTTTTCCACTGCAAGAAGAGGCTCGTATCATTGACCAGCAGGAGCTACAATGGTGAGTACCCCTTTCGTCGTCCATTTATGTTAAACACTTCCTGTTTCATGTCTAACAGTACTCGATTTAACAAATAACCATAAATAAATACAGTGTGGGCAGTCAAGTTAACATATGTGATTATCCTGCCTAATATGTTTATCACAAATATGTCACTAATATGTTTATTTGTTTATCACAACACCTTTGGACCTTCAGCAATCGATTATTTCCCTTCATCTACATAGAGACAGAACGATGGTGTCTTAAACATCTCATTCATTTCACCAAATAACTTCACGCAGGTGGATAACGGCCGTCTCGGTCACGCTATGTTGCGTGATGCAGTTTTGAAGAACCAAATGCATTTATTCAATGAATAAGTCAAGCTAGATCTATGTTTATGATGTTGTACGTTACGGTACCGATTGAAGTTGAGTCCGAAGCCAGTGGAAAACAGCGCTGCGTTTGTGCTCTCCAGGTACAAATGTTGTGATCTCTGACTGACGACCGGGCGAGACTCGAGTAAGAGATGTCCAAACGAGCTCCGGCAGGGCGGGTCAAGGCGGAGCGAACGGACGCCTTTCAGGCCGCCAATGACGAGCTGAGAGCCAAACTGATGGACGTCCAGTTAGAACTTCAGCAGGAGAAGAACAAGGTGAAAACCTCAACAGACAGACACTGCCTTCCTCCCTGCCTGCTTCCCTGCCTGCCTCCCTGCCTGCCTCCCTGCCTGCCTGCCTCCCTGCTTGCCTCCCTCCCTCCCTCCCTCCCGCCCTCCCTCCCTCCCTCCCTCCCAGTTTCCCCGATGTAGATTTGACATGCGTGTGCCATGACTGTGTCAGCCTACGTCAACAAATGCACCGAGGACATCAGCACCACTAAGAATATCATCACCCGGGGCAACAAACGACCCTGGATGACTGAGGAGGTGCGTCAAACGCTACGAGCGCGGAACTCTGCCTTCAAGTCTGGCGACAAGGAGACACTGAGGACAGCGAGAGCCAACTTGAACCGTGCCATCAGGGTAGCGAAGCGAGACCACAGTCGAAAAATTCAGGATCGTTTCCACGACGCCAACAACACCAGGAGTATGTGGCAAGGCATACGGGCGATTACAGACTACAACTCACCCTCCCCCCCCGGTGGGTGAAGTTGATGCTGACTTTCTAAATGGTCTAAATAACTTCTTTGGGAGGTTCGAGGCACTAAACGGCACTCCAGCAGTTAAAACTGTCCCCCATCAGGAAGAGGAGGTACTCTGCCTTGACTCCGCCGATGTGTTGAAGACCCTGAGGAGAGTCAACCCCCGTAAGGCCCCTGGCCCCGACAACATTCCTGGGCGTGTGTTCAGGGAATGTGCAAGTCAGCTGGCTGGGGTCATCACAGACATTTTTAACACCTCGCTGGGCCAAGCCACAGTGCCAGCGTGCTTTAAGACTGCCTCCATCATTCCGGTGCCGAAGAAACCTCAAATCACCTCATTGAATGATTACCGGCCTGTTGCACTGACTCCGGTCATGATGAAGTGCTTCGAAAGGCTGCTTAAAGATCACATCGTTTCCAGACTCCCCCCATTATTTGACCCGTTCCAGTTTGCCGACCGGCAAAACCGCTCCACTCAGGACGCCATCTCCTCCGTTCTTCACCTGAGCCTGGCTCACCTGGAGGAGAAGAACACCCATGTTCGGATGCTGTTCCTGGACTTCAGCTCAGCGTTAAACACCATCATCCCACAGCATCTAGTAGGAAAATTGGAACACCTGGGCTTCAACACCCCCCTTCGCAACTGGCTGCTAGACTTCCTCACCAACAGACCTCAGTCAGTCCGGGTCGGACAGAACACCTCTGATGTCATCACCCTCAGCACAGGCTCCCCTCAGGGCTGCGTCCTGAGCCCCCTGCTGTTCACCCTGATGACACACGACTGCGTCCCCAGGTTCACCACCAATCACATCGTGAAGTTCGCAGACGACACAACGGTGGTGGGGCTCATCAGAGACAACAACGACCTGGACTACAGAGAGGAGGTGGAGCAGCTGGTGGGCTGGTGCAGAGACAACAGCCTGATCCTGAATGTGGAGAAGATGAAGGAGATCATCGTCGACTTCAGGAAAAACCAGCCTCACCACGCTCCACTGATCATCAACAGCTCAGCTGTGGAGGTGGTCAGCAGCACCAAATTCCTGGGGGTCCACATCACAGAAGACCTCACCTGGACTATGAACACTACGGCACTGATCAAGAGGGCACAGAAGCGCTTGTACTTCCTGCGGAGGATGAGGAGAGCCCACCTGCCCCCACCCATCATGAGGACGTTCTACAGGAGCACCATAGAGAGCATTCTGACAAGCTGACTCTCTGTGTGGTGTGGAGGCTGCACCGCCTCCGATTGGAAGAACGTGAGGAGAGTGGTGAGGACAGCAGAGAGGATCATAGGGGCTCCTCTTCCCTCCATTCAGGACATTTCATCTCAGCGCTGCATGTCCCGTGCCCGTAACATCATCAATGACCCATCACACCCCCACCATGGACTGTTCTCCCTGCTGCCCTCTGGGAAGAGGTTTCGCACAATCCGCTGCAGGTCCACCAGGTTCTGCAACAGCTTTTTCCCTGCTGTCATCAGACTGTTGAACATTAGAACTGTTGAGCTCTAAACTGAACTCTGCATCACACATTCACAGAACTGTACTTTATAACACTACGGACCTCTATCTTGCACTATCTCGCACTACCAACTTTACTGAACTTGTGTAAACCCTTTAAATAGAAGTTTAATACATGGTTTAGCATTCCTCTGCACACTCTTGAATACTGTTTTGCCTACTTGCACTATTGCATAATTAGCACTGCTGCACTTTATACTTATTTGTAATATATATATACAGTATATGTATATATATATTTTCATAGGATATGTTACTTCTATTCAACTGCAATATCACTACTTTGTTGTAAGCCGTGTGCAACGAAATTTCGTTTTGTATGCACCATGTGCAGACAAGATGACAATAAAGTTTGTCTAAGTCTAAGTCATGTCAGGTCAGCTGTCTGGAGAGAGAGAGAAGTCAGGACCTGCGGGCGGAGCACCACCGTGCCACCGCCGCCATGACGGAACTCAAAAGCAAACTCCATGAGGAGAAGCAGAAAGAGTTAGCCGTTACCAGGGAGACATTACTGCGGCAGCATGAAATGGAGCTGATGAGAGTGATCAAAATCAAAGATGGAGAGATCCAGCGAGTGAATGCCTTGGTCCTCAGCCTGAGGGACGGCTCCATGGACAAGGTGATCCACTCAATCCGTGTCTGACTATCCGCACGCCACGTCGGGCTCCGATGCGGCCGCTACCGTATTGTGTAGCTTGTCCCCAGTAAGCGTCGCGGCGCTCCGTTGCGGTCTCAACGGCCCGATGTGGCGCAATGTCTGCTCAGGTGAGGAGCGGGGGCGCTTTGCTGGCGGAAGTGGAGGAGACGCGGCGGTGTCGGGAGACCGAGCGGTGTCGCCTCCACCAGGAGCGCGGAAGAAGCCCTGGCAGCGGCCCAGCAGGCCTGGCAGTCCCGAGCGGCCGAGCTCCGATCGGCTCATCACCAGCATCGGGAGGAGCTGAGCCGAACCAAGAGAGACTGCGAGAGGGAGATCCGCCGACTGGTAGGACTGATCAGATGCGCGGTGCGTGGCTATGTTCCCAATTTCGTTGTATACCTGCAGTGCAATGACACCTAAGGCATTCTATTCTATTCTATTTCACAAGAAGAAAACGTCCGGTTGCTCGCTTCGCTTTTGTCACAGCAATGGTGTTCTAGTCGATTCAAGATAAAAATTGGCCGGTTGCTCTCTTTGTTTTTGTCACAATTCTGGCAAATGAGTTTGCCCGCCTGCCTGAACGCTCCCCGTTTGTACATCCGGATGGATGAGATCAAGCTGAAAGACAGAGCGGTTAGTGTTTTGGATAAATCCCTGGGGCCGGCCACGTCCACCGCCTTCAGCTGCAGACTCAGGCTGCCGAGCAGCAGATCGCTGCCCTGAGGGATTCCCAAAGGGCGGGCCTAAACTACCCTGGAAGTGGGGTCAACGGCGCTACTAGCAATCCTCTTCATAGCGTAAGCCACCTCATCACACACTTGCAGTACGCATGACTTAGTTCGTTGCTGGAGGAAGGTAGCACAAAAACAGTTTTGAACTTTGAACGAGTGGTTGTGTGTGTGTGTTGCGGGGCGTTTTCAGTCTCAGGAGGATCGGGACACGCGAAGGTTTCATCTGAAAATCGCTGAGCTCAGCGCAGTCATCAGGAAACTGGAGGATCGAAACGCCCTGCTTTCTGAAGAGCGCAATGAACTGGTAATTTATTGACGGCACGCTTGAAGGTTTGCGCTACGTTTGATGCGCGCCATCCAGCGAGGCACCCATTGCGCTTGCTTATTAGTTGAGCGGCGCGGCGAGTCGGTTGCCTGGTTGATGTCTTTTATTGGGAGCCAAAGCCACGATTCCGTTCAAACCGATGCAAAAGGAATGGATACGTTCTGGCCCGCGTGTTGTGCGTCTTTCGCATCCCGCACTTCATGCTTGCAGCTTAAGCGACTGAGAGAAACAGAAAGCCAGTTTCTGCCACTCCTGTACAAAAACAAACGCCTGAGCAGGAAGAATGAAGAACTCTCGCTGGTGCTGTGTCGCCTTGAAAACAAAGTGCGCTTTGTCACCCAGGAGAACGAGGAGATGGCAAGCTTGGTAAGTCGACGCGGACAACGGCGGCGTGCCAACAGAGTCCACTGAATTTGTGTTCCACAGAGAAGGCCTAGTTCGCTCAATGACCTGGAGCGCGGTTGCGGCCAGCAGGACGGTGAAATGGAGTTCCTTCAAGTTGTGGAGCAGCGGCACATCATCGACGACTTGTCCAAGGTCTTCAGGCAGGCGACTCGGTGCACGTACGGCAGCGCCGCGCTCGCTCGCTGTCGCCAGGAAACCTTTTCCGTCCAAAGCTTGGCCGGCGGCCGCCATCCAAAAAATTGGCCCCTTAAATTCCGACCTTTCAAGCAGGAGCATTGTGCGCACGCGTTTGAACACGCTTTAGACTTGTTTTGCCGTTTTCAGCAGCTCAAAGCTCCCGTTTTGTCAGCGCCTTTGCCACTCGCTGTGCGCTGAAAACGACGGACTCGCCCGGCTGCTCAGCCCGTCAACCATGAGCCGCGAGCGCGACGTCATTGTCCGTAGGCAGCTAGTGGCAGAATGCACCCTGTTAGAGTTGCGCTCGCTCCAACTTATTTTGCAAGAACCACACGGGAGACAAGTAAGTTCTTTTGGACACCTGCAGGTGGAGAGTCCATCCGTTGTACGAATGAAGTCTGACTCTCGGCTCCTGCACGAGCATTTTTATTAAGAGAAACAGGGTGGGTGTAAGAGTGGATTGAATAGAGAAAGCCCTTGACCTCTAGTCAAAACATAGCAAGGGATGTTTTACGACTTTGTGTAGGAAGGGATAAGCGATAGGGATAAATAAGGGATAAATAATATTATTTATTACAGGTTGCAGTCAAAGTCAAAGCAACATAATCATACGATAAAGATAATCTGGAAAACCCTGACACACCCTGTAGTTGTCACTTTTGGAAAAGACGAGCGTCCCTCCAATCATCGCCGGTGACGGGTTTTTCAGGCTCTGGAGACAGGACCTCATGTCAGAAATGTCATCGTGAGTCGCGTTTGTTTCTGCGCCGGAGCCGTTCGTTCCCTTTGCATCCAAAGAATCTCAAAGGCGGATTATTTGTGTCGACAGGAGAGAGATTTGCTGCTACGATACCGACGTCGAGAATCTCTGAGGAGGAACAAAGCGTGAGGTCCTGCAAGGTGAGTCTGTTTGTTTGCGGCTGCTTGGCGTTGCGCAAGATGAAATGGCCTTTTTCTCGCTATCGTTCCTCTCGTCGATTCATCGTGAGGTGTCGCTTCAGTTTGTTCAGAGAGATGTTTGCTTCCGCGCCCGCAGGTCATCGAAACATTTTACGGCTACGACGAAGACGTGTTGGTGGACTCGGACGGATCGTCCTTGTCTTTTCACACCGACAGAACCCCCGACACGGAACCCGAAGAGGTAGCCCGCCATTTCTGCCAGCGTATTGGCGCCAAACATTCCTCTTCAGCCTGGAATCGGACTCGTCTTTGCGTCGCGGGTGCTTTGTCGCCGGTCTGACTGATTCTGGTACTAGTGCTGTGTTGCATTGGTGTGTGCATGAGGAGGCGGAGCTTCGCTACCGCCAGCTGACGCAAGAATATCAAGCGCTGCAACGAGCCTACGCTCTGCTAGCCCAGACCAGCGGAGGGGACTACGACGCCGAGAAGGAGATCAAGGTGGCGCCCCTTCCCGCAACCCCCGGCCAGGTCGCAGCCTCCCCGTTCTCACCCAGCCTCGGGTGTTCTCTGGTCTGAAAGGAGGAGGAGGAGCCTCCCTCCTCCTCCTTTCAGACCAGAGAAAAGCTGATGGTAGTGTCAAACGCACCTCTTTCAATAAGGTGCCCCCGGCTTCCCGGTAACGTGTTTGTCTTAGCCGAGTAACTCAATTCGAGGCAAGACTTCGAAGTGACCGCATCGTATTGATGGCTCCCCGCTAATGTTTGAAGTTCTTATTATGTTACGGATATTTTTAGATGTCTTTGTTAAGACCTCAGGGATTCGTTTGTATAGCGCACCCTAGCACAGTTTTGCCGAAGTAAATGTTGATATGTGTCCGTTCTACTTGGTCGCTCAAGCAGCGAGCCGACCAACTTGTTTATTCGAAAGATAATAAAAGTGTGACAATAATAGCATTTAAGGAGAAAATTAATGCACTTTACGTTATTAATTCTAACTTCTTATATGTAGATCTAGCACTTAACTGTCGGAGTGCTTCACCCCACTTGATTGCTTTAAAAAGAATAACAACTTTCTTAAAACGAATAAAAATGTCTTACTCTATTTAGATTTGCCCAGTAATTAATTTGGAAGGCAAGTCTATTTTTCGATCGTGTCCTGTTTAACTTTTGACGCGGCCCGACAAAATTAAGAACTGGGCCGCGCCCGACGGACAATCGAAATACTTTTATCCTTCACCAACTCAAATGATCTATTTTAACCATCGTCGTTATTTTATTTAGAGGAAGTAAATTTTCAAACGAATTCACTTTTGACGAAATTCACTCTTCCCTTAAATATCTACGAAAGTTATTTAATTCTCTAACATGTTCGGAGTTACTTTTTACGCGGCCCGTCAAAAGGGGAAACGGGCCTGCGCCCTTCAAATAATTAAATTACTTTCAGTTCTACACCAAACCAATAATCCGATTCAAACACTTCCGTTAATTTATTCAGACGAAGCAAACTTTCAAACGGATTGAAATTCACTCGTGTCTCAAATAACTACGAAAGTTATTCAATTCTCTAAAATTGTCTGATGTTACTTTTATTTATTACGGTCCTATGTTATACCATAATAACCCCCCGCACATTAATCAAATTGTCAAATCAACCCCGAACCATCGATTGTACATTCAGTACAAATCAGCGCACAACAAAGTAGATGAATATACACAACACATTTATTGAAGAAACATGAAATAGAATTACAAATCTTAATCACTCCAGAAACCGAACAATTTCACCCACTGATACCCGTGTTAATAAAATCATTCAATCTGATTTAAACACTTCCTTTAATTTATTCAGTCGAAACAACTTTCGAACGGATCGAAATTCACTCGTGGCTCAGATAACTACGGAAGTTATTTAAGTCTCTAACTTGTTCGGAGTTCCTTTTTACGCGGCCCGTCTAAAAGGGGAAGCGGGCCTGAGCCTTCGGTTGCATATTCAGTACAAATCCGCGCACAACGAAGTCAGTAATATACAAAACACATTTATTGTAGTAACATGGAATAGAATTACAAATCTCAATTACTCCAGAAACTGAACAATTTCACTCACTGATACCCGTGTTAATAAAATCATTCAATCCCAGAACAATTCGATTGCAAAACACAGTTCATAAAAAAGGGAAGAGGTAAATACCAGCTGCGTGCTATTTTTGGTGGAAGCAAAATCGAGTGATCAGTTCGATCTTGCTTCTAAAATCCAAATTAGAGAAACAGGCTGGCCACGAGGAAGCCGGCGGCCCGATGACTATTCCCCCCTCTCGCTAAAATACATAAAAACGGTCATCCTCACCGATTTCTCCTATAAAGTTGTCCAGTCCAATTTTTGGGAGTAAATCCAAGTTAATTTCAGTCCAGCGATCCTGCGTCTCACACAAAGATCTTTGGGACTTTGGAAAAAAAATCTTGAAACTCCTCCGGGCCTCTTCACGTATGAGCGCTCTTTTGGGGGAAAAAGCCCTGAAGCTGCTCCTGCAGGACCTTTTATAGACCTCTCCGTCCCCCCCCCTCCCCTTTCTTTTCTCCTGTACTTTCCCTATAGGGTAAGACTGCCCAGTTTTCCCACGCCTATAGAAGGGACTGGCCAGCTTTCTCACGCCTATAGAGGGAACTGGCCAGTTTTCCCACGCCCATAGAGGGAACTGGCCAGTTTCCCCACGCTTGGTTATCTGTGGCCTTCAGCAGCTGTTTCCGCCCTGACCACGCAGTACTTTCCACCAAATGCACAGCTAGTGGTAAAACCTTTCACTTCCCCTTTTCTTCTCTTTCTGTTACATGAAAATAACTTTTTAAAGTTACGCTTCAATTAACTCTGAAATAAAAATCCAAACCCTTGACCTACTTTTCTAAACAATTTATGTCACGCCACTATTCTCATAGTGACGGGTTTCTTGATCGAATTGACAAATAATATTGCTTAAAGCGGTTACAGAATACATTTTTAGCCAAGCAAAGAAATAAAAAAATAAGAATCACATTTGTGCTTCTCCAAACAATTTATGTCACGCCCCTATTCTCATAGTGACGGGTCTCTTGATCGAATTGACAAATAATATTGCTTAAAGCGGTTACAGAATAAATTTTTAGCCAAGCAAGGAAATAAAAAAAAAATAAAAATCACATTTGTGCTTCCATGCGTGACTCACACTCTGACACCGTGTTCCTTTTTTATATCTATTTTAACCGGTTCAGCTTATTCTGGCCCCTCTTTTGGGCTCACGTTTTGGTCTGGCGCCATCTTTTGGACAAATTTGGAATTTCAGCTCTGCCAATTTATTCCTGTGAACAATCCATATTCTACCATTTGCACCATCTCTACCCCCATGTTACATGACACCCCCTCTTTGGATTGAAAACAGGTATAAATTATCCCTGATCCCCAAGAGCGACACAGCCATGTCGTCGTCTTCGTCTGAGATATTCACAACCTCAGCGGTCGTTGAAGTAGGGCAGGCCGCTGCCATGTCTCCCTGTCGGGCGATCTCTGCGAGGGCGTTGATCAGGCGCGACAACCGACCAGCAGCGTTGTCGTCGTCAGCGTGGTTCTCCACGGCGAGGGCTCTCAGCTCCGGTGGTGTTGAACCCCCTGTGGCCACACTCTTGACATCTGCATCCTCATTTTCAGCCTCGCTCCTGCGTCCTCCGTCTCGAGCCTCATCGTCGTCCTCAGACTCAGAAGGAGCTGCATCCACATCCAGCGGGCTTATCAGCCGTACGGGGCTGATGGGTGAGTCGAGGGGAGGATCGTCATTGTAGCCAGGCCCTCCATACGCACGGCTGCCGTCTGGATCCCGACGC
Source organism: Syngnathus scovelli (assembly GCF_024217435.2). Lineage (NCBI taxonomy): Eukaryota > Metazoa > Chordata > Actinopteri > Syngnathiformes > Syngnathidae > Syngnathus > Syngnathus scovelli. The sequence goes on along the minus strand of NC_090856.1, from coordinate 16,189,653 downwards.
CCCATGCAACCCTCGCATGGCTCTCTGCACCGGACGTAAGACCCATCCAGGGTCCAATGTCCAACACACCGTCCTCCTCCCCGACGCGCAGGCCGGACAAGCCCCACAGGGGCCTCGCTGGGCATCTCCATAGGTCGGTGTAATCCATATCCTGCGTTTGGGTGCGTGTAAAAGTCAGCCGAGAGAAAGCGATGAGGAGCGCTCACTCCCGTCCCGAACACACGTGCACGAGCTAATTTGTCCAGCCCGTACATCCATGGTTGGTCCGATCTCCCATTGTGAAAAGAACACCATTCGTGTCAAAATGGTAATTCGACACTGGTGGCACACCATGGCATCCAATACTTTGACTGGAAGCTTGTCCTCATTTCTCTGGGCAAATTCCAGCTCTCTTACTTCGGTGGTCAGTACAGATGGCATCATGAAGCCTACTCCCGACCACATAGTAGGCAACAGGTTGGGTGTCAAACAAATGACACAAGTTTCGTCGACCCATGTCCAGTGAAAATGTTCTGGTCCACTGGGTGTGCAACCCCGCTTGGCCAATCTCACCAGATTTAGGGCCCTTCCGGTCTGGATCCCATTTAGTGTTCTTCTTACGATGACCGCACCTTTGTGTGCGGCCATGCGCACGAAGGCCGGGATTGTTCCGTGGTCCGTTGCCATATGTTATTTGAATTACTTCTTGGCTTGATTCGGGTCAGCCGATAACGGCTTCAGCTGTTCAACTCCTTGGATACCTTTCTTCTTTAGTCGTACTGTGTTTCTATCCAAAACTTCACTAACGATGTCCGAGCAGTCGTACTTGGCCTTCACTGCCGTGTTGCTGTTCAGGTCCCTCGACTTGATCCACACCTTCTGTCCAACGCTGAACCGACACTTCTCCTTATTCTGGGACGAGCCGTCTTGGGTTCTGCCCACTTCTTGTGACACAAAGAGTCGTTGGTTCAGCTCTTCGGACGGGGAGGGCCGGCTGCTTCTGCTCCTCCCGTTCAGGTCCGCAACCAAATCAAGCAGTTTAGTACTCCACTCTTTTCCGTTAGCATTTTTTCCCAACCAGGTTTTGACCAGACCAATAGTTCTTTCTGCCACCCCATTTGCTTGTGGTGTATAAGGAGGCGAATAGACTCTGACTATTCCCCACCTACGACACCATTCGTCCACCTGGGCGTTTTTGAAATGTGTTCCATTGTCTGTTCTCAACTCTTTTGGGATTCCTAGCCACATGCACCCATCTTCCAGTGTCTTGATCACACTGTTTGCATTGGCTTTTCTCACTGCTTTCAGCCCGACGTGTCCTGACATCGAGTCTACCAGCACAACCAGGTATTTCTCACCCTTTGCGCCACTTATTCCCATGGGGCCAGCCACGTCCATACAAACCGAGCCCCACGGCACAGTACTCCTAATCGTCAATCCATCCGTGCATCGTCCTCTTCGCCCTGCGTTGTATTTGTTGCACGGATTACAATCCCGCAGGACCGCACGAATCGTCCGGTCAGGGACCCAGAGTTCCAGCATCTCTAACTTTTTTCGCGTAGGCAGTGGACCCGCGTGGCCTAGTGCTTCATGCACTGCCGACACGACTTGCCTCACGCTCTCATCTGGGACCACTTTTCCGCGTGGGGTCTTGTCCCATTTTTCTGCTCCTACAACTATTATTCTTCTTTCCTGGACGTATCGATCAACTTCGTTATTACCTCTCCAATGAGCTCCTTCCTTCACATGAGATTTCTGGTGAACCACATCCAGACTCAAATTTAGCCGTAACTCGGCTATCTTTTTCCACACTTCATAGTGGGCCACTAGTTTTCCTTTCGCGCCCTCAAAGCCATTCTCTTCCCAAATGGCTAGGTCGAATTTGAGAGCTTGCGCGCAATAATGACTGTCAGTTATAAGTCTTACGCGTCCAGCGTGACTTTTTTCCGCTTCTAACAGTCCTTCCAGCACTGCCGTGGCCTCTCCTGCTTGCGCGCTGCCGGGTGTCTTTCCTTTGCGGCGGCAACGCTCCACTCCATTTTGCTTCAGAATAAAACCCCAGTGGGCATTCTGCTCTCCTTCCTTTTTTGACCCATCGGTGTATAGAGTCCATTCGTAGGGCTTCTCTTCATCCATACTCTTTTTGAGTATCGGCTTCTTTGTGGAGGTTGTAGTTGGTCCAATTTCCAAGTCGGGGTCCAGTAGGATGTCTTCCCATCTGCCCCATCGAATGTTGGTCGCTTTAGTGCTCTCGATTGTAGTCTTTCTTAGAAAACGATGCACGTTACTTCCCGTCTGGACTTTGATACCTTGTCCTTGGGCCAGGTCTTTTAAATTACTCCAGTACCTTGCCAACACTGCAAGTTCTTTCTCCTCCTGGGGGAATTTTTTCTCGACGCTGGACAGGGTGTAGGTCCACAAGGCCACCAAACCGGCACCTTCGTTGCTGACCGACACCATTGCATCATTTTCTTCGCACTGCACCTTTGCGACCAGTCTTACTGTCAAACTTCGTGGCTCAAGCCGCACGGCTTCTCGGACGGCCTGTTTCAAATTATTCAAGTTCTGATTGTCACTGTCTGACCACTGCCACTTGGTTGGTTTTTGGCCCTCCGGAGTTTTCTTCAAGCGGCCGTACAGTGGCCTTGCATGCTTCTGATAGTGAGGAACATGATCCCACACATAATTGCACAGTCCAAGTATTCGCTGCAACTCTGTTTCTGATCTCGGGGGCGAGATCTGTTCGATTTTCTGTCGAAATCCTTCTGAGATTCCTAAGTTCTCAGTCACTTGGAATCCCAAGTAATCCACTTAGAATCGGGCTAGTTGGCATTTCTTGAGATTCAGCTTGAGACCGGCAGCGGAGACTCGTTCCACCACTTTCTGCAGCAAGTCCAAATGTTCCTCCTCTTCGTCATTTGAAACAAACACATCATCGATGTACACCGTAACATCCAAACCACTCAGAACTTGTAAAACCGCTGATTGAAACACATTTGGGGAGTTTTTGTATCCTTGTGGCAATCTTTGCCACACGTATGATTTCCCTTTGTGCGTGAATGCTGTTTTTCCTTGTGATGTTTTGGCCAGTCGTAGTGAAAAGAACCCGTTTACTAAATCAATGCATGATTTGTATTTCTTCACTCTTAGAGTCTTTAGGGATGCCTGGGGATTCATGAGGCTCGCTCGATTAGCCACCGTCCGGCGGTTAAGAGCTTTAAAGTTTATAACTGGCCTCCATCCTCCCCCAGACGCCTCTGGTTTTTTCACTGCCTGAATTGGGCTGTTGGTCACTGGATTTGATTCTTCCCGAATGATGCCAAGCTGTAGAAGTTCCTTCACGATTGTTTCCATTTCAGCCACTGCCTCGGGATTCAAGGGATATTGTCTCACCGGTGGATGCACTCCTCCTTCAATTGTGTGGATGTATTTTGATCCAAGGTCACCACAGTCGTTCTTGAAATGCGCCACAGTTGCCTTCTCCAATATAGCGGTCAGTTTCTGCTTCCCATCTGGAGACAGGTCGCTGTTTTGGACCAATTGGATCCGGACGGAATCCACATCCACAGGTTTGTACCATTCATTCAGTGGCATGGTTTTAGTTGGACCCACTCGGACTGTTTTTGCTTTGATGTTTTCCAATCTTGCTTTTACTGGCTGACGCTGATGTGCTGGTTTTGTCAGATCTTCGGCGTCTCTCAATGTCAGTAAATTGCGGGGCCCTTTCACCCAAACGATTCTTTTCCAGACTCCAATCGGCATGCTGGTCACTGATCCATCTGCCATCATAAGTTAGGTGTCCTATCACTTTCAAGGCTTTGCGGGTCATCGACACCTCGGCTCCGGTATCTACTAAATACGGAGCTCCATCAATATCAGTGTAGAGATTGTCTCCCTCTCTGTACACGCCCGTTTGTTTGCGGCTGCTTGGTGTTGCGCAAGATGAAATGGCCTTTTTCTCGCTATCGTTCCTCTCGTCGATTCATCGTGAGGTGTCGCTTCAGTTTGTTCAGAGAGATGTTTGCTTCCGCGCCCGCAGGTCATCGAAACATTTTACGGCTACGACGAAGACGTGTTGGTGGACTCGGACGGATCGTCCTTGTCTTTTCACACCGACAGAACCCCCGACACGGAACCCGAAGAGGTAGCCCGCCATTTCTGCCAGCGTATTGGCGCCAAACATTCCTCTTCAGCCTGGAATCGGACTCGTCTTTGCGTCGCGGGTGCTTTGTCGCCGGTCTGACTGATTCTGGTACTAGTGCTGTGTTGCATTGGTGTGTGCATGAGGAGGCGGAGCTTCGCTACCGCCAGCTGACGCAAGAATATCAAGCGCTGCAACGAGCCTACGCTCTGCTAGCCCAGACCAGCGGAGGGGACTACGACGCCGAGAAGGAGATCAAGGTGGCGCCCCTTCCCGCAACCCCCGGCCGGGTCGCAGCCTCCCCGTTCTCACCCAGCCTCGGGGGTTGTTAGGGTTTTCAGGTTAGTTTGATCCTATGATTATGTTGGAATGTAGACTGTAATAATTAAATCAATCACGTCTGGCCCTCACAATGTGATAATTGAATCAACCACGTCTGGCCCTCACAATGTGATAATTAAATCAATCACGTCTGGCCCTCACAATGCAGAGTCTGTTTCCCACAATAGTGTAAAACACCCCCTGCTCTGATCTTATCAGAGGCCGGGGGTTCACCAAACCTGTCAACTCCCACCCCCACTCTGTTCCTCCTAATAAATATGCCCTTGCAGGGAGGAGACTTTTAGACTTCATTCGATAATCGCTGTTCAGACAGCGACGAATGGACTCTCCACCTGCAGGTGTCTAAAAGAACTTGCCTTGTCTCTTGTGGTTCTTGCAAAATAAGTTGGAGTGAGCAAATCTCTAACATTTTGGTGCCGAAACCCGGGATCCTCATACCCACCATCTGACCGGCGAAGGAGGACGTGCTGCATTGTCGACAAGCCAGCGTCCATTAGGAGGACCTGGAAAAGAAAGTCCTGGGAAGAGAATTCTTCGCTGGGCCAGCATCTTAGGTCTGCCTTCGTCTGACAGAGGTGGATTGACGGGATCCGGCGGTGCAACGAACCAGGGGACAAGTAAGTTAAAGCGCTAAAGATACGGCTTTGGTTTGTCCGGGCTATGAGATACGGCTTTGGTTTGTCCGGGCTATGAGATTCGGCTTTGGTTTGTCCGAGCTATGAGATACGGCTTTGGTTTGTCCGAGCTATGAGATTCGGCTTTGGTTTATCCGAGCTATGAGATACGGCTTTGGTTTGTCCGAGCCATGAGGCCTAAAAAAGCGCTGGAGTTAGTGTGATTGAGTGTGTGACTGGTAGGATAAAATGACTAAAAAGCAGTTCTAGCGTTGATCCATGGCAAAAAAAAAAAAAAAAAAAAAAAAAAAAAAAAAACAGGCTAGTAATTTGTTGAAAGGTCAATTTAAACCTGCATTGAGGATCCTCAAAGAAATAAATAAGTAATAATAGTAATAATAATAATAATAATAATATTTTTGAGACAGAGATTGTAAAACCTAAAACTACTAGAATTAAGATAGGAAATAAAAACGGTAAATCTCTACCTCTTGACGGAGATGAGAAGTACATGGCGAGTAGATTTCTTAATTGTATGCAATACATGCCAAAGTGGAAGAAAAAGTATGGTGTAGAAGGGAAGTTGAAAGTTGAAGTGTGGAAGATAGTGGTTGAAGTTTTGGAGGACAGTGTGGCTAGGAAGATAGGACTGAAAAAGAAAAGAAAAGAGAGTGAATTGGATTGTGCTAAAATGTGGTTGAAAGCTTCACAAGAAAGAAGAGAACAAATCCAAAAGACAAAAGATAGAAAGTTGAAAAGTGATGAGGCCGCCATTCAATTGAGATTTGAAAAAGAATTCAGGGTGCATAGTGGCATCCCATTCAATGATACAGCTGAGAGTGCTTATCAACAACAGCTTAAAAATGCGCTCCTCACTAATTTCCGCCCTGAAATAGGCAACTGGGTGAGGAAACATTTGGTGGAAGTGGATGTTGCAAGTGTGACAACAACTATGCAATGGGCCAGACATGCTGGAAAAGTGATCAAAAAAGGCAAAAGTTCTGATGTATTTCATCTAGATAATGATGATGATGAACTAGATGAAGATACAACAGTCTTCTTCCAAGGGTCCCAGCAGGTTAGAGGGAGAGGTAGAGGCCAACAAGGTCGCAGGCCGCCATATAATTCAAAACCCCCACGAGATTCTGACAACTGTTGGAACTGTGGGAGACGAGGACACTTCACACGAGAGTGTCGTTTTGCAAAACAATATCAATCAAAGGGTGGAGGAAGGAGCAGAAGAAAAGCCAAATTTTTAGCATGACAAGCTTCCTCCTCTTTGACCGCTTATGCTCATACAGAGAAAGAAAGAATAGATGCCCATATGACAGCAAAACATGTCATTGTCAGATTATTAGAATTTTTTTTTGATTATTAGAAGTCCTGTCCATCCAAGAAGTATGACAATGCTGTTTGTATGCCCAAATTACAAATGACTAGAGCTCAAATTGTGTTACACTGAAGTTAAAATATGCAAATCAAGTGGTAAAGAAATGCAACTTGCTTCTAGAAGATAAATAAATAAAATTAGAATGTGCTGTCCTCGTGTGCATGGGAGGGACCAGCTCATGATCGACCACAGGAAATGGCCAGCCTGTGACGAATCATTGTTGCTGGGAACTACCTTTTGCATGCGAGAGCTGTGCATGTGTGTGCGTATATGTTAAAATGATGAACATTGGCTAAAGTTTTAGTATAAAAAAAATTTTTTGCTAGACTCTGGTCTATCCAATTTGCACCGCAGAACAGAAATGATTTTGAAAGATAAAAATGAGAGGAAAAAGAGAGAAATCTGTTTGCAAGCAGAAACTAATCCACACTAGTGCATGTTAAGTGTCGAGCCCACATGAGAAATTCGAAGAAAAAAAAATGACAGAACATGCTTTCAGGAATTGGAAGAAGCTAAATTGTGAATTTAAGATTTTGCAATGCTACATTTAATAGGAATAATTGATTGGTTGTGTTATAAGAGTATGCAAAATTCTAAATGCAAGCTAAATCTGAGAGATTGAGTTCTTCAAATTTAAAAACAAAGAAAAAAATCATATTAATTTGCCAGTTGTTTGTTTTAGTTAAGTTTTTTAATTGGTGGATTGTTCTACCAGGAAACCTGAGTTGAAAATGATATATGAATGTTGTGTGGTGAGCTTGGATGAATTGGGACCAATGTGATAGAAAGACTCCTTTTTGGAGACTGTGTGAGATGCAAATGAACATTGATGAATGATAGCCTGAATGAAAAGAAATTACAGGTTGAATGGTTGAAGTTGTTGGTGACTACTATAGAAAATTAGTAGAGCGACTTTGATGAAAGAGTGATTTTGAGCAGGTTGAATGTTAGAAAGAAACACATAGCTTTTGGATTGATAATTAACTAGAAAAAAAACTGGAGAATCAGTAACACATGTAGAAGATGTGTGAACTGAGAAATTGAGAAGCGTTTTGGAAAGAAAGTCAAATTAAATAATGATGGAATCGTATGTAGTAAAGAACACATTCTCCCAAAAAGTTTGTCAAGGTGTGAGGCATGGGCGTTGCCAGGCCTCAAAAAGGGGGGGGGAGTGAGTAGGACAGATAGTGGAAGATAGTAATAATACAACACTTTATGACAATGAATTTTCGAATACATTTGGTGTTATATTGTGGTAATTTTTTTGTTCTACGAGGTGGGATCCAATTTCATTGGGGAGATTGAGAATTCACAGCACCATACTCTAAATCACATTTTTGAGCAAGCATGACAATAACATGTGAGAGGTCAAGACATACAGATCAGGGCTTGATGTGGAAAGCAGACCTCGATGAGTTGATCTTCAATAATGATACAGAAGACAACATACTGTCTGATTAAATTGGAACTATAGATAAAATGTAGCTCAAAAATAGGATGAGTTGCAGGATTTACGATATAAAAACGAGACCGCTGTTATTAGGAGAATTTGAAGTTTGGTAAACAAACATTACCAGCAAATTGATGGAAGCAGCTACATTTGGAGATAGTCTTACAAGTGTTCAAACCAGTCTGTCATTCTCAGTGTCAGAGTCCCTGAAACCCAATCCGAGACTTCGCCTGCAGCCGTGAACAACTACAAAATGGTGCCTGGCTCTGAAGCACCTTTGACCTTTGGCGAAGGACAAGAAAAGACTGCTGTTGTGCTTGGAGGAGGACAAGTACACTCCAGAGGAAATACAACATCCTCGGGGACGAGAAAAGACAGTGAAAAGCGGAGGAACTCACAATGATGAAAATTGACTCATTTGAACAATGGACTCATTCAAGAGTGATGGATGGGGTCGCTCTGAAGCAACAACAAAAGAACACCAACTTGATAGGGTGAAGTGCGGCAAAAAGATATGGACTTGGAGTGTCTGACAACCAAATCGCACTCCTTGCTACGGCGTTCCCAAATTTGGTGGAGCTTGGTTCAAAGTGGAAGGGAGGTTCATTGTGCACTGAGTTTGACAGAACTGAGGAGATTTGATAAATAAATAATTAAAAATTTGAAAAATACGTAGGGGTACAGATTATAATCAGAGATTGAACGGATTTGGATAAAACAAATAGGCTAAAACGGTAGGAAACAAGAGCAAGATCTTATATTTTGGCTCATCAAGCTTAAGACGTAGAGGTCGAGTTATATAAATTTTAGAACAGGACATTTGGCAGTCAGGAGGAAGCTAGGTTGCTCAATGTACCTACTCAATACAATAGTAAGTTTTTTTGCACCACAGTGGAGGTTGGATGGTCAGAAAGTTAGGTACGTTCAATTTTTGACATTCACACAATCATGCATAGGAGTCACAAGGCGACAGTTAACAAGACAATGACTGCAATAGGGGCCACCTACGACTGCACCGACATGAAAAAGTAGAAGTGAGAGAGCAGAGTATGGGATTATATGCTAAAACGTCTGCTATACAGTTACCAATAGGAGATTCTATCAAGAGAAGCTGCATGAGAGATGGATTAGAATCTCTTTGTCTGCGTGGGTGCGTGTGCGTGTGTGTGTGTGTGTGTTCACACCCTGTGTGGATGCGAGCGTGTGAGGAGAAAGAAGGCATGGGTAAGACAATCTCTTTTAAACCAGGAGGCAATAAATGGGAACGCCCCTGTCATAAATAGTTTTTGGTTAAAGGGAATCATTAGGAAGTGTTCAAACTCTTCCCGCAAACATTCCTATTTGCCAGTTAAATGGGCACTACAATTGACTACGAGAGTTGCAAACAACAGATGAAGAGCAGTCCTTGGCAGATTATATGATCAGGACGCTCAAACTGTGTCAAAGACAAATTTACTGCCGCTTGATCTTTCCTCCTCACAGGTCGACAACCCCATCAATCCAGGAGACTGGGTCTACATCGAGGTCATCAAAGGAAGGAACTGGGCCAGCCACGACGGGAGGGACCATTCCAAGTCTTGCTGACTACACATGTTGCACCCAAGGTTGCAGGACCCACAAATGCATTAACGACGACTGCTCTCCAGGAGGAAACTGGATGGGAGCTTTGGACATCACCGCTGTGTGCCAGGATGAGAGAGCCGTTTTCAAGGTGTAAGGGCTCTACTACCAACATGGCTGCACCATCGGACGGGACCTACTTCAGCCAGAAGTTCAGAGGCACTGCCCCACCTGCATCCTATGAGTGCACGTGCCTGTTCAGTACGGATCATGGTTTTGTGGTCACAGGAGTTGTCCGATGCTGCCTGCCAACTGGACAAGAGTGTGTGCGCCGGTGTGTGTGACAGACCTCACCTACAGACTAGAACATCATCAGCTGACGAAAACACGGGCACATATACAACTTCTTAGACGTGACAGTTGTGATAATGATAATGAGACGTGGATTGCGTAGATGCTGTTCTGTTGAGCATGTATTACGGAAACTTGTTGATTTGACCATCGAAAATGCTTCGCAAGTGATGGATACAATGATGTACTGTTTCTGTGTTTTTCTTTTTATTTTTTGTTATTCATAGCATTCTGGCCGCCTGTGGCAACGGGGCCGTGTAAGAATTTTCCTGCTAATAACATCTGGCCAGCAGGTTTTTCGCTTACACAATAAGTTTGATCTGGGGTGTTGAGGTAATGCCTCATCTTCACTGGAAAGTGTTGCTATCATTGTTTGTTGTTTTTATTTTTACCATTCTACTTTCTTCATCCCCTCCGCGAGTCGTCACCTTATCGTGGTGGAGGGGTTTGCGTGCCCCTATGATCCTAGGAGCCATGTTGTCGGGGGCTTCATGCCCCTGGTAGGGTCACCCATGGCAAACGGGTCCTAGGTGAGGGGCCAGACAAAGCGCGGCTCACAAGCCCCTTATGATGAGTGATATAAATGGACTTAGTTTTCCCTCGCCCGGACGCGGGTCACCGGGGCCTCCCTCTGGAGCCAGGCCTGGAGGCGGGGCTCGAAGGCGAGCGTCTGGTGGCCGGGCCTTCGCCCATGGGGCCCGGCCGGGCATAGCCCGAAATGGAAACGTGGGTCCCCCTTCCCATGGGCTCACCACCTGTGGGAGGGGCCGAAGGGGTCGGGTGCAATGTGAGCTGGGCGGCAGCCAAAGGCGGGGACCTTGGCGGTCTGATCCCCGGCTGCAGAAGCTGGCTCTTGGGACATGGAATGTCACCTCTCTGGCTGGAAAGGAGCCCGAGCTGGTGTGTGAGGCAGAAAGATTCCGACTAGATATAGTCGGACTAGCCTCCACACACAGTTTGGGTTCCGGTACAAGCCCTCTCGAGAGGGGCTGGACTCTCTTCCACTCTGGAGTTGCCCACGGTGAGAGGCGTCGAGCAGGTGTGGGTATACTTATTGCCCCCCGGCTGGGCGCCTGCACATTGGGGTTCACCCCGGTGAACGAGAGGGTAGCCTCCCTCCGCCTTCGGGTGGGGGGACGGGTCCTGACTGTTGTTTGTGTCTATGCACCAAACAGCAGCTCAGAGTACCCACCCTTCTTGGGGTCCCTGGAGGAAGTGCTGGATAGCGCTCCTTCTGGGGACTCTATCGTTCTACTGGGTGACTTCAATGCTCACGTGGGCAATGACAGTGAGACCTGGAAGGGCGTGATTGGGAGGAACGGCCCCCCTGATCTGAACCCGAGCGGTGTTCTATTGTTGGACTTCTGTGCTCGACACGGATTTTCAATAATGAACACCATGTTCAAACATAAGGGTGTCCATGTGTGCACTTGGCACCAGGACACCCTAGGCCGCAGTTCGATGATCGACTTTGTAGTCGTGTCATCGGATTTGCGGCCGCATGTTTTGGACACTCGGGTGAAGAGAGGGGCGGAGCTGTCAACTGATCACCACCTGGTGGTGGGTTGGCTCCGATGGTGGGGGAAGATGCCGGTCCGACCTGGCAGACCCAAACGCTCTGTGAGGGTCTGCTGGGAACGTCTGGCAGAATCTCCTGTCAGGAAGAGCTTCAACTCCCACCTCCGGCAGAGCTTTTCCCACGTCCCGGGGGAGGCGGGGGACATTGAGTCTGAGTGGACCATGTTCCGCGCCTCCATTGTTGAGGCGGCCGACCGGAGCTGTGGCCGTAAGGTCGTTGGTGCCTGTCGTGGCGGCAACCCCCGAACCCGCTGGTGGACACCGGCGGTAAGGGATGCCGTCAAGCTGAAGAAGGAGTCCTATCGGGCCGTTTTGGCCTGCGGGACTCCGGAGGCAGCTGACAGGTACCGGATGGCCAAGCGGAACGCGGCTTCGGCGGTTGCTGAGGCAAAAACCCGGGCGTGGGAGGAGTTCGGTGAGGCCATGGAGAATGACTTTCGGACGGCTTCGAGGAAATTCTGGTCCACCATCCGGCGTCTCAGGAGGGGGAAGCAGTGCAACGTCAACACTGTTTACAGTGGGGATGGCGTGCTGCTGACCTCGACTCGGGACGTCGTGAGTCGGTGGGGAGAATACTTCGAAGACCTCCTCAATTCCACCTACACGCCTTCCATTGAGGAAGCAGGGCCTAGAGACTCTGAGGCGGATTCTCCAATCTCTGGGGTCGAAGTCACTGAGGTAGTTAAAAAACTCCTCGGTGGCAAGGCCCCGGGGGTGGATGAGATCCGCCCAGAGTTCTTAAAGGCTCTGGATGTTGTGGGGCTGTCATGGCTAACACGCCTCTACAACGTTGCGTGGACATCGGGGACAGTGCCTCTGGATTGGCAGACTGGGGTGGTGGTTCCCCTCTTTAAGAAGGGGGACCGGAGGGTGTGTTCCAATTACAGGGGAATCACACTCCTCAGCCTCCCTGGTAAGGTCTATTCAGGGGTGCTGGAGAGGAGGGTCCGTCGGGAGGTCGAACCTCGGATTCAGGAGGAGCAGTGTGGCTTTCGTCCTGGCCGTGGAACAGTGGACCAGCTCTACACCCTCGGCAGGATCCTCGAGGGTGCATGGGAGTTTGCCCAACCAGTCCACATGTGTTTTGTGGACTTGGAGAAGGCGTTCGACCGTGTCCCTCGGGAGGTTCTGTGGAGGGTGCTTCGGGAGTACGGGGTGCCAAGCCAACTGATAAGGGCGGTTCGGTCCCTGTATCACCGATGCCAGAGTCTGGTCCGCATTTCCGGCAGTAAGTCGGATTCGTTCCCAGTGAGGGTTGGACTCCGCCAAGGCTGCCCTTTGTCACCGATTCTGTTCATAATTTTTATGGACAGAATTTCTAGGCGCAGCCGAGGCGTTGAGGGGGTCCGGTTTGGGGACCTCAGCATCGCGTCTCTGCTTTTTGCAGATGACGTGGTGCTGTTGGCTTCTTCAGGCCGTGATCTCCAGCTCTCGCTGGAACGGTTCGCAGCCGAGTGTGAAGCGGTCGGGATGAGGGTCAGCACCTCCAAATCCGAGTCCATGGTCCTCGATCGGAAAAGGGTGGAATGCCCTCTCCGGATCGGGGATGAGATCCTGCCCCAAGTGGAGGAGTTCAAGTATCTTGGAGTCTTGTTCACGAGTGAGGGGAGGATGGAGCGTGAGATCGACAGGCGGATCGGTGCAGCGTCGGCAGTAATGCGGACCCTGTACCGGTCCGTTGTGGTGAAGAGAGAGCTGAGCCAAAAGGCAAAGCTCTCAATTTACCGGTCGATTTACGCTCCTACCCTCACCTATGGTCACGAGCTATGGGTCGTGACCGAAAGAACGAGATCTCGGATACAAGCGGCCGAAATGAGTTTTCTCCGCAGGATGTCCGGGCTCTCCCTTAGAGATAGGGTGAGAAGCTCGGTCATCCGGGAGAGACTCGGAGTAGAGTCGCTACTCCTCCACGTTGAGAGGAGCCAGATGAGGTGGCTCGGGCATCTTATCAGGATGCCTCCTGGACGCCTCCCTGGGGAGGTGTTCCGGGCATGTCCCACCGGTAGGAGACCCCGGGGACGACCCAGGACGCGCTGGAGAGACTATGTCTCTCAGCTGGCCTGGGAACGCCTTGGGATCCCCCGGGATGAGCTGGATGAAGTGGCTCGGGAGAGGGAAGTCTGGGAGTCCCTCCTAAAGCTGCTGCCCCCGCGACCCGACCCCGGATAAGCGGAAGAAGATGGATGGATGGATGGATGGATGGATGGATGGATACTTTCTTCATTATACGTATATATGTTTTTTTCTTGCTTATCGTTGTTGTTTGGGGTGGCATAATCATATGATAAAACAGGAGGGAGATGTTAGGGTTTTCAGGTTAGTTTGATCCTATGATTATGTTGGAATGTAGACTGTAATAATTAAATCAATCACGTCTGGCCCTCACAATGTGATAATTGAATCAACCACGTCTGGCCCTCACAATGTGATAATTAAATCAATCACGTCTGGCCCTCACAATGCAGAGTCTGTTTCCCACAATAGTGTAAAACACCCCCTGCTCTGATCTTATCAGAGGCCGGGGGTTCACCAAACCTGTCAACTCCCACCCCCACTCTGTTCCTCCTAATAAATATGCCCTTGCAGGGAGGAGACTTTTAGACTTCATTCGATAATCGCTGTTCAGACAGCGACGAATGGACTCTCCACCTGCAGGTGTCTAAAAGAACTTGCCTTGTCTCTTGTGGTTCTTGCAAAATAAGTTGGAGTGAGCAAATCTCTAACAGGTGTTCTCTGGTCTGAAAGGAGGAGGAGGAGCCTCCCTCCTCCTCCTTTCAGACCAGAGAAAAGCTGATGGTAGTGTCAAACGCACCTCTTTCAATAAGGTGCCCCCGGCTTCCCGGTAACGTGTTTGTCTTAGCCGAGTAACTCAATTCGAGGCAAGACTTCGAAGTGACCGCATCGTATTGATGGCTCCCCGCTAATGTTTGAAGTTCTTATTATGTTACGGATATTTTTAGATGTCTTTGTTAAGACCTCAGGGATTTGTTTGTATAGCGCACCCTAGCACTAGTTTTGCCGAAGTAAATGTTGATATGGGTCCGTTCTACTTGGTCGCTCAAGCAGCGAGCCGACCAACTTGTTTATTCGAAAGAGAATCGAATTAATAAAAGTGTGACAATAATAGCATTTAAGGAGAAAATTAATGCACTTTACGTTATTAATTCTAACTTCTTATATGTAGATCTAGCACTTAACTGTCGGAGTGCTTCACCCCACTTGATTGCTTTAAAAAGAATAACAACTTTCTTAAAACGAATAAAAATGTCTTACTCTATTTAGATTTGCCCAGTAATTAATTTGGAAGGCAAGTCTATTTTTCGATCGTGTCCTGTTTAACTTTTGACGCGGCCCGACAAAATTAAGAACTGGGCCGCGCCCGACGGACAATCGAAATACTTTTATCCTTCACCAACTCAAATGATCTATTTTAACCATTGTCGTTATTTTATTTAGAGGAAGTAAATTTTCAAACGAATTCACTTTTGACGAAATTCACTCTTCCCTTAAATATCTACGAAAGTTATTTAATTCTCTAACATGTTCGGAGTTACTTTTTACGCGGCCCGTCAAAAGGGGAAACGGGCCTGCGCCCTTCAAATAATTAAATTACTTTCAGTTCTACACCAAACCAATAATCCGATTCAAACACTTCCGTTAATTTATTCAGACGAAGCAAACTTTCAAACGGATTGAAATTCACTCGTGTCTCAAATAACTACGAAAGTTATTCAATTCTCTAAAATTGTCTGATGTTACTTTTATTTATTACGGTCCTATGTTATACCATAATAACCCCCCGCACATTAATCAAATTGTCAAATCAACCCCGAACCATCGATTGTACATTCAGTACAAATCAGCGCACAACAAAGTAGATGAATATACACAACACATTTATTGAAGAAACATGAAATAGAATTACAAATCTTAATCACTCCAGAAACCGAACAATTTCACCCACTGATACCCGTGTTAATAAAATCATTCAATCTGATTTAAACACTTCCTTTAATTTATTCAGTCGAAACAACTTTCGAACGGATCGAAATTCACTCGTGGCTCAGATAACTACGGAAGTTATTTAAGTCTCTAACTTGTTCGGAGTTCCTTTTTACGCGGCCCGTCTAAAAGGGGAAGCGGGCCTGAGCCTTCGGTTGCATATTCAGTACAAATCCGCGCACAACAAAGTAAGTAATATACAAAACACATTTATTGTAGTAACATGGAATAGAATTACAAATCTCAATTACTCCAGAAACTGAACAATTTCACTCACTGATACCCGTGTTAATAAAATCATTCAATCCCAGAACAATTCGATTGCAAAACACAGTTCATAAAAAAGGGAAGAGGTAAATACCAGCTGCGTGCTATTTTTGGTGGAAGCAAAATCGAGTGATCAGTTCGATCTTGCTTCTAAAATCCAAATTAGAGAAACAGGCTGGCCACGAGGAAGCCGGCGGCCCGATGACTATTCCCCCCTCTCGCTAAAATACATAAAAACGGTCATCCTCACCGATTTCTCCTATAAAGTTGTCCAGTCCAATTTTTGGGAGTAAATCCAAGTTAATTTCAGTCCAGCGATCCTGCGTCTCACACAAAGATCTTTGGGACTTTGGAAAAAAAATCTTGAAACTCCTCCGGGCCTCTTCACGTATGAGCGCTCTTTTGGGGGAAAAAGCCCTGAAGCTGCTCCTGCAGGACCTTTTATAGACCTCTCCGTCCCCCCCCTCCCCTTTCTTTTCTCCTGTACTTTCCCTATAGGGTAAGACTGCCCAGTTTTCCCACGCCTATAGAAGGGACTGGCCAGCTTTCTCACGCCTATAGAGGGAACTGGCCAGTTTTCCCACGCCCATAGAGGGAACTGGCCAGTTTCCCCACGCTTGGTTATCTGTGGCCTTCAGCAGCTGTTTCCGCCCTGACCACGCAGTACTTTCCACCAAATGCACAGCTAGTGGTAAAACCTTTCACTTCCCCTTTTCTTCTCTTTCTGTTACATGAAAATAACTTTTTAAAGTTACGCTTCAATTAACTCTGAAATAAAAATCCAAACCCTTGACCTACTTTTCTAAACAATTTATGTCACGCCACTATTCTCATAGTGACGGGTTTCTTGATCGAATTGACAAATAATATTGCTTAAAGCGGTTACAGAATACATTTTTAGCCAAGCAAAGAAATAAAAAAATAAGAATCACATTTGTGCTTCTCCAAACAATTTATGTCACGCCCCTATTCTCATAGTGACGGGTCTCTTGATCGAATTGACAAATAATATTGCTTAAAGCGGTTACAGAATAAATTTTTAGCCAAGCAAGGAAATAAAAAAAAAATAAAAATCACATTTGTGCTTCCATGCGTGACTCACACTCTGACACCGTGTTCCTTTTTTATATCTATTTTAACCGGTTCAGCTTATTCTGGCCCCTCTTTTGGGCTCACGTTTTGGTCTGGCGCCATCTTTTGGACAAATTTGGAATTTCAGCTCTGCCAATTTATTCCTGTGAACAATCCATATTCTACCATTTGCACCATCTCTACCCCCATGTTACATGACACCCCCTCTTTGGATTGAAAACAGGTATAAATTATCCCTGATCCCCAAGAGCGACACAGCCATGTCGTCGTCTTCGTCTGAGATATTCACAACCTCAGCGGTCGTTGAAGTAGGGCAGGCCGCTGCCATGTCTCCCTGTCGGGCGATCTCTGCGAGGGCGTTGATCAGGCGCGACAACCGACCAGCAGCGTTGTCGTCGTCAGCGTGGTTCTCCACGGCGAGGGCTCTCAGCTCCGGTGGTGTTGAACCCCCTGTGGCCACACTCTTGACATCTGCATCCTCATTTTCAGCCTCGCTCCTGCGTCCTCCGTCTCGAGCCTCATCGTCGTCCTCAGACTCAGAAGGAGCTGCATCCACATCCAGCGGGCTTATCAGCCGTACGGGGCTGATGGGTGAGTCGAGGGGAGGATCGTCATTGTAGCCAGGCCCTCCATACGCACGGCTGCCGTCTGGATCCCGACGCCCCATGCAACCCTCGCATGGCTCTCTGCACCGGACGTAAGACCCATCCAGGGTCCAATGTCCAACACACCGTCCTCCTCCCCGACGCGCAGGCCGGACAAGCCCCACAGGGGCCTCGCTGGGCATCTCCATAGGTCGGTGTAATCCATATCCTGCGTTTGGGTGCGTGTAAAAGTCAGCCGAGAGAAAGCGATGAGGAGCGCTCACTCCCGTCCCGAACACACGTGCACGAGCTAATTTGGCCAGCCCGTACATCCATGGTTGGTCCGATCTCCCATTGTGAAAAGAACACCATTCGTGTCAAAATGGTAATTCGACACTGGTGGCACACCATGGCATCCAATACTTTGACTGGAAGCTTGTCCTCATTTCTCTGGGCAAATTCCAGCTCTCTTACTTCGGTGGTCAGTACAGATGGCATCATGAAGCCTACTCCCGACCACATAGTAGGCAACAGGTTGGGTGTCAAACAAATGACACAAGCTTCGTCGACCCATGTCCAGTGAAAATGTTCTGGTCCACTGGGTGTGCAACCCCGCTTGGCCAATCTCACCAGATTTAGGGCCCTTCCGGTCTGGATCCCATTTAGTGTTCTTCTTACGATGACCGCACCTTTGTGTGCGGCCATGCGCACGAAGGCCGGGATTGTTCCGTGGTCCGTTGCCATATGTTATTTGAATTACTTCTTGGCTTGATTCGGGTCAGCCGATAACGGCTTCAGCTGTTCAACTCCTTGGATACCTTTCTTCTTTAGTCGTACTGTGTTTCTATCCAAAACTTCACTAACGATGTCCGAGCAGTCGTACTTGGCCTTCACTGCCGTGTTGCTGTTCAGGTCCCTCGACTTGATCCACACCTTCTGTCCAACGCTGAACCGACACTTCTCCTTATTCTGGGACGAGCCGTCTTGGGTTCTGCCCACTTCTTGTGACACAAAGAGTCGTTGGTTCAGCTCTTCGGACGGGGAGGGCCGGCTGCTTCTGCTCCTCCCGTTCAGGTCCGCAACCAAATCAAGCAGTTTAGTACTCCACTCTTTTCCGTTAGCGTTTTTTCCCAACCAGGTTTTGACCAGACCAATAGTTCTTTCTGCCACCCCATTTGCTTGTGGTGTATAAGGAGGCGAATAGACTCTGACTATTCCCCACCTACGAAACCATTCGTCCACCTGGGCGTTTTTGAAATGTGTTCCATTGTCTGTTCTCAACTCTTTTGGGATTCCTAGCCACATGCACCCATCTTCCAGTGTCTTGATCACACTGTTTGCATTGGCTTTTCTCACTGCTTTCAGCCCGACGTGTCCTGACATCGAGTCTACCAGCACAACCAGGTATTTCTCACCCTTTGCGCCACTTATTCCCATGGGGCCAGCCACGTCCATACAAACCGAGCCCCACGGCACAGTACTCCTAATCGTCAATCCATCCGTGCATCGTCCTCTTCGCCCTGCGTTGTATTTGTTGCACGGATTACAATCCCGCAGGACCGCACGAATCGTCCGGTCAGGGACCCAGAGTTCCAGCATCTCTAACTTTTTTCGCGTAGGCAGTGGACCCGCGTGGCCTAGTGCTTCATGCACTGCCGACACGACTTGCCTCACGCTCTCATCTGGGACCACTTTTCCGCGTGGGGTCTTGTCCCATTTTTCTGCTCCTACAACTATTATTCTTCTTTCCTGGACGTATCGATCAACTTCGTTATTACCTCTCCAATGAGCTCCTTCCTTCACATGAGATTTCTGGTGAACCACATCCAGACTCAAATTTAGCCGTAACTCGGCTATCTTTTTCCACACTTCATAGTGGGCCACTAGTTTTCCTTTCGCGCCCTCAAAGCCATTCTCTTCCCAAATGGCTAGGTCGAATTTGAGAGCTTGCGCGCAATAATGACTGTCAGTTATAAGTCTTACGCGTCCAGCGTGACTTTTTTCCGCTTCTAACAGTCCTTCCAGCACTGCCGTGGCCTCTCCTGCTTGCGCGCTGCCGGGTGTCTTTCCTTTGCGGCGGCAACGCTCCACTCCATTTTGCTTCAGAATAAAACCCCAGTGGGCATTCTGCTCTCCTTCCTTTTTTGACCCATCGGTGTATAGAGTCCATTCGTAGGGCTTCTCTTCATCCATACTCTTTTTGAGTATCGGCTTCTTTGTGGAGGTTGTAGTTGGTCCAATTTCCAAGTCGGGGTCCAGTAGGATGTCTTCCCATCTGCCCCATCGAATGTTGGTCGCTTTAGTGCTCTCGATTGTAGTCTTTCTTAGAAAACGATGCACGTTACTTCCCGTCTGGACTTTGATACCTTGTCCTTGGGCCAGGTCTTTTAAATTACTCCAGTACCTTGCCAACACTGCAAGTTCTTTCTCCTCCTGGGGGAATTTTTTCTCGACGCTGGACAGGGTGTAGGTCCACAAGGCCACCAAACCGGCACCTTCGTTGCTGACCGACACCATTGCATCATTTTCTTCGCACTGCACCTTTGCGACCAGTCTTACTGTCAAACTTCGTGGCTCAAGCCGCACGGCTTCTCGGACGGCCTGTTTCAAATTATTCAAGTTCTGATTGTCACTGTCTGACCACTGCCACTTGGTTGGTTTTTGGCCCTCCGGAGTTTTCTTCAAGCGGCCGTACAGTGGCCTTGCATGCTTCTGATAGTGAGGAACATGATCCCGCACATAATTGCACAGTCCAAGTATTCGCTGCAACTCTGTTTCTGATCTCGGGGGCGAGATCTGTTCGATTTTCTGTCGAAATCCTTCTGAGATTCCTAAGTTCTCAGTCACTTGGAATCCCAAGTAATCCACTTAGAATCGGGCTAGTTGGCATTTCTTGAGATTCAGCTTGAGACCGGCAGCGGAGACTCGTTCCACCACTTTCTGCAGCAAGTCCAAATGTTCCTCCTCTTCGTCATTTGAAACAAACACATCATCGATGTACACCGTAACATCCAAACCACTCAGAACTTGTAAAACCGCTGATTGAAACACATTTGGGGAGTTTTTGTATCCTTGTGGCAATCTTTGCCACACGTATGATTTCCCTTTGTGCGTGAATGCTGTTTTTCCTTGTGATGTTTTGGCCAGTCGTAGTGAAAAGAACCCGTTTGCTAAATCAATGCATGATTTGTATTTCTTCACTCTTAGAGTCTTTAGGGATGCCTGGGGATTCATGAGGCTCGCTCGATTAGCCACCGTCCGGCGGTTAAGAGCTTTAAAGTTTATAACTGGCCTCCATCCTCCCCCAGACGCCTCTGGTTTTTTCACTGCCTGAATTGGGCTGTTGGTCACTGGATTTGATTCTTCCCGAATGATGCCAAGCTGTAGAAGTTCCTTCACGATTGTTTCCATTTCAGCCACTGCCTCGGGATTCAAGGGATATTGTCTCACCGGTGGATGCACTCCTCCTTCAATTGTGTGGATGTATTTTGATCCAAGGTCACCACAGTCGTTCTTGAAATGCGCCACAGTTGCCTTCTCCAATATAGCGGTCAGTTTCTGCTTCCCATCTGGAGACAGGTCGCTGTTTTGGACCAATTGGATCCGGACGGAATCCACATCCACAGGTTTGTACCATTCATTCAGTGGCATGGTTTTAGTTGGACCCACTCGGACTGTTTTTGCTTTGATGTTTTCCAATCTTGCTTTTACTGGCTGACGCTGATGTGCTGGTTTTGTCAGATCTTCGGCGTCTCTCAATGTCAGTAAATTGCGGGGCCCTTTCACCCAAACGATTCTTTTCCAGACTCCAATCGGCATGCTGGTCACTGATCCATCTGCCATCATAACAGTTAGGTGTCCTATCACTTTCAAGGCTTTGCGGGTCATCGACACCTCGGCTCCGGTATCTACTAAATACGGAGCTCCATCAATATCAGTGTAGAGATTGTCTCCCTCTCTGTACACGCCCGACAGGGTGACCCGCGCCTCCTTTTTACTTATTTTCTGGGCCCAGCAGGGGCCGCAGCCTTGCGAGCCTCTGCCAGGGCCTTTCTTTCTTCTGGTGACATTTTGTCATACACATCTTTTGCCACATAACCAGTTGAATTCACTTTGCCATAAAGTGGTTTGGGATTATCTTGGGTGTTTTGTCTCTTATTTTCATTAGATTTTTGCCCCTTCTCATAAGTTGGTCGTGGTGGTGGTTTCCGACCTGCTTGTGTATCTTCTGTGCGAGTGCGAGTGCTGCCCGATGGATTCGGCTTTTGTCTCTCCATGTAGTGTTTTGTTACTCTGTCCCATTTCTTTATGGATTCTTCGATTCGTGCCAGAGTTGCCTCCGCACCCAGCTTCACAAAAATGGTGTCCTTGTCCTCGGTAACTGCTCTCAATACTCGCACGTATCTGTTTGGGCTTATCACTTGCTTCAACTTATGCCACACATTCAGCAAGGTGAGACCCTGCTTTAATGCTTCTTTAGCTCTGGTTATATGTGCATCTTCGTCATCTTCTTCATCATCCACCCACCTCTGGTAGGCATCCTGGGCTGTCTCATCCCTTCCAATGGGCTCGGCTGTAATATATTGCAGCCACAACTTCTTTGACAACTATCCGCCCGGACTGTCTTTGATTACCAGCCAGGTTGCCAATAAATATTCTTTGATGCTTTCCTTTTGGTACTTTACGCGTACCATTCCTTTTAGAGTTTTAAAGGCTCGTGTCTCTCTTTCCAGGTCATTTCCGGGCATCCCTGTATTTTCCAGATAAGTCGCTCCCAGTTGCGTGGTGCTCGGCTGAGCTTGTTGGGTGAAGTTTCCAATTATGTTGGTTTGTGTGGACATTGCGGGATTAACAGTGTGTGTGTCCAAATCTTCACACGCTCTCAGTTCTGCTTGAGCGGCATCATACACACCCTGCTTCATCCTCCGCAACAATACGTCATACATTACGGTCACAAAGCCTTCCCTAAAATTTTTTGTCAAATCTGTGTAACTTACCAGGGTGTGGTAGGCTGGTGTGTTTAACACATTCATTGCCTCCCTGTAAGTTAGTTTCACCGGGATATCTATATTTCTTTCTATTTTTTCCCACCAGGCTGGCGGGAAAGGGTATTCTTTCTGTCTGACTTCTGGGATGTAAGTTTTCCTTCCATCCTTGGTTTCCACCCATCCTAATTGAACTTCCCTTGCCAGCCTTTCCGAAGCCCGGAAGATGCTTAGCACTGGCTGTTGCTTCTTGGCTCCTTTCCGGGTTGCTCCTAGCACAACTCTCGGTGGGGGGTCATTAAGATCAGGAGGGACCACTGCCGACATCACCGAAGCCTGATTTTCCTCTTCGGAAACCACGTCATCACTTGAGGTGGCCGCCTCCCTGTCTTCTCCCTCTTCATCATTATCACCCTCTTCCTCGTTGGATGTATGAGCATGTTCAGTGGCCCCAACTTCGGTGTTCCTTGATTCTATTTGTTGACGTGGGCCCTGAACTGTGGAGGGTCTAATTTTGGGAGTAGACGTCAGGCGTGCTCGGTAAGAGGTACCAGCCACTTCTCGGTTTGATTTTAAAACCACTCTCCTCTCCCTTTCAATTCTTCTCCCTCTTTCCTGAGGTGGTTTCCCTGGAGCCGGGACCTCGGTTGGTGCCGGATCCGGCCCCCCTGGTTTGGTTATCTCTGGGTTGATTTCGTTGGCCACGGTCTCGTCCTCATCCCCTGTTGTTGGGGATGGTGTCCTTGACCGTACGGTCCTCACTTGCAATACTGGAGTAGAACTTGAGGCTGCCACTTTTTCCTCTTCTGTTCGAATTGCTTTGACCGATGGATGGGGCAGGACTGTCAACTTCTGTTGTGTTTGCTGTTCCATATTCTGCTCTTTCCGAGCCACCAGTAGCGCTTGGTCATATGTGGCTTCCAGAGCTACTAATTCCCTCTCTCTTCTTTGAGAGGTTGATATTGCCAACACAAACTCCAGCCCTTCCACTGCTGTGATCGGGGTGGCTATCTGCAGCTTATAAGCCCCTGCAATTGCTGTTTCTGCAATTTTCCATGACATCCGTCCAGATCTGACGCCATTCACTTCCGTAACTATTCTTCTGGCTCCTCTTTCGATGGCAGCATCCACCGCTTTCTCCAGAATTCTTGTCATCATCTTCAGATAGTCCTGCTGGTCCAGGTCTGCCCTCCACTTTTGCACGACGGCATGTATTATCATGTGGTATTTTGATCTTCCCCCACTTGTGAAGATGAAAGTAAGATCCTCCGGGTCATGCTCCATTTGTCGTCTTGCATCCTGTAGGTCCTCAATATATTTTTCACCGGCCATCAATCTCAGTCGTGAATCAAAGGTCTGGTTCCATGCACGGAATTTGTCGTTGGTGAAAACAATGAGGGCGTCTCCTGTCAGTGACCAAATATCTCCGACAAACTGGCACATCCACACTCCATTACCCACAATCACTTTCTTGGTTGATTCTTCCGGCAAAGACGGTAGGGGGTCTTTTCTAAAGAGGAGATTAAGCTTCGGTGCAAGGGCGCCTCCGCGCCTGGTGTCCTTGGCCTCCCACACCTCCTCTGTGTCCTTGCTAGTGCCCAGTCCTTCTTCTCCGTTAGGCACTTCCTCTTCTTCTTCACTGGAGAATACCGGTTGATCAGTCTTTTTCTCCAAAATACTTCTCATCTTCGCCAGGTGCTGCAGGCACTCGTAATAGCGAGGCACTGCCTTCACTTCTCCAGGTAATGGGGTTGCAAGCTCGCTCTCGATGCCAGCTTCGTTGGTCAGCATTTTCACTATTGAGTCCAAATCTGTACTTGTGCTTATTAATTTTCTCATATTACATTCCTCCACCATTTTTGCCCCCCATTCACACCAGTCAGGTGCTTCTCTTCGAGTGTAGCCCCTTTCAGGGTGGGCTGACACTATTATTGATAGTCCATCTTCTCTTGGTTGCTCGGCAAAAAATCTTCCATCCCTTTCGATGGCTTCTTTCATCCGCGTCGAGAGGCATCCCACCTCTATCGACGGGTTTGATCCCACTATGTACTCAGTCCATTTCTGAGGCCACTTCTCTAAGCCTCCTCCATACAATATTACACATGCTGGTTCTTCATGTCGTCTTGGAGAGTCTGGATTAGACCCCTCCTTTCCGGTTCCTTTCATAGGATTTCCAGGTTCGGGATCCGATCTCCTTCCACCGCTAGCCATCTTTTCAATGAATAGCAGTTTCTCTAGTTGTAGGGTCGAGCTGTCTCCTTTCGAAGCCTTTCCGTGTGCACTCGGAACAGGGTCGATTCAGCTCTTAGTTACTCAGCGGCACCCTTTGCGTCGCCTCTACTCAGAACACCAATATGAGAACTTTTGCCTCGCTTATTGATGCTCTCAACGGCGGGATGCACTTCTTTTTCTTTTTCTTTTTTCCCCACCAGGTTTTCTACTGACAGGAAATTCTAACAAGGGTACATTCAATTGCAAATTCTAATTCAAACGTTATTGTAGCGAACAAGAAATGACGACTAATCATCAGCCCGAAGCCACTCAGCCTTTCAATTCTTGGGAACCTGTAAGTCACAGAAGGTCTCCAACAGTTAAGAATCATGTACCATACAAGCCTTAGAAGAATTATCTTGGCTGTTTTTCTTCTGCCTGGAGAGTAAGTACAGTTACTACTCCTGGTCAGCCTTTATTGTAGTCTTCAACAGCAGGAAAAAAAAAAAAAAAGAGAAAAGGGCAGAAAGAAGAAAAATCCTTTTGTGAGTTCAGCGGTCAAAAATCTGTAATCCTCTGATGCGTCCGGGAACAAAAATCTTTGTAATCCACACTGGTGTCCGGGAACAAGAGAATTTGTAATCCACACAGGTGTCCGGGAACAAAAAATTTGTAATCCACACAGGTGTCCGGGAACAAGAGAATTTGTAATCCACACAGGTGTCCGGGAAAAAAAATTGTAATCCACACAGGTGTCCGGGAACAAAAAATTTGTAATCCACACAGGTGTCCGGGAACAAAAAAAAAAAAAAATTGTAATCCACACAGGTGTCCGGGAACAAAAAAATTGTAATCCACACAAGTGTCCGGGAACAAAAAATTTGTAATCCACACAGGTGTTCGGGAACAAAAAATTTGTAATCCACACAGGTGTCCGGGAACAAAAAAAATTGTAATCCACACAGGTGTCCGGTGTTAGGGTTTTCCAGGTTATCTTTATCGTAGGATTATGTTGGAATGTAGATTATAATGATTAACCAATCTTGTCTTGCTCTCACAACGTAGTAAAGTAAAGTGGTTGCTTCCTCTGCTTGAGTGACCAGCTGCAGAGGAAGCAATCAAAGTTGTTCTGTTTCCCACAACATCGTAAAACACCCCCTGCTCTGATCTTACCAGAGGCCGGGGGTTCACCAAACCTGTCCACTCTCACCCCCACTCTATTCCTCCTAATAAATATGCCCTTGCAGGAAGGAGACTTTTCAGACTTCATTCGATAATCGCTGTTCAGACAGCGACGAATGGACTCTCCACCTGCAGGTGTCTAAAAGAACTTGCTTGTCTCCTGTTTGGTTCTTGCAAAATAAGTTGGAGTGAGCAAATCTCTAACATCCGGGAACAAAAAAATTGTAATCCACACAGGTGTCCGGGAACAAGAGAATTTGTAATCCACACAGGTGTCCGGGAAAAAAAAATTGTAATCCACACAAGTGTCCGGGAACAAAAAATTTGTAATCCACACAGGTGTCCGGGAACAACAAAAAAAAAAAAATTGTAATCCACACAGGTGTCCGGGAACAAAAAATTTGTAATCCACACAAGTGTCCGGGAACAAAAAAATTGTAATCCACACAGGTGTCCGGGAACAAGAGAATTTGTAATCCACACAGGTGTCCGGGAAAAAAAATTGTAATCCACACAGGTGTCCGGGAACAAAAAATTTGTAATCCACACAGGTGTCCGGGAACAAAAAATTTGTAATCCACACAAGTGTCCGGGAACAAAAAAATTGTAATCCACACAGGTGTTCGGGAACAAAAAATTTGTAATCCACACAGGTGTCCGGGAACAACAAAAAAAAAAATTGTAATCCACACAATGTGTCCAGGAACAACGAAATCTTGCAAGGGAGAAATGAAGGTTTATTATAAAGTTAAATTGAGAAAGAAAAAGGAAAAGGAAGAGGGGAGACAAGTCTTCTCTTTTTATCTTTCAAAATAAAAAGGCCTCTCTTCAGTCGGTCTCCTAATTGGTTGCCTTCTCTTTGGCCTTGGTTTTGGCATGAAATCTAAAACATTTGCAGGCTCCTCGTCGACTGGTTCATCTTCTTTATTTATACCCAATATCCGTGCCCATGTACCGGCCCCGCTTTCTTTTGCAAGTTCTGCCGCATACTCTGCGTATACTACAAACATTACTTTCAGCACCCCATACAAGTACAAGCTGTGAAGGATCTCCTCCTTACTCATGCTTAAAGTAATGTGCTGAGGGGTGACGGTCACCGTTTACCATGACACAATACAGTTCTAATCCTCCCGTGCTATCAAGGTTCTTTTCTAGGAAACTCTATTCCTTAAAGAGACTGTACTTATGTCACTCAAGGCCGTTCTGACATTTATTTGTATCAGTGAGCGGAATTAAGACAGTTTCTGGGAAGAAAAAACTGAAAAACTCCACACAGGTTCGTTTTGGAGCTGTGAGCAAAACAAAAAAATAAATGTTCTTCTATTGTCTTATTTTTATTTTTTTTCTAAACTTTTAATCACAACCCCCCTCCTACTCGTTGGGCGCCAAAATGTCAAACGCACCTCTCGGATTAAGGTGCCCCCGGCTTCCCGGTAACGGGTTTGTTTTAGCCGGGTTCGGAGAGTCGTCCGCAATCTAACCACCCGAGTTAAATTAACTCCACCGGAATCAATCTAATTTCTGTACGACGCCAATCCCTCTCAAGTCACCCGAAGCTCGTGCCGAGTAACTCAATTCGAGGCAGGACTTCGAAGTGACCGCATCGTATTGATGGCTCCCCGCTAATGTTTGAAGTTCTTATTCGTTACGGATATTTTTTAGATGTCTTTGTTAAGACCTCAGGGATTCGTTTGTATAGTGCACCCAAGCACTAGTTTTGCCGAAGTAAATGTTGATACGGGTCCGTTCCACTTGGTCGCTCATGCAGCGAGCCGACCAACTTTTTTATTCGAAAGAGAATCGAATTAATAAAAGTGTGACAATAATAGCATTTAAGAAGAAAATTAATGCACTTTATATGATTAATTCTAACTTCGTACACGTAGATCTAGCACTTAACCGTCGGAGTTCTTCACCCCTCTTAATTGCTTTAAAAAGAATAACAACTTTCTTAAACCGGATAAAAATGTCGTGCTCTATTTAGATTTGCCCAATAATTACTTTAGAAGGCAAGTCTATTTTTTGATCGTGTCCCGTTTAACTTTTTGACGCGGTCCGACAAATTTAGGAACTGGGCCGCGCCCGACGGACAATCGAAATACTTTTATCCTCCTCCAACTCCAATGATTTATTTTAACCGTCGTCGTTATGTTATTTAAAAAAAAAAAATGAATTTTCAACCGAATTTACTTTTAACGAAATCCACTCTTCCGAAAGTTATTTAATCCTCTAACTTGCTCGGAGTTACTTTTTACGCGGCCCGTCTAAAAGGGGAAGCGGGCCTGAGCCTTTCAAATAGTTAAATAACTTTCCGTTCTACACAAAACCAATAATCTGATTTAAACACTTCCTTTAATTTATTCAGACGAAACAACTTTCGAACGGATCGAAATTCACTTGTGGCTCAGATAACTACGGAACTTATTTAAGTCTCTAACTTGTTCGGAGTTCCTTTTTACGCGGCCCGTCTAAAAGGGGAAGCGGGCCTGAGCCTTCGGTTGCATATTCAGTACAAATCCGCGCACAACGAAGTAAGTAATATACAAAACACATTTATTGTAGAAACATGGAATAGAATTACAAATCTCAATTACTCCAGAAACTGAACAATTTCACTCACTGATACCCGTGTTAATAAAATCATTCAATCCCAGAACAATTCGACTGCAAAACACAGTTCATAAAAAAGGGAAGAGGTAAATAACAGCTGCGTGCTATTTTTGGTGGAAGCAAAGTCGAGTGATCAGTTCGATCTTGCTTCTAAAATCCAAATTAGAGAAACAGGCTGGCCACGAGGAAGCCGGCGGCCCGATGACTATTCCCCCCTCTCGCTAAAATACATAAAAACGGTCATCCTCACCTAATTCCTCGTTTAAAGTTGTCCAGTCCAATTTTTGGGAGTAAATCCAAGTTAATTTCAGTCCAGCGATCCTGCGTCTCACACAAAGATCTTTGGGACTTTGGAAAAAAAATCTTGAAACTCCTCCGGGCCTCTTCACGTATGAGCGCTCTTTTGGGGGAAAAAGCCCTGAAGCTGCTCCTGCAGGACCTTTTATAGACCTCTCCGTCCCCCCCATCCCCTTTCTTTTCTCCTGTACTTTCCCTATAGGGTAAGACTGCCCAGTTTTCCCACGCATATAGAAGGGACTGGCAAGCTTTCTCACGCCTATAGAGGGAACTGGCCAGTTTTCCCACGCCCATAGAGGGAACTGGCCAGTTTCCCCACGCTTGGTTATCTGTGGCCTTCAGCAGCTGTTTCCGCCCTGACCACGCAGTACTTTCCACCAAATGCACAGCTAGTGGTAAAACCTTTCACTTCCCCTTTTCTTCTCTTTCTGTTACATGAAAATAACTTTTTAAAGTTACGCTTCAATTAACTCTGAAATAAAAATCCAAACCCTTGACCTACTTTTCTAAACAATTTAAGTCACGCCACTATTCTCATAGTGACGGGTTTCTTGATCGAATTGACAAATAATATTGCTTAAAGCGGTTACAGAATACATTTTTAGCCAAGCAAAGAAATAAAAAAATAAAAATCACATTTGTGCTTCTCCAAACAATTTATGTCACGCCTCTATTCTCATAGTGACGGGTCTCTTGATCGAATTGACAAATAATATTGCTTAAAGCGGTTACAGAATAAATTTTTAGCCAAGCAAGGAAATAAAAAAATAAATAAAAATCACATTTGTGCTTCCATGCGTGACTCACACTCTGACACCGTGTTCCTTTTTTATATCTATTTTAACCGGTTCAGCTTATTCTGGCCCCTCTTTTGGTCTCACGTTTTGGTCTGGCGCCATCTTTTGGACAAATTTGGAATTTCAGCTCTGCCAATTTATTCCTGTGAACAATCCATATTCTACCATTTGCACCATCTCTACCCCCATGTTACATGACATCTCCATAGCCGTTTTCTCTGCCATTTTGACCTTGTGTGGATGTTGTTGCATCCCTTGTCTCCGATCCCTAATTAACAGACTAATTACAACTGCTATCTCTCCACCAGCTGAGACTTTCCCATTGCTCCAAAGGGATGACCTTTCGATCGACGCGGGTTCCTTCTCTAGTGACGACCCGGTCGGCGACTCTATTGTGGTAAACCTGTCCGGTTTGTTTCTTGACCCTAGCTTTGCCGATTATGACTCAGTTTCCTCCTGAGTGTAAGTTAGTTCTTGCGAAATGTGATCCCTTGGCTGAAAATCGTTTTGAAGTGGCCATATGGGTGATGGGTTGTTCTCCGGGTACTTATGATAAGACAGGGGGGAATTGTTAGATAAATTGTATATATATGTTATCATGCGTTCCCTAATGAGTACTTATTAATAAAGTTATTGCGCAGAATGCTTGCTGTTTCTTCTTGCAGACATCACCCAGTCCACAACAAGTCAAACGATGCTGTCTGGAGCTTCCTGACCTTCTCCAAGAAAGTTGTTGATGTCTGCACATGTCATTTTGTCTATGCACTCTTTTCACATGACTACTTTGTTTCCCATTGTATTTTGTCCTTGCGCACTTTTCGTTTCTCATGGGATCCTGTCTGCGACTTCTAGTTTCACATAGAATCTCGTTTCTTCTCTCATGAGACAAAGCCCACGCTTTCCCCCCCACCTATCAGGGGCTAGTCTCACATTGTAGGTAGGGCATTCCTAAATAAAAAGAGAGGAGTGTAAACAAGACCTTTAGTGTATTTTGGATTGCTGTAAGTCTGGATGCACTCCTCGCGAGAAAAGACTCAACATTCTGTCTCACTGGTTTTGTCTGCTGATCCTTTTGCTGAATCTGAACCTAACAGCCGCTGTTATTTTTTTCCTTTGTCTTGTTGCTTTGCTTTGATGGCTTTTAACTTTCGCACTTACTGGCTTTCTTTGTGGCGCCGTTGTGTGGCAGCCTTATAGGAGCCTATTGAGTTGCGCTCATGTCATCTTTGTGTCTTTTATATACCCGCTCTGTGGTATGAATATTGCTGGGGCCTGAATATCCCCACCCCCGGGATCTATAAAGTTTCAATGAATCAATGAATGAATCAATCAATGAATCAATCAATGAATCAACCAATGAACGAAAGAATCAATCAATCAATCAATCAATCAATCATCTGACTTAGCTCCCACAATAGCTCCTACAAGATGTCTCTTAGCTGGCTCGTATCTTTGTTTGTTAGCCTTGGAAACTCCTCTATTTTGTTTAGCAGTGTGTCCTCAATTGCTTCTGAGAAACGGTGACACTCTTCAAACCGTTCCCAAATCATCTTTACGCCTCCAGCGGGTAGTGCATGAACCCTTTTTGTCTGTTCTGCAGATCTTGGACCTAGCCACCTTGTTAGTAGGTCGAACTCCTCTGTTTCTGATAAATTTAAGTCTTTAGTTGCGCCAATAAATGATACTTTCCATGCCCAATAGTTTTGCGGTTTGTCGTCAAATTGCAGTAAACCAACGCTGACGAGTTACCGCATTTTCACGATTAAAACGTGCACCGTAATGAAAGGCGCAGTCTCAGTTATGTGTGCCATGACTGGGTTTAACACACATAGGGCGCACCGCATCATAGGGCGCGTGTTTTATATATACAATCCACGCCCACGCTCTCAACTACGTCCGCCTTACAACGACACACACATACGCATACACATACACACACGTACACACACGTACACGCATACACGCACACAAATACACACACAAACACACACACACACACACACACACACACACACACACACACACACACACACACACACACACACACACACACACACACACACACACACACACACACAGCAGTGACTCTCCAATACACATCGATACCAAATGATCAGGTGACGCTTTCCCGCCTTTTCCGGACAGTATAAAACCTTCTGACCTGGAGATGGGGGTGAGTTACATCTGCTGAAGTTCCATGTGTACTGACCGCCATTAAACAACCCAAGATTTGCCAATAAAGAACCAACCGTTACCCAACAACGGACATCATCAACACGCAACAGCCGTTGGTGGAATCGAACCCGCACTTTCTTAACTGTGAAGCGGATATGCTAACCAATTCACCAACGAGCCGCCAAAGAATATAAATATTACTATATTGAGTCAAATACAAACCAGATTACAGATACAGGGGAGCCTTGGTTTTCGAGCACAATCCGTTCCAGAAGGCTGTTCGAGAAGTGAATCGTTCGAATTCCGAATCATGTTCTCTCATTACAAATAATGAAAAAAACAAAAATCCATTCCAAGAAAAAAAAAAAAAACGCCCTTTTTAAGCATTTTTTCATTCGCACATTTTTGTCCGATCACATTTTCTTAACTAAAAATAAACCAGTTTCTAAGAGTGTTCATTGTTGTTAGTCTCTCTCGGCGCGTAAAATCACAGGGTCATGAAGTAAATTTAAAATGGCGTATAGATCGCTCGCTACAAACTCGCAAATTTGAACACATTTCGTCAATAAATTTCGCATATTTCTGATTGAATTTTGAAGTTTAATATAATGCAACAATTGAGCTCGACTTATACAAAGGATATATCATAAAATCGTAAATTTCCGTCGAATTTTAGGGGGTCGACTTATTCACCGAGTCGACTTATACACCAGCAAATACGTTAATAACAAACTGAGTCAATTCTGCAGAAAAGATAATTGGAATCAACCTCCCATCTATCCAAGACTTGTACCTGTCCAGGACCAGGAAACGTGCAAGTAACATCTCAACAGACCCTTCGCACCCAGGTTGCAGCCTGTTTGAACTACTCCCCTCCGGACGCCGTTATAGAGCTCTGTACACTAAAACCAGCAGACACAGAGACAGCTTCTTCCCCCAGGCTGTCGCTCTGATGAACTCACACCACTCTTAGAGTCTCAGAGTCATTACTGTGCAATAACATCCCGCTTGCCACACTTTTTTTGTCTACACTGTTTGTACTATGTGTCCTCTCTGCATCCATTGCAGCCTGGTCATCCTAGATGAGGGACCCTCCCATCGGTGGTCTCTTCTCAAGGTTTCTCATTTCCCCTAGATGGAGTTTTGAGTTTTTCCTTGCCCTCTTGGGAGTTTAAGATCAGTTGGTGTTTGAGAATATCTTTCGTTCTTCACATGTCCTGAGTGTTGTTGTTAGTCATCCAAATGTTGAACAGAGGCTGTGATTTACCGAAGTCAAATTCCTTGTTTGGCACGCTCAAACATGGCGAATAAAAAACTCTTGAATCTTGAATCTTGGCATGCGGGTCCTCTCGGTTCATCTCGCGAGGTTCGACAACCGAATTTTGTCCCACATCCGAAGCAAAAAATTCCGGAATTTTTTGTTCAAATAACGATTTGTTCGAGAACCGGGATGTTGGAAAACAGTTGTACCACTCCAAAACAATTTAAAGCAAACCTTCGATGAGAATGGGATTTGAACCCATGCGTGCAGAGCACAATGGATTAGCAATCCATCACCTTAACCTCTCAGCCACCTCATCTTGTGTTGACAAGTCATGTTACGTACGTTGTGCCAAGATACTATGGATGTGAAGCTTGTGAAAATCCGACGAGGATGTGATATGAAATGATGAGTGGAGAGCACAATGGAGTAGCAACCCATCGCCTAAATATCTCAGCCATCGCATCTCATGCATGAGTTGAATAGGCGACATGATATGGTATGTACAGTGTAGTATATGCCGCAAGGTAAAATGATACGATACTTTGGCTGTGTAATGAAGAAAAGGTAAGCCACAAAATAAGTGACACTGTAAACAAAGAAAAACGTTTTTTCAATGTTGTCTCACCCCAAATCTTTGGGATCATCGGATCTGCACAGTTGAATAGTTCCACCAACATTTTAACATCAACATTCTTTCATGGTCTGCCTGGGTGTCTTGGCTGAAGATCCTAAAGAAAAGACCCTAAACTTATTGTATGCGATTGCATATTGGTCATGATCGTATAGCGTTGTGGCCGTAGCATCACCGGAACGAATCTGGGTCATGGCGTAAGTAAATTACCTTGCTGAATTTGTCCGTTGTTCACTGTTGCCAAACAGCCTTCTGTTGAACACAGACTTCCAGACACGTCCACCTATGTTTTAACATCAACATTATTTCATAAAGTTCGTCCAAATTCATCTTGGTGAAACTCCCGCAAGTGTTCCCATCTTTTTTTAGGCCTGTCTTCCACGAGGCAGCGGTAGACACAAAATTATGATCCTGAAAGGACACGCCCAAACTGGCTATATCAATCTGAATTCATTAATCACTAAAATGCAGTCCTCAGGTCCATGTCATATTCGCTACCAATCGGAATGTAACGGAGTCAGCTAATTTACTACGTGGCTCGTTGGCCTAGCGCAGGGGTCACCAGCCTTTCTTAAACCGAGAGCTACTTCCTGGGTACTGATTATGGCAAAGGGCTACCAGTTTGAAGCACACTTCTGAAATAGCCAATTTGTTCAATTTGGCTTTCACCATGTGTTATTATTGTCATTTCCAGTTCACATGTAAGTGTGATTTTAACAAGAATAGCAAAAATACAGTCAAACCTTGGTTTTTGACAACAATCCGTTCCAGAAGGCGGTTCGAATAGCGAATCGGTCAAATTCCGAATCTATTTTTCCCATCAAAAATAATGGAAAAAAATAAATTTCGTTTCAAGACAAAAACCCACGCCTTTGTTTAAAGCATTTTTTCATTTGCGCATATTTGTCTGATCGCGCAACTGCAACGCACCGCCGAAGGCGCAACCGTAGAGCGTCGCCCACCGCGCAACTGCACCGCGCTTGTTGCAATAATGTGACAGAGCCGTCGCTGAAATTTAGAAAATATTTTTGAAGTTCTGATGGACTTTCCAAAATTTAAGTGGACCTCAGTGCGCAGGGAGCTTAATTTGGTCCAATCGCGCAACCGCAGCGCGCCAGGCGCTCGCTGTCGCGTTGCTTTAAGAGCGTCTTTGTGTTTTAGGATGGCTTTACCGCTCCCACTTGCTTTCTTTGGAGGCATGATTAGGGGTTATATATTACTCAAAGTAACGAAAATACAATAACAACGAAGTCAGTCGGCATCCGGGCCACACGGTCGAGTTTTCTCGGGTCCTCCCGGCTCATCTCGCGAGGTTCGACCTCCGAATTTTTTTCGACAACCGAAGCAAAAGAATCTCAATTTTTTTTTTTTCGAATTCCGATTTGTTCGAGAACCGGGACGTTCGAAAACCGAGGTTTGATTGTAAAATAAATAGATGCAGTTCACTGACAAGTGTTGCTATTTGAGATCATTTTAGAGCAGTCCTGCGGGCGACTCATGCGGTCCTCACGGGCGACCTGGTGCCCGTGGGCACCATGTTGGTGACCACTGCTCGACAGTGTAGAGCGCACGTAGAGTGCTTGGAACATAAGCACTCACAGCACAAAGCAGGTGATAAAAAGTGCAGTGGGACACCATGGAAAAATATTTAAGAGGGTTGAAAAAAACGGCAGAAAGAGACGGAGATACGAGAATTGAGAGTCACACGAAAGCTAAGGCAAGGCAATACTATGACGAAGCGTACGTAGCGCTCGGCTTCAGTGTGACTACGATGGGAGACGAGGAAAGACACCGGTGTGTTTACTGTACCTTACAATGTATGAAGCGGACAGTATGAAGCCAAATAAATTAAGGTGGCACTTATGAAGTCATTGCACCCCAATCACGCTGATAAGATGTGTCAAATGCACCTCTTTCCATAAGGTGCCCCCGGCTACCCGGTCACGGGTTTGTCTTAGCCGGGTTCGGAGATTCGTCCGTAATCTAACCACCCGAGTTAAATTAACTCCACCGGAATCAATCTAATTTCTGTACGACGCCAATCCCTCTCAAGTCACCCGAAGCTCGAGCCGAGTAACTCAATTCGAGGCAAGACTTCGAAGTGACCGCATCGTATTGATGGCTCCCCGCTAATGTTTGAAGTTCTTATTATGTTACGGATATTTTTAGATGTCTTTGTTAAGACCTCAGGGATTCGTTTGTATAGCGCACCCAAGCACTAGTTTTGCCGAAGTAAATGTTGATATGGGTCCGTTCCACTTGGTCGCTCATGCAGCGAGCCGACCAACTTTTTTATTCGAAAGAGAATCGAATTAATAAAAGTGTGACAATAATAGCATTTAAGAAGAAAATTAATGCACTTTATATTATTAATTCTAACTCCTTATATGTAGATTTTGCACTTAACTGTCAGAGTGCTTCACCCCACTTGATTGCTTTAAATAGAGTAACAACTTTCTTAAAACGAATAAAAATGTCTTACTGTATTTAGATTTGCCCCGTAATTAATTTGGAAGGCAAGTCTATTTTTCGATCGTGTCCTGTTTAACTTTTGACGCGGCCCGACAAATTTAGGAACTGGGCCGCGCCCGACGGGCAATCAAAATACTTTTATCCTTCACCAACTCTAATAATCCATTTTAACCATCGTCGTTATTTTATTTAGAGGAAGTAAATTTTCAAACGAATTCACTTTTAACGAAATTCACTCTTCCCTTAAATATCTACGAAAGTTATTTAATTCTCTAATATGTTCGGAGTTACTTTTTACGCGGCCCGTCAAAAGGGGAAACGGGCCTGCGCCCTTCAAATAATTAAATTACTTTCAGTTCTACACCAACCCAATAATCCGATTTAAACACTTCCGTTAATTTATTCAGACGAAGCAAACTTTCAAACGGATTGAAATTCACTCGTGTCTCAAATAACTACGAAAGTTATTCAATTCTCTAAAATTGTCTGATGTTACTTTTATTTATTACGGTCCTATGTTATACCATAATAAACCCCCGTACATTAATCAAATCGTCAAATCAACCCCAAACCATCGATTGCACATTCAGTACAAATCAGCGCACAACGAAGTAAATAATATACAAAACACATTTATTGAAGAAACATGAAATAGAATTACAAATCTCAATTACTCCAGAAACCGAACAATTTCACTCACTGATACCCGTGTTAATAAAATAATTCAATCCCAGAACAATTCGATTGCAAAACACAGTTCATGAAAGAGGGAAAAGGTAGACACCAGCTGCGTGCTATTTTTGGTGGAAGCAAAGTCGAGTGATCAATCCGATCTTACTTCTAAAATCCAAATTAGAGAAACAGGCTGGCCTCGAGGGAGCCGGTGGCCCGATGACTATTCCCCACTCTCGCTAAAATACATAAAAGTCGTTTTCTCTCACCTAGTTTCTCCTGTAAAGTTGTCCAGTTCAATTCTTTGGAGTAAATCCAAGTTAATTTCAGACCAGCGATCCTGCGTCTCACACAAAGATCCCGGGACTCTGGAAAAAATCTTGAAACTCCTTCGGGCTTCTTCACGTATGAGCGCTCTTTGGGGGGGAAAAGCCTCGTAGCTGCCTCTGCAGGACTTTTTATAGACTTGTCTGGTACCTA
This sequence comes from Syngnathus scovelli, assembly GCF_024217435.2. NCBI lineage: Eukaryota > Metazoa > Chordata > Actinopteri > Syngnathiformes > Syngnathidae > Syngnathus > Syngnathus scovelli. Next base: position 16,152,527 of record NC_090856.1, on the reverse strand, counting down.
TATCCTCTCTATAGGGTAAGACCGCCTAGTTTCCCACGCCCTATAGAATTTGGTCAGTTTTCCCACGCTGTATAGGGTTTGGACAATTTTCCCCCGCTCGTACACCTGCTGTCCTTCAGCAGATGTTTCCGCTTTGACCACGCATTACTTTCTCCGAACCCGGCTAAGACAAACCCGTTACCGGGTAGCCGGGGGCACCTTATAGAAAGAGGTGCGTTTGACAAAACATATATACTTCATCATATCAATCAATGTGTAAATAATTTACCCAAACATAGTTGCTCAATCAGAGCACAGACACAGCACACAGAGCTTTGTGACTTTCACTTACACATAGGCAGTGAGCACAGGCACGGCACACAGAGCTCAGTTAAGTTCCATGACACATAGTCACAAAACATTCAGTAAATAACAGGACATTCAGGTGATAACAGAACACACCTTATCCTTCCCTCCCATTCCCTTCCAAGTTCCTGCTTTTGGTCAGTATAAAGCCTTCTGATCTGGAGTGTGACGTTGTTTCATCTGCTGAAGTGCCTTGTGCACTGACTGCCATTAAACAACCTAACATCTGTTACAAAAACTGTTACTGCACATTTTTGTTTTCCTTGCTTAACGATGGACATCTTGAACAAAACGCAACAGGCCGTTTTAGCTATAGTATTTGTTAGGGTTTTTCAGATTATCCTTATCGTATGATTATGTTGGAATGCAACCGGTAATAAATAACCTACCTTGTCCCATCCTCCACAAGGTCGTAAAACATCCCCTGATATGTTTTGACTAGAGGACAAGGGCTTTCTATTCAGCCTACTCATACCCCCACTCTGTTTCTCTTAATAAATATGCCCTTGCAGGGTGGAGAGTTCAGACCTCCATTCGAACATCGCTGTACGCACAGCGACGAATGGACTCTCCACCTGCAGTGAGCGAATCTTTAACATTTTGGTGCCGAAACCCGGGATCCCTCATACCCGCTATCTGTCTGATGAAGAAGGACGTGCTGCATTGTCGACAAGCCAGCGTCCATTAGGAGGACCTGGAGAAGAAAGTCCTGGGAAGAGAATTCTTCGCTGGGCCAGCATCTTAGGTCTGCCTTCGTCTGACAGAGGTGGATTGACGGGACCCGGCAGTGCAACGAACCAGGGGATAAGTAAGTTAAAGGCCTGAAGTTGTGTGATTGTGTTGTTGTGAAACGCGTAAAATGTAGAGGTGCACGAGAGCCATCTTGGGTTCAAGTCCCAGTGGAATGAACAGGCTAAGAAAAGCAGAGCTTCTTTTTTGTTCATCGAAGAGGTGCGTAGATTCTTCTTTGTCTGTTCTTCCGAGCTGAGGGATCTGGCTTGGGTTAGAGTCCCAGTGGAAGGAACGTGCTAAGAAACACAGAGCTTCTTTTTTGTTAATCAAAGAAGGGCGTAGATTTTTCTTTGTATGTTTTTCCAAGCCAAAGAACAGCTTGGGTTCAAGTCCCAGTGGAAGAAACGGACTAAGAAAAACAGCTTCTTTTTCTTAATTGAAGAAGGGCGTAGATTTTTTCTTTTGTCCGTTTTTCCAAAGCTGTTTGGGAGGGTTTTACACCCATCCCTGGATAGGCCTAAAAAAGCGCTGGAGTTTGTGTGATTGAGTGTGTGACTGGTAGGATAAACTGACTAAATGGCAGTTCTAGCATTGATCCACGGCAATAAAACAGGCTAGTAATTTGTTGAAAGGTCAATTTAAACCTGCATTGAGGATCCTCAAAGGAAAAAAAACAACAAAAAAAAACGACAGAACATGCTTTCAGGAATTAGAAGAAGCTAAATTGTGAATTTAAGATTTTGCAATGCTTCATTTAATAGGAATAATTGATTGGTTGTGTTATAAGATTATACAAAATTCTAAATGCAAGCTAAATCTGAGAGATTGAGTTCTTCAAATTTAAAAACAAAGAAAAAATTCAGATTAATTTGCCAGTTGTTTGTTTTAGTTAAGTTTTTTTGAATTGGTGGATTGTTCTACCAGGAAACTTGAGTTGAAAATGATATATGAATGTTGTGTGGTGAGCTTGGATGAATTGGGACCAATGTGATAGTATAAGTCCTTTTTGGAGACTGTGTGAGATGCATATGATGAGCATTGATGAATGATTGCCTGAATGAAAAGTTGAATGGTTGAAGTCGTTGGCGATTACTATGGGAAATTAGTAGAGCGACTTTGATGACAGAGTGATTTTGAGCAGGTTGAATGCTAAAAAGAAAACGTAGCTTTTGGATTGATAATTAACTAGAGAAAAAACTGGAGAACCAGTAACACATGTAGAAGATGTGTGAACTGAGAAATTAAGAAGCGTTTTGGAAAGAAAGTCAAATTAAATGATGATGGAATCGTATGTAGTAAAGAACACATTCTCCCAGAAAGTTTGTCAAGGTGTGAGGCATGGGCGTTGCCAAGCATCAGAAGGAGGGAGTGAGTAGGACAGATAGTGGAAGATAGTAATATTACAACACTTTATGACAATGAATTTTCGAATACATTTGGTGTTATACTGTGGTAAGTTTTTTGTTCTGGTATCATGCAATGTATATCTCACTAGTAAGCGTAAGTGTGACCAGGTCATGTTTTGGGTCAGGTTCGTGAGGAATTGTTTGGGCCTTGGTCCATGAACGTAGACTAATTGGCACGAGACACATCTGGTTTCCATTAACAACTGACAAGATATGCACCGTGTAGAGTTGGGGAGGCTGACTGTGGGGTCATAGATTGTCCAGCAGCCCCGTGTGCGCCCACCCAAGTGAGGAAAGGAGTGCTTTCTCGTAAATAATGAGGAGATCCGTATTGGGAGTAATCTGTTGGTCCTTTCTTTAAGACCCTTTTTTAAATGGTTTTCTGGTGTAGATAGGTTAGCAACACGAGAGATTTAGAGGTTCAAAAGAAAGACAGTTAAAAGAAAACATTTTTGATTTGGACAATTGCAGGCTAACAGGAACATGAGAACGATAAGAACTACGAGGTGGGATCCAATTTCATTGGGGAGATTGAGAACTTACAGCACCATATTCTAAGTCACATTTTTGAGCAAGCATGACACAGGTAATAACATTTAAGAGGTAAAGACATATATCAGGGCTTGATGTGGAACGCAGACCTCGATGAGTTGATTTTCAATAATGATACTGAAGACAACATACTGTCCGATTAAATTGGAACTCTTGATAAAATGTAGCTCAAAAATAGGATGAGTTGCAGGATTTACAATATAAAAACGAGACCGCTGTTATTAGAAGAATTTGAAGTTTGGTAAACAAACGTTACCAGCAAATTGATGGAAGCAGCTACATTTGGAGATAGTCTTACAAGTTTGATGTCCCAGCCTGTCATTCTCAGTGTCAGGGTCCCTGTTAGGGTTTTACAGAGTATCCTTATCATAGGATTATGTTGGAATGCAACAAGTAATAAATACCTTACCTTGTCCTCCTTATCACAAGATCGTAAAACATCCCCTGAGACATTTAGACTAGAGGACAAGGGCTTTCTATTCAGCCCACTCATACCCACACTCTGTTTCTCTTAATATATATCCTCTTGCAGGAAGGAGAGTTCAGAGCTCTATTCGAACATCGCTGTACGCACAGCGACGAATGGACTCTCCACCTGCAGGTGTCTAAAAGGACTTACTTGTCTCCCGTGTGGTTCTTGCAAAATAAGTTGGAGTGAGCAAATATCTAACATTTTGGTGCTGAAACCCGGGATCCATCATACCCGCTATCTGGCTGACAAAGGAGGACGTGCTGCATTGTCGACAAGCCAGCGTCCATTAGGAGGACCTGGAGAAGAAAGTCCTGGGAAGAGAATTCTTCGCTGGGCCAGCATCTTAGGTCTGCCTTCGTCTGACAGAGGTGGATTGACGGGACCCGGCAGTGCAACGAACCAAGGGGGCAAGTAAGTTAAAGGCCTGAAGTTGTGTGATTGTGTTGTTGTTTGTTAAACGCGTAAAAAAGGTGCACGAGAGATACGGCTTTGGTTTGTCCGAGCTATGAGATACGGCTTTGGTTTGTCCCAGCTATGAGATACGGCTTTGGTTTGTCCGAGCTATGAGGTACGGCTTTGGTTTGTCCGAGCTATGAGGCCTAAAAAAAAAGCGCTGGAGTTTGTGTGATTGAGTGTGTGACTGGTAGGATAAATTGACTAAAAAGCAGTTCTAGCGTTGATCCACGGCAATAAAACAGGCTAGTAATCTGTTGAAAGGTCAATTTAAACCTGCATTGAGGATCCTCAAAGAAAAAAAATTTGAAAAAAAATTGTAAAACCTTAAACTACTAAAATTAAGATGGGAAATAAGAACGGTAAATCTCTTGCTCTGCTCTTCTTTGAGATGAGAAGTTCATGGCAAGTAGATTTCTTAATTGTATGCAATACATGCTGAAGTGGTAGAAGTGCTAGAGTGTGGGTGAGATCTTCACAAAGAGATGAGAACGAATTCAAGAGACAAAAGCTAGAAAGATGAAAACTGATGAGGTCATAAGTGTTTGTCAGACCAAGACAATAAGGCCCCTGTGAGCAGGTGCAAGGCCGCAGCTCAAGCCGCGGCTCAAGCGAGGGGCAAGAGGAGTTTAATAATAATAATAATAATAATAATAATAATAATAATAATAATAATAATAATAATAGTAAGGTGGCAAATTACAAATGACTAGAGATCAATTTGTGTTACACTAAAGTTAAAATATGCAAATCAAGTGGTAAAGAAATGCAACTTGCTTCTAGAAGATAAATGAATAAAATTAGAATGTGCTGTCCTCGTGTGCATGGGAGGGACCAGCTCATGATCGACCACAGGAAATGGCCAGCCTGTGATGAATCATTGTTGCTGAGACCTACCTTCCGCACGCGAGAGCTGTGCATGTGTGTGCGTATGTGTTAAAGTTAAAGTTAAAGTCCCAAATTGATGAAGATTGGCTAAACTTTTAGTATAAAGAAATTTGCTAGACTGTTGTCTATTCAATTTACACCGCAGAACAGAAACAATTTTGACAGATAAAAATGAGAGGAAAAGAGAGAAATCTGTTTGCGAGCAGAAACCAATCCACACTAGTGCATGTTAAGTGTCGAACCCACATGAGGAACTCGAAAAAGAAAAAAAAATGACAGAACATGCTTTCAGGAGTTGGAAGAAGCTAAATTGTGAATTTAAGATTTTGCAATGCTACATTTAATAGGAATAATTGATTAGTTGTGTTATAAGATTATACATAATTCTAAATGCAAGCTAAATCTGAGAGTTTGAGTTCTTCAAATTTAAAAACAAAGAAAAAATTCTGATTACTTACAATTACAGAATTGGTGGATTGTTCTACCAGGAAACCTGAGTTGAAAATGATATATGAATGTTGTGTGGTGAGCTTGGATGAATTGGGACCAATGTGATAGGAAGACTCCTTTTTGGAGACTGTGTGAGATGCATATGATGAGCATTGATTAATGATTGCCTGAATGAAAGGTTGAATGGTTGAAGTCGTTGGCGACTACTATGGAAAATTAGTAGAGCGACTTTGATGAAAGAGTGATTTTGAGCCGGTTGAATGTTAGAAAGAAACAGAAGCTTTTGGATTGATAATTAACTAGAAAAAAAACTGGAGAACCAGTAACACATGTAGAAGATGTGTGAACTGAGAAATTGAGAAGCGTTTTGGATAGAAAGTCAAATTAAATGATGATGGAATCGTATGTAGGAAAGAACGCATTCTCCCAAAAAGTTTGTCAAGGTGTGAGGCATGGGCGTTGCCAAGCCTCAAAAGGAGGGAGTGAGTAGGACAGATAGTGGAAGATAGTAATAATACAAGACTTTATGACAATGAATTTTCGAATACATTTGGTGTTATACTGTGGTAATTTTTTTGTTCTGGTGTTGATAGGTTCGCAACACGAGAGATTTAGAGGTTCAAAAGAAAGACAGTTAAAAGAAAACATTTTTGATTTGGACAATTGCAGGCTAACAGGAACATCAGAACGATAAGAACTACGAGGTGGGATACAATTTCATTGGGGTGATTGAGAATTCACAGCACCATACTCTAAGTCCCATTTTTGAGCAAGCATGACAATAACATGCGAGAGGTCAAGACATACAGATCAGGGCTTGATGTGGAACGCAGACCTCGATGAGTTGATTTTCAATAATGATACTGAAGAGAACATACTGTCCGATTAAATTGGAACTATAGATAAAATGTAGCTCAAAAATAGGATGAGTTGCAGGATTCACGATATAAAAACGAGACCGCTGTTATTAGAAGAATTTGAAGTTTGGTAAACAAACGTTACCAGCAAATTGATGGAAGCAGCTACATTTGGAGATAGTCTTACAAGTTTGATGTCCCAGCCTGTCATTCTCAGTGTCAGGGTCCCTGAAACCCAATCCGAGACTTCGCCTGCAGCCGTGAACAACTACAAAATGGTGCCTGGCTCTGAACCACCTTTGACCTTTGGCTAAGGACAAGAAAAGACTGCTGTTGTGCTTGGCGGGGGACAAGTACACTCCGGAGGACAGACAACATCCTCGGGGACGAGAAAAGACAGTGAAAAGCGGAGGAACTCACGATGATAAAAATTTACTCATTTGAACAATGGACTGATTCAAGAGTGATGGATGGGCTCTCTCTGAAGCAACAACAAAAGAACACCAACTTGAGAGGGTGAAGTGCGGCAAAAGGATATGGACTTGGAGTGTCCGACAACCAAATCGCACTCCTTGCTACGGCGTTACCAAATTTGGTGAAGCTTGGTTCAAAGTGGAAGGGAGGTTCATTGTGCACTGAGTTTTACAGAACTGAGGAGATTTGATAAATAAATAAATAAAAATTTGAAAAATACGTATGGCTACAGAGAAAAGCATTATAATAAGAGATTGAACGGATTTGGATAAAACAAATAGGCTAAAACGGTAGGAAACAAGAGCAAGATCTTATATTTTGGCTCATCAAGCTTAAGACGTAGAGGTCGAGTTATATAAATTTTAGAACAGGACATTTGGCAGTCAGGAGGAAGCTAGGTTGCTCAATGTACCTACTCAATACAATAGTAAGGTTTTTTGTACCACAGTGGAGGTTGGATGGTCAGAAAGTTAGGTACGTTCAATTTTTGACATTCACACAATCATGCATAGGAGTCACAAGGCGACAGTTAACAAGACAATGACTGCAATAGGGGCCACCTACGACTGCACCGACATGAAAAAGTAGAAGCGAGGGAGCAGTATGGGATTATATGCTAAAACGTCTGCTATACAGTTACCGATAGGAGATTCTATCAAAAGAAGCTACATGAGAGATGGATTAGAATCCCTTTGTCTGAGTGTTCTGTGTTTGTGCGTAATCTCTGTAAAATTGTGAGTCTGTTGTCGTTCGTCTGAACTTTGTATGCCGTTTCGTGTATGTGTGCGTGCAGATGTGTGTGTGTGTGTGTGTGCGCACACCCTGTGTGGGTGCGAGCGTGTGAGGAGAAAGAAGGCATGGGTAAGACAATATCTTTTAAACCAGGAGGCAATAAATGGGAAAGCCCCTATCATAAGTAGTCTTTGGTTAGAGGGAATCATTAGGAAGTGTTCTAACTCCTCCCGCAAACACTCCTATTTGCACTACAATGGGCACTACAATTGACTACGAGAGTTGCAAACAACAGATGAAGAGCAGTCCTTGGCAGATTATATGATCAGGACGCTCAAACTGTGTCAAAGACAAATTTACTGCCGCCTGATCTTTCCTCCTCACAGGTTGACAACCCCATCAATCTAGGAGACTGGGTCTACATAAAGGTCATCAAACGAAGGACCTGGGCGAGCCACGACGGGAGGGACCATTCCAAGTTTGCTGAGTGGCCAGCTGGATTCACCTCAGCCACTGCAAGTTGCAGAGAGTGCTGGACCCCTAATTCGGAGTGGTGGGGCGTCTCAATGATGCGGACAACGATCCCCACTCCGCTAGGCGAGGGGATGTCCCGGTGTCTCTGCTATCCTAGTAGCAATGGGGATCCGTATGCCAGATGGATCCTCTGCTGCGTTGTGGTTGGAGCGTGCTATGGTCTATGGACTCATCTGAACAGACCAAATGACAATGTTGACCATGGAAAACGATGGTCACACGATGAGAACTTTGAAGCCATACGAAACCAACACTTGGTACCGGTATGTAAAGGTCACTGTGAGAGCTCACACACGGGAGGGGTGTTATGTGTGTTCGAAACTCCCCTCTTCCTCCACACAAGGTCACTTGGAGGCCAGAGCAATGAATGTCACGGAAGCGAAACGTATGGCATCCATGGGAGGAGTTGGATATCAACACCGAGCTGTCACAATCAGTGATGCCGACCCATCCCACTCTGGACTTGCAGACGGTGCCTATGATGAACACTTCTGGGCAAATCTCAATGTGACTGTTAGAGGATGAACAATACCACAAGTGGCCTACACAGAGAGACCAGCTGGATGAATTACACATGTTACATCCAAGGTAACAGGACCCACAAATGCATTAACGACGACTGCTCTCCAGGAGGAAACTGGATGGGAGCTTTGGACCTCATCGCTGTGTGCCAGGATGAGAGAGCCGTTTTCAAGGTGTAAGGGCTCTACTACCAACATGGCTGCACCATCGGACGGGACCTACTTCATCCAGAAGTTCAGAGGCACTGCCTCACCTGCATCCTATGAGTGCACGTGCCTTTTCAGAACGGATCGTGGTTTTGTGGTCACAGGAGTTGTCCGATGCTGCCTGCCAACTGGACACGAGCCTGTGCGCCAGTGTGTGTGACAGAACACACCTACAGACTAGAACATCATCAGCTGACGGAAACACTAGCACATATAAAACTTCTTAGACGTGACAGATGTGATAATGATAATGAGACGTGGATTGCGTAGATGCTGTTCTGTTGAGCATGTGTTACGGAAACTTGATGATTTGACCATCAAATATGCTTCGCAAGTGATGGATACAATGATGTACTGTTTCTGTGTTTTTCTTTTTATCTTATTTTTTTTATTGATAGCATTCTGGTCGCCTAAGGCAGAGGGACCGTGTGAGAATTTTCCTGCTAATAACATCTGGCCAGCAGGTTTTTCGCTTACACAATAAGTTTGATCTGGGGTATTAAGGTAATACCTAATCTTCACTGGAAAGTGTTGCTATCGTTGTTTGTTGTTTTTCTTATTTCTGCTATTCTTCTTTCTTCATTATGCATATATGTATGTTTTTTTTACTTGTCTTTGTTGTTTAGGGTGGCATAATCATATGATAAAACAGGAGAGAGATGTTAGGGTTTTACAGAGTATCCTTATCATAGGATTATGTTGGAATGCAACAGGTAATAAATACCTTACCTTGTCCTCCTTATCACAAGATCGTAAAACATCCCCTGAGATGTTTAGACTAGAGGACAAGAGCTTTCTATTCAGCCCACTCATACCCCCACTCTGTTTCTCTTAATAAATATCCTCTTGCAGTAAGGAGAGTTCAGAGCTCTATTCGAACATCGCTGTACGCACAGCGACGAATGGACTCTCCACCTGCAGGTGTCTAAAAGGACTTACTTGTCTCCCGTGTGGTTCTTGCAAAATAAGTTGGAGTGAGCAAATCTCTAACAGTCCCTGAAACCCAATCAGAGACTTCGCCTGCAGCCGTGAACAACTACAAAATGGTGCCTGGCTCTGAAGCACCTTTGACCTTTGGTGAAGGACAAGAAAAGACTGCTGTTGTGCTTGGAGGAGGACAAGTACACTCCGGAGGAAATACAACATCCTCGGGGACGGAAAAGACAGTGAAAAGTGGAGGAACTCACAATGATGAAAATTGACTCATTTGAACAATGGACTCATTCAAGAGTGATGGATGGGGTCGCTCTGAAGCAACAACAAAAGAACACCAACTTGAGAGGGTGAAGTGCGGCAAAAAGATATGGACTTGGAGTGTCCGACGACCAAATCGCACTCCTTGCTACGGTGTTACCAAATTTGGTGAAGCTTGGTTCAAAGTGGAAGGGAGGTTCATTGTGCACTGAGTTTGACAGAACTGAGGAGATTTGATAAATAAATAAAAAAAATGAAAAATACGTAGGGCTACAGAGAAAAACATTATTATCAGAGATTGAACGGATTTGGATAAAACAAATAGGCTAAAACGGTGGGAAACAAGAGCAAGATCTGATATTTTGGCTCATCAAGCTTATGACGTAGAGGTCGAGTTATATAAATTTTAGAACAGGACATTTGGCAGTCAGGAGGAAGCTAGGTTGCTCAATGTACCTACCCAATACAATAGTAAGGTTTTTTGTACCACAGTGGAGGTTGAATGGTCAGAAAGTTAGGTATTTTCAATTTTGACATTCACACAATCATGCATAGGAGTCACAAGGTGACAGTTAACAAGACAATGACTGCAATAGGGGCCACCTACGACTGCACCGACATGAAAAAGTAGAAGCGAGAGAGCAGAGTATGGGATTACATGCTAAAACGTCTGCTATACAGTTACCGATAGGAGATTCTATCAAAAGAAGCTACATGAGAGATGGATTAGAATCCCTTTGTCTGTGTGCTCTGTGTTTGTGCGTAATCTCTGTAAAATTGTGAGTCTTTTGTCGTTCGTCTGAACTTTGTATGCCGTTTTTTGTATGTGTGCGTGCAGATGTGTGTGTGTGTGTGTGTGTGTGTGTGTGTGTGTGCGCGCGCACACCCTGTGTGGGTGCGGGCGTGTGAGGAGAAAGAAGACATGGGTAAGACAATCTCTTTTAAACCAGGAGGCAATAAATGGGAACGCCCCTGTCATAAGTAGTCTTTGGTTAAAGGGAATCATTAGGAGGTGTTCAAACTCTTCCCGCAAACACTCCTATTTGCCAGTTAAATGGGCACTGCAATTGACTACGAGAGTTGCAAACAACAGATGAAGAGCAGTTCTTGGCAGATTATATGATCAGGATGCTCAAACTGTGTCAAAGACAAATTTACTGCCGCTTGATCTTTACTCCTCACAGGTCGACAACCCCATCAATCCAGGAGACTGGGTCTACATCAAGGTCATCAAAAGAAAGAACTGGGCCAGCCACGGCGGGGGGGGGACCATTCCAAGTCTTGCTGACTACAGCAGTGACGATCGCTGTACGGCCCAGTTGGATTCACCTCAGCCACTGCAAGTTGCAGAGAGTGCTGGACCCCTAATTCGGAGTAGTGGGGCGTCTCAATGATGGTGAAGCGAACAACGATCCCCACTCCGCTATTCGAGGGGATGTCCCGGTGTCTCTGCTAACCAGTAGCAATGGGGAGCCATATGCCAGATCGATCCTCTGCTGCGTTGTGGTTGGAGCGTGCTATGGTCTATGGACTCATCTGAACAGACCAAGTGACAATATTGACCATGGAAAACGATGGTCACACGATGAGAATTTTGAAGCCATACAAAACCAACACTTGGTACCAGTATGTAAAGGTCACTGTGAGAGCTCACACATGGGACGGGTGTTATGTGTATTCGAAACTCCCCTCTTCCTCCACACAAGGTCACTTGGAGGCCAGACCAATGAATGTCACTGAAGCGAAACGTATGGCATCCATGGGAGGAGATGGATATCAACACCGAGCTGTCACAATCACTGATGCCGACCCATCCCACAATGGACTTGCAGACTATGATGAACACTTCTGGGCAAATCTCAATGTGACTGTTAGAGGATGAACAATACCACAAGTGGCCTACACAGAGAGACCAGCTGGAGTGAATTACACATGTTACATCCAAGGTAACAGGACCCACAAATGCATTAACGACGACTGCTCTCCAGGAGGAAACTGGATGGGAGTTTTGGACACCACCGCTGTGTGCCAGGATGAGAGAGCCGTTTTCAAGGTGTAAGGGCTCTACTACCAACATGGCTGCACCATCGGACGGGACCTACTTCATCCAGAAGTTCAGAAGCACTGCCTCACCAGCATCCTGTGAGTGCACGTGCCTGTTCAGAACGGATCGTGGTTTTGTGGTCACCAGAGTTGTCCGATGCTGCCTGCCAACTGGACGTGAGTGTGTGCGCCAGTGTGAGTGACAGACCACACCTACAGACTAGAACATCATCAGCTGACGACAACGCGAGCACATATACAACTTCTTTGACGTGACAGATGTGATAATAATAACGAGACGTGGATTGCGTAGATGCTGTTCTGTTGAGCATGTTTTACGGAAACTTGTTGATTTGACCATCAAAATTGCTTTGCAAGTAATGGATACAATGATGTACTGTTTCTGTGTTTTTCTTTTTATTTAATTTTTTTATTGATAGCATTCTGGTCGCCTAAGGCAGAGGGACCGTGTGAGAATTTTTCCTGCTAATAACATCTGGCCAGCAGGTTTTTCGCTTACACAATAAGTTTGATCTGGGGTATTAAGGTAATACCTAATCTTCACTGGAAAGTGTTGCTATCATTGTTTGTTGTTTTTTTTATTTTTACTATTCTTCTTTCTTCATTATACATGTATATATGTTTTTTTTACTTGTCTTTGTTGTTTGGGGTGGCATAATCATATGATAAAACAGGAGGGAGATGTTAGGGTTTTTCAGATTATCCTTATCATATGATTATGTTGGAATGCAACCGGTAATAAATAGCCTATCTCGTCCCATCCTCCACAAGGTCGTAAAACATCCCCTGATATGTTTTGACTAGAGGACAAGGGCTTTCTATTCAGCCTACTCATACCCCCACTCTGTTTCTCTTAATAAATATGCCCTTGCAGGGTGGAGAGTTAAGACCTCCATTCGAACATCGCTGCACGCACAGCGACGAATGGACTCTCCACCTGCAGGTGTCTAAAAGGACTTACTTGTCTCCCGTGTGGTTCTTGCAAAATAAGTTGGAGTGAGCGAATCTCTAACAGTATTCACGGGCTCGGCTCGGCAAACTGAGGTTCAATTCCCTGACGCGGAGTCTATTTCTTTGTGTTTGAAAATTTCTTTTGTTGCACAGTTTTGAAGAGCAAATCAAAAGGATCATCAGACTTGTTTCCATCCAGTTTCAATCCAGGGACCTTCAGGGTGTGAGGCGAATGTGACAACCACTGTCAGGCTGGGAACAAGGCGGAGGACTCGGATGCAGAGTCGTTTCTTTCTCTGATTTATTCCAGCACACACACTGATCAAAAGTACAATTCAAAACGCCTCTTGCGAGGGAAAACACGTGGCAAAAAGTACAAACAAAAGCGTCGCACTGGGGCGAGACAAAAAGGCTATGGGGATCACGGCACTAACAAAAAGCGTCGCTCGGTGGCGAGACAAAAAGGCTATGGGGATCAAGGCACTAACAAAAAGTGTCGCTCTGTGGCGAGACAACAAGGAGGAGTCTTACTGAGAGCTCGGACGTCAAAGAATCGCTGGTGGTCGGGACGAGGCAAGATACACTGGCACAAGACAAGGGGAAGACACGGACTAAATACACACAAAAGGGCGGGGACACAGGTGCTGACAATTAGTGTCAACTACACAGGTGCACACAATCGGGATCAGGGAAGACAAGACAACCAAACACCGAGGAAGGAAACACGAACTGAAACGGAAGGGATGACAAAATAAAACAGGAAGTAAAGTTACGACACCGACGAGAAAGAAAACCGGGAAAATAAACGTGACCGCATGACATAACCCCCGCCCCCCCTAGGGCCGGATCCCAAACGGCCCAGGAGCCTCAGGGTGAGCTGCATAAAAGTCCTCAAACAGTCCCGGGTCCAAAATATAACTAGGCGGCACCCATTGCCGCTCCTCCGGCCCATAACCCTCCCAGTCTACCAGGTACTGCCAGCCCCGGCCTCTTCTGCGCACGTCCAATAGTTCTTTCACGGTGTAGGCCGTCCCACCTCCCACAGTCCGCGGAGGCGGAGGCGGCGCAGGATCTGGCACCAATGGACTGTCCACAACCGGCTTGACCTTCCCAACGTGAAAGGTGGGGTGGACTGCAAGGGACCTGGGCAAGCGGAGACGCACTGCGGCCGGGTGCACGACCTTGGCGATGGGGAACGGACCCACGAAGCGAGGCGCCAGTTTCCTGGAGTCCCCCCGGTGGGGAAGATCCTTGGCGGACAGCCAGACACGTTGACCTCGCTGGTACACGGGCGTCGGACGTCTCCTCCGGTCAGCCATCCGCTTGACCCGGTCCCCCTGTCGGACCAGCGTGGCCCGTGCCGCCGACCAGACGCGACGACAGCGGCGCACCAAGGCGTGGGCCGAGGTCACCGTCACCTCCGGCTCACTGTCAGGGAAGACTGGGGGCTGGTAGCCATACACACACTTGAATGGGGACATACCTGTAGCCGTGGTGGGCAGGGAGTTGTGGGCATACTCCACCCAGGTGAGGTTCTTGCTCCACGAGGAGGGGTTCTGGGAGACCAGGCAGCGAAGACTTGTCTCCAACTGCTGGTTGATGCGTTCCGTCTGCCCGTTTGCCTCCGGATGATAGCCTGACGTGAGACTCACGGTTGCCCCTATGAGCCTGCAAAACTCCCTCCAAAACCTGGATATGAATTGGGGCCCCCTATCGGAAACAATGTCTTTCGGGAACCCATGAACCCGGAATATGTGGTCCATCATCACTGTGGCCGTTCGTTTAGCGGACGGGAGCTTGGGCAAGGCGATAAAGTGAGCCATCTTTGAGAATCTGTCTACCACCGTGAGTATGGTGGTTCGCCCATGCGAGGCCGGAAGCCCGGTGACGAAGTCCATGGATATCTCTGCCCACGGACGCGAAGGAATGGGTAGGGGATGCAGCAACCCCATACGGGCGCCGTGGGAGTTCTTATTCCGGGCGCAGACGGGACAGGCTACAACGTATTCTTTGACGTCTGCCCTCATGGAGGGCCACCAGAATCGCTGCTGGATGACAAACAGGGTTCTGCGCATGCCCGGATGACAGGAGAGTCTGGAGGTGTGAGCCCAATGGACGACTTGGGATCGTAATTGATCGGGGACAAAAAGTCTGTTCTCCGGGCAACCACTAGTGGGTGGCTTGTTACCATTGGCCCGCTGTACCCGGCCTTCGATTGGCCAGGTCACTGCTCTCACCAGGCAATGAGGAGGCAGAATGGATTCGGGCTTCTTAATTTCTGGATCTGAGTTGTAGACACGGGAGAGGGCGTCAGGCTTGGTGTTTTTGGTTCCCGGTCTGTAAGACAGAGAAAAGTTAAAACGATTGAAAAATAGTGACCAGCGGGCTTGGCGGGAATTCAATCTCTTAGCTGACTTTATGTATTCTAAATTCTTATGGTCTGTCCAGACCAAAAAAGGCTGCTGTGCTCCCTCCAACCAATGTCTCCATTCTTCCAATGCCAGTTTTACTGCCAACAGTTCGCGATCTCCCACATCGTAATTCTGTTCGGCGGGCGTCAGCCGTCGAGACAGGAACGCGCACGGATGGAGCTTGTTGTCGCTCTTACTCCTACTCCTCGATTGGAGGCGTCCACCTCCACCACAAACTGTCGTGACGGGTCGGGAAGCGTGAGGATGGGAGCGGTGCTGAAGCGGTTCTTCAGCTCCTGGAAGGCCGCCTCCGCCTCCGCCGACCAGCGGAAGGGAACCTTAGGAGACGTGAGCGCGTGCAAGGGAGCCGCCGTGGCACTGAAGCCCTTGATGAACCGCCGATAAAAATTGGCAAAGCCCAGGAATTGCTGCACCTTTCTGCGTGAGTCAGGGGTAGGCCATTCCGTTACCGCGCTAACTTTCGCCGGGTCCATCTCAACTTTGCCCGGGGCTACGATGAAACCGAGAAAAGATACGGTGTTCTTGTGGAATTCACTTTTCTCGGCCTTTACGTACAGTTGGTGTGCAAGGAGTCGTCGCAGCACCGTCTCGACGTGAAACCTATGGGTCTTCAGATCCGGGGAATAAATCAAAATATCATCCAAATATACGTACACAAAACGGTCCAAACAGTCTCTCAAAACATCATTTATCATGGCCTGAAACACAGCGGGAGCATTGGTGAGGCCAAATGGCATGACTAGGTATTCAAAGTGTCCTCGATGGGTGTTGAACCCTGTCTTCCATTCGTCCCCTTCCCGGATGCGCACTAGATGGTATGCGTTGCGCAGATCTAACTTTGTGAACACCCGGGCTTGCTGTAATTGGTCGAACACGGTTGACATCAGTGGGAGCGGATACCGGTTCTTGATTGTGATCTGATTGAGGGGACTATAGTCAATACAGGGACGTAGGGTGCCGTCCTTCTTGCCCACGAAAAAGAACCCCGCCCCCGCAGGCGACGATGATGGTCGAATCAGTCCTGCTTGCAGGGAGGAGTCTATATATTCGTTCAAGGCTTGCTTTTCAGGTCCCGAAAGAGAATAAAGCCTCCCCTTGGGTATAGTTGAACCCGGCAGGAGTTCAATGGCGCAATCATACGGACGGTGGGGAGGTAGGGAGGTAGCCTTGGCCTTGCTGAATACCTCGGCCCATTGGTGGTAACACGCAGGGACCCCGGTTAAGTCTGGGGTTTGCGCGTCTAGAGCAGGAGGCACAGCGCGCGGGTTAGACTTGATACAGGAATCATGACAGTCGGGCCCCCATCCCGTTATTTCCCCTGATCCCCAGTCTATAGCGGGGTTGTGGCGTTGAAGCCATGGATACCCGAGAATGAGAGGGTTCATTGGAGAGGTCACGACATGTAGCCGTATATTCTCCTGGTGGGGCCCAATCGACAGCGAAACAGGTTCTGTTATGTGAGTTACCTCAAAAAGTGCCTGTCCATTGAGTGCCTTAGCTTTCACGGGAGTGTTCAGCAGGTCAGTCTTTACCCCCCCATCGGCGAGCAAATGCCCAGTCTATCAAGCTTTCATCCGCTCCTGAGTCTATTAGCACTTCAAGTTCTATTTCTTTTCCCAGCTGTGTAATCCTGCCCTTGGGGAGCACTCGCCCCGGGGACAGAGCCGCAGAGAAGGCGCTTACCTTCAGGGTCCTCCTCACCGGACAAGAGAGAAGGAGGTGTCCGAGCTCACCGCAGTAGTAGCATCTTCCTTCCCGGCGTCGCCGTAACTTCTCCTCCTCTGTTAACTTAGCTCTGCTCAACTGCATCGGTTCTGGCTCCTGGCGCTGCCGATCCCCGTCCGGCCTGGAGTGGTTAGCGTCTAGGACGGAAGGACCGGCTACTGGGACGAAGGCGGGGGTGTTCCTGCTTCGGTGCTTCCTCCACTCTTGCAGCCGGTTGTCGGTGCGGATAGCCAGAGTGATGAGGGCGTCGAGGTCGGTGGGAAGATCTAGGGGGATTAGCTGATCCTGTATGGATCCAGAGAGGCCCCGGAGGAAGATGTCATACAGTGCCGTCGCGTTCCAACCGCACTCCGCGGCCAGCGTGCGGAAACGGATGGCGTAGTCTCCGACGGTCTCTTGTCCCTGGACTATCTGACAGAGTTGGCGAGCCTTTTCTCGGTCAGCGGAGATTGGGTCGAACACCGTTCGCAGAGCCTCGATAAAAGCGGGACGAGAGCGACAGGAGATGGAATCCCTGGCCCATTCCGCGGTGGCCCACGTGCGGGCCCTTCCCGTCAGGTATGATACCATGTAGGCCACCTTGGAGCGCTCGGTGGGGAAATCTGCTGGGGACCTCTCAAAGTGCATCTCGCATTCAGTAATAAAGGCCCGGCTAAGGCCGGGTTCACCGGAGTAGCGCTCTGGAGGAGCCAGTCTGGCACCGCCGGTCATGGGAGCTATTGCAAGGGGAGTAACTGGGGAAGCAGCGGGTGTACTGGAGGTCGCTGCTGGTCCCGCGTTTAAGAGCGAGAGCACGTCCTGCATTTGCTGACCCAGCTTTGCTACTTGGGTGGCGACCGCTCCTCTGAAGTCTTCTTGACTCTTAGCGAGTCCTCGGATTTCTTCACCCAAGTCGCCCACTTGCCTCTGGTGCTGGGCGAGCTGTGAGGCATGGGAGCGCACTGCGGCGCACAGGTGCTCCGACTCTGCCGAGTCCATGTCTGGCCAGTGTGTACCGTCAGGCTGGGAACAAGGCGGAGGACTCGGATGCAGAGTCGTTTCTTTCTCTGATTTATTCCAGCACACACACTGATCAAAAGTACAACTCAAAACGCCTCTTGCGAGGGAAAACACGTGGCAAAAAGTACAAACAAAAGCGTCGCACTGGGGCGAGACAAAAAGGCTATGGGGATCACGGCACTAACAAAAAGCGTCGCTCGGTGGCGAGACAAAAAGGCTATGGGGATCAAGGCACTAACAAAAAGCGTCGCTCTGTGGCGAGACAAAAAGGAGGAGTCTTACTGAGAGCTCGGACGTCAAAGAATCGCTGGTGGTCGGGACGAGGCAAGACACACTGGCACAAGACAAGGGGAAGACACGGACTAAATACACACAAAAGGGCGGGCACACAGGTGCTGACAATTAGTGTCAACTACTTAGGTGCACGCAATCGGGATCAGGGAAGACAAGACAACCAAACACCGAGGAAGGAAACACGAACTGAAACGGAAGGGATAACAAAATAAAACAGGAAGTAAAGTTACGACACCGACGAGACAGAAAACCGGAAAAATAAACGCGACCGCATGACAACCACTACACCATGGAAACTACACTACATGTATAGCCTTTTGAAGAGCTTGGCAAAATTTCAACAAAAGTGCGAATGGTTTTCACCCAGTCTCAAATCAGGTACCCTTTAGCGAAACTACCGTAATTTCCGGTGTATAAGCTGCGACTTTTTTCCAAAATGTTGAACCCTGCGGCTTATAGTCAGGTGCGGCCTATATAAAAAAAAATTCGTGATTTTTGTGACGACTTGATCACTTTTACTCTTAACACTATTATATATAGTAAAAGCTACAAAACAAACTGACAGATGACTCGTTTTCAAATCAGATTAGTAAAAACTGGTCAAATTTTTTAAAAAAAAGATATTATTAAAAGTGAAGACAATTTGCAATTCTAGTAATGACACACGAATTTGATGCACAATTTGTCTTCGTGGGCCACATAGAATGATGTGGCGGGCCGTACCTGCCCCCCGGGCCTTGAGTTTGACACCTGTGCTCTAAACCCTTTCTCTTACTCTGCCATGTGACTCAGAGATTACACAAAGCAGTGGCGCTGTTTGGACCATCTGCATTGTATTAAAACCCAATCAATCAGCATTTAAATTCAATTATGCTCACCAAAAACAAGTTGTAATGAATGTGAACTTTTAATGCATTTTATTCAGAAGGTTACTTTGAACCCTGAGGCTTAAATGGCGGCGCGGCGTACTTATGGATTGTTACGGCCTCCGGCCTCCAGGGGGCGCTCTCGCAGGAAGCAAGAGCGAGACGGGCGAAGAAGAGATAATGCGCCGAAGAAGACGTGCTGGTTTGTGTTCACAACATTTCGCGCATCACGCAGAACGCGATCAAGACGGACATTACTGAAAGGAAGCTTTTATACACAAACCGTCATTATGGGGGAAAAAAGAAATGCATATGATGCCGCTTTTAAGCTAAAGGCAGTCGATGTTGATGACATTGTGTTGCGGCACCCTTTTCTTTATTTCGTGGTCCCGTCTACTCGTGTCGCTCGCAAGTTTAATGTAATTTAGCGCTTCGTGCATGAATAAGATGAGCATGAACAGACCCTCATCATGGAAAATGCCAGAAGAAATGGATAAAAACGACGATGAAAGAGATATTGAGAAAGTGTGTGGCGAAGGATATCTAACGCTATTCCAATCGGAAATTGAGGAGGAAGACTTCGACGGTTTCAGTGCACAGGAGGAAGATGAAGACGATGAAGCTCTTTTTTTTACTTTTACTTTAACCAGCCCTGTTAGTGCTCTGCTACCGTGTTGCTGCTGTGTTACCGCCGCGTCTCAGTGACTTTTACCGGTATGTTTTATTTAATCAAACCCTATTAGTGCTGTGTTACTTCCGTGTTGCTGCGGTATTACTGCTGCGTCACAGGCAGTGTTTGGAAAGAAATGTTAAGGTATGTTATTAAAAAAAAGGATTTCTGTGTACTGTCTTTCTTTGTAAAAAACTCGTGTGCACGTGCGGCTTATGTAAGAAAAAAAATAAATTATCCCCGAATTTTAGCTGGTGCGGCTTATTCACCGGTGTAGCTTATACACCGGAAATTACGGTATTCAATATCGGCTTGGCAAATCGGGCTTCATCTCCCCGACGCGGAGTTTATTTCTTTGTATGAAAAAATAGTTTTTGCTGGCACACTTTTGAAAAGCAAATCAAAAAGTTCACAAGTGCCTGCTTTTTTCTTCACTCACTTTTGTTGAACTTTTGCCGGGCTTCTCAAAATGCTTTAGACGTCACAGCAGTTTCCATAGCGTAGTAGTCATCGTGTTCTTCTCAGCTGGAAACACCCCCTCTTTGAGACTGAGTGGAAACAACATTTTCTAAATATATTTGTCAGTGCTGTCTGCTTTGCAAAGTGTGCCAGGGACACTTCGGCAAGCAGGAGCCAGAAGGTCTCTGAGTCAGCAACAGCCAGGTGTGCGACACTCCGCTACAATGGTCACCTGACCACATGTCGGACGAACCAGGCTCTAATCTGTGTTTGCATTTTTTTTTTCCTTCAACTGTCAAGCCAACTCTTTACTTCTTGGCTTGGCTAGCTGATTGCAGACCCACTCCAGAGCTGCCTCCAGTTAATCCAACCAAGAAGACATTCAGTGAGTGCATCTTATCAGAGCCTCATGCAGCGCTTTAGCACAATCCTAGCTGCTACCTGGAGCTTTTGCAAAAATGCATGAAAATGGAAAAATATGGGGTTTTTTTGTTTTTTGTGTTTTTTAAATATGGTTTTTAGATGGTAATCATGACACAAACATTCTTATTCTGTAGAAAATGTATGTAGTTGTGAATATATTAAAAATACTGAATATCAGAATGGCGCAAAATTGCGTCATACCAAGCGACACAGCACAGGCGAGTTGTAAACAAACAGGTGTTTGAGTGACGGGCCATGGATTCTAAAGGCAAAAAGAGAAAGATTGCTGATAAGAACAGAGGGTTTAAGAAAGAATGGACTCAACCATTTGCTTTCATTGCCAATGCTGAAGGATTGCCTGAATATTTGATTTGCAATGAGAAGTTGTCAAATATGACAAAAAGAGCAATTTGGAGTGACATTTTCAGCTAAAGCATGCTAAATTTGCTTCTGATCACCCAGTTGGAACTGAGAGGAAAGGTGCAATTTGAGGAACGAAAAAACTGTTTCAAGAAGAGGATTGCATCTCCAAACTCTACTACTGCTGCAAGTTTTGTTGCAGCCCGGTAGATAATAAAGCGCGGAATGTCATGCGGTCACGTTTATTTTCCGGATTTCTGTCTTGTCGGTGTCGTAACTTCACTTCCTGTTTTATTTTGTCATCCCTTCAGTTTCAGTTCGTGGTCCCTTCCTCTGTTTCTGTTGTCTTGTATTCCCTGATCCCAATTGTGTGCACCTGTGTGGTTGACGCTAATTGTCAGCACCTGTGTCCCAGCCCTTTTGTGTGTATTTAGTCCGTGTCTTCCCCTTGTCTTGTGCCAGTGTGTCTTGCCTCGTCCCGACCACCAGCGATTCCTTGCCGTCCTAAGTCCTAGTAAGATTCCTCTTTTCTGTCTCGCCACAGAGCGACGCTTTTTGTTAGTGCCTTGTTCTCCCTAGCTCTTTTTGTCTTGCCCGAGTGCGACGCCTACACTGCCATCATCCAGTCTGTCCTCTGCACCTCCATCACTGTCTGTGATGGAAATGATATACTTTTTATCATTGGATTCTATGTAACTACTTTTGTGTGCAAGAATCTGGCCTCGTGAAAATGACTTGGGGGCATATGGCCGGCTAATGACTGGAGTCATTAGCCACGCTATACAATAAGCCCCATAGTTAGCTAGACATGTTCAGATCATGAGATCGTCATGGGATGGCTGAAGCAGACAGAGGTCTCATTTAAGTTGAAGTCATGAGTACGACACCGGGATGTATTCCCAGGGCCACTAAAGACTACGTTTTTGTTAAGCTAATAGTCATGAGACGTCCAATACTGCTCCGTCCACGAGAGTATCCCCTTTGTTCTGTGGTAATGAGATATAACTTTGGAATGTATTTCCTGCCTGTGAACCTACCCGATCATGTACACTTGCCCAATTGTTTCTTTCTCAATAAAAAGGTCGGCAAAACTCAGAGCAAAGCGCGAATCTCAGCCACACTTGCTGTGTCCGGGATCCGCCCTTCTGCGCAGGAGAAAACGCTAAGCCAAGAAAGACCTACAGTCTCCGAGATTGATTTCAGATAAATGTTGTCAACCCAACATTTTTGGGGGCTCGTCCGGGATTTCCTGAAAATCTGCTCGCTGATCCGAAGAGTGTTGAAGACGCCGAATCCGTGCACGGCAGAGGTCACAGGACGCCTGAAGGAAAGCCCTGGGGAACAATGTTCATCCACCAGGCCGGCGTCCGGTTCAGCACCTCTCGGCAGCGAGGATTGACGGAAACTTCAAAAGAAATCTCTCGGAGACTCGGTGAGACCTTTTTGTTGGCTGCGTGGTTGGGGTATTTTAATCCCCAGAAAAAGGGTACCTGGGTAAGGACGGCGGAGTCCTTGTTGTGAATTCCAAGTGATAGGAATTCGGTCTACAGATGGAACTTGTAGACGGAAATACACCTCGTTGTGTTAAGAAAATTCCGCGGTGTGAATGTGTGTGAATGGTAGCACGTATCACTCGCTATTGTGCTGCATGTAACATGGTGGGAAGAAATGGCAAATTTCTGTGGAATTCCTCACCAGAAAACTGGTCAAAGCAGGAATTACCACAGAAAGTTGTTATTGCACTAAAGAAACATTCCATCTTTAGAAATCCCTATGATTTAAATGTTGAACTAAATTGATTACAATGGGGGGG
This sequence comes from Syngnathus scovelli, assembly GCF_024217435.2. Taxonomy (NCBI): domain Eukaryota; kingdom Metazoa; phylum Chordata; class Actinopteri; order Syngnathiformes; family Syngnathidae; genus Syngnathus; species Syngnathus scovelli. Next base: position 16,129,654 of record NC_090856.1, on the reverse strand, counting down.
CCGTCAAAGTGTTACTGACAATGTATCAGGGGATGAGAAGTATACGTTAAATAAGTTACCAAACTTGAGGCTGCAAGTATGATTGTCAGACAATGAAGCTATAGTGCGTAGGCGCACTGTTAGGCGTGGCTCAAGAAGAGGAGCCTGAGGCAGAAGCTCCTTCTGCTCCTATGCAAAACATGCATCTAATTTAAAAGACCTGAACCCCCCCCCCATATGATAGCAAAATATATTATGGTCAGTCAATAAGAACTCCTGTACAAACAAGAAGCATGACCAAGGCTGTTAAATTTCCCCAAAGTATAAATGACGCTGATGTATGCGAATGATACAGTTGTCAAACCTTATTGAAAGGCCAGTAATGTGAGAAAAAATAAATAAAAATAGTAAAACCAAAACATCAAATAGAGGAAGACGTTTGCGCAGCATTGTTTGTTGATGTTGTTTGTGCACTGTGTTTTGTTGTGGGCCTTTGTGTTGTCCTTGTGTTCTCTGTGTGTTTATGTGTGTCTATGTGTTAAAATTTTGAAATTGGCTAAAATAGTGTGCAAGGAAAGTTACTAGACTGGGGTCTATTCGATTTGCACTGCAAGAAAAAATAAAATAAAAAAGGAGACATTAAAACTGGAAAATGCACTTTTTGGAGAAATTGGGGTAAATACTAAATAAATATGAATATCCATAATAAAAAATGAATAAATACTTAGGAGATGCAACAGAATGATGTTCGAGCAGAATTGAATCAGTTGAAACATGTAGAACTTAGAGGTGAAATATGAATTTTGTAAAATTTTGCAGAAATTTTAATCAATCTTTTATTCGCCAAGTTTGAGCATGCCATACAAAGAAGTAATAAGTTAACGTGAAAATATGAATTTTTTAATTTTGCAATTTCGGGAATGTTTAAAAACTTTCCCAGTGTGATTTAAATGGGCTGAATGATGTGAATTTCAAACTGGGACAATGTAAAGGTGAAATGTAGAATTTGCCTTTAAGAATGAGTGGAAGGAAAATTGCCCTAAATTTGCAAATTTTGTGGAAATGAAAAGCTTATGGAATTAATTGAATGCAAGCATCTCTTGAGTGAATTTTTGGAATATGTCAAAATCGGAATGAGTGGGTTGTTTTACCAAGAACCTTGAGATAGGACAGATTCAAATGAGGACTGTGAATTAAAAATGATGTAGTATGACTGTGTGGACAGCTTGAAGAGAGCTTGAGGAGAGTGAGAACAGTGCATGCGTGCGTGCCTGTGTGTGTGTGCGCGTGTGTGAGATGCAAATGAGCAGGAATGAATGACAAGATTTGACTTAAAAAGAAAAAAAAAGATACAGCTTGACTGGTTGACGTTGTTGGAGACTACTATGTGAAAAGTAGTAGAACAACTTTGAAGAAAGAATGATTTTGAGCATATTTAATGCTAAGAAAAGAAAATAGGGCTTATTTCACAGTGGTTGACTGATTATCATGAATTGAATGGCTCGTTTTAGGCTTTCATCTAAAAGTCAAGTCAAGTTTATTTGTATAGCCCTAAATCACAAACAGTCTCAAAGGGCTCCATATAGAGAAAAATTCAAGTTTTCGTCTACAATGATGATAATTGCTTTTGAAACAAAGGAAGTGTAAGGATGAGATTCCTTTCTCCTCATGCAACATTTAGGCCAGAGAGGAAGTGAAGTCAAGTAACAGAAGTTAGGATGGGTAAAAACCAGAAGCAAACTATCTTGGTTTACTCTCAGCGAAAGGGAGAGCAGGGAACAGGTTATATTAGACACACCACGACCTGTCACGAAGAACAACTGATGTTTTTTTTTGTCATTACTGCAGAGTTTGGGCTCCATGCTATGCTGAAATTGCTAAGCCACTAACAGGAGTGGCTCATGGACAGCCGTTAGCAGTCAAAGATACATTCGCGTGGACACCAAAAGTAGAAGAAGGATTGACAAGGTTGAAAATGATATTAGTTCAAACAACAAAGGGTGTGATAATGGATAAGGTGCTATTGACGATGTCAATAACAAAACTGTTTTGCCAAAATGACTTTTAAGGCAACGCCTGTTGTGTCACTTATGTGACAACAGGGGGGAGATGAGTTATTAGTTACCTATTAGTTACCTTTGGTTTAGATTCTTAAAAAAAAAAAAAAAAAAAAAAATTTAAGCATGCCCTGTTTGTGTGAAACATGATCCACACAGGAACCTAAAAGAAACTCTATATGAAAATTCGAAGATTCGAATAGTGGAGCCTAACAGGAACATGGAAAAAGTGAACAGCTGAGAAATGGCCTTCGATGTACTGGCAGTGAATTATAAATTCAGGACAGTTCAGTAATATCTGTAAAGTGAGCATAACACCATTAATACTGAGGTCAAAATAGAGATGATACTAGGCAAAATTTGGAAACTAGATCAGAAATTGAAGGCTCAAATCAGGAAAGGTGGAAAGGTAATAGAGAGAATGGCATAAAATCAAAGTTAGGAAAACAAAAGATAGATAGTAGCCTGGAAATAGGAGGAGTTTCTGGAAATTACAGTATAATTGAGAGAAATCACAGTTAAGACTTGCAATTTAAGTTTAGGGTAATCTGTCAATTTAAAATGGTTCAAATGAGGTCCATCACAATACATCCGAGCGCTCATGAAGGAAAGGCGCTGTCCTTCTCAGGTAGATTAGATTATTGATAATAGTAGAATTTGAAGTTTGATTAACAGAAGGCACTATGGAATTTATGTCAAATTGGAAGATGATAATTAAGTTTGGTACCCCAGTCTGTTTTTTCAGTATCCATCAGTGACTCTGAAACTCGATCCCGAGACTCCACCGACAGCTGAGAACATCAAGAAAAATGGTGCATGGCTCTAAGGCACCTTTGACCTTTGCAAGAGCAAAGAAGGACTAAATTTGTGCTTTGGGGGGAGCACAACGCTTCTGGAGGAGAACGACATCCTCGGCGGCGGAGTACAAAGAGTGAATGGACTCACAAGATGAGAATGGACTCAGTTGAAAATGGACTCATCCAAGAGTGAGGGATGAGTTGACTCTGAGACTACAACCAAAGATAACAACCTGACAATGAGGTGCGGCGAAAGACACACAAGACCTGAAAGATGCATCAAGACGTTATCAAACTTGGTGGAGCTTGGGTCAGAGTGGATGGAAGCTTGCTTGGGCACTGAGTTTGACACAACTGAGGAGTCTTGCTAAAAGATAAACAAATAAGGAACAAATTGTGTAGTGTTACGAAGAAAGAAGAAGTATCATAGTCAGAGGATAAATTTGGATGAAACAGATAGGCTAAAATTGTAAGAAATAAGAGTAGAATCACATTTAGCCCATCCAGCTTAACAATTAGACATTTAGTCATTAACAGTTCGGAGAAGGAAAAATAGGGCATTAGGATCTACTAGGATGCAGTCAAAAGGTGATTAGATTATTCAATGGAGGTAATTAATAAAGTAGAAGTTAATCACACCTCATAGGGAAATTCTGGTGTCAAAACAAAAAGTTTGATAAGATCAAGGAATAACAGCCATGAAAACTTTTGACAGTTAAGAATAACACTGCATGAGACTCACACCAAGTGACAGTGAACGCGATGACAAATGTGATAGGACTCGGAAAACAAATGCCTTAACATGGCAAAGTGAAAATAATGTAGTGGAGTGGACTGTTGGAGGAAGACTTTTGAGTATCTTTACCCAGGTGCTCGATCAGAACGATGGATTAGGACAAGATTATTTAAGGACCTACTGAGGCTGCTTCTTTCCCCATGCTCACCCATGAACATGCTCAGCAGTACAAATGACTGAATTTTTAGGCATTTAATTGGCAATTTTACAGTAAAGGTCCGGTACGAATGTACGAAATATTCACTTGGGAAGAACATCCAGAAATGAAGGGTTTACCGTTAATATTCGCTGATTGCCTGTTCACTTACACATACTAAATTTGTTTGTTGTTGTATGAGTGATAGATGCAAATGGATTGGCGCTTGTGTGGTTACGAATATGTGTGTGTGTGTGTTGAGGGCAGTATGAAAGGCCAAAGTATTTTGTGGTTGGTATGAAAGGGTCACAGTTGAGGGTGAGATTCCTCTCACCTGAGACGGGAACACCCAAGCGTGATGACTAACAGCCGATGGTTAATCAAAGGCACCATGAACAACAAAAATAGTTCATGGAGAAGGCCGAATTCAGCAACACGGATGGACAAGACAGGACTGATATCGAACACTAGGACGATGGACATATGACATGACGAACCTGAACTCACCCGACAAGGTGACAGACTATGTAGATGACAACCATACATATGGAACTTAGAAATCGCAGAAATCGTGCGAGACTGACAGCACGATGAGAAATAAGGAAGATAATTCATAACTCCTGGGGGGAGTGTTGTTGTTTGTTTGTTTGTTTTAGGTTCACGCGGGCCTCTGGATCGTAGGAGTAGATGCAGGGACGCTTGGAGGTTCTATTGAACACTCCGATGAGACAACGACCACCAATCACCCCCGTGCCCCGAACAACCACAAAAGAGAAGAATTGTTTGCTGACGACTGGTTATGGAGATGTCGATTACTAGGGAACTCCTGAACGCTGACCGGGGCCTGGGAAGAGACTCTGAGGACGGTGAAGTGGACATAAGGATCTTGGATGGACAGCAGGCCCTGGGCAGTGATCCCAGAGCAATTCATCGACAGACACATACATATGCAAGGGGGGCAAAACTAAGAGCATTTCAACTTTGCGGTATGCTGTGATATTGTGTCAATATTATGTCCTTCATTACTTTATCAAATGACCACATGCGGCATTATTTTAATTAGTCACATGACTAAAAGGCTGACATCAGCATCTGCTGTCCAGAATATCATGTTGGCCCAGTGTGAACAAGATGAATGGGACCGCCTTGCATAAATCGCCTACCTGTCTATTTTTCTTGACGATCCAGAACAAAATACATTCCATTATAACGAACATAGCCAAAGCCGGATGAAGGGCTGTAGTTCTGATAAACTCTGGAATGTAAACTTTCATGCTTTTTGATGGTACTATACTATATTGTGTAAGCATATACTCATTTATACACATATGTAGTTATTAGTTGATGTTTTGTTTTCCATGAATTCCAATGTTAAACAGGGGGGAATGATGGAAATGATATACTTTTTATCATTGGATTCTATGTAACTACTTTTGTGTGCAAGAATCTGGCCTCGTGAAAATGACTTGGGGGCATATGGCCGGCTAATGACTGGAGTCATTAGCCACGCTATACAATAAGCCCCATAGTTAGCTAGACATGTTCAGATCATGAGATCGTCATGGGATGGCTGAAGCAGACAGAGGTCTCATTTAAGTTGAAGTCATGAGTACGACACCGGGATGTATTCCCAGGGCCACTAAAGACTACGTTTTTGTTAAGCTAATAGTCATGAGACGTCCAATACTGCTCCGTCCACGAGAGTATCCCCTTTGTTCTGTGGTAATGAGATATAACTTTGGAATGTATTTCCTGCCTGTGAACCTACCCGATCATGTACACTTGCCCAATTGTTTCTTTCTCAATAAAAAGGTCGGCAAAACTCAGAGCAAAGCGCGAATCTCAGCCACACTTGCTGTGTCCGGGATCCGCCCTTCTGCGCAGGAGAAAACGCTAAGCCAAGAAAGACCTACAGTCTCCGAGATTGATTTCAGATAAATGTTGTCAACCCAACAGTCTGGTTTGGATCGGCCTACAAACAAGACAAGCACAGACTGCAACGGACAATAAGGACTGCAGAAAAGATAATTGGAATCAACCTCCCATCTATCCGAGACTTGTACCTGTCCAGGACCAGGAAACGTGCAAGTAACATCTCAACAGACCCTTCGCACCCAGGTTGCAGCCTGTTTGAACTACTCCCCTCCGGATGCCGTTATAGAGCTCTGTACACTAAAACCAGCAGACACAGAGACAGCTTCTTCCCCCAGGCTGTCGCTCTGATGAACTCACACCACTCTTAGAGTCTCAGAGTCATTACTGTGCAATAACATCCCGCTTTCCACACCTTTTTGTCTACACTGTTTGTACTATGTGTCCTCTCTGCATCCATTGCAGCCTGGTCATCCTAGAAGAGGGACCCTCCCATCTGTGGTCTCTTCTCAAGGTTTCTCATTTCCCCTAGCTGGAGTTTTGAGTTTTTCCTTGCCCTCTTGGGAGTTTAAGATCAGTTTAGGATCAGGGGATGTTTGAGAATATCTTTCATTTTTCACATGTCCTGAGTGTTGTTGTTAGTCACCTAATTGTTGAACAGAGGCTGTGATTTACCGAAGTCAAATTCCTTGTTTGGCACGCTCAAACATGGCGAATAAAAAACTCTTGAATCTTGAATCTTGAAGAAGAAATTGATACCACTAAAAGGCCAAACACGGGGGGAGGACATCTGCGAGGCTGTGCTGCAGTGTTTAAATGACAGCGATACACACTGGCCATCTGATTTCAGACCCTACAGACGGCACACCAAGTTTGAGAGGGTCGCAAAAGTTTGTGACCTTACGACAGAAAGCATTGGATCGAAATTTGTTTGCATTCCATTGCATAGTGCACCAAGAGGCGCTGTGTGCGTAAACATTCCCACCAGATTGTATGGAGGTAATGAACCTTGTCATCCAAATTGTGAAGAAAACAATCGCAAAAGCATTAAACCACCACCAGTTCCGTGAATTGCTAGATGAAGTTGAGAGCGAATATGCCGATCTCCTGCTGCTCAACAAAGTCTGCTGGGTATCCAGAGGCAACGTCTTGCGTCGCTTTGTTGCTTTGTATTTGTAGCCTACTTAATAATTTTAATAGTAGGCATACAGGTCATGTATTGACAGTCTATATTGCCTTATAAAAAGTTTTTAGATTTTTGCCGCTCTAGACAGGTATGTTTTTTTTTGGGGGGGTGGGTCAACATGGCTTTTTGAACATTTTGGGTTGCCGACCACTGGCCTAACACGTGAACGATCCCCAGTTTGAGACTGGGTGGAAAAAGCTTCTTCTACTATTTCTTGTCATTGTTGGTTCCTATGCAAAGTCCATGACACATTAAAACGATTTTGCGCTGCAATTATGTTGTGGTACCTGATTTGAGACTGGGTGAAAATTGGCTTCTTTCACTAATTCAGATGGAACCATGCTGAGTCTGATACATTCCATTTGGTAGTTCTTAGCCATGTCTAAATTCAAAGTCAAAAGTCAAAGTCTGCTTTATTGTCAATTTCTTCACATGTCAAGACACACAAAGAGATCGAAATTACGTTCCCACTATCCCACGGTGACAAGACATAGTACACAATATACATACAAGTAAACAATGAATAAATAAGAGTGATGATGTCATGCTGTCATGTGTCGTCCTGGTCACTTCCTGTTTTATTGTGTAATTTTCCTCTCGTTCCAGTCGGTGTGTCCTTCCCCTGTGCGTCCGGTCACGTGACTCCCTGATTCCAAGTGTGTGCACCTGCGCCAATGACCAACTGTCTTCACTTGTGTTCCCCTCCTGTGTCCATATAACCCGCGCCTTTCCCTGTGTCCAGTGCCAGTGCGTCTTGCCTTGCTCAGAACACTAGCGATCACGAAACCCTCGAGTTCCACGTAGAAGCCTTCTTTGAACGACTTTGATCACCTATGTTAACTTGGTTACATAGTTATCTTCGTTATAGTCTTTCCCTCGGTTCGAGGCGCTTTGATTTCCCCTTTTTCTCTCTCGGTTCGAGGCGCCTTAGTTTCCCCCTTTTTTCCCTCATATTGAGGCGCTTTTTGTTACTACTGCCATTGGAGAAAATAAACACATCTTTGGACTTTGGAAACTCTGCATTCGAGTCCTCTCCCTGCTCCGCGCCTGACAGATGAATAAATAATAAATAAGCAAATAATATAATAAATACGAGGAGCAAAATTGGAGCAAGTGTGCATACAGCAGACAGTCAGAATATAGCGCAAAAATACAGGACGCTACGCAGAAGGGGGGAGAGAGTTCAGGATCCTAACGGCCTGAAGTATGAAGCTGTTGGTGAGTCTGGTGGTGCGGGAGCGCAGGCTCCTGTACCTCTTCCCAGAGGGCAGAAGATCAAACAATGAGTGAACGGGGTGACTCACACCACTCACAATCGTGGTTGCCTTGCGGGTGAGATGGGAGGTGTAAATGTCCTTCAGGGAGGGGAATGAAGCACCATTAATCTTACCAGCCGTGTTCACTATGCGCTGCAGGGCCTTCATGTTGTATTCAGTGTAGCTACCACCCGAAACATCACGTGTCACACAAATGCAGCCTGTAAATGATGCGCATGTGACATTGGCCTGTCGAAAATGGCAGAGAACGGGAGACAGCTGTGTTTCAAAGTAGGCCTCATTCGATAGTTGAATCCGAGACCTCTCCTACCCTAAGCGAGAATCATGCCCCTCGACCAACGAGCCCTGTATCAAATTAGCTGACGCCGTTACATTCCGATTGGTAGCGAATATGACATTGACCTGAGGACTGCATTTCGGTGATTAACGAATTTTGATAAATATCATGGCGTGGGTTTTCTCCGGGCACTCCGGTTTCCTCCCACATTCCAAAAACATGCTTGGTAGGCCGATTGAAGACTCCAAATTGTCCCTAGGTGTGAGTGTGAGTGCGATTGGTTGTCTGTCTCTGTGTGCCCTGCGATTGGCTGGCAACCAGTTCAGGGTGTCCCCCGCCTACTGCCTGATGACGGCTGGGATAGGCTCCAGCACGCCCGCGACCCCCGTGGGGACTAAGCGGTTCAGAAAATGGATGGATGGATCATGGCCAGTTTGCGCGTATTCTTTCAGGGTCATAATTGTATGTCTACCGCTGCCTCGTGGCAGCCAGGCCTAAAAAAAGATGAAATAAAGTGGATATTAAAACATAGGTGGACGTAATGTCTGGAAGCTTGTGTTTAACAGAAGACTGTTTGGCAACAATGAACAATGGACAAATTCAGCAAGGTAATTTAATTAGGCCGTGACCCAGATATGTTCCGGGGATGCTGCGGCCACAACGCTACACGATCATGCAATAGCATACAATGAGTTTAGGGTCTTTTTTTAGGATCTGCAGCCAGGACACCCAGGCATACAATGAAAGAATGTTGATGTTAAAATGTTGGTGGAACTATCAGACTTCCAAAGACTTGAGATGAGACAACATTGGAAAAACTTGACAGTGTCCTTAAGTCAGTTCAATGCATAAGTTTCAAGTGCACATAGCTAATGTTGACCAAAATGTGCCATATAAGGTAGCGAGGAATTGAAACTAGAATCTTCTGTTCCGTAGTCAGATGCATTATCCATTGTGTCCATTGCCCAGGAATAGGTTGTACCTTCCAAGCTTGTGTGTAATACTTTTGCAAACATGATTCAACCGGAGTTGCTGGGGCCGCAACGCAGAGTACTTATCACTATACGATCATGGCTTATATGTGGAAGCATAAAATGAGTTCAAAACCTTTAGGATCTTCAACCAGGACACCTAGGCAGACCATGAAAGAATGTTGATGTCAAAATGTTGGTGGAATTATCCAACTGCGCAGATCCGATAATCCCAAAGATTTGGGGTGAGACAACATTGAAAAAACGTTTTTCTTTGTTGACAGTGTCACTTCTTTTGTGGCTTACCTCTTCATCATTTCACATCTAAAGTATCGTATCATATTACCTTGCGGGTTATACCACACCGTACATACCATATCATGTCGCCCATACAACTCATGCATGAGATGCAGTGGCTGAGATATTCAGGCGATGTGTTGCTACCCGATTGTGGTCTCCACTCATCATTTCATATCACATCCTCGCCGGATTTTCAATATCTTCACATCGAAAGTATCTTGGCACAACGTACATAATGTGATGTGTCAACACAAATTGTCCAAGAAGAGGCGGCCGAGAGTTTAAGGTGATGGATTGATAATCCGCTGTGCTCTGCACGCATGGATTCCCATCCTCGTCGAAGGGTGGTTTTGAATCTGGAATCTGGCTTGTATTTGACTCTACATAGTAATATTTATATGCTCTTTGGCGGCTTGGTGGTACACTGGTTAGCACGTCCACTTCACAGTTAGGAAAGTGCGGGTTCGATTCCACCAACAGCTGTTGCATGTTGTTGATGATGTCTATTGCTGGGTCAGGAAAACTAAGATGTGGAGTAACGGTTTGTTCTTTATTGGCAAGATCTTGGAATTGTTTAATGGCGGTCAATGCACACGGCACTTCAGCAGATGTAACAACATCCCCCATCTCCAGGTCAAGCTATTATACTGTCCGGAAAAGGCGGGAAAGCGTCACCTGACTATTTTGTATCTATGTTTATGAGAGTCACTGTCCTGTGTGTGTGTGTGTGTGTGTGTGTGTGTGCGCGCGTGCGTGCGCGCGCGTGCGTGCGCGCGTGTGTGTAAGTGTGAGTACGTGTGTGTGTGTCTATTCCATGGTGTAATGGTTAGCACTCTGGACTCTGAATCCAGTGATCCGAGTTTTAAGTTTCAGTGGTACCTCAAATAATTGGTCAAATAGTATTTGATAAAGTAATCACATGTTCTCCGAGTTACAATGTCAACTGGTGGAACTTACTTTAGATCTTGGATGGTTCGAAAGCTAATGCTCTTCTAGATTACCGTATAATGTTGGCATGGTGTGATTGTGAGCACTCTGAATCTAGCAATACAAGCTCAGGTCTTGGTGGAACTTACAATTTGTAGTCATTTGTCTGGAACAAAAATTTGGAAATTCCAATCCAGTACATTGTGTACAGCACTATGAGTGTGTAATCACTGCTTCCACTAATTTTGTCAGTTTAGTAAAATGAGCGCCTTAGAGAGTGCATTGTGCTTAGAAAAATGATGCCCCTCCTTCTGTCACTGCCAGGGTTCCATAGTGTAATGGTAAGTACTCTGGACACTGAATCCAGCATTCTGAGTTCAAGTCTTGGTGGGACCTCAAATATATTGTCATATAGCTGGGTAGAAATTGTGAAATGGTTGCTTGTGTGCTGCCCCATGAAAGCCTATGCTTCTATACACCTGAGGGTTCCTTGAACACTCAACTCTGAAACCAGTGATCCCAGCTCAAGTCTCGGTTGGACCTCAACCCTTTGGTCATACACGGTCATATGCAAAAGTTTCATTCGTATGCAAAATCAATTTCAAGATTTTCCTTTATAAATCATTGGCTGTTCAGATCAGCAATATCAGTTAAATATATCATATAACGGACAGAGACAAAGATATTTGAAAAGTGAAATGAAGTTCATGGGAGTTACAGATTTGTCAAGAAGAATGGTCCAATATACCTTCAACCAGAATCCACACTCACATTAGAAGCAGCTATAGAAGCTTTAGGAAGTATCTAGAGCAGTGTTTCTTAACCTTGTTGGCGGTACCAAACCCCAGCAGTTTCATATGCGCATTCACCAAACCCCTCTTTAGTGATTTTTTTTTTTTTTTTCAAGACAGAGATGTTTTTACTGGTGCACAAAATGAGCCGTGCATAAACATCACCTTGTTCAAAGAATAAAACAAACACAATGCATGAATTCACAACAAATGACATACCAGCAAATCAGTGTGACTTCTGCTTTTGCCTTTGCGAGACCAGTTCAGATATGTGGATATATAAATCAAGTGTGTTCGGACCTCTGCAGTGGAGGCTCTGTCGAACCCCTGAAAACCACTCACCGAACCCCCAGGGTTTGACCGAACCCAGGTTAAGAACCACTGGTCTAGAGGCTGTTATTTCTGCAAAAGGAGGATCTACTAAATTTATGTACCTGCCTACCTTTGTTGAAATAATGATTGCACACTGTCTGCAAATCCAATAAACTTCTTTTCACTTCTCAAATATCACTGTCGCCATCCACCGTGTATGGATTCGGGCTAGCCCCCAAGATTAAATTGGGCTAGTTGATCAACAGCAATGTTTTAAAGAAGGGTTCGTCTGGGAGTTGAACCCAGGACCTCCCACACCCAAAGCGAGAATCATACCCTTAGACCAACGAACAAGAATGAGGGCTTGCGGACCATGTTACATTCCGTGTAACGTTGGCCTGTCAAACGCTCCACATAATGATAGACAACAGTGTTTGCAAGAGGAGCTTGTCCGGGAGCTAAACCCAGGCAATCATGCACCCAAAGCAAGAATCATGCAAGAATCATTCCCCTGTACCAATGAGCCCCATAGTCGACCAGCTGACCCCGTTACATTCCGATTGGTAGCCCATGTGACATGGACCTGAAGACTGAATGTCAGTGATTAATGGAATAAATGGAATCTGGTTGGCCTAATGCTCCTAATTCCCTAACTTCAAGCCCTAACGCTAACTCTAAAACCCTAATAATAACCAAACCCTAATAATTAACCCCTAACCTGCTAACTCGCTAACGGTAACCCCCTCACATTTAACCCTAACCTTCAATGCTCCCCCTAAAGGTAGTGCCCTCTAAACTTGAAGGCAGGCATATATGAACCAGACCAGCAGATTGTCCCATTTCAGTACTGTTTTAGAAACCTTTACAGATGGTTAAAATCCACATAATAGGTATATGCGCATGTGTTCCGTGAGCGTTCTCCTTTCTGTCCCCTCCCTTTCCTTTCTTCCGCCAAGCAGTGCATCTTGCCCCAACACAGGGCATGTTCCTCGTTAGTATCGTGAATAGTATCTCTGCTTGTTGCGTGAAAGACCGGGGTTCGCTTTTCAACCCAAGTGCGTTAACCTATGTTTGCAGCAGAGTTATTATATAGCTGCATTGGTTGTGCGTGCGTCTGAACTTGAGTGACCTGTAAGTTTTTCAAATTGAACTGAAACTTTCATCTGTAGCCACCTTCTACTAAATCAGTGGTCCCCAACCTCTTTTGTGCCACGGACCGGTTACGTGTCAGAAATATTTTCGTGGACCGGCCTTTATATAAATAAATAACACATTTATACACCGTATGTTTCGGACTATAAGTCGAGTTTTTTTTTCATACTTTGGGTGGGAGGGCGACTTTTACTCAGGAGCGACTTATATGTGAATTTTTTCACAAATTTTTACTTTATCATTAACACTTTACTTATTTACTAGTATAGTTGATCACTTCACATGTTATTTTCACTTTTTAACCGCATGAGGGGGCACTATGGCTGTGGAATAATTGGAGCCTCACTGACAATGAGTTCCATTTACTGACTTCCGAAGTCGGGAGATTTAGTGATTTGGAGTTATACAGATTATTCGATAAACTTGTTATTTATTTTATAGTTATTTGATATGTAGTTTATTTAGAGTAGCAACGTGTATGTTGTTAGACTTCAGTAGTTTCCGATTTTTTAGGGAGGCCGTGAAGGCAGCAGGGCGTGGGGGGGGGGCGGAAAGAGCGATCCTGGGCGCTTGCGTGTGTTGGCTCACATGTTGAGCTCTTGATTTGTGAAATAAAGAGCCGGCCTGTTACCAAACCCACGTCTTGCCTGGTACTTCTGTAACGCTACGATATAGTTATATATGTAGATCTGTGGAATAATTGGAGCCGCCAACTGAAAATGAGGCTGACATCAGCGCCGCACGTAGGTCCGGAATCGACAGCTGTTTATTTTGGGTTTTTTTTTACACATAGGATGAATATTCCGGTGGATTTAATGATTTGGAGTGACACGGATGGTTTGTTAAAATTGATGTTTATATTACATTTATTTGATATATCTAGTCTGACGTCCGTGGCACACGTATTCTTTCCGGCGTCAATTTTTTTTTCTTTTTTTTTTTCTCAAGTGACACGGAAGACGAAGATTCTGATGGATTTATTGATTTGGAGTGACATGCATGGTTCGATAAAATAGTTGTTTATATTTTTGTTATTTCATACATAGTTTATATATTGTTATATGGGCCTGTAGCAAAATTTGAACTGCAACGCGCCGCTGACATCGGACTTGTTGACTTGACTTAAATCACTGACATTCAGTCTTCAGGTCCATGTCACATGGGCTACCAATCGGAATATAATGGGGTCAGCTGGTCTAGTATGGGGCTCATTGGTGCAGGGGAATGATTCTTGCCTAGGGTTCTTTGATTACCCGGGTAAAACTCCCGGACGGGCTCTTCTTTGAAACACTGTTGTCTATCGTTGTGTGGAGTGTTTGACAGGCCAATGTTACACAGAATGTAACATGGTCTGCAAGCTTTCTTTGAGGCTCGTTGGTCTAGGGCATGGGTGTCAAACTCATTTTTGTCGCGGGCCACATTGTAGTCAAAGTTTCCCTCGACGGGCCATTATGACTGTCAACCCAAATAAATAAACGCCTCATATTATATACAGTATAAGCTACAAAACAAACTGACAAATAATTGCTTTTTCAAATCAGACTCGTGGAAACTTTTCACATATTTCAAAAATAATTTTAAGAAGATTCTTAAAAGTTCCGACAATTTGCAATGTTAGTATGACATAGATTTAATGCGCAATTTGTCGTTGCGGGCCACAGAAAATGATACGGTGGGCCATAACTGGCCCCCGGGCCTCGAGTTTGACACCAGTGGTCTAGGGGTATGAATCTTGCTTTGGGTGTGAGAGGTCTGGGGTTTAACTCCCAGATGATCCCTTCGTTAAAACATTGCTGTTGATCAACTAGCCCCATTTCATCTGAGGTGCATGTCACATGGGCTGTCAATTGAAACGAAACGGGTTGTGTTCATTTACCTTGGGTCTCTTGAATCTGTTGTTTCGATTCTCATCACTTGAATCTGCCGTCATGTGTCATCCATTGCGCCACTCACCCTACAAGACTGTATCGACTGTAAACTTGTGTGGAAAACTGTCATTGTCCAAAGGAAGGCTGTTTAGCAACAGTGACCAGCAGACAAATTCAACAAGGTCATTTGATTATACCATAACCCGGATTCGAATCGAACATTAACCACTACACGATCATGGCCTGTATGCAGTAGCGTTAATAAGATGCACATGTTGGCCATGATCGTATAGTGGTTAGTACTCTGCGTTGTGGCCGCAGCAACCCCGGTTCGAATCCGGGTCATGGCACACTCCAATTACTGTGTGGAATTTGTCCCTTTCTTAATATTGCTAAACAGCCATCTTTTGGACAATGACGATTTTCCACACGTTTGCGGTCGATAGCCTTAACTTGTAGGGCGAGTGGCGCAATGGATAAAGCATCATGGCGTATTCAAATAATGTCACCCATTTTTTATTTTATTTTTTCATTTTTGCAAAAGTTTACAAGCCACATATTCCCGTGGGGCTCGTGGAGCAATGGATAACGAACGCATCTGTCTACAGATCAGAAGATTCCAGGACTCCTGGCCAGCTCACATGCCATTTTGTGGTCAACATTAGCTATGTGTAATTTCTGTGAACTATTGGGTTGAAGTAACTCACAGACACTGTCAACCAATAGTCTTTCCAATTTTGTCTCATCTCGAGACTTAGGGATCATCGGATCTGCGTAGTTATTGGATAGTTCCACCAACATTTTAACATCAACAATCTTTCATGGTCTGCTTGAGTGTCGTGGCTGAAGATCCTAGAGAAAAGACCCTAAACATGCAACTGCATGTTGGCCATAATATAGCATTGAGGCGGCTGCAACCCCAGTTTGAATCTGGTTAATAGCCGAATGAACTTGTTGCAGTTATTTTTTATTCACCCTCAACAGTCTTACGTTGGACCATGACAAATTTACATACACGCAAGCTTACAGAAAATGACAACTTCCCGTGGGGCTAGTGGCTCGTTCCTTGCTCTGAACGGACAGCCAAAACGATTCCTAACACTTACTAATCAAGTCCTAACCAATTCCTGTGTGTGTATGGGGGAGGGGGGGGGGGGGGGGGCAAAGGAACCAATCAGATGGCCCGAATCCATGCATGGCCGATGACGGCAGTGATCAACACAGTGATATTTGAGAATTGAAATGAAGTTTATAGGATTTGCAGACAGTGGACAATCATTATTTAAACAAAAGTAGGCAGGCGCATACATTTGGAAACCCCAACAGAAAAATGACATCAATATTTAGTAGTTCCTCCTTTTGCAGAAATAACAGCCTCTGAACCAGTGGTTCTTAACCTGGATTCGGTCAAACTCTAGGGGTTCGGTGAGTCGGTCTCAGGGGTTTAGCAGAGCCTCCCTCCACTGCGGAGGTCCGAACACACATGATTTATAAATTCGTGATAACGCATATCTGAACTGGTCTCGCAAAGGCAACAGCAGAAGTACTACTGATTTGCTGGTATATCATTTGTCGTGAATTCATGCATTGTGTTGGTTTTATTCTTTCAACAAGGTGGTGTCCATGCACTTCTGCATAAGTTCCGCTCTAGTCTTCTGGCCCAACTCTTTCGTACATATGATGACCATGGAAAGTTCTTTGCGAATGATCAATCTTTGCCTTTCATGTTCATCGGGACTACCCTTTTAATAGGTACCTACACTGTGTATTTGGATAGAGACTGCTGAAAGGGGACACATATATGCGTCGTGAACTACATGCATTACTGCGGGTGAAGAAGAGTGAACAAATAAGTCAGCAGACAAGCTTGCCGATTTATTAGTGCCCAGAAGAGCAGCACTCTGTTCCGTACTGTAACCTGCTAGGTTTGTTCCCGGTTCTTTATCTTTAATGCTCGATATGCTAACAGCAATTACCAAGAGGCAGCCTTCACAGTTTAACTCTTTAATGTATGCCAGAATGATCGATGCACAGCTGTGGAGCCCTTTCTGCCAGATGCGAAAGAAGGTCCCTCTCTCAGCGCCAAGGTTCCTGCTCTTATACTACTCTGGGCCGCCTTCCTGCAAGGAGGCGACTCTGCCTAATCTGTATGATAACGTGTGACCTTGTCGTCTTAACTGAGAGCGAATTCTACATATGTGCAAAGGGTGTCATAGAGAAGAGAAAGCTAATAAAGCAAGAGAAGGGTTGCAGCGATATAACGGCATAGCTCAAGCTACCCAGCTAAACACATGTGCCAAAGAGGCCTATTCTAACAAACCGTTGGTGAGAATGGCTAGAGATAGACTCTTATTGTTCCTCCCCACGGAAATCTTTAGTAAAAGGCGAACGATTTATTCGATCTGAAGAGAAAAAAGAATGAGCTGATAATCTGGGTGAAAACGGGCCACCCCACTGCTGGTCTCACCAAATTCACAGGGGGTCTCACACTCAAATTGCAGCAACCATTCCTTCTAATACAAACAATAGACGTTCATAGATTTACTATACTTAGAAGGCCTCAACCTAAATAGAAGGTTTAAACGAACGAGTATTTTGTGTTCATTAATGTCTTTTTTACTTAAAACATTGTTGGCGCACAGGATTGTAGGTACCTGATCGAACACATTCTTTCAAACAGCGATTGGGCGTCTATTTTGAGTATTGAAGGTAAAAACAGTTGTATGTCTTGGTACGTGTACTTTTGATATCAGAGAATGGGAAATGATCCCATCTCTGTGTTTTATTTGAAAACATGTGATTTCATAACGACACAAATCGGGAAAGAAAATACGATCGTAATTTCTCAAATGATTTCTCAAATTTCAGAAGTGCTCTATATCTCTCGTGTCGCAAATAATTGAGGCTTTTGTCGTTGCAGTGGAGGTGAATTTGGAGTGTAATTCACCTCCACTGCGACGGTGGCGTTCGAGATTTGACATTTGAATATAAATCTGTCCGTTACATTCCGATTGGTAGCGAATATGACATGGACCTGAGGACTGCATTTTAGTGATGAACGAATTCTGAGCGACTTCTACATATGTGCAAAGGGTGTCATAGAGAAGAGAAAGCTAATAAAGCAAGAGAAGGGTTGCAGCGATATAACGGCATAGCTCAAGCTACCCAGCTAATCACATGTGCCAAAGAGGCCTATTCTAACAAACCGTTGCTGAGAATGGGTAGACGGGGAAGCCTGTAAGTGAGTCCGTCACTCGCATACTCCATCGCTTCTCGGCCTTTTGGCTAAAATCAAGTGTAGTCTCGGTTCTTGGGTTTGAGGGATTAAGAGAGCTGATCATAGAAGAGAGAATTTTAACCATAAAAGTGGTGCCAAAGAGGCCTATTCTAACAAACCGTTGGTGAGAATGGGTAGAGATAGACTCTTATTGTTCCTCCCCACGGAAATCTTTAGTAAAAGGCGAAAGATTTATTCCATCTGAAAAGAAAGAGAGATCTGATAATCTGGGTCAAAACGGGCCACGTCACTGCTGGTCTCACCAAATTCACAGGCGGTCTCACACTCAAATTGTAGCAACCAGTCCTTCTAATACAAACAATAGACGTTGATAGATTTACTATACTTACAAGGACTCAACCTAAATAGAAGGTTTAAACAAGTATTTTGTTTTCATTAATGTCTTTTTTACTTTAAACATCTTTGGCGCACAGGATTGTAGGTACCTGATCAAACCTTCTTTCAAACAGCGTCACCTATCGATTGGGCGTCTATTATGAGTATTGAAGGTAAAAACAGTTGTATGTCTTGGTACGTGTACTTTTGGTATGAGAGAATGGGAAATGATCCCATCTCTGTGTTTTATTTGAAAACGTGTGATTTCATAACTTTATTCAAATCAGGGAACAAAATACGATCGTAATTTCTCAAATGATTTCTCAAATTTCAGAAGTGCTCTATATCTCTCGTGTCGCAAATAATTGAGGCTTTTCTCGTTGCTGGCATGGTTTGGAGTGTAATTTACCTCCACTGTGATGGTGGCGTTCGATATTTGACATTTGAATATAAATCTGTCAATTTACTTTAGAAAGTAAATGTTGTTTTCTAGAAATCTATACTGAGATGTATGAGGAACAACAATCGGGCGTATTCTTAAAAAGACAGACCTACAGCCGACAAAAAGGTTTTGATACGTTCATATCATATGACGAGTCAGGAACGTGGTAATTCCATATTATTTTGCATTGACTAATTTGGTTAATACAGTTTAGCAAGCAAATGCACAGTTCCATAGTACAGTTAATAACATGCTCAAAAGCATTCAGTGTGTCACAGCACCGCAGACCTAAACTCCATGTACGTACGACTGCGTGTGATTTTTGTTTTAATCAAAAAGACCAGGGGAGAGCGCGAACGCAGTCCACGACTGTTGTGTTTATACGGAGTAGAGATGAACGCGAATGCAACTTCTTTATTCAGCAACTTTTTATTTTCTCCCCACTCATGTCTTACATAGCAGTACAATGCCCCTGGCGCACCACAGAGCCCCCAACTGTCAACATTATTTGAGACCTCCAATAACAAACTATATAATATTATAGTTTCAACATACGATAATACCACATCTCCCTTTTTCCAGGGATCATAGGGTAGACTGCCTTTGTCTCGTCAGACCTTAGAGCAGTGGTTCTTAACCTGGGTTCGATCGAACCCTAGGGGTTAGGTGAGTCGGCTTCAGGGGTTCGGCAGAGCTGGTATGTCATTGCCCCGCCCCCGCCCCGCGACCCCCCCCCCCCCCCCCCCCGCCCACGGATGGCTGAACACACCTGAATATCGTGTAAATTCGTGATAACGCATATCTGAACTGTTCTTGCAAAGGCAACAGCAGAAGTCACACTGATTTGCTGGTATGTCATCCCCCCCTATATAGAGGGGTTCGGTGAATGTGCACATGAAACTGATGGGGTTCGTTTAACTCGCCCCCCAAAGAGGGGTTTGTTGAATGCACATATGGACCTGATGGGGTTCGGTACCTCCAAAAAGGTTAAGAACCACTGCCTTAGAGGATTATTCTGCCTCTTGTGTAGAAAGGTCTGTTCCTAACTTTTGCCAAGGTCTTTCAGGGCACCCTGATGGCACGAGTGCCTCTTTTGGGTTGTGTCGCTCTTGTATGCATGTCCTGCAGTTCAGTACCATTTTGTTCACTTGCTGGCTGAGTCCCGGCCACCACACAGATTGACGTGCACGTGATTTACATTCCAGGACACCTAAGTGTCCTTCGTGTAATTTGAACAGCACGTCGTTCCTCATTGCGGAAGGTATTACCAGTCGTGTGTCCTTTAGCATCTTTCACTGTTAATGTGGCTCGCTCCGGCCAGTCATTTTTTAGCGCTGGTTCCTGTTTTGCATGTGCTGGCCATCCTTCCATGCACATGGTCATGACACGCGAGCAGACACTGTCGGCTTTCAACTGCTCTTTCAGGTTTTCTGTATATGATGAGCTGACAGGTAGACTCTCAGTGACACAGTCCACAAATATGTATGTGCTCTCCATCAGCTCCTGGTCATCAGTGGACATGCGTCATTTTACAGGTTGCACGTGAAAGTGTGTCTGCTGTCCAAAGCGACTTTCCTGGTACGTGCACGATGGAGTATGAGTAGCGCATCACCCTCATCCTGAAACCCTGGATTCTCTGTGGCAAAAGATCCAGTGCTTGGGCTCCAAGCAGGATGAGAAGGGGTTTATGGTCGGTCTCCAGGCAAAACTCCTTTCCAATGAGGAAATCCCGAAACCGTTCACAGGCCCATGTGAGGCCCATGTGAGGCCCAGAGCTTCCTTCTCCACCTGTGTGTATCGTTGCTCAGTTGGAGTGAGTGACCGTGATGCGTAAGACACAGGCTTCCATCCTTCCCCTCATTTCTGAAGAATTACGCCCCCCAACCCATATGATGATGCATCAGCAGATACTTTGGTGTCTCTGCCCGGGTCATACATAGCCAGCACCGGAGGAGAGGACAGAGCTTTCTTTAGGTCTTCAAATGCTGCTTTTGTCCTTTTGGGGCACGACCACCATGCCGGCACACCAATCAGTTGGCTCCTTCACCCGACTAATGACGCCCAGAGCTTCCATGCGCTGGAGCTCTCTCTTGACTTCACCCACCAGTGGTAGTGGAATCCTCCTGGTTTTTTTTACTGAATATGGCACGGCACCTGGCTTGACCTTTATGGTGTATGTTTGTTGTAGCTAACCCAGACCGCTGCACAACTTGGGGTAACTTGCCTTGAAAGTCTCCATGTCTATGCTGTCGACTCGGATAAGCAAGCCAAGAAATGTGCTCTGGTTTTGATCAATATATCAGTGTTTTTTTTTCATTTGCCGTTCTCATCCCTGATGTTTAGATCTGCTTCAAAATGAGGCTTGTCATCTTTCTGTGGCAACTGTGATTTTTTTCTGTGGCTCATCACCTGACACCTACCCACAGTTTGCGGTGTATTTGTCTCCCTAGACTCAATATATATATTTGTGTGTGTATATATAAACAGTGATCTCCAAGAACCACCATCATGTGTTTTTTTTTTTAACAACGATTACTTCTAGAACATTCCTTGAAAATAATACGTCCTCATCAGTGAGTTGTTTTAGAACAGGCCTGTCGGCTACTCATGTGGTAGTTGGGGGCTGCCTTTTGCCGATGGGCACAACTGTAGTGAATGCAAACTTCCTGTGTTGCAGAGAAGAACCAGCGGACACATATAGTCATTGCTTTTCTTTTTGTACCTTTAATCAGAAATCTGCTATTGGCTGTAATGAAGATTTGGCACACAAAACGTACCTATATTCCTGGACTTGGACTCTGACTCGGGGACTCGGACTCGGTCGGACTCTGTCATTTTTGCCGGACTCGGACTCAGACTCGGTGCTGATTTTGACCGAGTCCACCGAGTCCGACAATAAAAAAATCACGTTCAATTTTATTTTCATCATGCTGCTCAGAATGCGAGTAGGAATACTGTCCACAGCCCTGCTTACGATCAATGCGGCCACGTTGAGTTGCACTTAGGCTAATGTTTACATTATGTACCAATGTCAAGGACGATTATGTCACCCAGCTTATATCATTGATGTGTTTCGATAGTTGTGGGGTCGTCACTAATTATTTGTGTTTAGATAAATGTCTGAGCTATAATGGTGTAATTAATGATTAAAAAATATTATCTTACATGTCCCGTGTTTCAGAATGGTTATTTAATTGGACAAGAGTGTTTTCAAGCGTTTTGCCTCATGCCAATGGCACTCAGGGCTAAGGGTGGGCTTCAATGACCATTTTTGTAAAGCCACGCATTTAATACCATGTCAAATAATATATTAGAGTGTAGGTTATGTTCCAATGTATCCACTTCTATCGGTTAAATTGTCAACCGTACATTTATGACTATGCCTCGAGTGATCTACGTTATGAACTAGCACAACTCCGGTGGGGCAGGGAAAATGTTATCGATCCGACGTCCGATTGGAACGTCGCCTCACTTTTACGTCCGCCCTCTCAGCAAGGGATCCTATATAAGCCGAACCAGCCAGTGTGAAAGCAGTTGCGTTCGTTCTGATAGATTTTGATCTAAATTAGCCTTGACTAAAGACGAAGCAGTCACATGAATTAACGGAAAAAATTGACAGCCGGACTGGGACCCGGACTCGGACTCGGTGGTCAAGAGGCCGGACTCGGTGCAAAAATCCGACCGAGTCCACAGCCCTGGCTCAAACCTCATTGAATAAAGTACATAAGCAGACAAGTATATTCACATATTAAATAAATAAAAGAAACATTTTAAACATATAATTATACCTACACACCAAATCAATAAAGAAGACATAACTAGACATTTTTGATAAGTGGTAATGAGAAAGGTTTTTATAACTTTATGATCTGATATATATATTTCTGAGCACTTTGAAATAACAAATGTTTTTTGATATATTGCCTGAATAGCTTAATGACCCTTAAGGAACTGTTCAATGCATGCCTGATGATTTTCTAAATCACGGACACTGCCAAAGTCGTCTAAAAATGTTCAGTACTTGATTGTATCTTATGTTTTGACTAATTCTAGACACCAGTTTTCGATTACTACTGAACGTTCTGGACAGAGGGAAATATTTTGCCTAACAAAGAAAAGATATGGTTGAAAGCATGATTAAACTAAGAATATGATGACGTAAGCAAGTACATGGAGATCAAAAGAACAAACAAACAAAAACATGGTAAGTGGTGAGTACAAACTTTGCATGGTCAGGGAACATTAATAAATAGGTAGATGATGTCACAGCCAAAAGCTCACATAATTCCGTACAAAATGACAAAATTGAAAGAATGATGAATGGATGAGGTGGAACAGTATATGTGCAAGAATGTTTACAGGAAGGTCACTTGGAGATAAAACCAGCAGGTGCCAGAGGGAGACAGCCAAGCCAAAGACGATCGTCAAGGCTGAAAGACGGAAAGGACAACAACAGCCCCCACAAATCGAATCTCCCATAATCAGCACCCAACCCCACGGAACCAGCTCTCACCGAACCAGCACCCACTCCCATGGAATCAAACTCTCCTGTGAACTTGCCCCACCCCAAAGACTCATCACCCATCAAACTCGGCCCACACTGGCCGACTGAATATAAGCTGACCAAAGAACCTTGAAAGTGGCCTTTTCTGAATGGAGACTTTGCGCTCTTGAAAGGCCCAGCGCTGTATTGTACTTTCCTGAAGACAGAGCTTTCTGAACAAGAATTGTGATTGAACTCAACCAACCTGTGTAAGTCTAATTTCTGCTTCAGTGTCTTAGCATTTTCCTAAATCTGAAGAAATCAAACGAGCACACAGTGAGTAAATTGGATAACTGGTGATTGGCAATGACTTTTGCCGTGAGGCGCAGATAGTGCGCTCCCTAAATTGTGGACAAAATCCAACAGGTGCATGAACTCAATCTGTTCTTCAACAGATTTGATTCCGCCTCCCCCCCACCCCTTCACCTCGCTCCGCATCTTTTTCTACCACCTTCGACACTCCAGCCCCCCCGCCAGCTCACCAACCCCCTCCCCCGGAGTCACTCTTCTGTCTCCTGTCTCCACTCCATCACCCCGGTCTTCCGACATCCCCCTCTTCTTTACAGATCTTCAGGTTCACTTCAGAAAGATCAAAGCAGGGAAGACCCCGGGCCCAGACGGCATCTGGCCGAGACTGCTCAGGGATTGTGCGGACCAGCTGAGTGGTGTGGTCAGGTACCTGTTCAACCTAAGCCTGAGCCTGAACAAGGTCCCAGTACTGTGGAAGACCTCCTGCGTGGTCCCTGTACCAAAGGTGCCATGCCCCAAGGAGCCTAACCACTTCAGGCCTATTGCCTTGACTTCCCACCTGATGAAGACTATGAAGAGGATCATCCTGGGTCACCTGCGTTCACTAGTGGGAGCGCAGCTGGACCCCCTGCAGTTTGCTTACCTGCCTGGTGTTGGGGTGGACAATGCATTGATTTATTTACTGCACAGAACACTGCTTCACCTGGAGGACAACAGGAGCACTGGGAAGATCATGTTCTTTGTTTTCTTCAGCGCTTTTAACACCATCCAGCCGTCACTGCTTAGGGTGAAGATGGAGAAGGCGGGTGTGGACCAGTGCCTGACTGCATGGACAACGGACTTCCTCACCGACCGGCCGCAGTTTGTGAGGTTACATCGCAGTGAGTCCGACGTGGTGCACTGCAGCACTGGTGTCCCCCAGGGTAGGGTGCTCCTTTCCTTTTCACCCTGTTCACGTCAGACTTTACCCACGACACCGCACACTGCCAAATCCAGAAGTTCTCCGACGACATGGCCATTGTTTGAAATGTCGCAGAGGGGAACGATCTGGAATATAGGTTGGTCATCAAGGACTTTGTCAGCTGGTGTGAGCTCAACCAGCATCAGGTGAACAACACCAGCAAGACGAAGGGGTTGATTGTGAGCTTCGGGAGGACAGCACCCATCTTCACTCCAATGAACATCCAGGGATCGGACAGTGAGGTAGTGGAGAACTACAAATTCCTGGGTGTTCGCCTTAACAACAAACTGGACTGGACTGGACTGATCACACCCATATCCTGTACAAAAAGGGCCAGAGTCGCCTCCATCTGCTGAGGAGACTGAGGTCCTTCGGTGTGTGCAGGGCTCTCCTCCGGACCTTCTATGACTCTATGGTGGCCTCGGCCATCATCTACGCTGTGGTCTGCTGGGGTGGGGGCAGTAGTGACCGGGACAGGGGGGGACTGAATAAGATGCTCAGAAGAGCGAGCTCTGTTCTGGGCTGTCCCCTGGACTCCATTGAGGTTGTGGGTGAGAGGAGGACGTTGATTAAGCTTAAATCCATCATGGACAACACCTCTCACCACCTCCATGAGAGTGTGCGGTTCCTGAGCAGCTCCTTTAGCGGCAGACTTTTGCACCCTCGGTGTAGGAAGGAACGGTTCCTCAGGTCCTTCATTCCCTCTGCTGTCAGACTTTACAACATGCATGCCGCCTGATAAAATGAATGTGTTTCGTCTCTACTAGCAGCACTTGTGTTTATCCTTGTCTGTTATTTACCCTTTTTTGTAATTCTGGCACTTGTTTTATTCTTGCACTCGTATTATTATTGCACTGATATGCGCTGCTGTGACAAGTGAATTTCCCTGCTGTGGGATGAATAAAGTTCAATCAATCAGTCAAGAGTTGGTTCAGACTGAAGTCAAGTTTTTGATTTCAAAGCATGACACGTTAAATTGACTATGAAAGGGATCGTCTGATCCGAAGTCAGGTGCCTTATCCATTAGGCCACATCGCCATGTGAAATACTCCATGTTTTCAGTGTGGCCTTGATAAGACTGTTTAACGGTTCCCAACAAGCAAGGATGCCCAATGTGGGAACCGAACCCACGGCCCTGAGTTTAAGAGTCGCATGTTCTCCCCACTGAGCTAACCAGGCTTTTCGACCTTGGAATTGTTTCATTTTTTCATTTTTTTTGAATGGGTTAGGGGAAATAGAGAAATGTTTTAAGTGTGGCCTCTGAAACACATCTATTGATAAGACTAAAGAATCAAAGGTTCCCGACAAGTGTGGGCTGCCCAATATGGGGATAGAACCCACAACCCTGAGATTAAGACTTGCATGCTCTACCACCTGAGCTAACCAGGCTTCTCCTAATAAGAACTGTTTCATTCTTTCACTTTTTTTAATGGGTTTGGTTCATGAAAACCAGAAGCCACGTTTTAAATCTGGCCTCTGAAACACATTCGTTGATAAGACTAAACATTTAAAGGTTCCCAACAAGTGGCAGCTGTCCAATGTTGTCTCTAGTTGGAAACCCCAGCCCGAGTTGGAAACCCTAATTGGAAACCCTTGCCCCAGTTGGAATTCCTAGTTTGAAACCCTACCCGGAGTTGGAACCCTAGTTGGAAACCCTAGCCCTAGTTGGAAATGCTGGCTCTAGTGTGCAATAGAGAAAGCATTTTTTCTTTTGGTTTTTGTCACTTTGTTGCACTGAAAATGGAGATTGGGGGGGAGTCAGCACAACAAAAAAGAAATCAGAAACCAAAACCTTTCTGACAGTATAGAAAAGAATAATAAATAATACATAGAATAAGGTTTACTGTCTGTGAAGTTGAGTTTAATTGAAATGGCCAGTGGTTGAATCAATTTTACAGTAAAATAGCTCTGTAAAACCAACTATTCATGGCCTCGGTAGCGCAGGCGGTAGCGCGTCAGTCTAGTAAACTGAAAGTCGTGAGTTCAACCCTCACACGGGGCTATGTCTTATTTAGTCCTAACCCTAACTCGAGCCCTTGTTGGAAACCCTAGCCCCAGTTGGAAACCCAACTTTGAGAATGGTCAGACAGAAGTACCTTTTTCTTTTGATGAAGTTCAGTTTGATGGAAATGGCCGGTGGTTGAATCAATTTTACAGTAAAATAGAATTTTAAGACAGGTGCCACAAATTCTCGTTGGCGCAGGCGGTAGCGCGTCAGTGTCGTAATCTGAAAGTCGAGAGTTTGATCCTCACACGGTGCATGATTTATATATATTCCAACCCTAAATCTAGCCCTACCTGTAAACCCTAGTCCTAGTTGGAAATCCTAGCCCTAGCCTAGTTAAGTTTGATCAAAATGGGCGGTGGTTGAATCAATTTTACAGTAAAAAACAATTGCACAAATTGCAAATGCATAGCCTCGTTCGCGGAAGTGGTAGTGTGTCAGTCTCATAATCTGGAGGTCGTAAATTCGACCCTCACACAGGGCACACTTTTATATAGTCCTAACTCTAGCCCGAATTGGAAACCCTCATCCTCGTTGGAAGCCCCAGTTGGAAACCCTGGCCACAATTTGAAACCTTAGTTGGCTTCCCTAACCCGAGTTGGAAACCCTAGTTTCAGAATGCTCAGACTAAAAGTCACTTTATCTTTCTGTGAAGTTCAGTTTGATTGAAATGGCCGGTGGTTGGATCAATTTTACAGTAAAAAAGAATTGTAAAACTGTAAATGCACAGCCTCATTAATGCAGGTGCTAGCATGCCAGTCTCACAATCTAAAGGTCAAGAGTTCGGTCCTCAGGTGGGGCAGACTTTTTATATACCTAGTCCAAACTAGCCCTAACCCTAACTCTAGCCCTAGTTGGAAACCCTAGTCCTAGTTGGAAACCTTAGTTGAAAACCCTATTTTCAGTAGGGAGCAGGTTGCTCAGACTAAAATAACTTTTTCTTCTTTTAAGGGGTAGGGCAGCAAAGTAAGCAGGGATTGTGAATATCAGCAAGCACAGGTTGCTCAACTGGAGTCAAGAGAAACAAATTAAAAATTGTACATCAGATGAAAAATGTGCCTCTTTCTTTTGGCTTTTGTCACTGACATTTGGGGTCACCACAACAAAGATCAAAACAGCACAAAAACAGTTTACCTATATTTTGTCACGTCTCGCCCCCAACTGCTCCACTATGTGTCTGTCTTGGTTTCTGTCTGTGTGCTCGCCCCTCCCCTCCTGTGTGCCCATGATCAGTGTGATTGTTCCCACCTGCCTCTCGTTACCTGTCGTGTATAAAAGTCCTGTCTGCCCCTCTCTCCCTGTCGGATCATTGGTTTTGGTTTTGGTTGCTGTCGTTCGGTGTTGGCGTGCTGTCTTGGTGCCGTCGTGTCCTGCTGTCTTCTTGTTTCACGTCCTGGTCAGTCAAGTTATTGTTTAGGTCATGTCAGTTTACCGAGTCTGTATTTTGAGTTGCTTCGGTGGACCCTGGTCCGGGCTGCACTTGGTCGTCCTGCTCCATGCTCCACACCCGACCGTGACATATTTTCCTCTTTCAATTTGATGATACACTAGACATGAATACCTGTTTAGATTTGAAATCTTATCCATTAGGCCAGATAGCCATACAGGCAATTCTGACAAGTGATAGCAGTGCAATGATTTTTGAGCATATACAGTAAATCTACAGCCTAGATTCAAGTGGAGTTAACTGACTGGATCAGAAGATTAAGGGGTTCAAGTCCCTTCGTTGTCAATTTAATGAATGTCAAGAGGAAAGTAGTGGATAATGTGTCTAACATTAAATAATAGTTTTTATTTTGTTTCTGCATTACCCAATACATCTCCTTCACATTGTGACACATTCTCCCATTATCTGTCTGTGTTAGGTAGAGAAAAAGATTTTAAAGGAAAGGTAAGTATTGTTGTGTTGTGTTTTGTTGTATTGTGTGTTGTCATTACCGTATTTTCTGGACTATAAGTCACGTTTCTTTTCATAGTTTGGGTGGGGGGGCGACTTATACTGAGGAGCAACTTATACGTGATTTTTTGTCACAAATTTTCAAAATAAAAAAAAAAACGAAAAATGGATAAACGAACCGTGATGTAGCAAGGGATTACTGTAGTTTGAACTGCAAGTGACATCAGCGGCGCGGCGGTTGTTTACTTAAAGGACAAAGGATTCGATCACGGGATGACGAAGATGACGAAGGGCCCCATGTACTACCGGCATCTTTAGTGGCTTTGCTTGTAAGTGACACAGAGGACGGAGAGTTTTTTTTTCCCAATGATCATCACACACACATCTGGGTGTGGTGAGATTTGTCCTCTGCATTCAACCCATCCCCGTGTGATTTTGATCCATCCCCTGGGGGAGAGGGGAGCAGTGAGCAGCAGCGGTGCCGCGCTCGGGAATCATTTGGTGATCTAACACCCAATTCCACCCCTTAATGTTGAGTGCCAAGCAGGGAGGCAATTGGTCCCATTTTTATAGGTATGACCCGGCCGGGGTTTGAACCCACAACCTTCCAGTCTCAGGGCGGACACTCTACCACTAGTTTGAAGGATTTAATGATTTGGAGTGACACAGAAGGTTTGAAAAACTATTATATGTTTCACGCACACCCGGTCCTATTCTATGGAGCTCTCTTCGACCTCTGTGGCTGGAAGTGCCACCTCCAGGGATGGAAGTCCACGCTGCCACACGCCTGGAAGTCGATGCCGGTGCTTGGGGCTGTGTGGCGGTGAACTGTTTATGTTATTGTTATTTGATATATTTGTCATTTTCAAAACTTGTTCAGGAAAAAAAATATTATTCAGTGGTAATGTTGGACGTTTTCAATAAATACAAATTCATACAGTTTTAGGGTTCTCAGGTTAAAAAAGGCAATGCATGCACGGGGGCCCCCAGGGCTGCGTGCTTAGTCCATTGCTCTTCACCCTGCTGACGCATGACTGCACTGCGACCTACAGCGACAACCGCATAGTGAAGTTTGCTGACGACACGACTCTGGTGGGTCTCATCACGAAGGGCGACGAGACTCGGTACAGGTCGGAAGTTGACCTTCTGACCATGTGGTGCAGGGACAACAACCTCCTGCTGAACGTCAATAAGACCAAGGAAATCGTTGTTGACTTCCGGAAGGGTCACACAACACACCTGCCGCTGATCATCGACGGTGCTGTGGTGGAGTGGGTGAGCTGCACCAAGTTCCTGGGGGTGCACATCAGTGAGGACCTCTCCTGGTCCGCAAACACCTCGTCACTGGCAAAGAAAGCTCAGCGCCGCCTGTACTTCCTGCGGAAGCTCAGGCGTGCATGTGCTCCTCAGGCAGTCCTGTCTACATTCTACCGTGGCACCATTGAGAGCGTCCTCACCAGTTGCATCGCTGTCTGGGGTGGTAACTGCACTGAACAGAACTTGAAGGCCCTGCAGCGCATAGTGAATACGGCTGGTAAGATTATTGGTGCTTCGCTCCCCTCCCTGAAGGACATTTACACCTCCCATCTCGCCCGCAAGGCAACCTCGATTGCCAGAGATGTGAGTCACCCGGCTCACTCTTTGTTTGACCTTCTGCCCTCTGGGAAGAGGTATAGGAGCCTGCGCTCCCGCACCACCAGACTCGCCAACAGCTTCTTTCTCCAGGCTGTTAGGGCCCTGAACTCGCTACCCCCTTCTGCGTAGCGTGCGGCACTGTTGCGCTATTTTCTGGAATGTCTGCTGTACGCACACTTGCTCCTTTTTTTGCTCCTCTTATTTATTTATTTATTTGTTGTGTTATTTATTCATTATTTATTCAGCACGCTTTTGTTATACTTGTTTACTTGTTTGTCTGTTGTGGGCCATGTCTTGTCACCATGGGATAGGGGGGAACGAAATTTCGGTTTCTTTGTATGTCTTCGGCATGTGGACAAATTGACAATAAAGCTGACTTTGACTTTGACTTTGACTTAAACAGTTCTACGAATCCTGTTTCATCCACTGAGTGTGTATGTGTGCCACACGTTTTTAGCAATTAAGCCCGTGACTGAAAATGCCGTGTGCGGTAAAGACGTCGGCCCATGATCAAGAAGGTGGTTCACCCCATGTGAGGCTCAGCCATTGCACTACGGTTGTGCTGACCTCTGCAAATTCCCCTACTGTGTGAATCTTGACTCTATTATTTCTGGTAGTGGGGGACTGTGTTCGCGCTCTCCTCTGGTCTTTCTGATGAAAACAAAAATTAAGCGCAGTAGTATGCACATGGAGTTTAAGTCTGCGATGCTGTGACACACTGAACGCTTTTGATTATGTAATTAACTGTACTCTGGAACTGTGTGTCAGGGTTCTCCAGATTATTCTTATCGTATGATTATGTTGGAATGCAGCCTGTAATAAATAACCTAGTGTCAGGAATGAGTTGAGCCAGGGCGACCAAATGCAGCTTGAACCAGGATTTATTGCAGGGAAAAGGAGTTGGAAGGGAGGCAGACACAGACGGGAGGAAGACTCACGGCCAGCAAAACAGACAGACTGACCGACATGAAGTCCCCTTGGACAAGATTAAAATTCTGACCGTGAGCCTTCAGACAGACCGAGGGAAAACCAGATGACACGAACAGGAACACTGGGCACGAACAGGAATGGACACAACAGTAGACACCGACCGGGAGAAACACACGGGCAGGGCTTAAATACACAGGGTAACAATAGGAAGCAGGTGACAGACATTATGGTAACGAAAGGGGTGTGGCCGAGTGAAGTGCAGGCCGAGCGTGCTGTGGCACGGGCGTGACAGTACCCCCCCCCACAAGGGACGGCTCCCGACGTCCCAAAAAAGAAAAAGTCCAAGACTGTCCAACAAGAGCCGGGAGGAAATGGGGAGGTGGCCGCATGTCACACACCGCCGAAGGCCGACTGGGTGACGGCCGCTGGATCCACGCCGCCGGAACTGGTGGCGGCCGCAGCATCCGCGCCGTCGGGACTGGATCGGGGGGCGGCCGTGCGTCATGCGCCGTTGAAGCCGACTGGGTGACGGCCGCTGGATCCGCGCCGCCGGAACTGGTGGCGGCCGCAGCATCCGCGCCGTCGGGACTGGGTCGGGGGGCGGCCGTGCGTCATGCACCGTTGAAGGCCGACGGTGACAGCCGCTGGATCCGCGCCGCCGGAACAAGTGGCGGCCGCAACATCCGCGCCGTCGGATCTGTTTTGGGGGGGGGCAACCGTGCATCTTGCGTCGCTTGAACTCATCTCCTTGGCGACCATGCAGCAGTTGCGGGAGCCGGCAAAGGTTTGGTCCAAGCGCTGGTCGCTGTGATGGTCGGTGTCTTCTGTCAGGAATGAGTTGAGCCAGGGCGACCAAATGCAGCTTGAACCAGGATTTATTGCAGGGAAAAGGAGTTGGAAGGGAGGCAGACACAGACGGGAGGAAGACTCACGGCCAGCAAAACAGACAGACTGACCGACATGAAGTCCCCTTGGACAAGATTAAAATTCTGACCGTGAGCCTTCAGACAGACCGAGGGAAAACCAGATGACACGAACAGGAACACTGGGCACGAACAGGAATGGACACAACAGTAGACACCGACCGGGAGAAACACACGGGCAGGGCTTAAATACACAGGGTAACAATAGGAAGCAGGTGACAGACATTATGGTAACGAAAGGGGTGTGGCCGAGTGAAGTGCAGGCCGAGCGTGCTGTGGCACGGGCGTGACACCTAGCTAGATTAGTTTTATGCTTATGTTGGAATGCAACCTGTGATAAATCACCTAGCGTGTCCCATCCTACACAAAGTCGTAAAACACCCCTTGCTATGTTTTGACTAGAGGTCAAGGGCTTTCTCTATTCAGTCCACTCTTACCCCCACCCTGTTTCTCTTAATAAAAATGCTCTTGCAGGAGGCGAGAGTCAGACCTCCATTCGAACATCGCTGTACGCACAGCGACGAATGGACTCTCCACCTGCAGGTGTCTAAAGGGACTTACTCGTCTCCCGTGTGGTTCTTGCAAAATAAGTTGGACTGAGCGAATCTCTAACACTGTGCATTTGCTCGTTAAACTGTATTCACCAAATTAGCAAATGCAAAATAATATGTAATTACCACGTTCCTGACTCGTCATATGATATGAACGTATCAAAACCTTTTTGTCGGCTGTAGGTCTGTCTTTTTAAGAATGCGCCCGATTGTTGTTCCTCATACATCACAAGTATGGATTTCTAGAAAACAACTTTTACTTTCTAAAGTAAAATGACAGAAATATTTTCTAATGTCAAATATCAAACGCCACCAACGCAGTGGAGGTGAATTACACTCCAAACCATGCCAGCAACGTCAAAAGCCTCAATTATTTGCGACACAAGGGAGACATAGAGCATTTCCGAAGTTTGAAAAATCATTTGAGAAATTACGATCGTATTTTGTTTCCCGATTTGTGTTGAATAAAGTTATGAAATTACAAATTTTCAAATAAAACACAGGGATGGGATCATTTCCCGTTCTCTCAGACCAAAAGTACACGTACCAAGACATACAACTGTTTTTACCATCAATAATCAAAATAGACGCCCAATATAATTGAAAGAACGAGCGCCATCAGTGTTCGATCAGATACCTACAATCCTGTGCGCCAACAATGTTTAAAGTAAGTGAGACATTAATGAACACAAAATACTCGTTTAAACATTCTATTTTGCTTGAGTCCTTGTAAGTATAGTAAATCCATCAACTTCTATTGTTTGTATTAGAAGGAATGGTTGCTGCAATTTGAGTGTGAGACCGCCTGTGAATTTAGTGAGACCAGCAGTGGGGTGGCCCGTTTTGACTCAGATTTTCAGATCACTCGTTTCTCTTCAGATCGAATAAATCTTTCGCCTTTTACTAAAGATTTCTGTGGAGAGGAACAATAAAGAGTATACCATTTCCGTGGAGAGGAACAATAAGAGTATATCTCAATTTGTTGATGCTCTGCGAAAGAATATCAATATTGCAACGGATAGCCGCCTATATCATACTCCGTGCAACAATCATACGTTCACATAATTTATACCGGCACGTGTGAACATGTTCACATAAACAGAGAAATTATGCCGAGTGCAGACAGACAATCACGTTTAAAACCTCGTTTATCATCCATCCATTTATCCATCCTATTCCGCTTATCCGGGTTGGGTCGAGGGGGAGACAGCTTTAGGAGGGACTCCCAGGCTTCCCTCTCCCCAGCCACTTCATCCAACTCAACCCGGGGAATCCCAAGGCGTTCCCAGGCCAGCCGAGAGACATAGTCTTTCCAGCACGTCCTGGATCGCCCGCGAGGTCTCCTACCGGTGGGACATGTCCGGAACACTTCCAAAGGGAGGCGTCCAGGAGGCATCCTGATGAGATGCCTGAGCCACCTCATCTGGCTCCTCTCACCGTAGAAGAGCAGCGGCTCTACTCCGAGTCCCTCCCGGATGACCAAGCTTCTCAAGGGAGAGCCCGGACACCCTGCAGAGGAAACTCATTTCGGCCGCTTGTATTCTGGATCTCGTTCTTTCGGTCACGACCCAAAGCTCGTGACCATAGTTGAGGGTAGGAGCGTAGATCGACCGGTAAATTGAGAGCTTTGCCTTTTTTCTCAGCTCTCTCTTCACCACGACGGATTAGTACAGAGTTCGCATTACTGCCGACGCTGCACCAAACCGCCTGTCGATCTCGCGCTCCATCCTGCTCTCACTCGTGAACAAGACCCAAAGATACTTGAACTCCTCCACTTGGGGCAGGATCTCATCCCCGATCCGGAGAGGGCATCCCACCCTTTTCCGACCGAGGACCATGGCCTCGGATTTGGAGGTGCTGACCCTCATCCCGACCACTTCACACTCGGCTGCGAACCACCCCAGTGAGAGCTGGAGATCACGGCTTGAAGAAGCCAACAGCACCACGTCATCTGCAAAAAGCAGAGACGCAATGCTGAGGTCCCAGAACTGGACCCCCTCAACGCCTTGGCTGCGTGTAGAAATTCTGTCCATAACCATTATGAACAGAATCGGTGACAAAGGGCAGCCTTGGCAGAGTCCAGCCCTCACTGGGAAAGAATCTGACTTACTGCCAGAAATGCGGACCAAACTCTGGTATTGGTGATACAGGGACCAAACCGCCCTTATCAGTTGGCTCAGCACCCCGTACTCCCGAAGCACCCTCCACAAAACTTCCCGAAGGACACGATTGAACCCCTTCTCCAAGTCCACAAAACACATGTGGACAGGTTGGGCGAACTCCCATGCCCCCTCGAGGATCCTGCCCAGGGTGTAGAGCTGGTCCACTGTTCCATGGCCAGGACAAAAGCCACACTGCTCCTCCTTAATCCGAGGTTCGACCTCCCGACAGACCATCATCTCCAGCACCCCTGAATAGACCTTACCAGGGAGGCTGAGGAGTGTGATTCCCCTATAGTTGGAACACAACCTCCTGTCTCCCGTCTTAAAGAGGGGAACCACCACCCCAGTCTGCCAATCCAGAGGCACCGTCCCCGATGTCCACGCAATGCTGTAGAGGCGTGTCAGCCATGATAGTCCCACAACATCCAGAGCCTTTAAAAACTCTGGGCGGATCTCATCCACCCCCGGGGCCATGCCCCAGAGGACTTTTTTGATTACCTCAGTGAGTTCGACCCCAGAGATTGGAGAGTCCACCTCAGAGTCTCCAGGCCCTGTTTCCACAATGGAAGGCGTGTCGGTGGAATTGAGGAGGTCTTCAAAGTACTCTCCCCACCGACTCACGACGTCCCGTGTCGAGGTCAGCAGCACGTCATCTCCAGTGTAAACAGTGTTGACGGTGCACTGGTTCCCCCTCCTGAGACGCCGGATGGTGGACCAGAATTTCCTCGAAGCCATCCGGAAGTCATTCTCCATGGCCTCGCCAAACTCCTCCCACGCCCAGCTCGGGCTGCTTTTCAGTCAGAGAGGCGATATTCCATGTCCCAAGAGTCAGCTTCTGCAGCCAGGGATCGGTCCGCCAAGGTCCCTGCCTTTTTCCGCCGCCCATTTTGCACTGCACCCGACCCCTTTGGCCCCTCCGGCAGGTGGTGAGCCCATGGGAAGGGGGACCCATGTTTCCTTTTCGGGCTGTGCCCAGCCGGGCCCCGTGGGCGAAGGCCTGGCCACCAGACGCTCGCCTTCGAGCCCCACCTCCACGCCTGGCTCCAGATGTGGGGCCCGGTGACCCGCGTCCGGGCGAGGGAAAACAAAATCCATTTATGTTTTTCTTCATAAGGGGCTTGTGAGAGCCGTGCTTTGTCTGGCCCTTCACCTAGGATCCGTTTGCCATGGATGACCCTACCAGGGGCATGAAGCCCCAGACAAGATGGCTGCTAGGATCATTGGGGCGTGCAAACCCCTCCTCCACGGTAAAGTGATGACTAACGAAGGGGCTTCGTTTATCAATGCAGTTTAACTTCTGGTGGGACCCATTTGAATTGGCACATGCCAGTCTATTGTAATTTGGCAAAAAATATTGTTTTTAAATAAAAAACAATAACCAACCCTGTCAATTGCACAAGCACTCCTCTTTACTGTTCACAAGCACAATCACAAGTACAAGTCGTCTTCATCCATAAGCACATGAGTCTTTCCTTGTTAAAACACAGCAGCCCTACAAAAAATGTTCCATCAACCTTTAGTGTCTTAATAGACAATGATGGTATTTATTTAAATATTGAAACAAAATATCTACCTCCTTCAATGTTACACGTGAATGCACATACAGAGAGAAGTTTTATTCATTTTGATAAGGCTACATGAAGCAAAATATAAAGGTGAATACACACTGTTTTCGTGCACCATTTTAGCCCAATTCCATCATTTCCTTGTCTGTCTGTGCCTCCTTACCAGCAAATTTCTGGAAGTCCACTTGGCGTCTTTGATGGCAGCAAAAGTGAGCCACTGCTTTGTAAAGTCTTCTTGCTTGATTTTCAACGGGCTCACCCCATAGAGTACAAGGTTCAAGATTCAAGATTCAAGAGTTTTTTATTCGCCATGTTTGAGCGTGCCAAACAAGGAATTTGACTTCGGTAAATCACAGCCTCTGTTCAACATTTAGGTGACTAACAACAACATGTGAAAAATGAAAGATATTCTCAAACATCCCCTGATCTTAAACTGATCTTAAACTCCCAAGAGGGCAAGGAAAAACTCATAACTCCAGCTAGGGGAAATGAGAAACCTTGAGAAGAGACCACAGATGGGAGGGTCCCTCTTCGAGGATGACCAGGCTGCAATGGATGCAGAGAGGACACATAGTACAAACAGTGTAAACAAAAAAGGTGTGGAAAGCGGGATGTTATTGCACAGTAATGACTCTGAGACTCTAAGAGTGGTGTGAGTTCATCAGAGCGACAGCCTGGGGGAAGAAGCTGTCTCTGTGTCTGCTGGTTTTAGTGTACAGAGCTCTATAACGGCGTCCGGAGGGGAGTAGTTCAAACAGGCTGCAACCTGGGTGCGAAGGGTCTGTTGAGATGTTGATGTCTGCATTCAACACTTCCCTTGCCGGGAACTGCAGGTCGCCCACAGGTATACGGCAGCCATGAACTACCTGAGCAGGTGCCACACTGACTCCTGGGCGCCACAGCCAGGTCGGGGGCACGTTGAGAGCGCTGATATGCCCCGGGAGTGCATAACGGACCTGACTGGGAGGCCATCATGGGCCACCATCCACGACAGGTCCCAACAAGTTTGTTTCGAGAGGGCGGGGTGGTTGACGTTGTGCCAAACTGTTGTGGGCTCGCCGAATGCGGGTCCGAGCACTGGACAAACCACTTCCCGCTGTACGACAGAGATCATAGATCTGTGACTTGTTAAAATGTCACTATTTTCTTGCTCTAATTTAAAGTTCTTCAAAAACTTTTTGGTGAAGAAATAAGAAGGTGGCGCGTTAAAAGACACAGGAATTCATTGGTCGATGGGTATTAGCTTTAGTTTCCGGAGGTATGTGTCACGTCTCGCCCTGCTCCACTATGTGTCTGTCTTGGTTTCTGTCTGTGTGCTCGCCCCTCCCCTCCTGTGTGCCCATGATCAGTGTGATTGTTCCCACCTGCCTCTCGTTACCTGTCGTGTATAAAAGTCCTGTCTGCCCCTCTCTCCCTGTCGGATCATTGGTTTTGGTCATTGGTTTTGGTCATTGGTTTTGGTTCCTGTCGTTCGGTGTGTCGTCCTGTCTTGGTGCCGTCATGTCCTGCTGTCTTCTTGTTCCACGTCCCGGTCAGTCAGTCAAGTTATTGTTTAAGTCATGTCAGTTTACCGAGTCTGTAGTATTTTGAGTTGCTTCAATAAACTCTGGTCCGAGCTGCACTTGGTCGTCCTGCTCCATGCTCCACCACCCGACCGTGACAGTATGAGCCCATCCAGAATCGTGTCATTGCTTGGCTTTTCGATGCATTTGGTGTAACGAGCGCGCTTCGCAGGTGCAGGGCAACATATCTGCTTCCGAGGAAGAGTTTTAAGTTCGGGACTCCTTCTCCTCTGTTTTTTTTTCTTTTTCTTCATGGTGTCCCTCTTCAGTCCCTCTGACTTGGATTTCCAGGTGAAGTAAAAAATGGCTCGGTCCAATTCTAAAAGCAACTTACTTGCTGGGATGAAAACAGAACTGATTAGTAAAAGCAAGGGTAAAATCACCACTTTTATGGTTAAAATTCTCTCTTCTACGGTCAGCTCTCTTAATCCCCCAAACCCAAGAACAGATACTACACTTTATCTTAGCCAAAAGGCAGAGAAGCGATGGAGTATGCGAGTGAGGGACTCGCTTACAGGCTTCCCCGTCTACCCATTCTCACCAACGGTTTGTTAGAATAGGCCTCTTTGGCACATGTGATTAGCTAGGGAGCTTGAGCTATGCCATTATATCGCTGTAACACTTCTCTTGCTTTATTAGCTTTCTCTACTCTATGAAACCCTTTGCACATATGTAGAAGTCGCTCTCGGTTAAGATGACAAGGTCACACATTATCACACAGGCTAGGCAGTCGCCTCCTTGCAGGAAGGCGGCCAGAGTAGTATAAGAGCAGGAACCTTGGCGCTGGGAGAGGAACCTTCTTCTGCATCTCGCAGAAAGGGCTCCACAGCTGTGCATCAATCATTTTGGCATACATTAAATAGTTAAACTGTGAAGGCTTTCTCTTGGTAATTACGGTTAGCATATCGAGCATTAAAGATAAAGAACTGGGAACAAACCTAACAGGTTACAGTACGGAACAGAGTGCTGCTCTAATGGGCACTAAAAAATCGGCAAACTTGTCTGATGACTTATTTGTTCACTCTTCTTCATCCGCAGTAATGCATGTAGTAGTTCACGAGGCATATATGTGTCCCCTTTGACCAGTCTCTATCCAAATACACAGTGTAGATACCTATTAAAATGGTAGACCCGATGAACATGAAAGGCAAATGAGAATTTGCCAAGAACTTTCCAGGGTCATCATATGTACAACGGCTGCGCCAAAAGGAGTCAGGCCAGAAGAATAGAGCGGAACTAACACAAGATTTGAACGCACGCCTTAGTAGAGACTGAGAGCCTAAATCCAGCGCTTCAGCGACACTACCTACCAACTGCAGTTTCAACATTGAATTTTGTTGACATTTCTAATAAAATGTGAAAGTGGATAAAAAGTTGGTTTCTCCACCAGCATCCAGGTTAGTGCTGCCCGACTGAGCTTTGTTCATAATGTAATGAGTGACAGTCGGAATCCAGTTACGAGTTGGAACCGAATGCTTGTTAGCCGATTAGAGGACTTGATGAATTGCTAGCACTGAGCAGCAGAGTGGCGCAGCGGGAGCGTGCTGGGCCCATAACCCAGAGGTGGATAGATCAAAACCATCCTCTGCTGTTTGTCTGGTTTGGACCTTCTTTCAAGTCATGCTTTTGAGAAAAAATGTCGTGCGCATTATCTTTTCCACACGTTGGTTGTGCTGCACCTGGAGGCAGGGCTCGAAGGCGAGCGTCTGGTGGCCGGGCCTTCGCCCATGGGGCCCGGCCGGGCACAACCCGAAAAGGAAACGTTGGTCCCCCTTCCCATGGGCTCACCACCTGTGCGAGGGGCCAAAGGGGTCGAGTGCAGTGTGAGCTGGGCGGTGGCCAAAGGCAGGGACCTTGGCGGTCTGATCCCCGGCTGCAGAAGCTAGCTCTTGGGACATGGAATATCACCTCTCTGGCTGGAAAGGAGCCCGAGCTGGTGTGCGAGGCAGAAAAATTCTGACTAGATATAGTCGGACTAGCCTCCACGCACAGTTTGGGTTCCGGTAGAAGCCCTCTCGAGAGGGGCTAGACTCTCTTCCACTCTGGAGTTGCCCACGGTGAGATGTGTCGAGCAGATGTGGTGGGTATACTTATTGCCCCCCCCGGCTGGGCGTCTGCACATTGGGGTTCACCCCGGTGAACGAGAGGGTAGCTTCCCTCCGCCTTCAGGTGGGGGGACGGGTCCTGACTGTTGTTTGTGTCTATGCCCACCCTTCTTGGAGTCCCTGGAGGAAGTGCTGGAGAGCGCTCCTTCTGGGGACTCCATCGTTCTACTGGGTGACTTCAATGCTCACGTGGGCAATGGCACCAGGACTTTGTAGTTGTGTCATCAGATTTGCGGCCGCATGTTTTGGACACTCGGGAGAAAAGAGGGGCGGAGCTGTCAACTGATCACCACCTGTTGGTGGGTTGGCTCCGATGGTGGGGGAAGATGCTGGTCCGACCTGGAAGACCCAAACACTCTGTGAGGGTCTGCTGGGAACGTCTGGCAGAATCTCCTGTCAGGAACAGCTTCAACTCCCACCTCCGGCAGAGCTTTTCCCACGTCCCGGGGGAGGCGGGGGTCATTGAATTTATATAACTCGACCTCTACGTTTTAAGCTTGATGAGCCAAAATATCAGATCTTGCTCTTGTTTCCTACCGTTTTAGCCTATTTGTTTTATCCAAATCTGTTCAATCTCTGATTATAATCTGTAGCCCTACGTATTTTTCAATTTTTTATTTATTTATTTATCAAATCTCCTCAGTTCTGTCAAACTCAGTGCACAATGAACCTCCCTTCCACTTTGAACCAAGCTTCACCAAATTTGGGAACGCCGTAGCAAGGAGTGCGATTTGGTTGTCGGACACTCCAAGTCCATATCTTTTTGCCGCACTTCACCCTCTCAAGTTGGTGTTCTTTTGTTGTTGCTTCAGAGCGACCCCAT
This sequence comes from Syngnathus scovelli, assembly GCF_024217435.2. NCBI lineage: Eukaryota > Metazoa > Chordata > Actinopteri > Syngnathiformes > Syngnathidae > Syngnathus > Syngnathus scovelli. Next base: position 16,088,990 of record NC_090856.1, on the reverse strand, counting down.
CCATCACTCTTGAATGAGTCCATTGTTCAAATGAGTCAATTTTCATCATTGTGAGTTCCTCCGCTTTTCACTGTCTTTTCTCGTCCCCGAGGATGTTGTCTGTCCTCCGGAGTGTACTTGTCCTCCTCCAAGCACAACAGCAGTCTTTTCTTGTCCTTCGCCAAAGGTCAAAGGTGCTTCAGAGCCAGGCACCATTTTGTAGTTGTTCACGGCTGCAGGCGAAGTCTCGGATTGGGTTTCAGGGACTCTGACACTGAGAATGACAGGCTGGGACATCAAACTTGTAAGACTATTTCCAAATGTAGCTGCTTCCATCAATTTGCTGGTAACGTTTATTTACCAAACTTCAAATTCTCCTAATAACAGCGGTCTCGGTTTTATATCGTAAATCCTGCAACTCATCCTATTTTTGAGCTACATTTTATCTATAGTTCCAATTTAATCGGACAGTATGTTGTCTTCAGTATCATTATTGAAAATCAACTCATCGAGGTCTGCTTTCCACATCAAGCCCTGATCTGTATGTCTTGACCTCTCACATGTTATTGTCATGCTTGCTCAAAAATGTGACTTAGAGTATGGTGCTGTGAATTCTCAATCTCCCCAATGAAATTGGATCCCACCTCGTAGTTCTTATCGTTCTCATGTTCCTGTTAGCCTGCAATTGTCCAAATCAAAAATGTTTTCTTTTAACTGTCTTTCTTTTGAACCTCTAAATCTCTCGTGTTGCTAACCTATCTACACCAGAACAAAAAAATTACCACAATATAACACCAAATGTATTCGAAAATTCATTGTCATAACGTGTTGTATTATTACTATCTTCCACTATCTGTCCTACTCACTCCCCCCTTTTTGAGGCTTGGCAACGCCCATGCCTCACACCTTGACAAACTTTTTGGGAGAATGCGTTCTTTACTACATACGATTCCATCATCATTTAAGTTGACTTTCTTTCCAAAACGCTTCTCAATTTCTCAGTTCACACATCTTCTGCATGTGTTACTGGTTCTCCAGTTTTTTTTCTTCTAGTTAATTATCAATCCAAAAGCTATGTGTTTCTTTCTAACATTCAACCTGCTCAAAATCACTCTTTCATCGAAGTCGCTCTACTAATTTTCTATAGTAGTCGCCAACGACTTCAACCATTCAACCTGTAATTTCTTTTCATTCAGGCTATCATTCATCAATGTTCATTTGCATCTCACACGCAGTCTCCAAAAAGGAGTCTTTCTATCACATTGGTCCCAATTCATCCAAGCTCACCACACAACATTCATATATCATTTTCAACTCAGGTTTCCTGGTAGAACAATCCACCAATTCAAAAAAACTTAACTAAAACAAACAATTGGCAAATTAATCTGAATTTCTTTTCTTTGTTTTTAAATTTGAAGAACTCAATCTCTCAGATTTAGCTTGCATTTAAAAGTTTGCATAATCTTATAACACAACCAATCAATTATTCCTATTAAATGTAGCATTGCAAAATCTTAAATTCACAATTTAGCTTCTCCCAATTCCTGAAAGCATGTTCTGTTGTTTTGTTAACTCCGAATTTCTCATGAGGGCTTGACACTAACATGCACTAGTGTGGATTAGTTTCTGTTCGCAAACAGATTTCTCTCTTTTTCTTTCATTTTTATCTGTCAAAATTGTTTCTGTTCTGCGGTGTAAATTGAATAGACCACAGTCTAGCAATTTTTTTTATACTAAAACTTTAGCCAATGTTCATCATTTTAACATATACGCACACACATGCACAGCTCTCGCATGCAAAAGGTAGTTCCCAGCACCAATGATTCGTCACAGGCTGGCCATTTCCTGTGGTCGATCATGAGCTGGTCCCTCCCATGCACACGAGGACAGCACATTCTACTTTTATTTATTTATCTTCTAGAAGCAAGTTGCATTTCTTTACCACTTGATTTGCATATTTTAACTTCAGTGTAACACAATTTGATCCCTATTCATTTGTAATTGGGCCTACAAACAGCATTGTCATACTTCTTGTGTGGACAGGGGCTCTAACAATCTAAAACGATTTTTGATAACCTGACAATGACATGTTTTGCTGTCATATGGGAGAGGTTTCAGATCTTTTAAATTTCGATACATGTCAGACCAGGAGACAATAAGGCCCCCTGTGAGCAGGTGCAAGGCCGCAGCTCAAGCCGCGGCTCAAGCAAGGGGCAAGAGGAGTTTCCGGTCCTATGCAAATCAGAAAACCTTTATTGTCATTGTACTATGTAGATTTGTACATAGTACAATGACAATAAAGGTTTTCTGATTTGCATAGGACCGGAAACTCCTCTTGCCCCTTGCTTGAGCCGCGGCTTGAGCTGCGGCCTTGCACCTGCTCACAGGGGGCCTTATTGTCTCCTGGTCTGACAAACACTTGTGACCGCATCAGTTTTCATCTTTCTAGCTTTTGTCTCTTGAATTCGTTCTCATCTCTTTGTGAAGATTTCAACCACACTCTAGCACTTCTACCACTTCAGCATGTATTCCATACAATTAAGAAATCTACTTGCCATGAACTTCTCGTTTTAAAGAAGAGCAGAGCAAGAGATTTACCGTTCTTTTTTCCCATCTTAATTTCAGTAGTTTAAGGTTTTACATTTTTTTTTCAATTTTTTTTCTTTGAGGATCCTCAATGCAGGTTTAAATTGACCTTTCGACAGATTACTAGCCTGTTTTATTGCCGTGGATCAACGCTAGAACTGCTTCTTAGTCAATTTATCCTACCAGTCACACACTCAATCACGCAAGTTATCCCTGCCTACGCGAAGTCCTCCTTTTAAAAAAAAAAGGAGCTGCTTCATCCAGTGAGGGGACTCTACAACACCCCCCACCTTCCCTGGGAACTAAAGACAAAAGTCCTTGTCCCCAGCCCTGCCAACGCGAAGTCCTCCTTTTTTTTAAAAAAAAAGGAGCTGCTTCATCCAGTGAGGGGACTCTACAACACCCCCCACCTTCCCTGGGAACTAAAGACAAAAGTCCTTGTCCCCAGCCCTGCCAACGCGAGGTTGTACTCCCTAGAACAGTGGTCGTCAAATAATGATTCACGGAGGTACTGAGATTTTAAAACAGTTTGAGAACCACTGCTCCAAAAGAGACACCTCATCCAGAGGGGGACTCTACAACACCCCCTCCTTCCACAAAACTTATTCCTGTGCACTTCTTCCTTTTTACGCGTTTCACAAGCAACAACACAATCACACAACTTCAGGCCTTTAACTTACTTGTCCCCTGGTTCGTTGCACTGCCGGGTCCCGTCAATCCGCCTCTGTCAGACGAAGGCAGACCTAAGATGCTGGCCCAGCGAAGAATTCTCTTCCCAGGACTTTCTCTTCCAGGTCCTCCTAATGGACGCTGGCTTGTCGACAATGCAGCACGTCCTCCTTCGCCGGTCAGATGGTGGGTATGAGGATCCCGGGTTTCGGCACCAAAATGTTAGAGATTTGCTCACTCCAACTTATTTTGCAAGAACCACACAGGAGACAAGGCAAGTTCTTTTAGACACCTGCAGGTGGAGAGATCACTCGCTTCAGGAATGAAATCTGCCCTCCTTCCTGCACGTGGATATTTATTAAGAGAAACAGAGTGGGGATATGGGTAGGCTGGCTAAAGCCCTTGTCCTCTAGTCTAAACATGTCAGGGGATGTTTTACGACCTTGAGATAAGGAGGACAAGGTAAGGTATTTATTACCTGTTGCATTCCAACATAATCCTACGATAAAGATAACCTGGAAAACCCTAACACTAGTGCTGTGTTGCATTGGTGTGTGCATGAGGAGGCGGAGCTTCGCTACCGCCAGCTGACGCAAGAATATCAAGCGCTGCAACGAGCCTACGCGCTTCTCGCCCAGACCAGCGGAGGGGACTACGACGCCGAGAAGGAGATCAAGGTGGCGCCCCTTCCCGCAACCCCCGGCCGGGTCGCAGCCTCCCCGTTCTCACCCAGCCTCGGGTGTTCTCTGGTCTGAAAGGAGGAGGAGGAGCCTCCCTCCTCCTCCTTTCAGACCAGAGAAAAGCTGATGGTAGAAATGGGTCACTATCAAAGCAGAGTAGCAGATCTGGAGTCAGCGCTGAAGCAACAAGGACAGGTAAGCTCATCAATGAGCACACCTTTTTCTCAGACAAAATAGCTACATTCTTCAGTCACTCATTCGTCTGGCATTACTGGACCAACCCCCCCCTGAACGTGGCTGGGAAAATGCGGAGAAAAGCAAATGTCATTTTCCAGTCAAACAAAGAATTTGTGGATGAAAATGACACAACATTCCAAAGCTGTCCACGCGTTTGTCTCTTCTAGAATGTCAAGTGGGTGGAGGAGAAGCAGCTGCTGCGTCAGAGCAATCAGCAGTTGGCCGAAAAGGTGACGGAAAGAAAGGCGCTGGGCGGAGTCGCTTGGCGTCACACCCGTCGGGAAGCCCCGCAGATGAGGTCTGACTGTCTTTTCAGGTCAGGCGGATGGAGGCGGAAGAAGCGCGTCTGAAAGAGCACATCCAGGATATCCGAGACCAAAACGAACTGCTTGAGTTCCGCATCCTGGAGCTGGAGGTGGGAAGACTCGCACAAGCGTGTTGAGGCCAGAGATGTGACAGACGGACGGACGGACGGATGCATGCCTCTGCCTTTCAGGAGAGGGAATGGCGCTCCCCCGTCTTGAAGTTTCTGCAAGTCCGTTTCCCAGACAGCCTCAGCCCTTTGCAGATCTACTGCGAGGCCGAGGGCGTGAGCGTACGTAAGGCGTCCCTCGCAACCCTAACCTTAACCCGAGGTCCCAGAACACCTTACATTGCTCCTTGCGCCTTTCCCCCGGACATCGTCATCAGTGATCTGATGAAGAAGCTGGACATCCTGGGCGATAACGCCGTAAGTGTATGTCGAACTCCTTATGTTCGCACTCCACGAGACTCGGCGGCTCAAATGTGACTTTTGGAAGGCTTTGCGCTGAAAGAAGCTTGTTGACGCTGTGCCTTTGGGCTCTTGCAGAATCTCACCAACGAGGAGCAGGTGGTCATGATTCACGCCAGGACCCTTCTCACCCTAGCCGAGAAGGTAACGGGCACGTCCACGCACGCTCTCGCATTCTGCTTATGTGACAGCAGCCTTTCCTCAGTGGTTAGAATACATCAAAGTGACCAAGTCAGCACTTCAACAGTAGATGTTGGACATTGAAAGTGAGAAGGTAGACAGACACGCGACATCAGCCAAGGGGAACTCCGGCAATGTGCCCCAACAATTCTGACCTTGAGCTGTGCTAGGATATGTTCTGTAAGCAGAAGGGCTACCTGGATGAAGAGTTGGACTTCAGGAAGCGTTCCATGGACCAGGCTCATAAGGTAAGCCGCCCTCAAATCTCCCGCCGGACCACTGATGGACGAGGATTGCGGCCCAGAGGATCCTGGAGCTGGAGGCCATATTGTACGAGGCGCTACCGCAGCGGGACTGGCCCGCCACGGACGGCGAAAAAGCCAGCCACGCTGGCGTGAATGAAGTGCTGACGGCGGATCAGAGAGAAGAGCTTAGAAGCGCGGTGGACCAATGGAAGCGAGCCCTGATGTGCGAGTTAAGGGAGCGCGACGCTTGCATCCTCCAAGAGAGAATGGATCTGCTGCACAGCGCGCAACAGGTAAGGGCCCAAAGCCAGCCCGGCACTTACTTGCACGCTTACTGGCTTTTGAAGGCCGCTTTCCATTTCTCCGTCCTAGAGGAACAAAGAGCTGAAAGAATTCATCGAAGCTCAGAAGAGACAAATCAAACAATTGGAGGAGAAGTTTCTGTTTCTCTTTCTATTCTTCCCCTTGGCCTTCATTCTGTGGCCCTAACACCAGCTGGTGAGTGAGCTCCAGCGGCACCGCACTCGACACTTCCGATACACCGCCAGCCGGTCTCAGACGTTGGCAGACGCTCCGATGCCGACGTATACCCCCCGCCACAGTGACAGAGGCACCGCGTCACACCGGCGCTCATCCAATCAGAAGGCAGGAAAGGCAAATTCACATGCAGGGCACTCTTGAACCAGAAGAGAGCACCACAAAAAACGGTTGTTGCCCCAAACGCGCACTAAAAAGGGTCAGAATAACAAGAGTCCCACCGGCCAGCCGGGGCCACCCGTCCATCCATTTCTTCAGGGGGGAAAAAAATTGGAGTCACCGGTGAGTACATTTTGCATTTAGCTCTGCTTTTCTGCTTCTGTCTTCAAGTGTGTGGCATCCTGCGACCAAAGATTCAGCCAACCCCAAAGCGGTTGACCTCAACGTCCCACCACCATGCCGACCAGAGCAGGTGACGTGATGCTTTGGACATCCTTCCGTCTCAGATGCCCAAAAGTACTCTTTGCCACATCTGCGGCAATACGGTGTCTTTTCAAAGGTGCAAATAAATCCAGCGTGGGCGGAACACGCACGTCTTCGTTTTTTCCCGCTTTGTTTGTGGGGGGGGGGGGGGGGGGGTTGTGCGTGTTGGCTTCACTTGAGTTCAATTTGGTATTTTGGTCAAAAGCGCATGTGGTGAAATTCCACAAAGTAGGATGGGCAAACACATTCCAGTAAACTATTAGTGTCAATTGGGCTCTCGAAATGGCAGGGAAAAGATGCACAGCAAAACGGAAATATGTAGATGAACACAGGACGTTTTTATCAGAGTGGGAAAGTTTCTATTTTTTGTTGAACGTGATGGCAAACCATTCTGCCTGATATGTCAGACCTCAGCGCATTTCAAAGATTCAAATCTTCAGCGCCATGCACTTCAGCTCACTCCATGGCTAACATTGATCAGGCGTCGAACCCGCAACATCATGCTTAAGAGGTGGACATGCTAACCAGTGCGCCATTATGTCAACGCATAATAACTAAGTCTACTGATCAAAACAGCGGTTACTATATGACGTCGCTACGTCGTGGTCAAGTGACGCAGACAAGACATCAATGGACGGACCTTCCTCCGAAATTAGAATCCGTGGGCAGAGTTAACTTGTTTAAAAGGGAGTGGGCAGAAGAAATATTTAATTTATTTAAATCTATTTTGAGTGCACACCATTATGCCAATGCATAACAACTGTAAATCTACTAAATGGAATGTCTGCTGTACGCGCACTTGCTCCTTTTTTTTCTGCTCCTCTTACTTATTTATTTATTGTTGTGTTATTTATTCATTATTTATTCAGCACGCTTTTGTTATACTTGTTTACTTGTTTGTCTGTTGTGAGCCATGTCTTGTCACCGTGGGATAGGGGGGAACGAAATTTCGGTTTCTTTATGTGTCTTTGGCATGTGGAGAAATTGACAATAAAGCTGACTTTGACTTTGACTTTGAAAACAAAACAGCGGTTGCTATATGACATCTGCCACGTTGTGGTCACGTGACAGACGTGACGTCGATGGGCGAAACTTCCGCCGGAATTCAAATCCGCGGGGAGAGTTAACTTGTTTAAAAGGGAGTGGGCAGAAGAATTATTTAATTTATTCAAATCCATTTGGAGTGTGCGCCATTATGTCAATGCATAACAACTGTAAGTCTACTAAACAAAACAGCGGTTGCTATATGACGTCTGCCACGTCGTGGTCACGTGACGCGGATGTGACGTCGACGCCTACTTTACATCCCACCGATCACAGGACCCCTCGGCTGCATAACCGCGCCCCCTTCCCAACCAATCGGATTTGCTATACGCGAAAACGACGCCAATGGGCGGGCTCTTCCGCCAGAATTTAAATCCGTGGGCGTGGCTCGCAACAGGAAGTAGGAAAATGTTGACAAAGACACAGCGGATGGTAACATACGACTAACGAGAGAAATATTTTTATTTTCTGCTTGCAACTGGACCGTCCAGAGTGTACACGGTAAGTACAACTCATCGTTTTTAAAAAGAAGTACTTTTGTTGCCCTGAAAAGCGAGTGAGTGTGGCGTTTGGGGGGAACGTCGAATTTCGACGATTATTTCGACTGGTCAACGGTTGTAAATGATTGCGTTGATTAAAAACTTTATTTAACTCTACTCTTAACTTTGCCGTTTCAGATATGCGGGTATTAAACCGCGGAAATGACGTCAATAGGCTGAACTGTCACCAAAATTCAAATCTGTGGGCGCAATGGCCTTGAGCGAGACAACGGATACAAACACGACGACTATCAACAGAAATATCTTTATTTTCTGCTTGCAAGTGGACCGTCTAGAGCACATATGTCAGAGTCAAGGCCCGCGGGCCACATCCGGCCCGCGAGAAGGTTTTGTACGGCCCCTGGGATGATCTTGATTTATTATTAGAACCGGCCCGCAGACCGCAGCAAGCCGGCAGCCCACAGATCTTTCACACGCACCAATACTATATTTTCCCACAATGCAACGCTGAAGCACCGAGCAGTAGGTTGCTTGATTTCAGTGTTTATTAGCAAAGCAGTCGTCAGCATAACTGTAAAATTAACCCTCAGATACCCATCATAAATGGCAAAAAGGAAGGTGGACAATGAGAACCGGGGGTTTCAAACAAGGTGGGAGTCGGAGTATATGTTCGCGGAGGTAGCTGGAAAATCTGTGTGTCTTCTGTGTGGAGAAAGTGTGGCGGTACTGAAAGAGTATTATCTGAGACATTATGAAACGAAACACGCGGACAAAAACAAGAATATAGACATGGAACAAAGGCTACAGAAGGCCGAGGAATTAAAACGAGGCCTCAAATCTCGACAGGCTCTGTTCTAAAAAGCCAAAACACAAGGCTAGGCTGCTGTCAAGGCCAGTTTTATTTTGGCAGAAGAGATCGCTAAATTAGCCCGGCCATTTAAGGAGGGGGATTTCATCAAAAACTGTCTGATTAAAGTTTGTGTTTTTACTCAGTTCAAGTTTAAAAGTTAAAGTTTAATATTTTTTTCACTGCATGTTACTTATCCTTGAGGAAAGTGTTGTTTTTGATTAACAGATTTCTGCACTTTATTTTATTGTATTTCAATCCAATTATATTTTTAAAATATTTCAGTTGAGTGGATAATAGAAAATTGCTATTATTTTTTTCTTTGAAGTAAATTTAGCTCACTTTTGCTAAAATAGAAAATATAGGTTACTGGTGGTGCCTTGAATAATACAGGTTTCTTTCATTTAATGTTCATGTTATGGGGATTTTTATATAAAGGAAATTTGTCTTTTCTGTCTGTTGAAAAATAAAGATTATTGACAAAGCAATAAGAAAATATTGCTTTATTAATCTGATCATATTGGAATATATTTGTTAGGTTTTCAGTAGGTTCAATTAGGTTCACTAGACTACATGCGTCATTTAAAAAAAAAATTCAATGAACATTCGATCAGTCCGGCCCTCGGCTTGTAGCTAAATTTTTTATTGGGCCCTCCGTCCATTTGACTTTGACACCCCTGGTCTAGAGCGTACACGGTAAGTACAACTCATTGTGTTTAAAAATATTTACGTTTGTGTAGTTTGCGTTGCGTTACATCTGTGAATGTTGGTTGAGGCTAAATGTTAATGTTCAATTTCCTTCCTTTAGGTTCCACGGTGTTTGTTGGCTGTAAGTTTTCCACTGCAAGAAGAGGCTCGTATCATTGACCAGGAGCGAGCTACAAGTATCATTGACCAGGAGCGAGCTACAATGGTGAGTAGCCATAACATTCATGTTAAACACTTCCTATTTCATGTCTAACAGTACTTGATTTAACAAATAACCATAAATAAATACAGTGTGGGCACTGAAGTTAACATATGTGATTATACTGCCTAATCCGTCACCGAGTATATTGTTGCAAAGTAATAAAAGATCCAAAGTTGTAATTCAGAATAGTTTTCAAAAGAAGGCCATTAGAATTATATACAAGTCTGATTACCCTGAACATAATAACAAGCTATTAATTAAATCACAAATACTTCAACTCAAAGATTTGGTAGATTATCAGACAAATAATGTCTAACAGTAATTGATTTAACACATCACGATAAGTAGATTGAGTGTGGGCACTCTCAAGTTAACATATGTGATTATACTGCCTAATCTGTTACAGAGTATGTTGTTGCCAAGTAATGTAGAATAGATCCAAAGTAGTAATCCAGAATAGTTTTGAAAAGGCCATTAGAATAATAAACAAATCTGATTACCTTGAACATAGTAACAAGCTAAGTGTTTAATATGTCCTATGAAGTCAAAATTGGGCACCATCATATGGTGAAATTTGGAATTGCATCACATCCAATTTTGCCTGGGAACAAACAGATTAAATAAATCTTAGTTTTGAATAAGCCACTCCTTCTCAAACAAGTAAACTCTGCCCATTTTGCGCAGTAGATGTTCTGTTAATATCTAGTATTTATACAAAGTCATAATTTAAATTGCTTTCAACCTTCATTCATCGGTTCAACCAACATTACTCGCTCTTATTACCAATTTGTATCGATTTAACTAAGCGTTTAATACTTCCTATCAGGTCTCAAGTCAAGATTTGGCAAAATACAATTTCAGCAAATCCAATTTTGCCAGGGAACAAAAATAGATTAAATAAACTAAATAAGTCTTCTTCCCATTAAATACATCAGAAAAGTTTGTCTTGTAACCAGTCCTCTTCAAACAAGTAAAGTCTGCCCATTTTGTGCCGTAGATTTTGTGTCTATGCCTAGTATTTATAAAAAATCATAATTTAAACGACTTCTTTCCTTCATTCACTTTGGAAATTTGGAATTGCAGCAAATCGAATTTTGCCAGGGAACAAAAATAGATCAATTAAACTAAATAAGTCTTCTTCCCATTGAATAAATTAAAGAAGTCTGTCTTGTAACCAGTCATTTTCAAACAAGTAAAGTCTGCCCATTTTGTGCCGTAGATTTTGTGTTTATGCCTAGTATTTATACAAAATCATAATTTAAAGGATTTCATTCCTTCATTCACTTTGGAAATTTGGAATTGCAGCACATCAAATTTTGCCTGGGAAGAAAAGTAGATTAAATAAATTTAATAAGTCTTACTACTTCCCATTAAATAAATTAAATACGTCTTACTTGTTCCCACTCCTTTTCAAAAAAGTAGTTTAAAACGAGGGCCCTTCACTCAACCTTTAACCCTATTTATTCACCTTCTAGGCTAAGTGTTAAAGGCTAAATGTTAAAGGCTAAGTGTTAGAGGCTAAGTGCCAGAGGCTAGGCGCCAGAGGCGAGTTTTTGTGGGCTGAAGTTTTAGTAGGGTTAGTGTGAATACAATCCAAAAGAATACAACAGAATACAATACAATAGAATATAATACATAGATTAAATTCAATAGCTCTTACTACTTCCCATTAAATAAATTAAATACGTCTTACTTGTTCCCAATCCTTTTCAAAAAAGTTGTTTAAAACGAGGGCCCTTCACTCAACCTTTAACCTCAACCCCGCACGTCACATTGTGTTGTATCTGTGAATGTTGGTTGTGGCCAAATGATAGTTTTCTTTCATTCGTTTAGGTTCCACGGTGTTTGTTGGCTATATGTTTTCCACTGTCAGAAGGATGAAAATACAAAGTACAACGCTTGGACGTGGGCAAAGACGTCACCGGTGAGTCCTTCCTGTTAAGGATCGGACAGTACAGCCAAGTGCGGGACGACGGACTTTATTGGAAGGGGATGAGGGGAACAGCCGGCGCTGGAGCGGCGATCGGGCTGGAGAGGACAAACGGTTCTGCGGGGGTTTCGAATAGTCAAGCGAGTCAAGTTTCTCCGGGACTGATGAGCGAAGCAGCATCAAGGGACAGACTGGCACTCGGTTCTGCGCTTGCGGCGCTGATATAGCGCTGTCCATGAATCCGTGGCAGGTGACGGTGATTCCACTGACAGGGGGGGCGTGGTCCCGTCGCAGGTGGCACCAGCACGTGACAGAACCCCCCCCACAAGGGACGGCTCCCGACGTCCCCAGGAACCGAAAACAACAAAACAACAAAAAAAAAAAAAAAAGGAAGGCAATACCCCGGGCGGCCAGGTGGAGGGGTCAGCACACCGCTGAAACGTCCGACATCTCGCCAGACGCAGGCTCGACGGGCGCGGGGGCAGAAGAACCCGGTACCGGTGGGCAAGACCTCCCCGGACCCTCACCCCTGGTCCCCTCGTCCCTCCTCGGGCGCCTGCGCCGAGGACCCGGTTGGTCCGGATGACAGCGATGGAACTCCGTGATGAGCGAACGGTCGAGTATCCAGCGGCTCGGAACCCAGGAGCGGTGCGCGTCGTCATAACCCTCCCAGTCCATGAGATATTGTAGGCCCCGACCACGCCGCCGCGATCGGAGCAGGGAGCGGACAGCGTAAGCCGGGCCCCCATCGACGAGCTGGGGCGGCGGCGGCGGAACGGGCGCCGGCGCCAACGCGCTCTCATGGATGGGCCGCACACGGGACACGTGGAACGTGGGATGAACCTTCATGGAGTCTGGAAGGAGCAGACGGACTGCGGCCGGGCCAATCACCTTCTGGATAGGGAACGGTCCAACAAAGCGGGGCGCCAGTTTGCGGGATCCCGCTCGCAGCGGCAAATCCCGCGTCGAGAGCCACACACGCTGCCCCACTCTGTACTCCGGAGCCGGCGTCCGGTGCTTGTTCGCCTGGCGGGCGTAGCCTGAAACAGAGCGGAGAAGAGTGACCCGGCCCCTCGCCCAGGCACGATGACAACGGCGGACACAAGCCTGGGCCGACGGGCACGCCGCACCACGCTCCTGGTGGGCGAACAAGGGTTGCTGGTACCCGAAGACGCAGTGGAAAGGCGAAAGTCCCGTGGCCGAGGTGGGAAGGGAATTGTGAGCATACTCTACCCAGGAAAGCTGTTGAACCCACCCGCGCTGGTCCCCGGCGGCCATGCATCGGAGAGCCCTGCCCAGTTCCTGGTTCAGGCGCTCCGCTTGACCGTTGGACTGAGGGTGAAACCCCGAGGAGAGGCTGGCCGTGGCGTCGAGGAGTCGGCAGAACTCCATCCAGAAGGTGGACGCGAATTGAGGTCCTCGGTCTGACACGATGTCTTGTGGAAGACCGTGGTGACGAAACACCTCCCGCACCATGATGGACGCCGTCTGCTTCGCAGATGGGAGCTTAGGCAGAGGGATGAAATGCGTCATCTTGCTAAAACGGTCTACCACCGTGAGGACCACCGTGTTTCCCTCTGAGGGGGGGAGGCCTGTGACAAAGTCAATTGACAGGTGAGACCAGGGACGCTGGCGAACCGGCAAGGGTTGAAGCAGCCCGGCCGGAGGACGAGTAGACGTCTTTTAGCGGTTACAGATTGAGCAGGCTCTGACGTAATCGCTGGTGTCCACTTGCCAGGTGGGCCACCAGAAACGCTGTGCCACCACGTACCTCGTGCGTGCAGCGCCGGGATGACAGGCCAGGCGTGAGTCGTGCGCCCATTGCAGCACGGCCAATCGCAGGCCTTCAGGGACGAACAGGCGACCCTCCGGGCAGTTGCTGGGGCCGGGTTGATCGCGTGATGCGGTTTCCACTTGGCGTTCGATCTCCCATGTGAGAGCCGCCACCCGAACCGAGCTCGGGAGGATAGTGGGAGGCGGACCCTGTCCCTCCTCCCCACCAGGAAACAAACGCGACAGGGCGTCCGCCTTCGCGTTACGGGAACCCGGTCTGTAGGAAAGAGAGAACTCAAACCGGTCAAAGAACAGAGCCCACCGTGCTTGTCTCGCGTTCAGTCTCTTGGCCGCTCTCAGATACTCCAAGTTGCGGTGGTCGGTCCAGACAATGAACGGAGTGGTGGCGCCCTCCAGCCAATGTCGCCACTCCTCCAAAGCAAACTTGACGGCGAGCAGCTCACGATTACCGATGTCATACTTCCTTTCTGAGGCTGACAAACGGCGAGAAAAGAAGGCACACGGATGGAGACGATCGTCTTGGCGGCTACGTTGAGACAACACCGCCTCGACACCCACGTCCGAGGCGTCCACTTCGACCACGAACTGTCTGTCGGGATCGGGAACTCTGAGGATGGGAGCGGATGTGAACCTCCTCTTAAGCTCCTGAAATGCCTGTTCCCCCCGTTCTGTCCATTTGTATGGGGAGGCGGGGCTGGTAAGGGCGGTGAGTGGCGCGGCCACCGTGCTGTATCCACGGATAAAACGTCGCTAAAAGTTCGCGAAACCTAAGAATTGTTGCAGCCGCTTGCGTGTCTCGGGAACAGGCCATGACGTGACCGCCTCCACCTTCCCAGGGTCCATTTCGATGGATCCCTCACGCACCACGTAGCTGAGGAATTTGACAGAGGAGGCGTGGAACTCGCACTTCTCTGCCTTCACGTAGAGCGAATTCTCTAGGAGGCGTCGCAGCACCGCCCAAACATGCTTGATGTGCTCAGGAAGCGAGCGGGAGAAGATGAGGATGTCGTCCAAATAAACGAACACAAATTTGTCCAGCATGTCTCGTAACACGTCGTTTATCAGGGACTGGAAAACTGCTGGGGCGTTGGTGAGCCCAAACGGAACCACCAAGTACTCGTAGTGTCCGCTCGGGGTGTTGAAAGCCGTCTTCCACTCGTCTCCCTCCCGGATGCGGATCAGGTGGTAGGCGTTGCGAAGATCCAGCTTTGTGAAGATGGTGGCACCCTGAAGGCTCTCAAAGGCGGAAGAAAGAAGAGGCAGAGGGTATCGGTTCTTTACGGTGATCTCGTTTATTCCCCGGTAGTCGATACACGGGCGGAGCGTGCCCTCCTTCTTCTTCACGAAGAAAAACCCCGCTCCCGCAGGTGAAGAGGACGGCCGTATGATACCGGCTGCCAGGGACTCCCGGATGTATTCCTCCATAGCCCGGCGCTCAGGAGCGGACAGGGAGTAGACGCGTCCCTTGGGAGGGAAGGTGCCGGGCAACAGGTCGATGGCGCAATCGTAGGACCGGTGTGGAGGAAGAGAAGCGGCCCTGGCTTTACTTAAAACCTCCTTGAGTTCGTGATAAACTGCTGGGACATTGGAGATGTCGGGACTGTACCTGGGCAGGGCTCTGCCGAGTGGGCTGGTGGCCGCCTTCAGGCACACTCGATGGCAGCGTTCGCTCCACTGCCGTACCACCCCCACCTCCCAGTCCAGCACCGGGTTGTGCTGCCGCAACCAAGGGTGCCCCAGGATGAGCTGCTGTCCTAGGAGGGAAAGAAGAAAAAAATGGATGGTCTCGTGGTGATTGCCGGAGAGCATTACCTTAACCGGTTCCGTCACGAAAGCCACCTCGCCAATCAGACGGCCATCAATGGCACGCGCGGGAATGGACGGGCTCAGCGGGAGGAAGCCGACACCCCACTGACGCGCCAGGCTAATGTCCATGATGTTCCCCTCCGCGCCGGAATCCACCAAGGCCGCCACGTTCTGGTCGCCCGCCGCAAGCTGGACACGTGCCTGTAGCGTGAGCGTGCTGGGACTGGGAGAGCCGGTGCTGGTCGAGCTCACGCGGATCCCCGACGCCGCGTGAGCTCCGGCCTTTTAACGGGCACCCCGCCACCCGATGGCCCCCCTCCCCACAGTAAAAACACAAGCCCAGCGAAAGGCGTCGACGGTGCTCCTCCGAGGGAACCCGAGCCCCTCCCAGATCCATGGGCTCGGCGGGTGGTGTGGTTGACGGGTCCCCAGCAGACGGAGGAATGTGGCCACGCGGATTCCGCGGGGACCTCCTCTCCCGATCGCGCCGCCGCGTCCGGATCCGCCGGTCTACTCGGGCCGCCAAGTCCATCGCGCCCTTCAGGGTTCGCAGGCGATCGTAAGACACCAGTTCGTCTTTCATATACTCGGCGAGGCCGTTTAGGAATGTGCTAACGAGCGCTGGCACGTTCCATCCGTTGCTGCCGGCCAACGTCTGGAACTTAAGGGCGTACTCCGCGACCGATCGGCTACCTTGACGCAGCGTCGCCAGTTCCTCGGCGGCGTCTTCGGCGGCGGATCCCAGGTCGAACAGGCAGAGCAATTCCTCTGCGAAGGCGTCGAAGGAATCGCATGCCGGGGCCATCCTTTCATACTCTGCCAAACCCCATAGCCGCGCCTCGCCCGTGAGGTGGGTTAGAACGAACCCGACCTTGGCTGATTCTGACGCAAACGTGATGGGCTGGAGGCTGAACATTATGCGACAGTTGGTCACAAACGCCCTCACGTGCTTGGGATCGCCGTTGAACTTCTCGATGTTGCCGAGGCGGGGCTCCGGGACGTCCACGAGCCTCCTGGCCTCGGCAGACGGGCGGTGCTGGGGTGCTGTGACAGCCGGGGACGCAGCCACCGACAGTCTCTGGAGGGCTTGGGCCATCTCCTGCTGCTGCAGCTGTTGTTGCTGACCAACCTCGATCAGGTTCCGGATGTCGGCGGACAGGCTGCTGATGGCGGTCTCGGCTCGCTCCAGTCGGCTCAATGCCGTCTCGTCGTTCGCTGACTGCATAGTGTTGGCCAGTCTGTACTGTTAAGGATCGGACAGTACAGCCAAGTGCGTGACGACGGACTTTATTGGAAGGGGATGATGGGAACAGCCGGCGCTGGAGCGGCGATCGGGCTGGAGAGGACAAACGGTTCTGCGGGGGTTTCGAATAGTCAAGCGAGTCAAGTTTCTCCGGGACTGATGAGCGAAGCAGCATCAAGGGACAGACTGGCACTCGGTTCTGCGCTTGCGGCGCTGATATAGCGCTGTCCATGAACCCGTGGCAGGTGACGGTGATTCCACTGACAGGGGGGGCGTGGTCCCGTCGCAGGTGGCACCAGCACGTGACACTTGCTTCCTATTTATTTACCTTCTAGGTGCTAGAGGCTAAGTGTTAGAGGCTAAGTGTTAGAGGCTAAGTGTTAAAGGCAACACAATCCGAACAACACAACACAATACGAACAACTCAACACAATACGAACAACACAATATGAACAACACAACACAATACGAACAACACAACACAATACGAACAACACAACACAATACGAACAACACAACACAATACGAACAACACAACACATTACTAACAACACAACACAATACGGACAACACAACGATACTGCACTGAACAACATGATACCGCACTGAACAACATGATACCGCACTGAACAACACCATCCCGCACTGAACAACACCATGCCGCACTGAACAACACCATGCCGCACTGAATTACACCATGCCGCACTGAACTACACCACGCCGCACTTAACAACACCATGCCGCACTTAACAACACCATGCTGCACTGAACAACACCATGCCGCACTGAACAGCACCATGCCGCACTGAACAACACCATGCCGCACTGAACAACACCATGCCGCACTGAACTACACCATGCCTTACTGAACAACACCATGCTGCACTTAACAACACCATGCCGCACTGAACAACACCATGCCGCACTGAACAACACCATGCAGCACTGAACTACACCATGCCGCACAAACAGTTTTAGATAATATTATGTCGCAGTCATGTGACGCGGACATGACGTCAATAGGCGGAACTCACGGCAAAAGTATAATCCGTGGGCGTGACTTGCAACAGGAAGTAGGAAAGCGGCAATGCTGGCAAACAAGACACAGCGGTTAGTAACACGACGACTAACAAGACAAATATTTTTGTTTTCAGCTTGCAACTTGACCGTCTAGAGCGTACAGGTAATTACAACTCATTGTTTTGAAAAATATGTTTTTTTTGTGTAGCCCTGAAAAGCGAGGGAGTGTGGCGTTTGGGAGGAACGTCGAACTCGGCGTCTGCTTCCAGCCACAGACGCCAAATTTCGACGATTATTTCGACTGGTCAACGGTTGTAAATGATTGCGTTGATTAAAAACGTTAACTCTACTCTTAACTTTGCCGTTTCAGATATGCGGGTATTACACCGCGGAAATGACGTCAATAGGCTGAACGCTCGCCAAAATTCAAATCTGTGGGCGCAATGGCCTTGAGCGAGACAACAGATACAAACACGACGATTATCAACAGAAATATCTTTATTTTCTGCTTGCAAGTGGACCGTCTAGAGCGTACACGGTAAGTACAACTCATTGTGTTTAAAAATATTTACGTTTGTGAATGTTGGTTGAGGCTAAATGTTAATGTTTAATTTCATTCCTTTAGGTTCCATGGTGTTTGTTGGCTGTATGTTTTCCACTGCAAGAAGAGGCTCGTATCATTGACCAGCAGGAGCTACAATGGTGAGTACCCCTTTCGTCGTCCATTTATGTGAAACACTTCCTATTTCACGTCTAACAGTACTCGATTTAACAAATAACCATAAATAAATACAGTGTGGGCAGTCAAGTTAACATATGTGATTATCCTGCCTAATATGTTTATCACAAATATGTCACTAATCACTAAAATGTTTGTTTATCACAACACCTTTGGACCTTCAGCAATCGATTATTTCCCTTCATCTACATAGAGACAGAACGATGGTGTCATAAACATCTCATTCATTTCACCAAATAACTTCACGCAGGTGGATAACGGCCGTCTCGGTCACGCTATGTTGCGTGATGCAGTTTTGAAGAACTAAATGCATTTATTCAATGAATAAGTCAAGCTAGATCTATGTTTACGATGTTGTAAGTTACGGTACCGATTGAAGTTGAGTCCGAAGCCAGTGGAAAACAGCACTGCGTTTGTGCTCTCCAGGTACAAATGTTGTGATCTCTGACTGACGACCGGGCGAGACTCGAGTAAGAGGTGTCCAAACGAGCTCCGGCAGGGCGGGCCGAGGCGGAGTGAACGGGCGCCCTTCAGGCCGCCAATGACGAGCTGAGAGCCAAACTGATGGACGTCCAGTTAGAACTTCAGCAGGAGAAGAACAAGGTGAAAACCTCAACAGACAGACACTGCCTGCCTCCAGTGGCAGAGTTTACTTGTTTGAGAAGGAGTGGCTTATTCAAAACTAAGATTTATTTAATCTGTGTGTTCCCAGGCAAAATTGGATGTGATGCAATTCCAAATTTCACCACATGATGGTGCCCAATTTTGACTTCATAGGACATATTAAACACTTAGCTTGTTATTATGTTCAAGGTAATCATATTTGTTTATTATTCTAATGGCCTTTTCAAAACTATTCTGGATTACTACTTTGGATCTATTCTACATTACTCGGCAACAACATACTCTGTAACAGATTAGGCAGTATAATCACATATGTTAACTTGAGAGTGCCCACACTCAATCTACTTATCGTGATGTGTTAAATCAATTACTGTTAGACATTATTTGTCTGATAATCTACCAAATCTTTGAATTGAAGAATTTGTGATTTAATTAATGGCTTGCTATTATGTTCAGGGTAATCAGACTTGTATATAATTCTAATGGCCTTCTTTTGAAAACTATTCTGAATTACAACTTTGGATCTTATATTACTTTGCAACAATATACTCGGTGACAGATTAGGCAGTATAATCACATATGTTAACTTCAGTGCCCACACTGTATTTATTTATGGTTATTTGTTAAATCAAGTACTGTTAGACATGAAATAGGAAGTGTTTAAGATAAATGTTATGGTTACTCACAATTGTAGATTGCTCCTGGTCAATGATACGAGCCTCTTCTTGCAGTGGAAAACTTGCAGCCAACAAACACCGTGGAACCTAAAGGAATGAAATTAAACATTAACACTTCGCCTCGACCAATATTCACACGTACAACGCAACGCGGCTACACTTCTGCTAGGGTTAGCGCCTCAGCTACACGTTGCTATTACCGTGAACGCTAGCTACATCGACAACTTTAGTCAAACTACACAAACGTAAATCTCCTTAAACACAATGAGTGTTACTTACCGTGTACGCTCTAGACGGTCCAGTTGCAAGCAGAAAATAAAGATATTTCTGTTGATAATCATCGTTGCTCAGTGGCTCACGGCCATCGCGCCAACAGATTTGAATTTTGGCGGAAGTTCCGCCAATTACGTCATATCCGCGGCACATGACTGCGACGTAATACCCGCTTATCTGAAACGGCAGTTAAAAGTAGAGTTACATCAAGTTTTCTTGGAACCTAAACGAATGAAAGAAAACTATCATTTGGCCACAACCAACATTCACAGATACAACACAATGTGACGTGCGGGGTTGAGGTTAAAGGTTGAGTGAAGGGCCCTCGTTTTAAACTACTTTTTTGAAAAGGAGTGGGAACAAGTAAGACATATTTAATTTATTTAATGGGAAGTAGTAAGACTTATTAAATTTATTTAATCTACTTTTCTTCCCAGGCAAAATTTTATGTGCTGCAATTCCAAATTTCCAAAGTGAATGAAGGAATGAAGTCCTTTAAATTATGATTTTGTATAAATACTAGGCATAAACACAAAATCTACGGCACAAAATAGGCAGACTTTACTTGTTTGAAAAGGACTGGTTACAAGACATACTTTTATAATTTATTTAATGGGAAGAAGACTTATTTAGTTTAATTGATCTATTTTTGTTCCCTGGCAAAATTCGATTTGCTGCAATTCCAAATTTCCAAAGTGAATGAAGGAAAGAAGTCGTTTAAATTATGATTTTTTATAAATACTAGGCATAGACACAAAATCTACGGCACAAAATGGGCAGACTTTACTTGTTTGAAGAGGACTGGTTACAAGACAAACTTTTCTGATGTATTTAATGGGAAGAAGACTTATTTAGTTTATTTAATCTATTTTTGTTCCCTGGCAAAATTGGATTTGCTGAAATTGTATTTTGCCAAATCTTGACTTGAGACCTGATAGGAAGTATTAAACGCTTAGTTAAATCAATACAAATTGGTAATAAGAGCGAGTAATGTTGGTTGAACCGATGAATGAAGGTTGAAAGCAATTTAAATTATGACTTTGTATAAATACTAGATATTAACAGAACATCTACTGCGCAAAATGGGCAGAGTTTACTTGTTTGAGAAGGAGTGGCTTATTCAAAACTAAGATTTATTTAATCTGTTTGTTCCCAGGCAAAATTGGATGTGATGCAATTCCAAATTTCACCACATGATGGTGCCCAATTTTGACTTCATAGGACATATTAAACATATGTTAACTTGAGAGTGCCCACACTCAATCTACTTATCGTGATGTGTTAAATCAATTACTGTTAGACATTATTTGTCTGATAATCTACCAAATCTCTGAATTGAAGAATTTGTGATTTAATTAATAGCTTGTTATTATCTTCAGGGTAATCAGACTTGTATATAATTCTAATGGCCTTCTTTTGAAAACTATTCTGAATTACAACTTTGGATCTTATATTACTTTGCAACAATATACTCGGTGACGGATTAGGCAGTATAATCACATATGTTAACTTCAGTGCCCACACTGTATTTATTTATGTAAGGGAACGGACAGTACAGCCAAGTGCGTAGTGACGGACTTTATTGGAGAAGGGGATGATGGGAACAGCGGGCGCTGGAGCGGCGATCGGGCTGGAGAGGACAAACGATTCTGCGGGGGTTCCAAGTAGTCAAGCGGGTCCGTAGCTTCGGGACTGATGAGCAAGGCAGCATCAAGGGACAGACTGACACTCAGGTCTGCGCTGGCGGCGCTGATATAGTGCTGTCCATGAGCCCGTGGCAGGTGACGGCGATTCCATTGACAGGGGGGCGTGGTCCTGTCGCCGGTGGCACCAGCACGTGACAGAACCCCCCCCACAAGGGACGGCTCCCGACGTCCCCAGGAACCAAAAACAAAACAAAAAAAACAAAAAAGGAAGGCAATTCCCCGGGCGACCAGGTGGGGGGGGTCAGCACACCGCCGAAACGTCCGACACCTCGCCAGACGCAGGATCGACGGACGCGGGAGCAGAAGACCCCGGTCCCGGCGGGCAAGACCTCCCCTCGTCCCTCCTCGGGCGCCCGCGCCGAGGACCCGGTTGGTCCGGATGGCAGCGATGGAACTCCGTGATGAGCGAACGGTCGAGTATCCAGCGGCTCGGAACCCAGGAGCGGTGCGCGTCGTCATAACCCTCCCAGTCCACGAGGTATTGGAGACCACGACCGCGCCGCCGCGATCGGAGCAGGGAGCGGACAGCGTAAGCCGGGCCCCCCTCAACGAGCTGGGGCGGCGGCGGCGGAACGGGCGCCGGCGCCAACGCGCTCTCATGGATGGGCCGCACACGGGACACGTGGAACGTGGGGTGAACCTTCATGGACTCTGGAAGGAGAAGACGGACTGCGGCCGGGCCAATCACCTTCTGAATAGGGAACGGTCCAACAAAGCGGGGCGCCAGTTTGCGGGATCCTGCTCGCAGCGGCAAATCCCGCGTCGAGAGCCACACACGCTGCCCCACTCTGTACTCCGGAGCCGGTGTCCGGTGCTTGTTCGACTGGCGGGCGTAGCCTGAAACAGAGCGGAGAAGAGTGACCCGGGCCCTCGCCCAGGCGCGATGACAACGGCGGACACAAGCCTGGGCCGACGGGCACGCCGCACCACGCTCCTGGTGGGCGAACAAGGGTGGCTGGTACCCGAAGACGCAGTGGAAAGGCGAAAGTCCAGTAGCCGAGCTGGGGAGGGAATTGTGAGCGTACTCTACCCAGGGAAGCTGTTGGACCCACCCGCGCTGGTCCCCGGCGGCCATGCATCGGAGAGACCTGCCCAGTTCCTGGTTCAGGCGCTCCGCTTGACCGTTGGACTGAGGGTGAAACCCCGAGGAGAGGCTGGCCGTGGCGCCGAGGAGTCGGCAGAACTCCGTCCAGAAGGTGGAAGCGAATTGAGGTCCTCGGTCTGACACGATGTCCTGTGGGAGACCGTGGTGGCGAAACACCTCCCGCACCATGATGGACGCCGTCTGCTTCGCAGATGGGAGCTTAGGCAGAGGGATGAAATGCGTCATTTTGCTAAAACGGTCCACCACCGTGAGGACCACCGTGTTTCCCTCAGAGGGGGGGAGGCCCGTGACAAAGTCGATCGACAGGTGAGACCAGGGACGCTGGGGGACCGGCAAGGGTTGAAGCAGCCCGGCCGGAGGACGAGTAGACGTCTTGTAGCGGTTACAAATTGAGCAGGCTCTGACGTAATCGCTGGTGTCCACTTGCCAGGTGGGCCACCAGAAACGCTGTGCCACCACGTACCTCGTGCGTGCCGCGCCGGGATGACAGGCCAGGCGTGAGTCGTGCGCCCATTGCAGCACGGACGACCGCAGACCTTCAGGGACGAACAGGCGACCCTCCGGGCAGTTGCTGGGGCCGGGTTGATCGCGTGATGCGGCTTCCACTTGGCGTTCGATCTCCCATGTAAGAGCCGCCACCCGAACTGAGCTCGGGAGGATAGTGGGAGGCGGACCCTGTCCCTCCTCCCCCCCAGGAAACAAACGCGACAGGGCGTCCGCCTTCGCGTTACGGGAACCCGGTCTATAGGAAAGAGAGAACTCAAACCGGTCAAAGAACAGAGCCCACCGTGCTTGTCTTGCGTTCAGCCTCTTGGCCGATCGCAGATACTCCAAGTTGCGGTGGTCGGTCCAGACGATGAACGGAGTGGTGGCGCCCTCCAGCCAATGCCGCCACTCCTCCAAGGCCAACTTGACGGCGAGGAGCTCCCGATTCCCGATGTCATAGTTTCGTTCCGAGGCCGACAGACGGCGAGAAAAGAAGGCGCACGGGTGGAGGCGATCGTCTTGGTGGCTACGTTGAGACAGCACCGCCCCGACACCCACGTTCGAGGCGTCCACCTCTACCACGAACTGTCTGTCGGGATCGGGAACCCTGAGGATGGGAGCGGATGTGAACCTCCTCTTAAGCTCCTGAAATGCCCGTTCTGCCCGTTCCGTCCATTTGTACGGGGAGGCGGGGCTGGTAAGGGAGGTGAGGGGCGCGGCCACTGTGCTGTATCCACGGATAAAACGGCGATAAAAGTTTGCGAACCCTAAGAACTGTTGCAGTCGCTTGCGTGTTTCGGGAACAGGCCATGACGTGACCGCTTGCACCTTCCCAGGGTCCATCTCGATGGATCCCTCACGCACCACATAGCCGAGGAATTTGACAGAGGAGGCGTGGAACTCGCACTTCTCCGCCTTCACGTAGAGCGAATTCTCAAGGAGACGGCGCAGCACCGCCCGTACATGCTTGATGTGCTCAGGGAGCGAGCGTGAGAAAATGAGGATGTCGTCTAAATAAACGAACACAAATTTGTCCAGCATGTCTCGTAGCACGTCATTAATCAGTGACTGGAAAACCGCTGGGGCGTTGGTGAGCCCAAACGGAACCACCAAGTACTCGTAGTGTCCGCTCGGGGTGTTGAAAGCCGTCTTCCACTCGTCTCCCTCCCGGATGCGGATTAGGTGGTAGGCGTTGCGAAGATCCAGCTTGGTGAAAATGGTGGCTCCCTGAAGGCTCTCGAAGGCGGAAGACAGAAGAGGCAGAGGGTATCGGTTCTTCACAGTGATCTCGTTTAGTCCCCGGTAGTCGATACACGGGCGTAGCGTGCCCTCCCTCTTCTTCACGAAGAAGAACCCCGCTCCCGCAGGTGAAGAGGACGGTCGTATGATACCGGCTGCCAGGGACTCCCGGATGTATTCCTCCATAGCCCGGCGCTCAGGAGCGGACAGGGAGTAGACGCGTCCTTTGGGAGGGAAGGTGCCGGGTAACAGCTCGATAGCGCAGTCGTAGGACCGGTGTGGAGGAAGAGAAGTGGCCCTGGCTTTACTAAAAACCTCCTTGAGCTCGTGATAAAACGCTGGGACATTGGGGATGTCGGGACTGTACCTCGGCGGGGCTCTGCTGAGTGGGCTGGTGGCCGCCTTCAGGCACGCCTGATGGCAGCGTTCGTTCCACTGCCGAACAACCCCCACCTCCCAGTCCAGCACCGGGTTGTGCTGCCGCAACCAAGGGTGCCCCAGTATGAGCTGCTGTCCTGGGAGGGAGAGAAGAAAAAACTGGATGGTCTCGTGGTGATTGCCCGAGAGCAGTAACTTAATTGGTTCCGTCACGAAAGCCACCTCGCCGATCAGACGGCCATCAATGGCACGTGCGGGAATAGACGGGCTCAGAGGGAGGAAGCCGACACCCCACTTGCGTGCCAGGCTAATGTCCATGATGTTCCCCTCCGCGCCGGAATCCACCAAGGCCGCCACGTTCTGGTCGCCCGCCGCGAGCTGGACGCGTGCCTGTAGCGTGAGCGTGCTGGGGCTGGGAGAGCCGGTGCTGGTCGAGCTCACGCGGATCCCCCGACGCCGCGTGAGCTCCGGCCTCTTTAACGGGCACCCCGCTACCCGATGGCCCCCCTCCCCACAGTAAAAACACAAGCCCAGTGAGGGGCGTCGACGGTGCTCCTCCGAGGGAACCCGAGCCCCTCCCAGATCCATGGGCTCGGCGGGTGGTGTGGTTGGCGGGTCCCCAGCAGACGGAGGAATGTGACCACACGGGTTTCGCGGGGACCTCCTCTCCCGATCGCGCCGCCGCGTCTGGATCCGCCGGTCTACTCGGGCCGCCAAGTCCATCGCGCCCCTCAGGGTTCGCGGGCGATCGTACGCAACCAGTCCATCTTTCATGTACTCAGCGAGTCCGTTTAGGAAGGTGCTAACGAGCGCCGGCGTGTTCCATCCGCTGCTGCCGGCCAACGTCTGGAACTTAAGGGCGTACTCTGCGACCGATCGGCTACCTTGACGCAGCGTCGCCAGTTCCTCGGCGGCGTCCTCGGCGGCGGATCCCAGGTCGAACAGGCGGAGCAATTCCTCCGCGAAGGCGTCGAAGGAATCGCAAGCCGGGGCCATCCTTTCATATTCGGCCAGGCCCCACAGCCGCGCCTCGCCCGTGAGGTGGGTTAGGACGAACCCGACCTTGGCTGATTCCGACGAAAACGTGATTGGCTGGAGGCTGAACATTATGCGGCAGTTCGTCACGAATGCCCTCACGTGCTTGGGATCGCCGTTAAACTTCTCGATGTTGCCAAGGCGGGGCTCCGGGACGTCCACGAGCGTCCTGGCCTCGGCAGACGAGCGGCGCGGGGGTACCGTGACAGCCGGGGACGCAGCCACCGACAGTCTCTGGAGGGCTTGGGCCATCTCCTGCTGCTGTAGCTGTTGCTGCTGACCAACCTTGATCAGGTGCCGGATGTCGGCAGACAGGCTGCTGACGGCGGTCTCGGCTCGCTCCAGTCGACTCAATGCCGTCTCGTCGTTCGCTGGCTGCATAGCGTTGGTCAGTCTGTACTGTAAGGGAACGGACAGTACAGCCAAGTGCGTAGCGACGGACTTTATTGGAGAAGGGGATGATGGGAACAGCGGGCGCTGGAGCGGCGATCGGGCTGGAGAGGACAAACGATTCTGCGGGGGTTCCAAGTAGTCAAGCGGGTCCGTAGCTTCGGGACTGATGAGCAAGGCAGCATCAAGGGACAGACTGACACTCAGGTCTGCGCTGGCGGCGCTGATATAGTGCTGTCCATGAGCCCGTGGCAGGTGACGGCGATTCCATTGACAGGGGGGCGTGGTCCTGTCGCCGGTGGCACCAGCACGTGACAATTTATGGTTATTTGTTAAATCAAGTACTGTTAGACATGAAATAGGAAGTGTTTAACATAAATGTTATGGCTACTCACCATTGTAGCTCGCTCCTGGTCAATGATACTTGTAGCTCGCTCCTGGTCAATGATACGAGCCTCTTCTTGCAGTGGAAAACTTACAGCCAACAAACACCGTGGAACCTAAAGGAAGGAAATTAAACATTAACATTTAGCCTCAACCAACATTCACAGATGTAACGCAACGCAAACTACACAAACGTAAATATTTTTAAACACAATGAGTTGTACTTACCGTGTACGCTCTAGACGGTCCACTTGCAAGCAGAAAATAAAGATATTTCTGTTGATAGTCGTCGTTTATGTATCCGTTGTCTCGCTCAAGGCCATTGCGCCCACAGATTTGAATTTTGGCGACAGTTCAGCCTATTGACGTCATTTCCGCGGTGTAATACTTGCATATCTGAAACGGCAAAGTTAAGAGTAGAGTTAAATAAAGTTTTTAATCAACGCAATCATTTACAACCGTTGACCAGTCGAAATAATCGCCGAAATTCGACGTTCCCCCCAAACGCCACACTCACTCGCTTTTCAGGGCAACAAAAGTACTTCTTTTTAAAAACGATGAGTTGTACTTACCGTGTACGCTCTGGACGGTCCAGTTGCAAGCAGAAAATAAAAATATTTCTCTCGTTAGTCGTAAGTTACCATCCGCTGTGTCTTTGTCAACATCGCCATTTTCCTACTTCCTGTTGCAAGCCACGCCCACGGATTTAAATTCTGGCGGAAGAGCCCGCCCATTGGCGTCGTTTTCGTGTATAGCAAATCCGATTGGTTGGGAAGGGGGCGCGGTTATGCAGCCGAGGGGTCCTGTGATCGGTGGGATGTAAAGTAGGCGTCGACGTCACGTCCGCGTCACGTGACCACGACGTGGCAGACGTCATATAGCAACCGCTGTTTTGTTTAGTAGACTTACAGTTGTTATGCATTGACATAATGGCGCACACTCCAAATGGATTTGAATAAATTAAATAATTCTTCTGCCCACTCCCTTTTAAACAAGTTAACTCTCCCCGCGGATTTGAATTCCGGTGGAAGTTTCGCCCATCGACGTCACGTCTGTCACGTGACCACAACGTGGCAGATGTCATATAGCAACCGCTGTTTTGTTTAGTAGATTTACAGTTGTTATGCATTGGCATAATGGTGTGCACTCAAAATAGATTTAAATAAATTAAATATTTCTTCTGCCCACTCCCTTTTAAACAAGTTAACTCTGCCCACGGATTCTAATTTCGGAGGAAGGTCCGTCCATTGATGTCTTGTCTGCGTCACTTGACCACGACGTAGCGACGTCATATAGTAACCGCTGTTTTGATCAGTAGACTTAGTTATTATGCGTTGACATAATAAAGGACATTTACACCTCCCATGTCGCCCGCAAGGCAACCTCGATTGCCAAAGATGTGAGTCACCCGGCTCACTCTTTGTTTGACCTTCTGCCCTCTGGGAAGAGGTACAGAAGCCTGCGCTCCCGCACCACCAGACTCGCCAACAGCTTCTTTCTCCAGGCTGTTAGGGCCCTGAACTCGCTACCCCCTTCTGCGTAGCGTGCGGCACTGTTGCGCTATTTTCGGGAATGTCTGCTGTACGCGCACTTGCTCCTTTTTTTTTCTGCTCCTCCTATTTATTTATTTATTTATTTATTTATTTATTTATTTATTTATTTATTTATTGTTGTGTTATTTATTCATTATTTATTCAGCACGCTTTTGTTATACTTGTTTACTTGTTTGTCTGTTGTGAGCCATGTCTTGTCACCGTGGGATAGGGGGGGAACGAAATTTCGGTTTCTTTGTGTGTCTTTGGCATGTGGAGAAATTGACAATAAAGCTGACTTTGACTTTGACTTTGACTTTAATGGCGCACTGGTTAGCATGTCCACCTCTTAAGCATGATGTTGCGGGTTCGACGCCTGATCAATGTTAGCCATGGAGTGAGCTGAAGTGCATGGCGCTGAAGATTTGAATCTTTGAAATGCGCTGAGGTCTGACATAACAGGCAGAATGGTTTGCCATCACGTTCAACAAAAAATATAAACTTTCCCACTCTGATAAAAACGTCCTGTGTTCATCTACATATTTCCGTTTTGCTGTGCATCTTTTCTCTGCCATTTCGAGAGCCCAATTGACACTAATAGTTTACTGGAATGTGTTTGCCCATCCTACTTTGTGGAATTTCACCACATGCGCTTTTGACCAAAATACCAAATTGAACTCAAGTGAAGCCAACACGCACAACCACCCCCCCCCCCCCCCACACACACACACACAAATGTTGCTATGAACATAAAAGGGCCGCATGAATCCAAGCAAAGAGCCGCATGCGGTTCAGGAATTGCGGCTTGGCCAAACCTGTACTATACAACTTTATTTGTATAAAATTTTCACAACAGCTGTCACACAAACAAAGCGGGAAAAAACGAAGACGTGCGTGTTCCGCCCACGCTGGATTTATTTGCACCTTTGAAAAGACACCGTATTGCCGCAGATGTGGCAAAGAGTACTTTTGGGCATCTGAGACGGAAGGATGTCCAAAGCATCATGTCACCTGCTCTGGTCGGCATGGTGGTGGGACGTTGAGGTCAACCGCTTTGGGGTTGCTTGAATCTTTGGTCGCAGGATGCCACACACTTGAAGACAGAAGCAGAAAAGCAGAGCTAAATGCAAAATGTACTCACCGGTGACTCCAATTTTTTTCCCCCCTGAAGAAATGGATGGACGGGTGGCCCCGGCTGGCCGGTAGGACTCTTGTTATTCTGACCCTTTTTAGTGCGCGTTTGGGGCAACAACCGTTTTTTGTGGCGCTCTCTTCTGGTTCAAGAGTGCCCTGCATGTGAATTTGCCTTTCCTGCCTTCTGATTGGATGAGCGCCGGTGTGACGCGGTGCCTCTGTCACCGTGGCGGGGGGTATACGTCGGCATCGGAGCGTCTGCCAACGTCTGAGACCGGCTGGCAGTTTATCGGAGGTGTCGAGTGCGGTGCCGCTGGAGCTCACTCACCAGCTGGTGTTAGGGCCACAGAATGAAGGCCAAGGAGAAGAATAGAAAGAGAAACAGAAACTTCTCCTCCAATTGTTTGATTTGTCTCTTCTGAGCTTCGATGAATTCTTTCAGCTCTTTGTTCCTCTAGGACGGACAAATGGAAAGTGGCCTTCAAAAGCCAGTAAGCGTGCAAGTAAGTGCCGGGCTGGCTTTGGGCCCTTACCTGTTGCGCGCTGTGCAGCAGATCCATTCTCTCTTGGAGGATGCAAGCGTCGCGCTCCCTCAACTCGCACATCAGGGCTCGCTTCCATTGGTCCACGGCGCTCCTAAGCTCTTCTCTCTGATCCGCCGTCAGCACGTCATTCACGCCAGCGTGGCTGGCTTTTTCGCCGTCCGTGGCGGGGCAGTCCCGCTGCGGTAGCGCCTCGTACAACATGGCCTCCAGCTCCAGGATCCTCTGGGCCGCAATCCTCGTCCATCAGTGGTCCGGCGGGAGATTTGAGGGCGACTTACCTTATGAGCCTGGTCCATGGAACGCTTCCTGAAGTCCAACTCTTCATCCAGGTAGCCCTTCTGCTTACAGAACATATCCTAGCACAGCTCAAGGTCAGAATTGTTGGGGCACATTGCCGGAGTTCCCCTTGGCTGATGTCGCGTGTCTGTCTACCTTCTCACTTTCAATGTCCAAGATCTACTGTTGAAGTGCTGACTTGGTCACTTTGATGTATTCTAACCACTGAGGAAAGGCTGCTGTCACATAAGCAGAATGCGAGAGCGTGCGTGGACGTGCGCGTTACCTTCTCGGCTAGGGTGAGAAGGGTCCTGGCGTGAATCATGACCACCTGCTCCTCGTTGGTGAGATTCTGCAAGAGCCCAAAGGCACAGCGTCAACTGTTAGGGTTTTCCAGGTTATCTTTATCGTAGGATTATGTTGGAATGTAAACTATAATGATTAAATCAATCTTGTCTTGCCCTCACAATGCAGAGTAAGATGAAGTGGTTGCTTCCTCTGCTTGATTGACCAGCTGCAGGGGAAGCAATCAAAGTTGTTCTGTTTCCCACAACAGTGTAAAACACCCCCTGCTCTGATCTTATCAGAGTCCGGGGGTACACCAAACCTGTCCACTCTCACCCCCACTCTGTTCCTCCTAATAAATATGCCCTTGCAGGAAGGAGACTTTTAGATTTCATTCCTGTAGCGAGTGATCTCTCCACCTGCAGGTGTCTAAAAGAACTTGCTTGTCTCCCGTGTGGTTCTTGCAAAATAAGTTGGAGTGAGCAAATCTCTAACGTTTTGGTGCCGAAACCCGGGATCCCTCATACCCATCATCTGGCTGACGGAGGACGACGCGCTGTACACCGTCGACGGGCCAGCGTCCATTAGCCGGACCTGGTAAAGAAAGACCTGGGAAGGAAATTCTTCGCTGGGCCAGCATCTTAGGTCTGCCTTCGTCTGACAGAGGTGGATTGACGGGACCCGGCAGTGCAACGAACCAGGGGACAAGTAAGTTAAAGGCCTGAAGTTGTGTGATTGTGTTGTTGTGAAACGCGTATAAAAAAAAAAAAAAAAAAAAAAAACACAGGTGCACGTGAGATTCGGCTTTGGTTTGTCCGAGCTATGAGATACGGCTTTGGTTTGTCCGAGCTATGAGATACGGCTTTGGTTTGTCCGAGCTATAAGATTCGGCTTTGGTTTGTCCGAGCTATGAGATTCGGCTTTGGATTGTCCGAGCTATGAGATTCGGCTTTGGTTTGTCCGAGCTATGAGATTCGGCTTTGGTTTGTCCGAGCTATGAGATACGGCTTTGGTTTGTCCGAGCCATGAGAAAAATACAAAGCGCTGGAGTTTGTGTAATTGAGAGTGTGACTGGTAGGATAAATTGACTAAATAGCAGTTCTAGCATTGATCCACGGCAATAATACAGGCTAGTAATTTGTTGAAAGGTCAATTTAAACCTGCATTGAGGATCCTCAAAGAAATAAATAAGTAATAATAGTAATAATAATAATAATAATATTTTTTGAGACAAAGAGATTGTAAAACCTAAAATTACTAGAATTAAGATGGGAAATAAAAACGGTAAATCTCTACCTCTTGACGGAGATGAGAAGTACATGGCGAGTAGATTTCTTAATTGTATGCAATATATGCCGAAGTGGAAGAAAAAGTATGGAGTAGAAAGGAAGTTGAGAAATCAAGTGGTAAAGAAATGCAACTTGCTTCTAGAAGATAAATAAATAAAATAAGAATGTGCTGTCCTCGTGTGCATGGGAGGGACCAGCTCATGATCGACCACAGGAAATGGCCAGCCTGTGACGAATCATTGGTGCTGGGAACTACCTTTTGCGTGCGAGAGCTCTGCATGTGTGTGTGTATATGTTAAAATGATGAACATTGGCTAAAGTTTTAGTATAAAAAAAAATTTGCTAGACTGTGGTCTATCCAATTTGCACCGCAGAACAGAAATTATTTTGAAAGATAAAAATGAGAGGAAAAAGAGAGAAATCTGTTTGCAAGCAGAAACTAATCCACACTAGTGCATGTTAAGTGTCGAGCCCACATGAGAAATTCGAAGAAAATAAAAATGACAGAACATGCTTTCAGGAATTGGAAGAAGCTAAATTGTGAATTTAAGATTTTGCAATGCTACATTTAATAGGAATAATTGATTGGTTGTGTTATAAGATTATACAAAATTCTAAATGCAAGCTAAATCTGAGAGATTGAGTTCTTCAAATTTAAAAACAAAGAAAAAATTCAGATTAATTTGCCAATTGTTTGTTTTAGTTAATTTTTTTTTGAGTTGGTGGATTGTTCTACCAGGAAACCTGAGTTGAAAATGATATATGAATGTTGTGTGGTGAGCTTGGATGAATTGGGACCAATGTGATAGAAAGACTCCTTTTTGGAGACTGTGTGTGAGATGCAAATGAACATTGATGAATGATAGCCTGAATGAAAAGAAATTACAGGTTGAATGGTTGAAGCCGTTAGCGACTACTATGGAAAATTAGTAGAGCGACTTTGATGAAAGAGTGATTTTGAGCAGGTTGAATGTTAGAAAGAAACACGTAGCTTTTGGATTGATAATTAACTACAGAAAAAAAACTGGAGAACCAGTAACACATGTAGAAGATGTGTGAACTGGGAAATTGAGAAGCGTTTTGGACAGAAAGTCAAATTAAATGATGATGGAATCGTATGTAGTAAAGAACGCATTCTCCCAAAAAGATTGTCAAGGTGTGAGGTATGGGCGTTGCCAAGCCTCAAAAGGAGGGAGTTAGTAGGACAGATAGTGGAAGATAGTAATAATACAACACTTTATGACAATGAATGTCACGCCCGTGCCACTTCGCTCAGCCACACCCCTTTCGTTACCGTAATGTCTGTCACCTGCTTCCTCTTGTTACCCTGTGTATTTAAGCCCTGCCCGTGTGTTTCTCCCTGTCGGTGTCTACTGTTGTGTCCATTCCTGTTCGTGCCCAGTGTTCCTGTTCGTGTCATCTGGTTTTCCCTCGGTCTGTCTGAAGGCTCACGGTCAGAATTTTAATCTTGTCCAAGGGGACTTCATGTCGGTCAGTCTGTCTGTTTTGCTGGCCGTGAGCCTTCCTCCCGTCTGTGTCGTTCGTTCCCCACCTGCCTCCCTTCCAACTCCTTTTCCCTGCAATAAATCCTGGTTCAAGCTGCATTTGGTCGCCCTGGCTCAACTCATTCCTGACAATGAATTTTCGAATACATTTGGTGTTATACTGTGGTAATTTTTTTTATTCTGGTGTAGATAGGTTAGCAACACGAGATATTTAGAGGTTCAAAAGAAAGACAGTCAAAAGAAAACATTTTTGATTTGGACAATTGCAGGCTAACAGGAACATAAGAACGATAAGAACTACGAGAGTTGCAAACAACAGATGAAGAGCAGTCCTTGGCAGATTATATGATCAGGACGCTCAAACTGTGTCAAAGACAAATTTACTGCCGCCTGATCTTTCCTCCTCACAGGTCGACAACCCCATCAATCCAGGAGACTGGGTCTACATCAAGGTCATCAAAAGAAAGAACTGGGCCAGCCCGCGGTGGGAGGGACCGTTCCAAGTTTTGCTTGCTACTCCCACGGCGGTGAAAATTTCTCAACGGCCCAGCTGGATTCACCACAGCCACTGCAAGTTGCAGAGAGTGCTGGACCCCTAATTCGGAGTGGTGGGGAAGGCTGACTACAAAGGGGCCCCATCGTTTAGGGTGAGGCGTCTCAATGTTGGTGAAGAATTCATCGATCCCCACTCCGCTAGGCGAGGGGATGTCCCGGTGTCTCTGCCATCCTAGTAGCAACGGGGCTCCATATGCCAGATGGATCCTCTGCTGCGTTGTGGTTGGAGCGTGCTATGGTCTATTGACTCATCTGAACAGACCAAATGACAATGTTGCCCGTGGTAAACGATGGTCACATGATGAGAACTTTGAAGACTGGTCATGGGACCCCAGAAACCCATACGAAACCAACACTTGGTACCGGTATG
Organism: Syngnathus scovelli; assembly: GCF_024217435.2. Lineage (NCBI taxonomy): Eukaryota > Metazoa > Chordata > Actinopteri > Syngnathiformes > Syngnathidae > Syngnathus > Syngnathus scovelli. The sequence continues at coordinate 16,055,061 of NC_090856.1, read as the reverse complement.
TCAGGTTCACTGTGAGAGCTCACACACGGGAGGCGTGCTATGTGTGTTCGAAACTCCCCCCTTCCTCCACGCAAGTTCGCTTGGAGGCCAGAGCAATGAATGTCACTGAAGCAAAATGTATGGCATCCATGGGAGGAGTTGGATATCAGCACCGTGCCGTCACAGTCAAAGATGCCGACCCTTACCGCCCTGGACTTGCTGACGGTGCCTGTGATCAGCTGTTCTGGACAAATCTCAATGTGACTGTTAAAGGACGGACAATACCACAAGTGGCCTACACAGAGAGACCAGCTGGAGTGAATTACACATGTTACATCCAAGGTAACAAGACCCACGTCTGCATTAACGACGACTGCTCTCCAGGAGGAAACTGGATGGGAGCTTTGGACATCACCGATGAGTGTCAAGATAAGAGAGCCATTTCAGGTGGTGAGGGCTCTCCAACCAACATGGCTACACCATCGAACGGAACATACTTCATACAGAAGGGCTGGTGGCTTTGTGGTCACAAGGTTTATCCGATGCTGCCCGCCAACTGGACAGGAGTGTGTGCACCAGTGTGGGTGACAGACCACACCTACAGGATACGACATCATCTGCTGACAGGAGCACACAACTCATCTGGACGTCGACGCAGAGCAGTTGCAATCTTTGACCCTCATGACCCTGTCTGGGGTGCGAACGTTCCAGGGGACCATAAACTGTGGTCTGCCGGAGACAAAGTTGTCCTTGCGCTCTTCCCTCAGATTGGGGTTGGGAAACTATCGCTCTTCATCGAGACACTGAACTATCGTTTTCAATCCTTTGTGAATCTCTCGCTGCAAGTCAACGATGGACAAAATAGAGAGATTCAGGCTATTAGACTGATGGTCTTGCAAAACAGGATGGTTCTGGACTTGTTGACGGCAGCACAAGGTGGTGTGTGCCACATCATTGGGACTTCCTGTTGCACATACATACCTGGAGAAAATGACACCCACATAAACGACGCCATGAATTCGCTGAAGAACTTACAGCAGGCCATGTCTAAAGACAAGGTCCCACATCAGTTTGATTTCTTTTCATGGCTATTCTCTGGCAACTGGTGGCAACTGCTGTTGAAATTGCTGTCTCCTGTGCTTGTTGTGCTGGTGGTGTTGTGCTCGTTTACGACCTGCGTTATCCCATGTTTGAAGTCTGCTGTGTCGAAGTTTGTGTCCTCTACTGTAGCCCAAGTTCATATACAACTTCTTAGAGATGACGGATGTGATGACGATAATGACACGTGGATTGCGTAGATGCTGCTCTGTTGGGCATGTTTTACAGAAACTTGATGATTTAACCATCGAAAATGCTTCGCAAGTGATGGATACAATGATGTACTGTTTCTGTGTTTTTATTTTTATTTTTTATTGATAGCATTCTGGTCGCCTGTGGCACAGGGGCCGTTTAAGAATTTTCCTGCTAATAACATCTGGCCAGCAGGTTTTTCGCTTACACAATAAGTTTGATCTGGGGTATTGAGGTAATGCCTCATCTTCACTGGAAAGTGTTGCTATCATTGTTTGTTGTTTTTATTTTTACTATTCTTCTTTCTTCATTATACATATATATATATATATATATATATATATATATATATGTTTTTTCTTACTTGTCTTTGTTGTTTGGGGTGACATAATCATATGATAAAACAGGAGGGAGATGTTAGGGTTTTCCAGGTTATCTTTATCGTAGGATTATGTTGGAATGTAAACTATAATGATTAAATCAATCTTGTCTTGCCCTCACAATGCAGAGTAAGATGAAGTGGTTGCTTCCTCTGCTTGATTGACCAGCTGCAGGGGAAGCAATCAAAGTTGTTCTGTTTCCCACAACAGTGTAAAACACCCCCTGCTCTGATCTTATCAGAGGCCGGGGGTACACCAAACCTGTCCACTCTCACCCCCACTCTGTTCCTCCTAATAAATATGCCCTTGCAGGAAGGAGACTTTTAGATTTCGTTCCTGTAGCGAGTGATCTCTCCACCTGCAGGTGTCTAAAAGAACTTGCTTGTCTCCCGTGTGGTTCTTGCAAAATAAGTTGGAGTGAGCAAATCTCTAACATCAACAAGCTTCTTTCAGCGCAAAGCCTTCCAAAAGTCACATTTGAGCCGCCGAGTCTCGTGGAGTGCGAACATAAGGAGTTCGGCATACACTTACGGCGTTATCGCCCAGGATGTCCAGCTTCTTCATCAGATCACTGATGACGATGTCCGGGGGAAAGGCGCAAGGAGCAATGTAAAGTGTTCTGGGACCTCGGGTTAAGGTTAGGGTTGCGAGGGACGCCTTACGGTCCACTTGATGTCCGGGCCCCAACTGTCGATGGGCGACAGCTGCACTGCTATGTCCTTCGGAGGAGTGTGACAGACGACATAGTGCTCCGGATCCACAGGCTTGTAAGTGCCCGGAACAGAGTCTTGCACGGCCACAAAGCTGTACGTGACACCGTGGGCTGCGCGAACTGTGTTATGCAGCATAGTGTGGGGCATCTTAATGTACACTAGACTGTTTGCGGGCGCCGGGTCCACCACCAGTCCCGTTTCGGGTACCGTGATGGTGGGAGAACTGCCCGTTAGCTTCTTGCACAGCTCTGCGTGGGTGTACGGGCGCCCGGTATCTTCATTTCTCACATCGATGTTACGTTCTTTGCACATGGCGACCACTTGTCTCATAGACATCGTTCTCATGCACTCACGCATACTTGGAATACGTTGGACGCTGCTGCTGCTGCTGCTGCTGCTGCTGCTGCTGCTGCTGCTGCTGCTGCTGCTGCTGCTGCTACTGCTGCTGCTGCTGCTGCTGCTGGCCACCGCGGGCCGATGCGAGGCTGATGTAACGGTACTGGTCTGCGGTGAGCCCGAGAGTCTGGCCACTATGGCCGCTTTGTCAACGGCTCTGCCCCTGTCCATGATCACAATATCCGGATCGCTGCACATAAACTGGAGATGAGTAGTGTTGTATTTTACCAGGACGCGATCCACAGCCTCATCGTGGAGTGGGTGACTCATGGTGCAGTCGTTTTCATTAGGCTGAACTGTCTCTTGGAGCGTGCGTTCGGCCGGGTGAAACAACATCTCACACAACGCGTGCTTAGTCAGGGGCATGTCTCGCTCATTCAGGTAAGGGATGCCCTTTTCCGTGCACATGTTCTGCAATTGCCCAGAGCCCTATTACGGTTGCCCGACTGAACTAGATACCACCATGATCGAGACGCCCACACGTTACAAGAGCACCGTCATCGACGCCCCCAGTTGGCCCATTGAACCGACACGGGTTACAGTTAGGCAGTGTGACATATCCCCATTGCACATAGCGGCCATTGTGTGCATACATAGTGCAGCGGGCTCTGGGCTGCTAAGAGAATGCCAGCAGCTGGATGATATTCGAGTTGGGGAGGCAAAAATAACCAGAGGCTATAACCTTCCGGCCGATTTTGTAATCCACACCGTAGGCCCTGTGCTGAAACGCGGCAGTGTCCCAACCACGCAGCAAACCCGGCAACTGATGGGCTGCTACGTGCAGTCTTTGTACGAGGCCATGAACAACCACTTACGCACAATAGCGTTCCCGTCCATCTCTACAGGTGTGTACAACTATCCCATATGGGACGCTGTGCGAGTGGCCATGAACAGTGTGCGGGCCTTTGTAAGGCAACACCCACACGCGTTCGATTGGATCGCATTCTGCCCATACAGTGCGGCCGACCTGCAGGTGTACCAGGAGGTGTACGCGCAGTACTTTCCATAGTTGGCCTACACCAGAGCGCTCGGGTCGATCCTGTTGTTCTTGAGCACGTATGCCATGTGCTCGGGCTTGATGAGCATAGTGCCGCAGGCCTTGGTATGCTGACTCAGCAGCACTCCCACAATATGCAGGTACACACAAATGTGCTGCTGCTGGATGCGCACTCCAGACATCTTGTCCTTCATGAGCCTGATGATAGTGCCCGACTTAACGTAGTACATGGGTAGCTGGACCTCTGGCCACCCTGAGATGCCGATCACTTTGAGCAGCTTCTCGGTAACAGTTTTACTGTTGTTATAGTCGAGGCCCATGGTGATACGGGCGCACAGGTCCACAATGTACTGGTTCTTTATGTGGGCGATGACCTCTTGCAGCACACTGTTGGACAGTCTATACTCAGTGCCCATGGCACTGAGTAGTTGCTCTTTTACTGAGTTGCACGACAGTGTGGCCTCTTTGCGCAGTGGCTGCTCGGTGTCTGCCATTTTATTATATAACGCTCTGTTGCCTGAGCAGCTCTTTACGCACATACGCACCCTGCAGATGCGCAGCGTACACTTTGCTACACACGGCGCCATAGCCGGCCGTGACAAAGAGCTGATCACACGCATTTATGACGCTCTTCATGTAGTACAGGCGGTCCAACGGGTACACATCCTTGGTGTCGCTCCAGTGGTCATAGTCTAGGATCCTGCCGCCGAGGGGCGCTTCAGGCACCCCATGCTGGTGCCTGAGCACGACGTACTCGACGCGCGCCCCGCACACGACCGCGCGCCCCTGAAGCCTCATGCGCTCAGCGAGTTGGGCCTGGGCAGGCATCTGTTTGACAAGCTCCTCTCTGAGGGCGGCACGGTATGCATCCCCTGTGCCATAACGGCACCTCTGCTGCGCCACCTCCTGCGCCTTCTTGGGGTTGCGTATGCGGTACGAGCCCTGGTCATTGCACTCACCGCCTATGCCCTGTACGCTCTTGGTGAGCACAAAGTCATTGTCGGGCAGCGCCCCGGGCACCATGATGGTCGTCATCATGTCGCTGGCCGTGACGTGGGCCCGGGGGTCTTCTTGGAGGATGGCGGTCATGACGGCTGCATATATGTTACGGGCGCACATGGCACTGTCCCGCCTGGACAGCATGACGCCCTTGCTGCCTGTGCGGGTCGTGCCGTCCCTGGCCGCGGCTACATACACGTACCTCTTCTTTGTGAAGATGATGAACTTTGTATAGATGCACTGCTCGAACTCGAGACGCACGGGCTTATCGAAGAACGACGACACCGTGTCGCTGGCGTCGATGGCCAGGTCCCACAGCTCCTCGAGGGAGGCTGTACGTAGCACGAGTCCGTGTCACTGTAAACCATGGTGGCCCCCACCACGGTCCTGAGAAGCTCGGCGGCTCTCTCGATGAGCTTGCGCCCACAATACGTGACGGTCATAGCCCCGGCCATGAACGGTAGATATCCCCTCTGTGTGCCCATGGTGCCGTACACGGAGTTTGCGCTGATCTTGTACGCCAGCTGTCTCTTCTCCAACACCATGTACAGGTCCCTGTCCTTGATGTCCTTCATGCGACGGCGTATGGTCGCTCTGCTGTCCAACAGTCCCCTGAGCACCTTGGGCAGCACGCCCTCAAACTCTCGAGTGAACCTGTAGCTGAACGTGTTGCACTTTGTGCTGCCGGGCACCATGGCTGCGTACCGTACTTTGAGCTGTTGTATGCGATCCCTGAGACGGGCGCGCTCTTGCTTAGCTTTGGCCGGCAACGCTGCGAGCGAGCACTGCTGCGCCCCTATCTCCCGACCCAAAGCCTCCTTCTCGGCGTACCGCGGGGCATGCTCGCAGCCCTCGTGCTCCTCCCAGGCATACTCCTCGCCGCCGTGCTCTACTATGGTGGTGTAGCATATGTTTTTGCTGATGATGATGTTTGGATACAGGCTAGAGAAGTCTAGGGGTATGACGTTCTTGTACACACCCGGCACGGGCTCGTAGACGTAGGCCCCCGTGTACGAGCCGACCGCTTCGGCTTCGTTGCCGTCGGGTATGACGTATACCTTGTCTGTCACCGAGCGCGGCGTACAGTGCTTGTATATCTGAGAGTACACGCGCACCTGTTGACCCTGGGTGAATAATTGCATGATGGACGTGTTGCACACCGAGGCCATCTCACATAGGGCCAGCCACGTATTGAAGTAGCAGGCGAGCTGGTGGCACAGCAACGTGTCTTTGACACAGTACCTACCAACCGTGGCCATGTTGCCCGTGACGTACGCGTTGAAGATGTCTTTGGGCTTGACAGGGTCCTTGCCCGTCTTAAGAAAGTGGTTGGCCACAAAGTTGAGACTATACGAGTCGAGCTTATGATCCATGGTCACTATGGGCAACAGGTCTATGGTGAGCACACCTTCCCACTGTATGTAGGCTATCCTCGCATGCCCCATACCCACGGTCTTTTCCAGGGCCAGTCTGGTGGGATCCCAGCCCACACGCCTAAGTGTGCCCAGGGCCGACAGCCGGCTGTACCTCTTGATCATGTAGGGTATATCGAAGCCCATTATGTTGTAGCCGCACACTGCAACCACCTGGTGATCCTTGAGGTACGCAACAAACGCCTGCAGGAGGTCGGCCTCTGTGTCATACTGGTACACTGTGCTGTCATAGTTGTTACCCCTGAGCGAGAGCAGGTCGGTCTTGAGTACCTGACTACCCTTGCATAGCACCATACCTATCTGAAAGACCACCTCGTCGTCCTTGTCACTGGGGAACACATTGGCAAACTCTGACTTGACCTCTATGTCAAAGTAGCAAATGGTGGGCGGCGGCACGCCCTCTATGTGGGGGGCGGCCTCAATGTCCGTGTTAGAAAAATTGTATATATATGTTATCATGCGTTCTCTAATGAGTACTTATTCACAATATTACTGTTCAGTATGCTTGCTGCTTTGCCTTGCTTATTCTTATCTTGTACAATAGAACAGAAGGATTACGGCTGGGTCAGGGGCGAGATGACGGTTGTGTCAAACAAGATGCTGCTGACAGCTCAGCGTCCACCAGAACAGATCGTGAAAACAACACGTCAAACAATGCGTCATGAACCTTCTGATCTTCCTTAAAGAACGTCACTTTCTCTTTTTATCTCTCGGAATATCGCTTAAACTGTTTTGCTGATATAGCCATATCTGCACGCAACACTTTGTGCGTTACTTTTTGTTTCTTTTCTTACGAGACGAAGCCACAATCTCTTTCCCCCCCCCCCCCCCCCCTTAAGGGCTAATCGTCTCACACTGTGGGTAGGGCATTCCAAATAAAAAGAGCGAGGAGTGTAAAACAGATTTTTAGTGTAGTCGGATTGCTGTAAGTCTGAATGCACTCCTTGCGAGAAAAGACTCAATATTCTGCCTCACTGGTTTTGTCTGCTGATCCTTTTGCTGATTTTGAACCTAACAGATTTTTGGGGGCTCGTCCGGGATCTCAATAGACCTATTTCGGGATTCCAGCTGACTTTTCGACCCAGGACAAGTCCTTGGCCAAGGCATATAGAGGAAACCCTTTTCACGGGGCTGACTCGATCAGTCAGCTGGACGCCGGAGTGGTTGACGAGATCATCCGAGGAGAAGGCCCAGCAGACTGTGAGTACGAATCTTGATTCTGTTGAAAGTAATGAAAGTGCAGTGACAAGAGGTCACTTAAAACCTTGACAATTCTAGACCCTATCAAGTGCAATTAGAAACAGTAAATTCCGCTGGGATGATGGAGTCCCCTGACTGATAAGTCAGTTAAATTCCATGGGAGAGCGGACCCATCTGTTTTCTAAAGAAGTACAGGTAATTTGGAGCAGTTAAATTCCGCTGAGGTGTCGTGGGCCCTCCTAACTTAACCTTCCTAATGTGTTAGCTTTCTGCTGCCATCTGTGGTGTTTTTCTTAACTCTTGTTTAGCTGGTTTGGCTTCTTTATCCATGAAAAGATAGGTTTTATATCTACTTTAAGAATAAGGCAAAAATAAGTTTTTTATTACACAATAGGAAGGTTAAAGAGTTTGTTAAAATCCACGGGAGGGCGGACTCCCCTGCTTGCCTGTGAGACGATAAGGATGCGCATTGTGTGTGTGTGTATGGTTTGACTGAGAGTGATCTCATTTGAGCTCTCCTTTATGTAAACAGTGGTTTTGTGTAAAAGCAGAGGAAAGGAGACTTACCACTCATTGAATATTTTACCACTGTCCGGTGAATAAAGTTGGCTTTCGGACACTGTAGGTGCCATTCGAATTGCCAACTCCGAAATTTAGAGAAATAAACCATGGGAAAATCAAATAGCAAACAAAAGCCGCTACCCCGACATGAATTAAAATGCAAGGGGTCGACACCGAAAATATAAAATACCTTGACAAATGCATATTTTGGACAGAGGGGATTGCATTATGTGACGTGGCGGTGGCGAGGCTCTCCGCACTTCAGTTGCTCCCCCACCCTTGTTATCAGCTGGGAAGATTGTCATGTCTATGTTGTGGGCCCGTGTGTTTGTTTCTGTGTATGTTTGTCTTTGTGTATCAGTTCGTTATAAAGGTTGGAATTGCGCTAAATTGGTGCACGAAAACGGTGTGCTAGACAATGGTTTATCAGATTTGCATTGTTAAATGTAAAAATTTGAAATTATAGAATAATATGACGGTTGTGGGCAGAAACTCATCCCACGAGGAGAGTGCCCAACCCTCATAAAAATGTGAGAGTAAGAGAAAACATACATTGTAGAACTGGATACAATTAGGTTAATGATTATAAATCAATGGTGTTATTATTATTCTCTAATCCCCTGCATTGCAAATGTCTTCTTGATGCAGATAGGTTAACAGGCTAGGACTTTAGTGAGGAGATAATTTATCAATTGATGGGGGTTAGTAATTGTCCAAATTCTAGTCACATGTTTTGAGGGACCACAGCAACAACATTATATTTAATTTGCAGGCCATTATTTAGTATGATATGACAGTGTCTAGCTAAGTAGACTGTTCTATCAAAAAATGTGAGAGTGAAGGGGGAGGTTTGATTTGTAATCTGACATTTGGGTCCCATTTTGAAGAGTCTCTGCAGGAGCATAGATTGTTTTTGTTTAAAGATATGTTTAACAGTTTATCTCGGTGCAGTAAGGATATAGCAATTTTGCAAGACTTAAAATTAAAAATTAAAAAGTAAAATTACATTCTCATTTTCCCAGATGAGAGGAAAAGTGAAAGATAAGGAAGACGAAGAAAAGATAAAAAAGAACTTGCTGTTGCACAGACAGGAAGATGATGACACAGTGTCAGCGCGAGCTCGCTTAAGAATTGCAGCTAAGAATGTGATGAAGATGAGAAAAATGATCAAATTACAAAGACAGATGTTGTGGCACGGCAAAGCGAACCATCCTTTCCGTCTTTGTACCCCAAATTAAACAACTCATTGCTTCTTATAATTTGAGAGGTGATGAAGTACAACAGGTTTTCATGGCATCCTTAACCAAACATTGGGCAAGCGTTAAAGGCACCTGGAGTCCTTTTGATCTCCAGGGCCGTCCATTGGAATATAACAGGGTGCCATTACAAATACAAATTGACCAACTATTGGGCAGGATAAAAATAAAATTCCAACGTAGAGCAAATTACACAGACATTGGCCGAACTAAACAAAAACAAGATAAGTTGTTTGAAGACTTTAGACACAGACCAGAAAGAGTGTTCAACTGATGTCTATGATCAACAACTCAAAAATGCTCTACATGCAAATTTGCGACCAGTATTATGTCGACAACGAATAAATTCGACAAATTTTTCCCTATAAAATGGTGCCGTTTGGGTTTGAAGTACATAGTCGCTTCAAAGGAGGAAAAGCATGATTTAAGATACGCGATTGATCAATGAGAAGGCTATCCCTTGTGCCAGGGGTGTCAAACTCATTTGTTCAAGGGCCGCGGTGTAGTCATGGCTTCTTTTGGAGGGCCGGTATGACTGTCATACCCGAGTAGATGTGTGAGCGCCTCATATTGTGGGAGTTGCAAAACAAGCTGACGAGTAACTCGCTTTCAAATCAGACAAATACAAACTGGTCTAATATTTAAACTTACAACATTATTAAGAGGGAAGATAATTTGCAATTCGAGTAATGACATGAATATGAAGCACAATTTGACACCTGTGCCTTATACAAAGGTAAAGTAGGATTAGGAATTGCTTGCAATATAATTACAAATTAGTTAACACCTGTGTGATTGATTGATTGATTAATTGATTTTCAGATTGAGTGAGTGAGTGAGTGAGTGAGTGAGTGAGTGAGTGAGTGAGTGAGTGAGTGAGTGAGTGAGTGAGTGAGTGAGTGAGTGAGTGAGTGAGTGAGTGAGTGAGTGAGTGACTTTTCTGTCGCCTGCACGTCATCTTTCCTGCATGGCTACGTTGCTGTCTCAGCTGCATCTGACCGTTGAAAGATGCACGACACTCATTCCTGCCACTCTCATTCCCCTTCCTGACGACGGTGAATTCCATGATTGTGTCGATGCTGCCCAACAGATTGCAAAGGCTCGGCCTGATTTGGAAGATACGCCTCTGCCAGATGGTGATGTGGTTTTTGTTGATGGGTCTTCTAAGAAAAATGATTCTGGAGTGACCCTTACTGGGTATGCCATTGTTACTGCCGACGAAGTCTTGGAGGCTGCTAAACTGCTATCCTATATGTCAGCACAGGCCGCTGAGCTCATTGCTTTGACTGGGGCCTGCAAATTGTTTGCAAACAAGTCCGTCACTATCTGGACTGATAGTCAGTATGCTTTTGCTACAGTGCACGTTTTTGCTCAGCAGTGGAGCAACCGTGGCATGATAACTTCTACAGGGAAGCCCGTCACCCATTCCACATTACTAACTCAACTTTTGGACGCTGTCCAGCTACCTTTAAAGGTGGCGGTTTGCAAATGTGCTGCTCACACTGCAAGATCTGATCCTGTTTCTCTTGGTAATGCTTTTGCTGACAAATCCCTTAAGGCCGCTGCAGAAGGCCAGCTCCATGTCTTCTCGTCTCTCACTGATCATGATTCGATGTCACACATCTCCCCTGATGTGTTGCTTGACATGCAGTCTCAGAGCCCCTCCCAGGAACGACTCTCTTGGGAAAAACGGGGTGCAACTAAAAACACTGATGGTCTTTTTGTGTGACCTTTGGGCAAACCTGTCTTGCCTCGTAACTTGTTCAAATGGGCTGCTATTTCGAGTCATGGGGTCACCCATGTCTCGACGGGGGGTATGGTGAAACAAGTTGAAGCTATTTATACGACATACGGTTTTGCAGCTTTTTCACGAGGCAATTTAAGACCTCAGAGAGGAAAGTTCCCGACTCCATTGTATCCGCTTCAGACAATACATATTGTTTATATCCAATTACATAAATGTGAAGGGAAAAAATATTGTTTTTTTCTGCATTTATTTGTTTTCTGCATTTATCTTATTGTAAAAAGGTGATCTCCGCAGACCCAACCTAAGTACGGAAGGTGAGCAAAGTCTGGTAATAGTGCCTGATCCTGGTGCCAAGATCCAGGGTTGACACGAAAGCTAGCAGAAGCCAATTTCCAAGACACCAACCCGAAGCTCAGGGTGTTGACTCTGAGGAGATCCAAAAACATGAGCATTAGAGAGTCATTTGGTGAGTACTTTAATCCGGCTGTGGCCTGCGCAAAGTCTGCCATGTGTTTTTGGTTGCTTTTGCTGGTTTGTGTTACCATTGTATTTTTTTTTTCGGGGGCTATTTTATTTGGAGGGATGGAGTACCATGAGCCTCGAACATTCTTCTCTCGGGCAACTACCAACGCTGATTCTAATCAATACGGCTCATGGGGAAAAATTGCTAGACATGAGGGCAACAAAAAATCCCCTTTCGATCATGTTGTTTGTACACCAGAAACCGTCCGCGTTCCAACTTGCGTACCATGGCTTTTGTCTTGGACTTACAATAACTCATTAATGTTTACTGTGGCTCCTAATACATCTTCTTCTATTATTTTACCTATGAAAAGTTTGAAAGGTTTCGAAATGGTCACCCCGCTCTCTGGTTCCAGTGAAGAGGCTGTGTTCTTTGCTAAACGAGTGACTTTGAAGAATCAGGGCACAAGCCTCCTTTTGACTCTTACACTCCCTGATGGTCAAATTCGTCCTCCAAATGCCACCTTGTTTGACACTTCTTGTTGGGGTTTTCAACTGTGGGCCTGGTCCTCTGGAATCGATCCTCACTTTCCTATTGCTATTTGCCTTAATAAAACAATGTCGATCGCAGACCGTCCCGTTACAAATAATTACACCTTGTCAGCAGGAGCAAAAATCACAAGTATGCTCCTCACTGATATAGACAGCTATTTTGTAGCTTCCACAGGAATAAGCGGTCAAACCAACAACTGGCTTCTTATGGCTGAGCAAGCCGCAAAAATGGCTAACACCAGTTGCATTGCATGTATGGGTCCAAGACCTCTTTTGAAAATACTTGCAAATATAGTTCCTAAGTGTGCTGCTGTTTTAATGTTAAACTCATCCATTTCACCCACTCATGATTGTTTTAAATGGGATAAGGTTTACCCTGTTGCCTCTATGACAAAATATAAACCCCTTTTTTTCGTCCGATGTAGCTAAGGGTAATTTTACATGCATTAGATTACCTGGTACTGGTGAGAAGCTCGGCGTCCTACCTACTCCATGGTGTGAGTCCATGACCAATGTCACTGCCCCTTTTTTGCCCATTGCTCGTAGTGATATTTGGTTTTGGTGTAATAGTAACAAACTTTATGATAGGTTGCCTTTAAACAGCGCTTTGGTAACCCTATTGTTTCCTGTTCATTTGATACCAATGTCCTCTTATGATCTAACATCTTTTGCTAAGTCCGTAGTGCCCGAATACTGGCCGAGAACGAAGCGAAACGCCGAATGGCAGGGCACAGTTAATCCAACTTACATAGACGCCATTGGTGTTCCTAGAGGAGTACCGGATGAGTATAAGCTGGTGAATCAGATAGCAGCTGGTTTTGAATCCGCCCTGTGTTGGTGGTGTACTCTTAACAAAAATGTTGACAGGATTAACTACATCCACTACAACGTGCAGAGGCTTGGAAACTGGACCGAGGCGAGTTTCAAGGCGGTCCACTCCCAACTGGCCGCTACTTCCCTCATGGCTTTCCAGAATCGAATGGCCCTTGACATGCTACTCTCAAAAGAGGGCGGTGTCTGCGCCATGTTTGGTGAGCAATGTTGCACATTTATTCCAAATAATACTGCAGCCGACGGAAGCCTGTCCCGGGCCCTTGAGGGTCTGAGGACCTTGAATGGGAGGATGAAGGAACACAGTGGGGTGAACACGGAGGTTTGGACCGACTGGTTGAATGTGTTCGGAAAGTACCGCACCCTGGTTTTCCTCGGTCCTGGTCTCCATTGCCGTTTTCTCTGCCATTTTGACCCTGTGTGGATGTTGCTGCATTCCTTGTCTCCGATCCTTAATTATTAAGCTAATTACAACTGCTATCGCTCCACCAGCTGAGACTTTTCCGTTACTCCAAAGGGATGACCTTTCGATCGACGGGAGTTCTTTCTCTAGTGACGACTCTGTCAGCGAATCCATTGTGGTAAACCTATCTAATTTGTTTCGTGACTCTGGCTTTGACGATTAAGACTCAATTTCCTCCCAAGTGTAAGTTAGTTCTTGCGAAATGTGATCCCTTGGCTGAAAATCTTTTGAAGTAGCCATATGGGTGATAAGTTAGTCCCCGAGAATTTATGATAAACAGGGGGGAATTGTTAGAAAAATTGTATATATATATATATATGTTATCATGCGTTCTCTAATGAGTACTTATTCACAATATTACTGTTCAGTATGCTTGCTGCTTTGCCTTGCTTATTCTTATCTTGTACAATAGAACAGAAGGATTACGGCTGGGTCAGGGGCGAGATGACGGTTGTGTCAAACAAGATGCTGCTGACAGCTCAGCGTCCACCAGAACAGATCGTGAAAACAACACGTTAAACAATGCGTCATGAACCTTCTGATCTTCCTTAAAGAACGTCACTTTCTCTTTTTATCTCTCGGAATATCGCTTAAACTGTTTTGCTGATATAGCCATATCTGCACGCAACACTTTGTGCGTTACTTTTTGTTTCTTTTCTTACGAGACGAAGCCACAATCTCTTCCCCCCCCCCTTAAGGGCTAATCGTCTCACACTGTGGGTAGGGCATTCCAAATAAAAAGAGCGAGGAGTGTAAAACAGATTTTTAGTGTAGTCGGATTGCTGTAAGTCTGAATGCACTCCTCGCGAGAAAAGACTCAATATGCTGCCTCACTGGTTTTGTCTGCTGATCCTTTTGCTGATTTTGAACCTAACAGTCCGACTGCCAGTTTGCCACAAGATACTCGTGGTCGACCATGGTCTTTGTTCTGGCTACGGCGCACCGCTGCTGTACGGCCACCCACCCCACTGAGGGTAGGCCTGCGCGTGCAGTTAACTCTAGGGTCTTACTCACCTTTGTTTCGTGCAACTTAAATGTGTGTGCCTCTACGTGCTCTTGTATGGCACGCAGTGCCATGTATCCAGACACCCGCGCCCCAAAGAAAGTGCCTTTACCCTTACCGCCATGCAGGTTGCAGGCCAGCGGTGTTTCGTACACTTTGAACCCGTGGTCGATAAACAGCTTTTTGACTTCGACAGGCTCGCCCAGACACTCTACGTACACCACCTGCCTGAAATTGGGTATCCTAACGCACGCTACCTTAGATGTACGCGTTAGGCCGTACCCTCTAATCTCATAATTTGAATACAGCCACTGGTAAATGTATACTGTGTCCATTGTGCATGCTTAAGTATCTGATGCACTTTGTGCTGTTTCACAAATACAATTTTTTTATATATAAAATGCCTCAGCCAAATGTCTTCAGGTGCACTGCCAGCCCACGGTCCCTGCGCCGGATAGCCAGCCCCAAGAGACGCATGTCCCCCCGCAGGAGAAAGTCCCCCGCCACACGACGCTCTCCTGCTAGACGCCGCTCCCCCAGTAGACGCCGATCATCCCCCAGACGGCGCTCTTCCACCGGACGCCGTTAAATAACAACATTCTTGAGGCGCACATCCCTCAGCAGTTTGAGGTGGTCGCGGTATAGGGTTACCTCATGGTGCCGTTGAAAGGGGCTATTCCCGAGCCGTGTGGCACACTCGTGCCTTTCTCGGTTGACGGAGAGCAGCATGGCGACCACACTGACAGCCACTAGCAACCTGACAAACACGGGCGACCCGCTGGCTATGAGTGCGGCAGCTACGATGGTGTAGATAAACACAAATGTCATTTTTTCCTAAAACATACCTTAAAAAATGCCTACCAGTAAACCCCATTCGTACTACACTCTACACAAGCTCAAGGGTGCCGCTAACGTGGCAGACTACCACGACGGCCAAGACCACTGTCAGGACTGCAGCCACCATAACATGGGCGATAGCACCGGTGATGGCCCCAAGCCCGACACTCCGACCAACTGGTACGGCAACATATCCACCATGCAGATGTGGGCCATTGCCGCGCTGGTGGCCGCTGTAGTGGTGTTTATCTGGTATTTTGCATCCAGCGGGCGTCATGGCCACAGCCCTGCGCCCGCGTACCCTTACCACCGGGGTGGATTTGAGTTTTAGAGTCCTTATATAAAATATATGGCTGAGGCCAATCTCTGGCAGAATGTCGCTGACGTGTGCGGGCGGGCTTACCCCATAATCCGTGGCTACGCGCTGCAGCTGAGAGACGGCCACGATAGCGGTCTGTCCTTCCGCAACTATTGGGCCATGAGGGGCGCGCACATCCTTGCGGACATGCCCTTCGAGGCTAATGACTACTTTGAGACCATGCTCAGTGTGTTGCGCCACTGCCCTGATCTCAAAGCCATGCTGCGGGAGTACGACTCTGCCGTGGTCGAAAACCCCTCCGACTACCTCGACCTGCCGCAACTCAACGGCTTTGTAACTAACGTTATGGATTCTGATTTCTTCAGGGACATCCGCAAGGACCTGGAGGCTTCGGGCGGCGGTGAGGGCATCATAAAAGTAGTGATAGACAACATGTCTAAGCACCACGACTACGTGCAGACCTTTGCAACAGAACTGATCAGCCACCTCGAGAAGATGTCACCCGAAGAGTTGGCTCAAGTGCTGGCCCGCTTCAAGACCATCGGCAGCAGTGCCGGTATCGACGTAGAATCCATGTTTACGGGCACATGAACATAACAATGTCATCAGCAACAACACAAGTGTTGATGACATTTACCCTGCATGCATGATGTGAAATGACAAACCAGCTTCACATCAGACTGTGAACAGATCCCTGTCCGAGAGCAGGGCTTCACCTGCGGCCAGCACGGCGCTGCGCCACGCTGAACTCTTGGTGCCCGTCACCTCGCCCAGCCTCCTCAGGCACCTGCATTCCTTCCAGTACCTGTAGTGTGTGTCCCTGCTCCGGAGGAGAAAGTAGCGACCGTGCACCCTAATTATGGGCGTGGGATGGCCGCGAGGCGTATACGACCATCTCTCTTGAGCCAGCGGACGTACCGGCACCTGTTGAAGTCCTCAGCGTACAGTTCGTAATTAACTCTAAGCATGTGCTCATCCAAGACCCGGTCTATCTTGGCCTTGTCGTCATCGTCAGCATACTTGGCCGTGGCGTCACACGTGCGTACGAACCTCTTGATGCGTGCGGACACCGACCCAGCCGTACTGTTGTCAAACACCAGGTCACACAGCTGTTCCTGGGCATAGTCTAGCCTCGGGGCCATATATTCCTCGAGGGTAGTTTCGTGCATTTTGAGGGCCTGGTCCTCCGACAGCTTCGACACTCTAGCCCAGCCGTGAGGAGGGGGTGGCTGGGCCTCAGGTCCCGAAAGCATGGCAATGGCCACGTCCACCAGGCGTGTGCCCTTGCTCGGGTCTCTATTCAGACCCAGCATACCTACAATCTTGTCGATGTACACAGACTGCTGACTCGTGGCCATGGGCAGTCCATCCAGGGTCTTAGCGTTGGTGTAGTACTTCACCTGTTCCTCCACCTCCTGCAGCTTCTTCCGCTGCTCCAGTGTGAACATTTTCTTTAATCATCATCCCACTCGATATCATCCCCCATCACCGGTACGGGCATGTGGTTAAACTGCGCCGCGGTCTTGGTCCGTTGAGAAACATATGTGGCCAGGTCCCCGCACGTGGACCCCATGAGCCTGGGTGCGTATTGCATGTATGTTCTGACTGTCACGTGGCCGGTGATCTCATCCCATGATGCATGCATGACCTCTGGTTGTCCCTCATTAGACGTTCTGTACATGTCAAGTCCCTTCTGGTGTGCCACGACAAGGAATGACAGGTTCCAGTTGACCAACCTATCTTTGACGTGTTGCATGCTATTCCCCGGTAATACGATGTACTCAAACATAGTGTTTTCAGAGGGTGGCATGGAACCGTACTCGGGCATGGACATGATCGACACGAGCTGTATGATCTTATCGATGTACTCCACAGTGTGCAGGGCGCCCGCACCCGCTATCTTCATGTCCACCATCTCCTTAAAGTGTTGTACTTGGAAGTAGGACATGCCCACTACAAGCAGCACCATTGAGTGTTGTGTCTCGAGGCTGTTATAGGCCATGTGTATGACGAGCTTGTGGTGGTTATAGTTGAGATACGCAGGGCACAGGCCCACTTGGCCGACGTTGCCACAGTTGACAAAGCCCATTTGAGCCATGTATGGTCTAGCCAAGTCTCTGGGGATCGTGAGCCTGGAGCCATATATATGTCCTGCTGTATAGAGGCAGGCCGCCATATAAGTGCTGAACTCGGAGCTCCCCACGTCCACAACCTTTACACAACCATGCGTCACTTTAACCGTTAGGAACACCGAATTATCGCGGTCGTGCATAAATGTCACCAGGTTGTTTTCGCGGCCCACTACCAACACAGTCCCAATTTCCAATATACTGTATATTTTAATGTAAAATGGAGGCATACTTTAAGCGCACCGATCCCCACCCTCCGAAGGCCGTGTTTGACAGGTTGACCGAGCGCTACGGCCGGGTGTTTACAGCCGCTACCATCGAGAATGCCTACGTGCTCACGGGCTCCGAGAACATCGCCTGTGCATACCTAAATCGAGGCCAAGTCTCAGATGGCACTACGGCGTGACACCGACCACAGGATGCCAGACAGCACTTCCGTGGCCAGGTCTATACCGAGTGTCATCACCACGGCCCTGAAGGCCAAGGGGCACACCATTTAGCGGTGTCTCCTGCTCCTGTGTATGTAGGCACAGCGCATCAGCATGTCATCCACCATCCTGTCCACGGTGCCGTTGGTCCTCTCGATGTTGTCCAATATGGCCCTGATGGAGCCTCCGGTAACCCCACGCACAGCCAGGACCGTGGCCCAGTCTACCAATGGCTCAACGCGCTGTTCTCCTGTGCCTATGTCCACCACACGCACAGTACCTTCGGAGGACTGCGGGGGCTGACACTCCATTTGGGCCGCCACCAGCAGTAGCGCATCAGCGGGACACTTCCAAGCAGTGCTCTTGTAGACGTGTCTAACCAGTACACGGCTGTTGTGTGAATTGACACGGTGTGTAATATGCGGCGTTATCCTGGCCAGAACTAGGATGCTCTCAGCGCACGGGCACGCCACAAGATTCGCACAGGCCACCCGCAGTCTCTCCAGACTATAGCCAAAGTGCTCGATAACGGTACACCAGGCCGCACGGACGTCGCCCGCCAATGGCTGTGGGCCTATGGACACTACCGAGCGCATGATGAACAGCATGGCGAGCATGGTGTCGGTGTCACAGACATTGCTTGTGGGCAATATCTCGGTTAGCAAATGGCACAGACTCCTGAGATTCCTGTGATGAGGTCTGCTGTCCTTGGTGGTGGGGATACTGTTTATTAACGGTTGATAGTCGACCACTCCGCTGCGGGATTGCATCTGGCGCAACACGTAATCCAGGCCCATGAGAAATACCGCCACGTCGTAGCGCCGGTCAGGGCGGTGGGTAGTGGACGATATGCCGATCTCCGTGAAGTAGTCTGCGCCCAGGTACCGCCGGTCGTGGGAGGGCATACGCGACAACCCAAAGTCTATGATCACAGGTTCCAGGCCATGGGTGGGGGTGGACGCCAGCACATCAGGGCCGCTCACGTACACCACAAAGTCATGGGACGTGCGCCTGATAAGGATGTTAGCCACATGTAGATCATTGTGCCCTATGCCGTGCGCATCCATCGCACACATGCATCCTAGCGTCTGGAGTATCATGGCGCTTATGTGATCATTGGGTACATCTTCGCATGCGACGTACTTGAACATACTGTGGTACTGCGTGTTTGGTGGGTAAATGTTAGAGATTTGCTCACTCCAACTTATTTTGCAAGAACCACACGGGAGACAAGTAAGTCCTTTTGGACACCTGCAGGTGGAGAGTCCATTCGTCGCTGTGCGTGCAGCGATGATCGAAATGGAGGTCTGAAAAGTCTCCTTCCTGCAAGGGCATATTTATTAGGAGGAACAGAGTGGGGGTGAGAGTGGACAGGTTTGGTGAACTCCCGGCCTCTGGTAAGATCAGAGCAGGGGGTGTTTTACGATGTTGTGGGAAACAGAACAACTTTGATTGCTTCCTCTGCAGCTGGTCACTCAAGCAGAGGAAGCAACCACTTTACTACGTTGTGAGAGCAAGACAAGATTGGTTAATCATTATAGTCTACATTCCAACATAATCCTACGATAAAGATAACCTGGAAAACCCTAACATCTCCCTCCTGTTTTATCATATGATTATGTCACCCCAAACAACAAAGACAAGCAAGAAAAAAACATATATATATGTATAATGAAGAAAGAAGAATAGTAAAAATAAAAACAACAAACAATGATAGCAACACTTTCCAGTGAAGATGAGGCATTACCTCAACACCCCAGATCAAACTTATTGTGTAGGCGAAAAACCTGCTGGCCAGATGTTATTAGCAGGAAAATTCTTACATGGCCCCGTTGCCACAGGCGACCAGAATGCTATCAATAAAAAATAAAAAGAAAAACACAGAAACAGTACATCATTGTATCCATCACTTGTGAAGCATTTTTGATGGTCAAATCAACAAGTTTCCGTAATACATGCTCAACAGAACAGCATCTATGCAATCCACGTCTCATTATCATTATCACATCTGTCACGTCTAAGAAGTTGTATATCCATCCATCCATCCATCTTCTTCCGCTTATCCGGGGTCGGGTCGCGGGGGCAGCAGCTTTAGGAGGGACTCCCAGACTTCCCTCTCCCCAGCCACTTCATCCAGCTCATCCCGGGGGATCCCAAGGCGTTCCCAGGCCAGCTGAGAGACATAGTCTCTCCAGCGCGTCCTGGGTCGTCCCCGGGGTCTCCTACCGGTGGGACATGCCCGGAACACCTCCCCAGGGAGGCGTCCAGGAGGCATCCTGATAAGATGCCCGAGCCACCTCATCTGGCTCCTCTCAACGTGGAGGAGTAGCGACTCTACTCCGAGTCTCTCCCGGATGACCGAGCTTCTCACCCTATCTCTAAGGGAGAGCCCGGACATCCTGCGGAGAAAACTCATTTCGGCCGCTTGTATCCGAGATCTCGTTCTTTCGGTCACGACCCATAGCTCGTGACCATAGGTGAGGGTAGGAGCGTAAATCGACCGGTAAATTGAGAGCTTTGCCTTTTGGCTCAGCTCTCTCTTCACCACAACGGACCGGTACAGGGTCCGCATTACTGCCGACGCTGCACCGATCCGCCTGTCGATCTCACGCTCCATCCTCCCCTCACTCGTGAACAAGACTCCAAGATACTTGAACTCCTCCACTTGGGGCAGGATCTCATCCCCGATTCGGAGAGGGCATTCCACCCTTTTCCGATCGAGGACCATGGACTCGGATTTGGAGGTGCTGACCCTCATCCCGACCGCTTCACACTCGGCTGCGAACCGTTCCAGCAAGAGCTGGAGATCACGGCCTGAAGAAGCCAACAGCACCACGTCATCTGCAAAAAGCAGAGACGCGATGCTGAGGTCCCCAAACCGGACCCCCTCAATGCCTCGGCTGCGCCTAGAAATTCTGTCCATAAAAATTATGAACAGAATCGGTGACAAAGGGCAGCCTTGGCGGAGTCCAACCCTCACTGGGAACGAATCCGACTTACTGCCGGAAATGCGGACCAGACTCTGGCATCGGTGATACAGGGACCGAACCGCCCTTATCAGTTGGCTCGGCACCCCGTACTCCCGAAGCACCCTCCACAGAACCTCCCGAGGGACACGGTCGAACGCCTTCTCCAAGTCCACAAAACACATGTGGACTGGTTGGGCGAACTCCCATGCACCCTCGAGGATCCTGCCGAGGGTGTAGAGCTGGTCCACTGTTCCACGGCCAGGACGAAAGCCACACTGCTCCTCCTGAATCCGAGGTTCGACCTCCCGACGGACCCTCCTCTCCAGCACCCCTGAATAGACCTTACCAGGGAGGCTGAGGAGTGTGATTCCCCTGTAATTGGAACACACCCTCCGGTCCCCCTTCTTAAAGAGGGGAACCACCACCACAGTCTGCCAATCCAGAGGCACTGTCCCCGATGTCCACGCAACGTTGTAGAGGCGTGTCAGCCATGACAGCCCCACAACATCCAGAGCCTTTAAGAACTCTGAGCGGATCTCATCCACCCCCGGGGCCTTGCCACCGAGGAGTTTTTTAACTACCTCAGTGACTTCGACCCCAGAGATTGGAGAATCCGCCTCAGAGTCTCCAGGCCCTGCTTCCTCAATGGAAGGCGTGTAGGTGGAATTGAGGAGGTCTTCGAAGTATTCTCCCCACCGACTCACGACGTCCCGAGTCGAGGTCAGCAGCACGCCATCCCCACTGTAAACAGTGTTGACGTTGCACTGCTTCCCCCTCCTGAGACGCCGGATGGTGGACCAGAATTTCCTCGAAGCCGTCCGAAAGTCATTCTCTATGGCCTCACCGAACTCCTCCCACGCCCGGGTTTTTGCCTCAGCAACCGCCGAAGCCGCGTTCCGCTTGGCCATCCGGTACCTGTCAGCTGCCTCCGGAGTCCCGCAGGCCAAAACGGCCCGATAGGACTCCTTCTTCAGCTTGACGGCATCCCTTACCACCGGTGTCCACCAGCGGGTTCGGGGGTTGCCGCCACGACAGGCACCGACGACCTTACGGCCACAGCTCCGGTCGGCTGTGGCCGTCGAAGTTGTATATGTGCTCGCGTTTTCGTCAGCTGATGATGTTCTAGTCTGTAGGTGAGGTCTGTCACGCACACTGGCGCACACACTCGTGTCCAGTTGGCAGGCAGCATCGGACAACTCTCGTGACCACAAAACCATGATCTGTACTGAACAGGCACGTGCACTCATAGGATGCAGGTGAGGCAGTGCCTCTGAACTTCTGGATGAAGTAGGTCCCGTCCGATGGTGCAGCCATGTTGGCAGTAGAGCCCTTACACCTTGAAAACGGCTCTCTCATCCTGGCACACAGCGGTGATGTCCAAAGCTCCCATCCAGTTTCCTCCTGGAGAGCAGTCGTCGTTAATGCATTTGTGGGTCCTGCAACCTTGGGTGCAACATGTGTAGTCAGCAAGACTTGGAATGGTCCCTCCCGTCGTGGCTGGCCTACTTCCTTCCGTTGATGACCTCGATGTAGACCCAGTCTCCTGGATTGATGGGGTTGTCGACCTGTGAGGAGGAAAGATCAAGCGGCAGTAAATTTGTCTTTGACACAGTTTGAGCGTCCTGATCATATAATCTGCCAAGGACTGCTCTTCATCTGTTGTTTGCAACTCTCGTAGTCAATTGTAGTGCCCATTTAACTGGCAAATAGGAATGTTTGCGGGAAGAGTTTGAACACTTCCTAATGATTCCCTTTAATCAAAAACTATTTATGACAGGGGCGTTCCCATTTATTGCCTCCTGGTTTAAAAGAGATTGTCTTACCCATGCCTTCTTTCTCCTCACACGCTCGCACCCACACAGGGTGTGAACACACACACACACACACACACACACACACACACACACACACACGCACCCACGCAGACAAAGAGATTCTAATCCATCTCTCATGTAGCTTCTCTTGATAGAATCTCCTATTGGTAACTGTATAGCAGACGTTTTAGCATATAATCCCATACTCTGCTCTCTCACTTCTACTTTTCCATGTCGGTGCAGTCGTAGGTGGCCCCTATTGCAGTCATTGTCTTGTTAACTGTTGCCTTGTGACTCCTATGCATGATTGTGTGAATGTCAAAAATTGAACGTACCTAACTTTCTGACCATCCAACCTCCACTGTGGTATAAAAACCCTTACTATTGTATTGAGTAGGTACATTGAGCAACCTAGCTTCCTCCTGACTGCCAAATGTCCTGTTCTAAAATTTATATAACTCGACCTCTACGTCTTAAGCTTGATGAGCCAAAATATAAGATCTTGCTCTTGTTTCCTACCGTTTTAGCCTATTTGTTTTATCCAAATCCGTTCAATCTCTGATTATAATGCTTTTCTCTGTAGCCCTACGTATTTTTCAAATTTGTATTTATTTATTTATCAAATCTCCTCAGTTCTGTCAAACTCAGTGCACAATGAACCTCCCTTCCACTTTGAACCAAGCTTCACCAAATTTGGGAACGCCGTAGCAAGGAGTGCGATTTGGTCGTCGGACACTCCAAGTCCATTTCTTTTTGCCGCACTTCACCCTCTCACGTTGGTGTTCTTTCGTTGTTGCTTCAGAGCGACCCCATCCATCACTCTTGAATGAGTCCATTGTTCAAATGAGTCAATTTTCATCATTGTGAGTTCCTCCGCTTTTCACTGTCTTTTCCGTCCCCGAGGATGTTGTATTTCCTCCGGAGTGTACTTGTCCTCCTCCAAGCACAACAGCAGTCTTTTCTTGTCCTTCGCCAAAGGTCAAAGGTGCTTCAGAGCCAGACACCATTTTGTAGTTGTTCACGGCTGCAGGCGAAGACTCGGATTGGGTTTCAGGGGCCCTGACACTGAGAATGACAGGCTGGGACGTCAAACTTGTAAGACTATCTCCAAATGTAGCTGCTTCCATCAATTTGCTGGTAACATTTATTTACCAAACTTCAAATTCTCCTAATAACAGCGGTCTCGTTTTTATATCGTAAATCCTGCAACTCATCCTATTTTTGAGCTACATTTTATCTATAGTTCCAATTTAATCGGACAGTATGTTGTCTTCAGTATCATTATTGAAAATCAACTCATCGAGGTCTGCTTTCCACATCAAGCCCTGATCTGTATGTCTTGACCTCTCACGTGTTATTGTCATGCTTGCTCAAAAATGTGACTTAGAGTATGGTGCTGTGAATTCTCAATCTCCCTAATGAAATTGTATCCCACCTCGTAGTTCTTATCGTTCTCATGTTCCTGTTAGCCTGCAATTGTCCAAATCAAAAATGTTTTCTTTTAACTGTCTTTCTTTTGAACCTCTAAATCTCTCGTGTTGCTAACCTATCTACACCAGAACAAAAAATTTACCACAATATAACACCAAATGTATTCGAAAATTCATTGTCATAAAGTGTTGTATTATTACTATCTTCCACTATCTGTCCTACTCACTCCCCCCCTTATGAGGCTTGGCAACGCCCATGCCTCACACCTTGACAAACTTTTTGGGAGAATGCGTTCTTTACTACATACGATTCCATCATCATTTAATTTGACTTTCTTTCCAAAACGCTTCTCAATTTCTCAGTTCACACATCTTCTACATGTGTTACTGGTTCTCCAGTTTTTTTCTCCAGTTAATTATCAATCCAAAAGCTACGTGTTTCTTTCTAACATTCAACCTGCTCAAAATCATTCTTTCATCAAAGTCGCTCTACTAATTTTCCATAGTAGTCGCCAACGACTTCAACCATTCAACCTGTAATTTCTTTTCATTCAGGCTATCATTCATCAATGTTCATTTGCATCTCACACGCAGTCTCCAAAAAGGAGTCTTTCTATCACATTGGTCCCAATTCATCCAAGCTCACCACACAACATTCATATATCATTTTCAACTCAGGTTTCCTGGTAGAATAATCCACCAATTCAAAAAAACTTAACTAAAACAAACAATTGGCAAATTAATCTGAATTTTTCTTTGTTTTTACATTTGAAGAACTCAATCTCTCAGATTTAGCTTGCATTTAGAATTTTGTATAATCTTATAACACAACCAATCAATTATTCCTATTAAATGTAGCATTGCAAAATCTTAAATTCACAATTTAGCTTCTCCCAATTCCTGAAAGCATGTTCTGTTGTTTTGTTAACTCCGAATTTCTCATGAGGGCTTGACACTAACATGCACTAGTGTGGATTAGTTTCTGCTTGCAAACAGATTTCTCTCTTTTTCCTCTCATTTTTATCTTTCAAAATCATTTCTGTTCTGCGGTGCAAATTGGATAGACCACAGTCTAGCAAATTTTTTTTTTACTAAAACTTTAGCCAATGTTCATCATTTTAACATATACGCACACACATGCACAGCTCTCGCGTGCGGAAGGTAGGTCTCAGCAACAATGATTCGTCACAGGCTGGCCATTTCCAGTGGTCGATCATGAGCTGGTCCCTCCCATGCACACGAGGACAGCACATTCTAATTTTATTTATTCATCTTCTAGAAGCAAGTTGCATTTCTTTACCACTTGATTTGCATATTTTAACTTCAGTGTAACACAATTTGATCCCTATTCATTTGTAATTGGGCCTATAAACAGCATTGTCATACTTCTTGTGTGGACAGGGGCTCTAACAATCTAAAACGATTTGCGATAACCTGACAATGACATGTTTTGCTGTCATATGGGAGAGGTTTCAGATCTTTTAAATTTCGATACATGATTTGCATAGGACCGGAAACTCCTCTTGCCCCTTGCTTGAGCCGCGGCTTGAGCTGCGGCCTTGCACCTGCTCACAGGGGCCTTATTGTCTCCTGGTCTGACAAACACTTGTGACCGCATCAGTTTTCATCTTTCTAGCTTTTGTCTCTTGAATTCGTTCTCATCTCTTTGTGAAGATTTCAACCACACTCTAGCACTTCTACCACTTCAGCATGTATTACATACAATTAAGAAATCTACTTGCCATGAACTTCTCGTTTTAAAGAAGAGCAGAGCAAGAGATTTACCGTTCTTATTTCCCATCTTAATTTTAGTAGCTTAAGGTTTTACAATTTTTTTTTCAATTTTTTTTCTTTGAGGATCCTCAATGCAGGTTTAAATTGACCTTTCGACAGATTACTAGCCTGTTTTATTGCCGTGGATCAACGCTAGAACTGCTTCTTAGTCAATTTATCCTACCAGTCACACACTCAATCACACAAGTTATCCCTGCCTACGCGAAGTCCTCCTTTTAAAAAAAAGGAGCTGCTTCATCCAGTGAGGGTACTCTACAACACCCCCCACCTTCCCTGGGAACTAAAGACAAAAGTCCTTGTCCCCAGCCCTGCCAACGGCGAAGTCCTCCTTTTTTTAAAAAAAGGAGCTGCTTCATCCAGTGAGGGGACTCTACAACACCCCTCACCTTCCCTGGGAACTAAAGACAAAAGTCCTTGTCCCCAGCCCTGCCAACGCGAGGTTGTACTCCCTAGAACAGTGGTCGTCAAATAATGATTCACGGAGGTACTGACATTTTAAAACAGTTTGAGACCCACTGCTCCAAAAGAGACACCTCATCCAGAGGAGGACTCTACAACACCCCCTCCTTCCACAAAACTTATTCCTGTGCACTTCTTCCTTTTTACGCGTTTCACAAGCAACAACACAATCACACAACTTCAGGCCTTTAACTTACTTGTCCCCTGGTTCGTTGCACTGCCGGGTCCCGTCAATCCACCTCTGTCAGACGAAGGCAGACCTAAGATGCTGGCCCAGCGAAGAATTCTCTTCCCAGGACTTTCTCCTCCAGGTCCTCTTAATGGACGCTGGCTTGTCGACAATGCAGCACGTCCTCCTTCGCCGGTCAGATGGTGGGTATGAGGTTCCCGGGTTTCGGCACCAAAATGTTAGAGATTTGCTCACTCCAACTTATTTTGCAAGAACCACACGGGAGACAAGTAAGTCCTTTTGGACACCTGCAGGTGGAGAGTCCATTCGTCGCTGTGCGTGCAGCGATGATCGAAATGGAGGTCTGAAAAGTCTCCTTCCTGCAAGGGCATATTTATTAGGAGGAACAGAGTGGGGGTGAGAGTGGACAGGTTTGGTGAACCCCCGGCCTCTGGTAAGATCAGAGCAGGGGGTGTTTTACGATGTTGTGGGAAACAGAACAACTTTGATTGCTTCCTCTGCAGCTGGTCACTCAAGCAGAGGAAGCAATCACTTTACTTTACTACGTTGTGAGAGCAAGACAAGATTGGTTAATCATTATAGTCTACATTCCAACATAATCCTACGATAAAGATAACCTGGAAAACCCTAACAGTCAATGTAGTCAAACAAGATGCCCTCCTTACCTATCCCCACGCCGAGTTCGGTCACGTCAGGCACGTATGTGCTGCCCGGGCAGCACCAGGGCATCTTGCTGTGAGCCAGTTCGCCCACCCGATGTTCATGCCGGCCCTCGTTGCCCAGGGCACTGCGTACGTACTGCTGGTTCTCGGAATCCCAGTTGACAAGTACCTTGAGTACTTTCTTTACGCCCGCAACATGCACTACGCCCACCACCGAGCTGGTGCCCTGGGATGCTAGTTGGGAGAACATTTTCCTTACGCCGGGTGTCGGTACAGGCAGTAGGGATTATGACAGGTATTCCAGAAGTAGCAGGACCTGTCTCGACACCATGCAAAGTAGTTTTGTATAATGCGTCTGCGATGGTCTGGGTCCCTGGGCCACTGAGAGCTGGGCACCACGTGTGCAAACGGTACTCGGCACACGGGACAGTGCCGCTCACTGCCCACCTTCTTCGAGGACCTGGCCCACCTGCACAGGCACGTGTAGCAGAAGGAATGCGCGCACGTAGCCACCACTGAAAAACGATTGTCTGGCTTGCTTGTAATACACTCAAAACAAATGGCGCACTCCATTTTATTAAAACATCATGGACCCCATCAGCCAGCTGCCTGACACCTCAGCTAAGCCGAGTAATATCGAGAAGCGCGTGTTCAAATTTCTGGATAGCATGGCCAAGGTGGGTCCGCACGGAGACTGTGCGGTGGTCGTGCAGCTCATCGTCGTGCCGTGCCTGGCCTACATGGCCTCAGAGCTCGTACCCTCGGAACAACAGTCGCTGCGCATCGGCGTATTTGTTGTGGCGTTGCTGGCCGAGGCTGCCCTTTCGAAAGTATTATAAAAGACGCAATGTTTTATCTTGTGATGTGCTCGCTGGTGTGGGCCATCGTATGTTACAACTACCGTGCCATCACGCGCAATCTTCGCATGTGCATGACCATTGCATTTTTCATGATACCCACCAAGGCCCAAATGATGTGGCTCAACTACAACAAGCAAATGGTCGTCTACGCCCTGCACTCTGGTAACCAGATCTACGTCGACGCTGTGGGTCGTTACACCCGCTGCAAGGTGGTACTTAAGCGGGACCCCCGACCCCTGTGCATTGTGCACATTGCCACTGACAGAGACGTCACCCCCGAATATGAGCCAGTCTTTAGGTGGCAACAGGTTATGCCCCCAGGTTACCGGGTCGACTTTGTTAGTAGCACGCCGCAAACGGACAGCGGCTAATGGACTTGTTGAGCGACCTGGGCCTGTAATACTTGTTTTCATTGCGCGCTACCTCCACCACGGGGTGACAACCACCGTTGCGCACAATATTGTATGCATACTGATTTAACAGGTTCCTGTTGCTGGGAATGTAACACACTGGGCTGCGGTCGCGCGGGTCAAACACAGGAGCGCCCTAGAGGGCGGCCAACATACCCAGAGACGGAGCAGACATTTTTTTAACAACTTTAATTCTTTAAAAACATGGATCAGATCATTGCTAGCAAACAAAAGTCTATGCTTGTTGGTGGTGTGGCCCTGGGCGTTATTGCCCTGGCTGTCGTCAGGGTGTACCGCTCGGGGGCGCCTCCCTGCGCCATGGAGCCCATGCTGTGGTTATCTCTGTCTGGCGCTTCCTTGGTGATCTTGGCCCAACTGGTTTACGGTTACTATGGGCAAAAGAAACCGGGCACAATGTAGATGCGGCTTGCTCCGGTGGGTCCTTCATCTGGCAGTACTCTCCTATTACGTGGGTCACGTAATCGCCGGTACACTCACACGTTCCTACACAACACTTTGTGAGGGGCTGTATGTCGTAGGAGCACGTACAATGCTGGGTCTTTCCTAGAAACGGCAACTGACACTGTACACAGTCTGCCATACACCACACAAGCATAGTCATGAACTGCTTCAGTAGCATACGCAGCAGGCTCTCGTGTGGACAGGACAGCGCCGCGGGCTCATCCGTCGTGACGACGGAAGTCGGGTCCTCGGTGCCGTCTATAACCAGGTGCGTACTAAAGGGACCGTAGGTACAGTTAACGTATACCTCACCAACGGGGTGGTCAATGTACGCGCTGGTAGAGTGTTGATCGTCTCTCTCTTGTCCATCGACTCTTACCATAGGAACCTTGGCGTGCGTGGACTCTTTACACAGTATGTGGCAGTCCTCCATCGTGTGGCCACATGTTACAGACCCCACGGGCAATTGGTGCTCTGAGCCATGCATCCATTGGAAGCACATGTATCGGAGAGCGGTGCCCGCGTACCCACGCATGATAAACACATGGTCTAACAGGCAACTGGTCTGCAGTAAAACGTACTCCCTGTGATAGGTGTAGCACTCTGTGTCTTCGGGTGGTGTCTCGGTGCTGGGATCGTCATACTGGTTCAAGTTGTTCTGCAGAACGCCGTGGCTCCAGCGCGTTTCCGACACGGTCCAGTTGTACGTGTAGCCCTCGCGACGTCGACATGACACATATATGGACGTGTTGCCCAACATGTACATGCCCGCGTGTACGACGTATTCCACCGGCCCTGTCTCCGCGGTTGACACCCCAGCAGCACAGGACCCATTGAGCGCCAGGCAGCAGCCCGTACCGTTGACAGCCTCAGATTCTGTGAGCTCCTTGGGTCCCGTGACGTTGTGGGTAGGCTCCAATGTGTTGGTATCGACCCACATGAGGGACAGCCCTTCCGTTGATAACCTGTAATCCATAGTACACGCCATCATCAGGGTATTATTGATCAGAGACAAGGTTACATTAGGGGTGTAGCTGTCGGTAGCCACCGCTACCGACAGCACAACAGCAAGCACTAGCGACCGCATGCTTGTTCTGTAGCTGTAGTATTGTGATGTGTTTACATTCAAAACAACACAACCATAAAATGGGAGCGGTGCAGTCTTTTAATGGGGTTGACACCATCCTGAAGGCCGTGGCCACTGCGGCGTCCGACATAGCAAACACTAGCAACGTGTCCGTGGACGCTTCTCAGATGATCAACATTTCGCACGTTAGGGGGGATGTACTCATCAAGGGCCTAACCATGCAACAGACGGTGACTGTGAATCTAAACACAGTCATGACCGCCCTAACCGACCAACAGACGCAGCAGAGGATTCTGAACGATGTGGCGCAGCAGGCGGCCGCCGTTGTCAGTGGCCTCAACTTCGGGCAGTACGCATCTGCTACCAACGCGGTTAAGCAGTTTGTAGATGTGTCGTCACGCATCCTCAACACCATGACCCAGACATGCAAGGGAGAAGTGAACAGTACACAGACCATATCTGTAAACAACGTGACTGGGAATGTGGTTATTGAAGACTCTGTGCTGAGTATTTTTGTCAATGCCCTGGTCACGTGCCTACAGGACGCCACAGCCACAAGCAGCAGTGTTCAGGACGTGGTCAACAAACTAGAGCAGCTGGCCACCGCCAAAGCCGAGGGATTCGACCTGTGGCAGCTGGCGGCCGCCTTGGCCGCCCTCCTAGTGGGTGTGCCCGTGGCCACGGGAGCCGTGCTGGGACGCTGCGGAGTGATCCTGCTAACCTGGGCCAAGCGCAAAAGGTCACAGGTATCACCCTACCCGCCGCCGTGGCTATGCTCAACGAGGGCCAGATGGTGTACCACCAACGCTACACGGCCGACGTAAACGGTGAGCCCGTGCTCATGCCCAAGGCCGAAGCGTACATGATGCCCGCGGGCGGGCCTGCCGCTGTCAGGCCCATGATCCGTTACAAACTGAACTTGGCCACCGACGACAAGGAGGACCCTAAGGCGTCCCACACCACGAGCAGCATGAGGCCCGGTGACGCCTACCTGCACAGCACTAGCGGCACGTACTACGTGCTGGACGAGCAGGACTGGAACAGGCGGGGTAAAGTGCAGGACGTTGACCCCAACAAGCTCCGCGAGGCCACCAAGTTCGGATGGGGCCACGGTGCGGCTATGGCCGGCTACGACGTCTGGATCATGTTCTACCTTAATAGGTCCCGTCTTAACCACACTATCCGTGTCAAAGATGCAGACGGCAACTGGCAGAGTTTACCTGGCAGGCTCAATGTGGACACTGTGTACATACCCAGCAACCCCAACACTATCGTGGTCATGGGCAAGCCATGTGACGTGATGCCCACCCAAGCGACCATGGGTACGGGCGCGGCGGTGGCCGGGGTGGGACTGTTGTTGTTGCTCAGCGCCAGCTTCCAGAAAGACAAGGCAGGAAAAACGGAACCACCGTAATATAAAAATATAATGTCAGCAATCTCGGGCGCAAATGTGACCAGCGGTTTCATCGACATCGCCGCCTACGATGCCATGGAGACTCTGCTCTATGGCGGCGACAACGCCGTCACCTATTTTGCCCGGGAGACTGTGGTACAGCAAACTACCTGTTACACTTTCCAAGCAAACCGGTATGGCCAACGTTGGCCAGGAGTTCAGCGTGACAGTGGCCCGCGGTGGGGTCTACCTGCTCAACGTGTGGCTGCGCGTTAAGCTACCAGCCCTGACAGTTAGCAAGCAGAACAGCAGGATCCGCTGGACGGACAACCTGATGCACAACTTAGTGGAGGAGGTATCAGTCTCCTTCAATGACCTGGTTGCCCAGACACTGACCAGTGAATTTCTGGACTTTTGGAGCTCGTACATGATGCCCGGGTCCAAGTCGTCTGGGTACTATAAGATGATTGGCATGAGGAGCGACCTGGTCGGAGGCATCCAAAATAATGCCATACTACCTGGTCATTATCTGAACCTACCCATCCCTCTGTTCTTCACCAGGAACACTGGGCTTGTGCTACCAACCGTGGCACTACCCTACAATGAGGTGCGCATCCACTTCAAGCTGGGGAAGTGGGAGGACCTGCTCATCGCCCAGGATAATAACACCATGGCCATCGGGCCCGTAGTAGCCACCGACCTGAGCAACGTCACCCCATCCCTGTCCGAAGTGTCCGTAATGGGCACCTACGCCATTCTGACTAGCGAGGAGCGTGAGAGCGTGGCCCGGTCCAGCCGCACCATGCTCATCGAGCAGTGCCAGGTGGCCCCCCGAGTGCTGGTGAACCCCCAGGACAACTCCTTGGTCCACCTGGACCTGAGATTCAGCCACCCGGTCAAGACACTTTTATCACTATAATCGCAGACAACAGGGTAGTGCTACCAGCCCTGGCCACGAACCCCTTGTCCGAGGTGTCTCTCATCTACGAGAACGCCGCTAGGCTGTACCAAATGGGAGTGGACTACTTTACCTCGGTGAACCCCTACTACTTTGCACCCAGTATGCCCGAGATCGACGGCGTCATGGTCTACTGCTACACCCTTGATATGGGCAGCGTCAATCCCATGGGCTCCACTAACTACGGACGCCTGTCCAACGTCACTCTGGCCTGTAAAGTGTCGGATAACGCCCGCACCACAGCTGTGGGTAACGGACCCAACACCTCCGGCTACAGCGTTGCACAGAAGTTTGAGCTTGTAGTTATCGCAGTCAACCACAACATTATGAAAATTGCCGACGGCGCAGCAGGCTTCCCCATCCTGTAAATGGCCACAACACCGTAGCACGTACGTAAATAGGCACGGGGTCGTGTCCACATCATGGAACGTACACACATTCCATGGTGTGGACACGGCCCCGTGCCACCGGAAGATTTGAAATGCACCGCCCGGTGCGTGTATGTGCATCCCAGTCATCGCCATGGACTGTCCTGTGTGTCTCACCACTATGACTGTTGGGTTTACAACATTTATCTGAAATCAATCTCAGAGGCGGTAGGTCTTTTTGGCTTAGCGTTTTCTTCTGCGCAGAAGGGCGCACCCCAAACACACGCAGCAAGTGTGGCTGAGAATACGCGCTCTGCTCGAATTTAGCCGTGCCTTTTATTGAGAGAGAAACAAAGGGGGAAGTGTACATGGTCGAGTAGGTTTCCAGACAGGAAGAACATTCCATAGTTATATCCCATTACCACAGAACACAGGGGGTACTCTTATGGAGTGGGCAGTATGGACGTCTCATGACCATTAGCTCAACAAAGACGTAGTCTTTAGTGCCTCTGGGAATACATTGCTGTGCCGTACTCATGACCTTTGTCCGCTTCAGCCGTCCCATGACAATCTCATGATCTGCACATGTCTAGCTAACTGTGGGGCTTATTGTATAGCGCGGCTAATGACTGCCATATGCCCCCAAGTCATTTTCACGAGGCCAGATTGGTCACATACTGCGGAGAATCTTGCACACAAAAGTAGTTACATAGAATCCAATGATAAAAAGTATATTATTTCCAACAATGACCCAGCCGTATGTGCTCAACTGCGGGCATAGCGTGTGCAAAGCCTGTGTGGCCATGCTGGACGACAAATGCTGCGTGTGCCGTTGTGCCATTACCAGCAAGTCAGTCAACTACTCATTGCGGTCTCTGCTGGAGACGGGTTCCCCCGATGTTATGTGCTCCGTGCACACCATCCCCAATTACTATGTGTGTGCCACGTGCGATGGCCTGTCCATATGCATTATGTGCACTCTCACGCACCACTGGGATCATAACGTGACTCACTAAGAAACGATTGCAAGTGCAATGGCCTGTTAAAAAGAATGTCAATTGTTATCCTAGATCTGGACCACACTCTGATAGAGAGTGTGGCCATCCCAGATCTCGGTGTCAAGAGAGTGTCCAGAGATGTTGATAATGTGCCCAGTCACGCAGCCTCAGCCGCACGTCTGGCACACGATATAGCGCGATATGAGTGGCATAAGATCCCAGGCTTTGTGGTGTGCGTTCGTCCACACACCCATACATTCATAGCATGGCTTTTTGCCAGCGGCTACCGCGCGGGTGTGTGGACCGCGGCATGTGGAGCCTACGCTCGAGACGTAGTCAAGGTGCTGGGACTCGACAGAATGCCCCTTTCCTATCTCATGTTTGACATCCAACGACGAGACTGGGGGTAAGCCCCTGGTAGACCACTTGGAGGGATGTCTCGTGTGGTCATAGTTGACGATAACGCCAATGTGAAGGAAACGCAACCTGACATGTGCGTCCACATCGCACCCTTTTACATTTCAGCCCGCAAGCAGGACACTGCACTTTTAAAAGCTGTTACCGAGATCCAGGGCTCTGTCCAGAGTGGCCATGGTGTCATCGGGGTGGTTGTGTACCAGCTCCTCAAGATCATAGGGTGCATGCTTGCAACCCAGCTCTTCGGCGCATGCATCCAGGAGCAGAGAAAGCTGTCCTGTACACATAGACATCTTACCCATGGACAACTTGTCCTTGTCATCTGGTGCAGTCACATAACCGTAGGTATAGCCCAACAGTCTGTTAACCGTTTCTCTCAACAGATAGCAATAATAGGGATTATTGGCTGCAATCATGTAGACATATTCTTCAGTAAAGGGATTAAACGGGTTTGGCGTCAGACTCTTATAATGTAACCCCAGGCCGTCATCATATGCGTTTTTCATGCACATCAGAGCATCTGTTACATCTTTGTGGACAGTTTCACACCCGGTGATGCCAGACACTAGCACCCCATTGCAGACCACCAATATGGACAGTATTAACAACAACGGGGTCTTCATCGCTTTTAATATACTCCCGGTTAATACGCCATGAGCACCAAAGTACTACCACACCTTCATGGCTTTTGCTTTGGCGACACACCTGCGGTTGGCCAAGGTGGGATTGTGCCCACGGTAGCGTCGGATGGGCGCATCGCTATAGGTGGTGTGTACCACTTGCTGTGCATATCCGCCGAACGTGGATCAATTACCCTAGTTGTGCAACACATATTCCAGCTGGTTATTGTTGTCGGTTGTAATATTGTCACAATATTCATTGGTTATTGTATTGACTCAGTGTGTACTAGTATATATATATATATTTCACTCCTGTATGGCGTCTATTTGGCATAATGTAGGCACTGATAATAATGACACACACAACATCCTTTTTATTTAGAGGTACATTGTTTTCCACAGTCGACACATTCAGAACACTATCCAGAGTGTCATCGGGGTGGCTGTGGAATACCGATGTGTAGCTGAAAGGAATACTGGCGGTTTGTCTTGGCCAATGGGTGGCAACAATCATGTACGCAGTGTCATCCTTACCGGACGTACACTATTACACGCAGAGTTGTCACAACGGCCAGAAGGTCCACGACATGTGCTTGCACAGAGCATGGCATGCTGCGTCCTGCTTCTGCTTCTTGGACAGCGTCTTGGCCGGCACAAACGTGTGGCTGTTGTACTCGTGGCCGTTGTGCCGCAACAGCTGGAAAAATACATATGTGGCACCGGCCTGGGAGCATAGCTGCCATACGTCCGCGCGGCACGAGAGCTCAGCGGCCAGGCTGCCGATGTCCGCCTGCACGCCCTCGACCACGGACTGGGGCAGCGTCTCTGAGCGACCCGTCAACATCCGGTAGATAACCGCGGCGCAGTTGTAATACTTGACGTGATTCTGCATCTTGAGGACGGACAGTACCTGCTGTAACATAACTGCATCATGCGCTATGCGGTATCGTTCGAGGTGGCCCTTTATGCCCGATAACACTGTGTTGGGGATGTGCACCGGGAACCTGCTGTCACCTATGCCCTGATACAGGTACACATAGCTGTGCAGCTGATCCACAAACCGGACTATGCGTCTTGCATCACCCGGTTGCTTTTGCTGCAGCTGCGGCTGAACATCCTGCCTACTGTACCACACCTCGTCATTAAAGAGAGCCACACAGAATTCCTCTTCATATGTCCATTTATTAGTTTCATAAACACAATGTACAATGCTTTTATACTTTTCGAGATGAGTAGTGTGCCCAGCGGTCGTGAACTCAATTATCACAGCGGCTGTCTCTAGGATAAACATGTACACCTGGGCATCAGATACACGTTTGAGTTTTGATATGACGTAATTGTGACATGACAACAGCGAGGGACGCATTTTTTCTAATCCCACTGCGTTAGGGTCGGGGCCCGGTAGTCAGCCAGAAAGTCTGCCTCGTTGAGCGCGTGCTGCGCAGGGGTAAACAGGTCACTCAGGTTCACGCTGAGGTCAACAGACACCGCCTGGGCGGTGTCGCCATTTTCATAACAGTCCAGGGAGGCCATTCGCGGCTGGAAGATGCGCTCCTCCAGGTCGCGTTCCAACATGTCCATAACGGCACTGAACTCTGGGCAGGCACGCATCCTGATGTTACGGCGGGGGTTGAGGCGCACGTACGCCTGAAACTGCTCCGTGGTCCGCACAGTGCCCGTCTCAGTATCCATATAATCCAGCATGGTCTCCAACATAAAGAAGTAACTGTCGTACACTTTGAGATCCAACGGCCGCTGGAACACGCGGCCGTTGGAGTCCAGTTTGAGAAACAACTCGTTAAAGTCTCTGATGGTGAACCGGCGCAAGTAATCCTTGACCGAGATACCCGCTGGCACATCATAGCCCAGCGCCGTTAGCAGGGCATGAGCCGTGTGTGCCTTTTGCCCGTCGGCCAGCCACTCGGTGTGGACATCGTAGTCCCGTTCAGTCCAGTTAAAGAAGTCCGCAACGGTGACGTCGATGTCTGGCTCCCGCAGGGGCGACAGCAAGGGCGGTAGCGGCGTCAGATCGTCGATCGATGGCGAGTGGGCGACGTCTATGAGCCCGTCGATCGGCAGCGAGTAGTTGGGAGAATGGCCCGGGGTCATGGGCACCGTGGATATAGGAGGGGACATTGGCACAGGGGATAATGGCGAGGACTCGAGAGACATTGGTCTGGGAGAGCCGCGTGGCGTCAGGGGTGGGGGCACGGGGGATGCGGGCACACAGTCCTGATTTTGCCCCACACTGCCGTGGGCCAGTAGCACTCGCCAGTCTGCACCACAACGCTTATCGTAAGTGTACAGCACATCGTTTATGTATTTCTTGTAGTGTTCGACATGCATGATGCAGGGCACCTGCACACCGTTCTGCGTGTATGGGGCGTAGTACCTATCAGAGAGCTTGAGCTTGGGTGTCACGCTTCTGTAATAGTCCAGCTGCTCGGGGCTCATGGGCTCGTACACAGACAAGAGCTGTTCCTCTTGAGTCGTGGGGGGCCTGATCACATCGTGGACTGCGTCCAAGGCATACTGCTTAACACAGGCACACACGGGCACATAGGGTGTGTATGTCTTCTGAACGTTATCCTCGTTAACACACTGCAGGGGCATATCCTCGATGCTGGTGTAAGCGATGACATTGTCAAAGCCGCCCGGCAAGATGTCCACTGGTAGATTCAGCGGTCTCACCAGGGCCCCGTACAACGGGCGCGCTGTCGTATTCTCGGGCTGCGGGCGGATCTCCTGGCACAGCTCTGGGTACGGGATGGCGCAACTCACTACCGTGTTGTAAGGTCCCACTACGGGTGTGTTGTCACGTAGTGTAGAAAAGATGGGAGATGTGTTGATCATGGGCTGGGGCACTGGTCGTTCCCAAGGGGGAGTCGCGCAGGGCTCCCCCCGGCGCACAGAGTGTTCGTTGAAGCTATCGATGTTGCACCGGCTCCGCTGCTCGTCGCAAGAGTCGTATAGGGCGCGCCGCTCGGCGCTCTTTTGCTCGTACAGCACATCACGGGCAATCTCCTGGAGGGGCCGGGATCCACCATCATAGTTGTAGACGAGCGGCAGCTTGTAAACACGCGCCCGCATCTTAATGGTCACGGGGCTCTCGGAGGACATCAACCGTTCTATCTCATCCATGCTGGGCCAAAGCCACGCATCACCCAGGTGTTTAACGTACAAGTCGTTGAGCTTGTCGGCAGAACGATACTCCATGTTACAGTCCCGCAAGGAAATATGTGCGGCTGCGCGCATTCTCTTCAGGTCCTCCAGAGTCTCGGTGCCGTACAGGGGTTCCTCAAATGACCTCTGTGAGACGCGTAGCTCCTCGGCTACCTGTTCGAGCAGCTCGTCACGCAGTTGTGCGACGCTATGGCGCTGCCCCGTCCTGGGATCATTGACCGGCACACCGCCTTCCAAACAACGGTTCAGCAACTCGCGCTCCGACATGATGGCGACCATATCGGTCCACTCCCGGAGGCTGCGTAGAGGAACAGGCGTGTGTGTGGGTTCGAACCGCACACGCTTCGCCAGAGGTGAAGCTTCGTTATCAAGGGGTCGCTTGGTAGACACCGGACTAGTAACGATGGAACATGACGGACCGGTGCCTATGGAGTAGGGACTGCTAGACGGGCTGTTATCGTAGTCCACCAATGGTCTAACGGGCCTCGTTGGACTTTCAGTCAGGGGCCGCTGCACCGGAGAGCCCGCAACGGGGCTGTTAGACCGGGGCCGTGTACTGTAGCTGTAGTCCGCCAGCGGACTGTCAGATGTCATCAGAGTCTCGGTCAGGGGCCTCGTCGGGCTTTGCCTGGCTCGCACCAGAGGGCTGTCTGGGCCGTCGGGTATCATCAGAGTCCTGGTCGGGGATCTCGACGGGCTTTGCCTGGCTCGCACCATAGGACTGTCTGGGCTGACGGGCGTCATTGGACCTTTGGTCAGTGGCCGTCGCACCGGGGAGCTGCCGTCCGTGTTGGGGCTTGCCATTAGAGGGCTGTCTTCATCCAGTGGCCCTCTCGAGCTGCCGTCCATGCTGGGGCTCGCCACCGGAGGGCTGTCGTCATTTAGTGGTCTTCTCGGACTTTCACACAGGGGCTGTTGCACCGGGGCGCTGTTGTCCGTGTTGGATCGTCTTTGGATCTCAATCGCCAAGAGACTTTCCTCCAAGGGCCGCTGAGGCGACGGGCTACGCTGTGTGGGACTATGTACAGCCCTCACCAACAGCTGACACAATCTGTTCTTGTTACGCTTCATGCCCGTGGTAGGCGACATGGGGGATATTTCCAATTCATCACACTTGTTGCGAATGTCCTCTATGGGGATCTTCATGCACTTTGTAACGGTTTCGGGTACCGTGATGGTGGGAGAACTGCCCGTTAGCTTCTTGCACAGCTCTGCGTGGGTGTACGGGCGCCCGGTATCTTCATTTCTCACATCGATGTTACGTTCTTTGCACATGGCGACCACTTGTCTCATAGACACTCACGCATACTTGGAATACTTTGGACGCTGCTGCTGCTGCTGCTGCTGCTGCTGCTGCTGCTGCTGCTGCTGCTGCTGCTGCTGCTGCTGCTGCTGCTGCTGCTGCTGCTGCTGGCCACCGCGGGCCGATGCGAGGCTG
Organism: Syngnathus scovelli; assembly: GCF_024217435.2. Taxonomy (NCBI): domain Eukaryota; kingdom Metazoa; phylum Chordata; class Actinopteri; order Syngnathiformes; family Syngnathidae; genus Syngnathus; species Syngnathus scovelli. The sequence goes on along the minus strand of NC_090856.1, from coordinate 16,015,574 downwards.
ATGTAACGGTACTGGTCTGCGGTGAGCCCGGCCCAACCGGTTTGACACCGGACTGTACAAATGCACAATCACACTGATGAACAACCAGACGTACTCAGCCCAGCTGGCTATCCGTATCATAGACAGGGACATTAAGTACATGCTCACTAACGAGTAACGTCTATGTGCACCTCAACAGTACCCAGCTTGTACGTTGCCACGAACTTGATTAGGTCACCTACGTACATTCGCACACCCTCTTGGCCAATTTTAGGATGCGGTCGGAGGATACCTCAGCGTGGTACTCGGGGCGCTTGTGGCCGTACCAAAGCGGTACGTCTTTGTCTTGAAGCCCTCAATACACATGGACATGCTAACCTGCTTCTCCAGCACAGCGTCAATAGTCATAGTGCCCGGCTTGAAACCCCGGCACATGGCGGAAAAGTCGGCAGTGGGTAGAATGAAGCAGCCGTGGTACCGAACGTCACGAGGGCGCTCAAACTCCGGGGCATACGTCTCCACGGCCGTGATAAAGGTGACACTGCTACCACCCTGCGCGCCCACCTGCACCTCAAATTGCATGGGCTCCGCTCCATGAAGCTTGAAACAAACGCGTGAACCCTTACGCACTGTCTTAAAGTCACGTGCTGTGTGCTGCCCCAGGCCCACGTAGAGCGCGTCAGTGGGCGCGTCGTACTTGTACGTATCGAAGCCCTCGGCGTGTAGATTGGCCGAGATGTCAAAGTCAAAGTCAAAGTCAGCTTTATTGTCAATTTCTCCACATGCCAAAGACACACAAAGAAACCGAAATTCCGTTCCCCCCTATCCCACGGTGACAAGACATGGCTCACAACAGACAAACAAGTAAACAAGTATAAAGTGTGCTGAATAAATAATGAATAAATAACACAACAATAAATAAATAAATAAATAAGAGGAGCAGAAAAAAAGGAGCAAGTGCGCGTACAGCAGACATTCCCGAAAATAGCGCAACAGTGCCGCACGCTACGCAGAAGGGGGTAGCGAGTGGGGGGGGAGTGGACTTCAGCGGGCAAGTGCTGTTCTGGGCGTCGAAGCGAGCAAAGAAGCGGTTCAGATCGTTCAGCAGACGGACGTCGCCCTCACAGCTCCTCGGCGCGGGCTTGTAGTCCGTGATGGTCTGAATGCCCCGCCAAAGGCTACGTGTGTCCTTGCTGTCCTTGAAGTGGGTGGAGATCTTGCACGAGAACGCCTTCTTCGCTTCTTTGATGCCTCGGGACAGGTCGGCCCTCGCTGTCCTCAAGCCAGCCTCATCCCCCGCGCTGAAAGCCTTGTCCCTGGCCCTCAACAGTCTGAGGACAGCCCCCGTCAGCCACGGCTTCCAGTTCGCACGAGTGACGACGGATTTCGAGCAAGTCACATCATCGATGCACTTCGTGATGTAAGAGGTAACAGAGTCAGTATACTCCTCTATGTCCGTCCAATCGTTGTAGGTGGCTGCCTGCTTAAACAAGTCCCAGTCAGTGGTGTCGAAGCAGTCACGAAGTGCATCGGAGGCACCCTCTGGCCACACTCGAACCTGCCTCCGAATCGGCCTGGATGCCTTTACCAATTGTCTGTATGCGGGCAAAAGCAAAACGGTGAGATATTCAGAAAGCCCCAGATGGGGAAGGGGGGTGGCTTTGAAAGCTCCCTTTTGCGCCGAGTAGACTAGGTCCAGGAAGCTGTCTCCACGTGTCGGAAAGGGAACATGCTGGTGAAGCCTCGGGAAAACAGACTTCAGGTTGGCATGATTGAAGTCTCCAGCGAAGATGGTGAAACCGTCAGGGTGCGCTGTTTGCTGTTCACTGACAGCCTGGTACAGTTCACCAAGCGCCGCGATCCTGTCTCCTTCGATGTTGGAAGGCGGGATGTATACCGCGACTAGCAGAATCGCGGTAAATTCCCTCGGCAGATAAAAAGGACGGCACTTAATGATCACAAACTCCACAAGCGGCGAGCAGTGCTTACATACCACCACAGAGTCCCGGCACCATTCTTCTCGGATGTAGACGCATATTCCACCTCCACGCAACTTTCCCCCTCGTACAATGGCACGGTCCGCCCGATAGCACGCTAGCCGCTCCAGATGCACTGCAGAGTCCGGAATGTTGTCACTCAACCAGGTCTCGGTGAACACGAGCACACAGCAGTTCCGCACCGTCCGGTTCGTAGACCTCAGCAGGCGAACGTAATCCATTTTGTTGTCCAGCGATCGAACATTCGCCAGAAGAATGGAGGGCACCGCCGGTCGCGCTGGGTTGGCCGCCAGCCTGGCCCGGACGTCGTTCATGACGTGCACAAACCGCATACCCGTTTCCGAGATACGAAAGTACACTGTGTCGGCGTTGGCGTACAACAGTTCGATCAGGGATTTGATTCTGTTGGGGTGAGTGCTCTCTGCATAAAACAGCATTTTTTAAAGGCATGGAGTTGTGCGTTATACCCAAGGCAAGGCACATGTGTGCCAAGTGCCGCAACGTACTCCAGCGGCCCATACAACTGGGATGCGGACATCGCGTGTGTGAAGAGTGCATGGACGAGGCCATGTGTCCTACGTGCGGTTGTGCAGTGGAGGAGCAGTTTCCCAACATAGCTATGGGCATGGAGGTCACAGCCATGCCGGCTAAATGCAAGCACAGCGGGTGTGACTGGGTCGGCACAGTGGACGACTACCACCGGGACCATGAGAACCGGTGCAATCACGAACTCATATCGTGCTCGCACTGCAACGCCGCCGCGGTCAAGAGAGCGCACTGGTGCGTTAACCGGGAGTCTATGGTGGAGGCTCAGAGGCTGACAGGCCTGTTGTTGCCCTTCCTGTCCGAAGAAGTGCAGAAGCTAAAGGGCCTGCTCGAAGACCAGATGGCCGTTAACAGATCCCTGGCCACACACCTGTGCGAACTTCAGGCCACTGTGTACTCAGGCACCATGGTGTGGATCGTGGAAGACCTTGACACGCGCAGGAGGCTGGGGCCTGAGCACATAACGTTGCACCCGTTCTACTCCAGTCGCATGGGCTACAAGATGTGCCTGCGCTTGTACCCGAACGGCGAAGGGCCTGGCAACGGCACGCACATATCCCTCTTTCTCGTCATGCTCCAGGGGCCCTATGACACGCTGCTGATATGGCCATGCCGATTGAGGGTCTGGTTTGAAGTACTGGGCAACGGAGGGGTGCTTCTCGGAGCGACCTCATTTACACCCAGCCCCAATGACCAGGCGGTCCAGAGGCCCACGGGCCACTCCAACACACCCATCGGATGCGCACGTATGTGCCCCCTTAATTCCCGGTACCTCGTCGGAGGCCGCCTGTACATCAGGGTGACCACCGAATAACGTTTGATTCCTAATAAAAGGCACCTGTTTGGTTGGTTATGTGTCATCAAACAATGTCTTTGAGTGTGTTTCTGGCTCCCGATAGACAGCAGTTTGGTGACTCCGGGGGCAGTACCCATGTACTCCTCACCGGTGGGGCATACATAATAGATGACCACAAGGTGTCGGAGCTGTGGCACTTTCTAGAGCGCACTAGCGAACCCATACACTGGGCAGAATGCAGGCCCCACGATACAATGCTCACTATAGATGTGGACCTCAGAGCGTCCGAAACAGAAGAACACCTATACACGCTAGACTCCCATGTTATGCCTGTGCATAGAGAGGTTGTGCACTTGCTCGGGCAATGCGTGATGGGGGGCATCAGGTCCGAGGACTGCTCGTTTGTGCTGCTGGAGAAACTGGACCACGCCGGGGAGGTGGCCCGACCGATCCGGTGTGACTCACAGGGCAACGTGAAGCAGGGGTTCCACATGCAGTACACAAAGATATTTGCCGACACACACTCTCTAACCGAATACATAATAAAGCCCCTGGCTACAAAGTTTCCTGACGTAGACACCCTCAGCTGTAGCAATGCTTGGTTGCTGTACGGTGCGTGCAAGCCCAACGGCACGGCGTACACCGTTACAGGCCAGTATGAGGCCAACGGGCGACCCGTCGAGGGAGCGCCATGGGATGGCTACCGCTTCCCGAGCTCGGGCAACCTGGCCGTCGGCCCTGACGAGGCGCCCGTTACGCTGTTGGGCAAGATGCTGTCGGTCGTGCCGTACGGTCGCTTCAGGTACAAGCGTAGGCTCGTGTGCACCGTGTCCCAAGCCCCGCAGCAGCAACAGCGGCTCTTGCAGCAGCCCATGGAAATAGAGACGCCCGCCCCTCAGGACAGAACGAGGTTTACGGACATCGAGCGTTTGGTGAATATGCTGCCCGAGCGCGCGGCTGAAGACCGTAACGTGTGGCTCAAGGTAGGCTTCTGCCTCCACCAGCTCACTGAGGGCAGCCAGGACGGCCTGCGGCTGTGGATGTCCTTCAGCGCTAGATGTGCTCGAAAGTTTGATGCGGGTACGTGCCATGACATGTGGGAGCGTCAGATGAGGCCCAATATGTACACAATAGGCACACTGCGGTACCTGGCCAAGCAGTACAGTTCCCAGGAGTACGACGAGTGGACGCACCAGAGATGGATGGCCACCGACAGGCTCAAGCTGACACACGTGGGGCTGGCAAATATCATGTACAGTGCTCTGGCCACACACTATGTGTGTGCCAACATCAAAACCGAAGTGTGGTACAAGTTCCAGGGCTCTGTGTGGAACGAAAAGGGTATGAACGTGGTGCGTAGCCTAATATCGTCTGAGACAGGCCCCATACACACGGTGCTTAACAAGTACCTGTCCATGGTGGCGGCTGAGTTGGTGCCGCAGCCCGACGAGGGGTACCTCAAAGCGCTTCACCGCACCACTGCACAGCTGGGTTCGTCACCGTTCAAGTCGAGCGTGATGCGCGAGTGCGCTGAACTGTTTTACGTCGAAGCGCCTCAACACAAATCCCAACATCATAGCCTTCTGTAACGGCGTGTTTGACTTCAAGAACAGGGTGTTCAGGCAGGGTGAACCCGAGGACATGCTGTCGCACACCCTGCCCGTGCCTTACACTCAAGTGGGATACGGTCGGTACGTGGACGAGATCCTGGCCGCGGCCACCCTGGACCCCACCACCAACACGTACAACGTGTGCGAGCTACTGGATGCTATAGTCGATGTGGCCAATACCATGACAGTTAATGTTAGGTTCAAAATCAGCAAAAGGATCAGCAGACAAAACCAGTGAGGCAGAATATTGAGTCTTTTCTCGCGGGGAGTGCATTCAGACTTACAGCAATCCGACTACACTAAAAATCTGTTTTACACTCCTCGCTCTTTTTATTTGGAATGCCCTACCCACAGTGTGAGACGATTAGCCCTTAAGGGGGGGCTTCGTCTCGTAAGAAAAGAAACAAAAAGTAACGCACAAATTGTTGCGTGCAGATATGGCTATATCAGCAAAACAGTTTAAGCGATATTCCGAGAGATAAAAAGAGAAAGTGACATTCTTTAAGGAAGATCAGAAGGTTCATGACGCATTGTTTGACGTGTTGTTTTCACGATCTGTTCTGGTGGACGCTGAGCTGTCAGCAGCATCTTGTTTGACACAACCGTCATCTCGCCCCTGACCCAGCCGTAATCCTTCTGTTCTGTTGTACAAGATAAGAATAAGAAAGGCAAAGCAGCAAGCATACTGAACAGTAATATTGTGAATAAGTACTCATTAGAGAACGCATGATAACATATATATATATACAATTTTTCTAACAATTCCCCCCTGTTTATCATAAGTTCTCGGGGACTAACTTATCACCCATATGGCCACTTCAAAAGATTTTCAGCCAAGAGATCACATTTCGCAAGAACTAACTTACACTTGGGAGGAAATTGAGTCTTAATCATCAAAGCCAGAGTCACGAAACAAATCGGACAGGTTTACCACAATGGATTCGCTGACAGAGTCGTCACTAGAGAAAGAACTCCCGTCGATCGAAAGGTCATCCCTTTGGAGTAACGGAAAAGTCTCAGCTGGTGGAGAGATAGCAGTTGTAATTAGCTTAATAATTAAGGATCGGAGACAAGGAATGCAGCAACATCCACACAGGGTCAAAATGGCAGAGAAAACGGCAATGGAGACCAGGACCGAGGAAACCAGGGTGCGGTACTTTCCGAACACATTCAACCAGTCGGTCCAAACCTCTGTGTTCACCCCACTGTGTTCCTTCATCCTCCCATTCAAGGTCCTCAGACCCTCAAAGGCCCGGGACAGGCTTCCGTCGGCTGCAGTATTATTTGGAATAAATGTGCAACATTGCTCACCAAACATGGCGCAGACACCGCCCTCTTTTGAGAGTAGCATGTCAAGGGCCATTCGATTCTGGAAAGCCATGAGGGAAGTAGCGGCCAGTTGGGAGTGGACCGCCTTGAAACTCGCCTCGGTCCAGTTTCCAAGCCTCTGCACGTTGTAGTGGATGTAGTTAATCCTGTCAACATTTTTGTTAAGAGTACACCACCAACACAGGGCGGATTCAAAACCAGCTGCTATCTGATTCACCAGCTTATACTCATCCGGTACTCCTCTAGGAACACCAATGGCGTCTATGTAAGTTGGATTAACTGCGCCCTGCCATTCGGCGTTTCGCTTCGTTCTCGGCCAGTATTCGGGCACTACAGACTTAGCAAAAGATGTTAGATCATAAGACATTGGTATCAAATGAACAGGAAACAATAGGCCTACCAAAGCGCAAATTCCAGAGCTGTTTAAAGGCAACCTATCATAAAGTTTTTTACTATTACACCAAAACCAAATATCACTACGAGCAATGGGCAAAAAGGGGCAGTGACATTGGTCATGGACCCACACCATGGAGTAGGTAGGGCGCCGAGCTTCTCACCGGTACCAGGTAATCTAATGCATGTAAAATTACCCTTATCTACATCGGACGAAAAAAGGGGTTTATATTTTGTCATAGAGGCAACAGGGTAAACCTTATCCCATTTAAAACAATCATGAGTGGGTGAAATGGATGAGTTTAACATTAAAACAACAGCACACTTAGGAACTATATTTGCAAGTATTTTCAAAAGAGGTCTTGGACCCATACATGCAATGCAACTGGTGTTAGCCATTTTTGCGGCTTGCTCAGCCATAAGAAGCCAGTTGTTGATTTGACCGCTTATTCCTGTGGAAGCTACAAAATAGCCTTTTCATAGGTAAAATAATAGAAGAAGGTGTATTAGGAGCCACAGTAAACATTAATGAGTTATTGTAAGTCCAAGACAAAAGCCATGGTGCGCAAGTTGGAACGCGGACGGTTTCTGGTGTACAAACAACATGATCAAAAGGGGATTTTGTGTTGCCCTTATGTCTAGCAATTTTTCCCCATGAGCCATATTGATTAGAATCAGCGTTGGTAGTTGCCCGAGAGAAGAATGTTCGAGGCTCATGGTACTCCATCCCTCCAAATAAAATAACCCCCGAAAAAAAATACAATGGTAACACAAACCAGCAAAAGCAACCAAAAACACATGGCAGACTTTGCACAGGCCACAGCCGGATTAAAGTACTCACCAAATGGCTCTCTAATGCTCATGTTTTTGGATCTCCTCAGAGTCAACACCCTGAGCTTCGGGTTGGTGTCTTGGAAATTGGCTTCTGCTAGCTTTCGTGTCAACCCTGGATCTTGGCACCAGGATCAGGCACTATTACCAGACTTTGCTCACCTTCCGTACTTAGGTTGGGTCTGCGGAGATCACCTTTTTACAATAAGATAAATGCAGAAAACAAATAAATGCAGAAAAAAAACAATATTTTTCCCTTCACATTTTTGTAATTGGATATAAACAATATGTATTGTCTGAAGCGGATACAATGGAGTCGGGAACTTTCCTCTCTGAGGTCTTAAATTGCCTCGTGAAAAAGCTGCAAAACCGTATGTCGTATAAATAGCTTCAACTTGTTTCACCATACCCCCCGTCGAGACATGGGTGACCCCATGACTCGAAATAGCAGCCCATTTGATACGAGGCAAGACAGGTTTGCCCAAAGGTCACACAAAAAGACCATCAGTGTTTTTAGTTGCACCCCGTTTTTTCCAAGAGAGTCGTTCCTGGGAGGGGCTCTGAGACTGCATGTCAAGCAACACATCAGGGGAGATGTGTGACATCGAATCATGATCAGTGAGAGACGAGAGGACATGGAGCAGGCCTTCTGCAGCGGCCTTAGCGGATTTGTCAGCAAAAGCATTACCAAGAGAAACAGGATCAGATCTTGCAGTGTGAGCAGCACATTTGCAAACCGCCACCTTTAAAGGTAGCTGGACAGCGTCCAAAAGTTGAGTTAGTAATGTGGAATGGGTGACGGGCTTCCCTGTAGAAGTTATCATGCCACGGTTGCTCCACTGCTGAGCAAAAACGTGCACTGTAGCAAAACCATACTGACTATCAGTCCAGATAGTGACGGACTTGTTTGCAAACAATTTGCAGGCCCCAGTCAAAGCAATGAGCTCAGCGGCCTGTGCTGACATATAGGATGGCAGTTTAGCAGCCTCCAAGTCTTCGTCGGCAGTAACAATGGCATACCCAGTAAGGGTCACACCAGATTCATTTGCTTAGAAGACCCATCAACAAAACCCACATGACCATCTGGCAGAGGCGTATCTTCCAAATCAGGCCGAGCCTTTGCAATCTGTTGGGCAGCATCGACACAATCATGGAATCCGCCGTCGTCAGGAAGGGGAATGAGAGTGGCAGGATTGAGAGCAGCTGAGACAGCAACGTAGCCATGGAAGAAAGATGACATGCAGGCGACAGAAAAGTCACTCACTCACTCACTCACTCACTCACTCACTCACTCACTCACTCACTCACTCACTCACTCACTCACTCACTCACTCACTCACTCACTCACTCACTCACTCACTCACTCACTCACTCACTCACTCAATCTGACAATCAATTAATCAATCAATCAATCACACAGGTGTTAACTAATTTGTAATTATATTGCAAGCAATTCCTAATCCTACTTTACCTTTGTATAAGGCACAGGTGTCAAATTGTGCTTCATATTCATGTCATTACTCGAATTGCAAATTATCTTCCCTCTTAATAATGTTGTAAGTTTAAATATTAGACCAGTTTGTATTTGTCTGATTTGAAAGCGAGTTACTCGTCAGCTTGTTTTGCAACTCCCACAATATGAGGCGCTCACACATCTACTCGGGTATGACAGTCATACCGGCCCTCCAAAAGAAGCCATGACTACACCGCGGCCCTTGAACAAATGAGTTTGACACCCCTGGCACAAGGGATAGCCTTCTCATTGATCAATCGCGTATCTTAAATCATGCTTTTCCTCCTTTGAAGCGACTATGTACTTCAAACCCGAACGGCACCATTTTATAGGGAAAAATTTGTCGAATTTATTCGTTGTCGACATAATACTGGTCGCAAATTTTCATGTACTTCAAACCCAAACGGCACCATTTTATAGGGAAAAATTTGTCGAATTTATTCGTTGTCGACATAATACTGGTCGCAAATTTGCATGTAGAGCATTTTTCAGTTGTTGATCATAGACATCAGTTGAACACTCTTTCTGGTCTGTGTCTAAAGTCTTCAAACAACTTATCTTGTTTTTGTTTAGTTCGGCCAATGTCTGTGTAATTTGCTCTACGTTGGAATTTTATTTTTATCCTGCCCAATAGTTGGTCAATTTGTATTTGTAATGGCACCCTGTTATATTCCAATGGACGGCCCTGGAGATCAAAAGGACTCCAGGCGCCTTTAACGCTTGCCCAATGTTTGGTTAAGGATACCATGAAAACCTGTTGTACTTCATCACCTCTCAAATTATAGGAAGCAATGAGTTGTTTAATTTGGAGTACAAAGACGGAAAGGATGGTTCGCTTTGCCGTGCCACAACATCTGTCTTTGTAATTTGATAATTTTTCTCATCTTCATTCATCACATTCTTAGCTGCGATTCTTAAGCGAGCTCACGCTGACACTGTGTCATCATCTTCCTGTCTGTGCAACAGCAAGTTCTTTTTTATCTTTTCTTCGTCTTCCTTATCTTTCAATTTTCCTCTCATCTGGGAAAATGAGAATGTAATTTTGCTTTTTAATTTTTAATTTTAAGTCTTGCAAAATTGCTATATCCTTACTGCACCGAGATAAACTGTTAAACATATCTTTAAACAAAAACAATCTACGCTCCTGCAGAGACTCTTCAAAATGGGACCCAAATGTCAGATTACAAATCAAACCTCCTCCTTCACTCTCACATTTTTTGATAGAACAGTCTAATTAGCTAGACACTGTCATATCGTACTAAATAATGGCCTGCAAATTAAATATAATGTTGTTGCTGTGGTCCCTCAAAACATGTGACTAGAATTTGGACAATTACTAACCCCCATCAATTGATAAATTATCTCCTCACTAAAGTCCTAGCCTGTTAACCTATCTGCATCAAGAAGACATTTGCAATGTAGGGGATTAGAGAATAATAATAACACCATTGATTTCTAATCATTAATCTAATTTTATCCAGTTCTACAATGTATGTTTTCTCTTACTCTCACATTTTTATAAGGGTTGGGCACTCTCCTCGTCGGATGAGTTTCTGCCCACAACCGTCATATTATTCTATAATTTCTAATTTTTACATTTAACAATGCAAATCTGATAAACCATTGTCTAGCACACCGTTTTCGTGCACCAATTTAGCGCAATTCCAACCTTTATAACGAACTGATACACAAAGACAAACATACACAGAAACAAACACACGGGCCCACAACATAGACATGACAATCTTCCCAGCTGATAACAAGGGTGGGGGGAGCAACTGAAGTGCGGAGAGCCTCGCCACCGCCACGTCGCATAATGCAACCACCTCTGTCCAAAATATGCATTTGTCAAGATATTTTATATTTTCGGTGTCGACCCCTTGCATTTTAATTCATGTCGGGGTAGCGGCTTTTGTTTGCTCGTTGATTTTCCCATGGTTTATTTCTCTAAATTTCGGAGTTGGCAATTCGAATGGCACCTACAGTGTCCGAAAGCCAATTTAATTCACAGGACAGTGGTAAAATATTCAGTGGTAAGTCTCCTTTCCTCTGCTTCCACACAAAGCCACTGTCTACAATCCTGTTTTATATAAAGGAGAGCTCAAATGAGATCACTCTCAGTCAAACCATACACACACACACACAATGCACACTCTTATCGTCTCACAGGCAAGCAGGGGAGTCCGCCCTCCCGTGGATTTTAACAAACTCTTTAACCTTCCTATTGTGTAATAAAAAACTTATTTTTGCCTTATTCTTAAAGTAGATATAAAACCTATCTGTCATGGATAAAGAAGCCAAACCAGCTAAACAAGAGTTAAGAAAAACACCACAGATGGCAGCAGAAAGCTAACACATTAGGAAGGTTAAGTTAGGAGGCCCCACGACACCTCAGCGGAATTTAACTGCTCCAAATTACCTGTACTTCTTCAGAAAACAGATGGGTCCGCTCTCCCATGGATTTTAACTGATTTATCAGTCAGGGGACTCCGTCATCCCAGCGGAATTTACTGTTTCTAATTGCATTTGATAGGGTCTAGAATTGTCAAGGTTTTAAGTGACCTCTTGTCACTGCACTTTCATTACTTTCAACAGAATCAAGATTCGTACTCACAGTCTGCTGGGCCTTCTCCTCGGATGATCTCGTCAACCACTCCGGCATCCAGCTGACTGATCGAGTCAGCCCCGTGAAAAGGGTTTCCTCTATATGCCTTGGCCAAGGACTTGTCCTGGGTCGAAAAGTCAGCTGGAATCCCGAAATAGGTCTATTGAGACCCCGGAACGAGCCCCCAAAAATCTGTTAGGTTCAAAATCAGCAAAAGGATCAGCAGACAAAACCAGTGAGGCAGAATATTGAGTCTTTTCTCGCGAGGAGTGCATTCAGACTTACAGCAATCCGACTACACAAAAAATCTGTTTTACACTCCTCGCTCTTTTTATTTGGAATGCCCTACCCACAGTGTGAGACGATTAGCCCTTAAGGGGGGGGAAAGAGTTTGTGGCTTCGTCTCGTAAGAAAAGAAACAAAAAGTAACGCACAAATTGTTGCGTGCAGATATGGCTATAACAGCAAAACAGTTTAAGCGATATTCCGAGAGATAAAAAGAGAAAGTGACATTCTTTAAGGAAGATCAGAAGGTTCATGACGCATTGTTTGACGTGTTGTTTTCACGATCTGTTCTGGTGGACGCTGAGCTGTCAGCAGCATCTTGTTTGACACAACCGTCATCTCGCCCCTGACCCAGCCGTAATCCTTCTGTTCTGTTGTACAAGATAAGAATAAGCAAGGCAAAGCAGCAAGCATACTGAACAGTAATATTGTGAATAAGTACTCATTAGAGAACGCATGATAACATATATATACAATTTTTCTAACAGTTAAGCAGCCACTGTATGAGGTCATAAGGTTCTACAACACCACGTTCCCTGATATGAAGGTGCGTGAATATTTCCTCAGACAGGTGTGCCAAGTGTTTGTTGGTGGCAACCATGACAAAGTGTGCCTATTCTGGACGGGCAGCGGAAACAACGGCAAAACAGTCACGCAGACGCTATTCGAGAAAATGCTAGGAAGTTTTGCAGTCAAGTTGAGCACCACAGTGCTCACGGGCCGCAAGCCATGCGTCACGAGCACAAGCCCTGAACTGGCGCGACTAAGGAGCGGTGTGCGTTGGGCCGTCATGGAGGAGCCCAACAACGACGAGACCATACACCCGGGCCCCCTCAAGAGCATGACAGGCAATGACACGTTCTTCGCCCGCGACCTGTGGTGCTCAGGCAAAGAGACGACCGAAATCGTGCCCATGTTCAAGCTGCACTGCATCTGCAACACACTGCCTGACATTAAGATGGCCAATATGGCCACATGGAACAGAGTGCGCGTGGTTCCATTTGAGGCCGTGTTTGTGAGTGGCGAACGGCTGGAAGAGGTGCGCCGCGAGGTGCCCATAGAGCAGCGTGACTATGTCCAGGTTATGGACAAGCATTTTGTGGACAAGATCCCCCTGCTGACTGCGCCCATGGCGTGGCTGCTGGTACAGATCTGGGGTGTGCTACAGGGCGAGCCTGTCGATGCGTATAAAACGCCCTGCAAGGTGTTGCAGGTGACCAAGGACTACGAGGAATCCAATAACTACGTACGCACGTTTGCCGACACCATGATAATCAGGGAGCCCGGGGCGTCCGTGACTGACTTAGACCTGTACCGAGAGTTTAAGACCTACATGACCACATACGGCATGGCCATGACTGCGGGCTACTCCATAGTTAAAGTCATCAAAGACATTACCTTGTACCTGAAGTGCCGGTACGATAAAAGGAGTGGTCGGCTCCTGGACGTGACCATACGAGACATGGCCAGAGGCTAAAGATTCGAATTACAATGTTTAACAACATGCCTTGTACAATCATGCGCATTATGGACAAGATCACCTTGCTGACTACACTGATGCTGCTTGTGCCCAGCTCGGTGTGTTACAACCACACAGAGGGGATGCCAATTGTCCACGGCCATGTCGTGTGCATGTGCGTCTACATTGAAATGTGTGGAGCGACTGTGTGGTGGCCTCTGGGCCACCACACATGCATGCAGTCCGGTATCGTTCACTCATATCAGGTGTACGCCATGTGGCCTGTGATGGTGAGCTGTGTTCTAGGAGTGACTGCCTGTGCGGCCGGGATCCTGGCGTACGTCTACTGCTGCCGTCCACCGTTACCGGGTGCGTTGCGTGATTACGAGTTTGATTATGAGTCTGACGAGTCTCTTGGTTAACATCCTTAATGAGAAAAATATGTTGTGTTATCCTGTATGAATAAATATGTAAACCACATGTTTGACACTGTGACATCTTTTCCCACATGCTAGAACAAGGACACAACATAGTCACTAATATATTTATTGAACATCCATCCATCCATCCATCTTCTTCCGCTTATCCGGGGTCGGGTCGCGGGGGCAACAGCTTCAGGAGGGACTCCCAGACTTCCCTCTCCTCAGCCACTTCATCCAGCTCATCCCGGGGGATCCCAAGGCGTTCCCAGGCCAGCTGAGAGACATAGTCTCTCCAGCGCGTCCTGGGTCGTCCCCGGGGTCTCCTACCGGTGGGACATGTATTTATTGAACATTGCAACAATATTTGTTACGGTTTTTGGGTGTGAGAACAATCTGGGGCATGCCACACAGGGACTCATCTATGGTGATGTCATGTTTATTCAGCCAGTCAAGCCAAGTGTACATGGCTGGGGTATCCATAAGTCTCACAGTAGAGTCGATGAGCTGTTGACGTTGATCAGGGTAATGCGTGTGATACCACACGATCAGTCCGAGGACCCGTCCAAGTGCGCCAATGTTTGGTTCTTCCTGTAGATGGTCCAGGAGGTGATCAGTTAGGTCCACCAGTATAAAGTTTGGATCACCCGGCACACCCGGGGCAGTCGCATTTACCACAGTCGTCACAAGTTGTCGCCACATGCTGTACGAAAATGGAAACGTCACAATGTCATGTGCAGGGGTTGGGTTCTTGTTGCAATACACCCCATGTTAACAGAGGCACGTAAGATGACATTCTGTCTACCCCTGAGGTATCCTCATAGCCATGGTAGACACGAGATAAAATACAACACCCTCTTGGCAAGGCTACAGCCGCGGGGCTCGGTGCAATCGGGCAATGTTGTTGAGTACTATGAACATGGTAGCGCAGTACCAGCAGATCCGATTCCTCTCTAAGGGAATCATGTGCTGCAGCAGGTCGTTGGCGTGGCCCAGTGACACAAACAACCCAGGCATCTAATTAAAACAACAAGGCTATAGATAAAAAGTCATGTACCGCAACGAGTTGTTCTCATGTACGTACACACCTGTCACAATTAATACTGCGCAGATGCCCGACCACTCACCCACCAGCTACACCGCAGTCAACGCTAACAGGTTCGCAACGCCACACAGTGAGGACCAACGCCTCACAAGTGTTGGCCAGGAGATAATACTGGATGGTATGGATGATTTCCGCATTTATAATCCACTGGAAAAAGGTGACAACGTTCTGAACATGATCAAAGCTGTGATCAAGACCAATTCGGACGATATGAAAATCAAAATTCTGCTCAGGGACAACGACAGGGCCACTGAGGTAATTATAACAGAGTTTGGCACCACACGCATCAGCAACGACTATGTATTTGTCGATGGAACCAACCTGTGGAGGGTTGAGAGCGCCACTACCGACGGCGCCGTGTTCGATGTGATGCTGGTTGGTGGGAATGACACTACCCACACCTACCAGGTCCACTCCCTGGAGCATTCGTACATTGTATCCCGTAACATGATTGTATGATATGGGTAATATTTGAATGTGCACTGTGTCGCCTACTCGACTCAATATTAAAAGGATGTCTGTCACAAAGTCTTTCTACACCCTCGGTCTGATGTCAGCTGATGGACACTTGGTGCCTTACCGAGATGGGGCTTTCGGACTACAGCATAGGGAGAGTTACAGTGTCGTTGTAACCAATGGACACCTAACACTCCAAGCAAATGCAGACATATATATAGACGACAAGCACATAGGTTGCTTTCGGATCAAGGCAGCAAACATGATTACGGTTACACGTCCTGTGTATAAGCAACGCATGTTGACCTTCTACCAGACCGGCAGCGCCGAGGCGATGGCGGCTGGGCTCAGCACGACTCACGTGGGAAGGGTGAAGGTGGTGGTGCACCAGGAGCGCAAATACGGCACGTGCCTTGAGAGGGACGACTCTGAGAGCGACGCCCTTGTGAGCGATGGCTGTGGTGGTACGGGCCTGGGCGCCCACTCTAGCCAGAACTTCAGCCAGGTGGGGTCCATCACATGGGATGTGCAACCGCACGTTTTGGAGGCGCGCATGTGCCTCCGTGACGCCCCGGTTCACCGGGCAGTGGTGCCCTTGTAGATACAGGCCCAGCAACTGCCATGTTGGATTGCTGTATCTGCCCGGTTACAGTATTTGCTATTATGTAGTGCTGTGACCATACGGTCTGTATAGTGAGGTCCATCACATGTCGATGGCATATCGTAATAAAAGCATATTCCCTATACTCTTGTCTGTCATTTATTATACCTGGTGCCCCCATGACGTATATGTGAAAAAAAATGCCATTGGTTCGACGAACGATTAACGTGCCCTTGAGCGTATTGTCCCGGCGGTATGGTGACGACCACATGTCCAGGTCTCTGATTACCAAGCACATAATGGTCACGCAGTACAACAAATACTGCGAGGGTGTGCCTCATAGCATAGTGTCAACCATCCGGGACATTAACATAGTCAGTGTCACGGGCTGCGCTATAAATGGCCGGGGTGTCCAGGTGCCGGTCGAGTACACCGTGGACGTCCAGGTGCCCATGGAGGATGGCACGGCTGTCATGCGGTCGCGTCTATTTTTCCGGTTTTCTGTCTCGTCGGTGTCGTAACTTTACTTCCTGTTTTATTTTGTCATCCCTTCCGTTTCAGTTCGTGTTTCCTTCCTCGGTGTTTGGTTGTCTTGTCTTCCCCGATCCCGATTGTGGCACCGGCGTGATTGGCGCTAATTGTCAGCACCTGCCTCCCAGCCCTTTTGTGTGTATTTAGTCCGCGTCTTCCCCTTGTCTTGTGCCAGTGTGTCTTGCCTCGTCCCGACCACCAGCGATTCTTTGACGTCCGAGCTCTCAGTAAGATTCCTCCTTTTTGTCTCGCCACAGAGCGACGTTTTTTGTTAGTGCCTTGATCCCCATAGCCTTTTTGTCTCGCCACAGAGCGACGCCTTTTGTTAGTGCCTTGATCCCCATAGCCTTTTTGTCTCGCCCCAGTGCGACGCTTTTGTTTGAACTTTTTGCCACGTGTTTCCCTCGCAAGAGGCGTTTTGAGTTGTACTTTTGATCAGTGTGTGTGCTGGAATAAATCAGAGAAAGAAACGACTCTGCATCCGAGTCCTCCGCCTTGTTCCCTGCATGACAACGGCCACGGTGGCCTACATCTTTGACACGGGCGTGTACGCCGTGTCCCAGCTCAAGCATATCCTGGTGGTGCACGAGGCGACCGAGGACGGCAAGCTCGGGTGCTGCGGAATCCCGTGCCGTGTCAGCCAGCCCATAGACTACAGTCCGATACACTGGAAACTGGGCCGCGACAACCAGGATTTCGTTTTCCTCATAGTGTCCAAACACAGGTGTATTTAAAAGATGTTACCTCAGGTTGGTTCCTCCTACGCTAACCCAGCTATCGCCGGCCAACCGGCCTATGCCCTGGTCTCTTTCTTGGCCGCGGGTTTTAACGAGAGCATGTCTCTCGAGCTGGACGCCCTGTCTGCTGAGGTCCCGGCCGCGGCGGACAGGCTGGCGGCCATGGCTGCGCGCCTCAGGTCGCAGAGCGTTTTTGCGGTGTGCAAAGTACGGGGTGTGGCTGAGTCAGCAGACGCGGCCGCGGCCATCGCCAGGGATATTGTACGTAACACAGACAACAGTCTGCCCGTGTACACCGTAAGGATGGGACACCCGTTCCCCATCACCACAAAGGCCGGAATGCCCACCGAAGTGGCGAAGGTGTCCATGGACTGGGAGTGTTCCGAGACGTTAGAGGCGGCCCGGCGCCGCGTGGAGGAGACGCAGAGGAGGGAGAAGCGTGAGATCGCTGAGCGCGAGGAAGAGCTCAGGGCCAGCGCAGCGTCTACAGATCCGCCTCCCGAGAAGGTGCCTGGTACCAAAGAACATTACGTGAGCCTCAGTTACTCATATGCTTATTACAGGCAGCAGGAGGACACGTACCAGCGCAAGGCCGATGAAATGAAGGTCATACACACAAACATCCTGGCTGACATTAAGGCCCTGGGCGATTCGCCTCACAAGTCTGGGTTCATGGCCGAGTTTAATGAGAAACTGGCAGCCCACGTGGACGTGGACCCCATGTTCAGGTATCTGGGCATGGATTTGTAAAAAGATGGACGTGTCCGTAGCCACGCTCAGGGCAAGGAACGACCCCACGCTAAACAGGTTGATCGAAGAGTACCCGGCGTCCTTTACGCTCAAGGTCTTGCAACGCTCCGACGCCACGGACCAGCCTCTGGCCGTGGTGTTCAGGGAGCTGGAAACGGCCAACGCGGAGAAGCTGGCAGCCGCTAAACTAAAGTGGCAGGCACGCGTAACACGCACTGCGGCGGCCGCTCTGGTCACGGCCGTTCCCTGGTACCCGGAGGCTGGCGACATGGGTGTGCTGTCCACGCGCGACCACGAGACATGCGGCGAGCGTAGCGGGCACGCAGGTGGAACGTACTACTTGCTGCAGCCCACAACGCAACGACGCTATGACCCGGAAAATCCCGTGTACTACATCCTGAGAGACAAAAGAGTGGTTTTGGAGACCGAGGCCATGTACAAGGCAGCTGCCAGGTACCTGGGCTACCCAGTGCATCGTCCGCGCGTCTCGGCCCTAGCGGCAGCCAAGCTCATGTTCAACGCCTTGTTTGTTGACGTAGACCTGAGCGCGTATGTATCGCGCCTAGTGGACCAGGGCTGCGGGGTGCGCAACCTGCCCGCGGCCTGGGCCAATCTATATCCTCTACTGGAAGCCGACCACACTCATAGGGCTGGGTTCATACGTCAGGAATACGCTGGACCGCAGGACGCATTTATAACATCGGGGGCTCATGGAGAGTACGCTGCGCTGACCGACGCCTCAGCGCAGGCCCAGTTAGAGCAGAAGTTGGCTAGCCTTCGGGAAATGGCTCGGCAGCTCTACCCGGCCATAGAGGATGATGTAGCCAATGGCCGCATACCCAAGCGAATACCACTCACCATGGCACGTAGTGTGCCATGGCCGGGTCCGCTGCCAAGCGTACCAGGTACAACCAGCCCCATGCCGTACCGCGCCGAGGAGCCCACTGAGCGGCAGATGGACGGTCCCGAGGAGGTTATAGAGTCTCTAAGGAGGATCATATTTACCAGGCTGTACCTCGGTAATGGCGTAGTCTGCGTTGGGTGTCGCGCTGCCATCACAGAGGGACGGCCCGTGATTTCGGCCGGACGTAGCTACTGTTCGGTGGACTGCTGCGTGAGGCGCACACCGCCCACCTAATTCTAAATGGACAATGACCGACGTAAACAAGACACGCAGTATTGTGTTGTGCTCAGGTTTAGCTAGGCCGTGGCCCTTGTCAACGGCGACCCGGCTATTCCGCCAGGGTCATGGACCGCCGACATCAACGTGGCCGCGTGTGTTTACTCGGGGCCCATGTGCCGCTGCATCACCGTGTGGGAGCGGCCCGCTGTGTGGTGGAACTGAGGAGGCTGTGCTTTAGATGTATAATCTTTGAACGGGGCTCGCATATGTACGCATATGTGAGAGCCATCACATGAAAACAAGATGATGATATCTGGCGCCCTGCTCGCCACCAAAACGAGCTTCAGGCACGAAACACCCAGGATCCCCAAGGTGACAAGGGGCCCCCGGCCCAGGCCCACCTCAACTCTAAAGACGCAGCGGGTTTTTGTGGATGTGGCCAAAGAAGCCTGGCGCGTAGCCAACAATGATTACGTCTCTCTCAAACACCCCAACTATGCCGCATCGTCGGTGCACACTGTGGCTATGCCCGATGTGACCTTGGCGCTCGTGGCAAGGAGTCCCATAGACCCAGGCGGTGCCCACGCTGTAGTGCTGGGCCGTTCCCCGGTACGCGGCTCCATTAATGTCACGTCCCACGGCAACAAGCCCTTTATCGACGGTGTCAAGTTCACAGACATCTCTCACCAGCAGACGGAAGGACACGAGGCAAGCGACAAGCAGCTGTACTCACGTCAGGCTATCACCGGGGGCATGCCTCTAGTGCCAGAGTCGGTGGGGCCCGGCAGTCGTATTGTACCGTTGGCCGACACTCACGTGTACGGGGTGCCTGACATGGCGAGTCGCAGATTCCACAGGCCCACACTGGGCGTAGGACACTACATACAGGAGCGTGTGTCGGTTGATGGTGCCTATGCGCCCCCGGGCATCGTAGCCAAGAGGCAGTTGTATAGGCCTACCACCGTGCAGAAGGCCATTAGCCAGTTGGAGAGCGTTAGTGTGAGTCGCACTGCCACACCCACCGACGTGGTGGCGCAGAGGGCGTATTCACATGTCATGGCGCACACCTTCACTGTGGAGGCACAGGTCCACGCTTCGGCCAATGCCAACCCCGCTACAGCCGCTGTGCACATTTACAAGGAGCCTCCCATGCTGGCGGCATGCAGAGTCAATAAACAAACGATGACCCATGGCCAGTCGTTCCTTGACAGGGGTGTGATGTCCTAGGCGGTGCAGTCATCGCACCCCTCTATGTCGTCCTCTCTAGCTTTGTTTTTGCTGTTCTCTACGTACCTTATGAGCGTACGCTGGTTGGACCACATGATGTAACACCATACAATCAGCATAATAAAACCCAGTGTAACTAAAACTGTTTTCATGACTGCTATTTTAAAGCGTGTCGGGTCTTTAAAAGATGGCGTCAACTGTAACCCTGTTTCGCACTCAGATAGACCGCGATGGTGCAGCCGTGCCCACCGACGCGCCGTGCGCATGCGGCTGGTGCAGCGCATTTACAGGACGTAGGGAGTGTCCCATGCACAACCGGGTGCGCGACTGGGAATTGGGGCAAGCCTCGTGCTGCAGCGGCTTCTGCACTTCCCAGCCCACGTGCATGGCAGCCAGCACCAGGGACGGCCAGATTGGCCTGAGCTCAAAGGGCATCAACCCTGTGATAGGTGCACAGTTCCATGGAAGGGCCCCCCAGCTTGCACTCACGTACAAGATGGAGTATGTAGACACAGAGAATCAATTGAGTCGCTCCACTGACCTGTTTGGCTCTCGTAGTGACAATGCCACTTCAATGCTCACACTCAACACAAACTACTGTAGCGTGGCCACACGCACCGCTGATGGTACCATCACATCTAAGATAACTGGTCCCGGTTCAAACTGGTGCAGCAAATGGTACAACAACCTACACCCGCCCAACAATGATGCCTTCATCCAGGGCTACTGCGTGCGCAACCCGACCTCGGCGGACTGCAAGTGCGCCATGCGGACACGCGATCCCGCCTACGCAAAAGTCAAAGCCATGAAGGTGTTTAACGACGGTTGTTGGTATGCCCCATGCGCAGACTCCGTCAACCAGCTGCTGCCTAGTGCGGTGCGCAAGCCCACGTGCCCGGCAAATGTATGTGAAGTTGCCCATCAGATGGTGGATACTGGTGCTGTAACCATCGAAGACGTAAAGAACATTATCAACTGCAACTTTGACGGCCACGGGCCCAAGCCGCTGCCCCCACCTCCACCAACACCCCCGTCCCCACCCCCACCTCCACCTCCGGCGCCAGCGCCAGCACCAGTGCCGGCGCCTGTGCCTGCGCCTGCGCCTCCAATTAAGCCCATGTCCATGCTGATACCCTTGATAATTGGGACCGTGACTATTGTGCTGGTACTGGTAGCCTTCTCGTGAGATAGCGATCACATAGGTACTGAGCAAAAGAGAGCAAGGTGTCTGACGCGGGACCCATGTGTATCCACACGGCCATAATGGCGCCAAAGATATCACAGCGGCAGCCCTCGCTCGCGAGAACATACTCCTCGTAGACTGTGAGCGGCCTGGGGCCCACCACCCTGACTAATCACGCGTTGTGTGAGATGTTGTTTCACCCGGCCAAACGCACGCTCCAAGAGACAGTTCAGCCTAATGAAAACGGCTGCACCATGAGTCACCCACTCCACGATGAGGCTGTGGATCGCGTCCTGGTAAAATACAACACTACTCAACTCCAGTTTATGTGCAGCGATCCGGATATTGTGATCATGGACAGGGGCAGAGCCGTTGATAAAGCGGCCATAGTGGCCAGACTCTCGGGCTCACCGCAGACCACTACCGTTACATCAGCCTCGCATCGGCCCGCGGTGGCCAGCAGCAGCAGCAGCAGCAGCAGCAGCAGCAGCAGCAGCAGCAGCAGCAGCAGCAGCAGCAGCAGCAGCAGCAGCAGCAGCAGCAGCAGCAGCAGCAGCAGCAGCAGCAGCAGCAGCAGCACCAGCAGCAGCAGCAGCAGCAGCAGCAGCAGCAGCAGCAGCAGCAGCAGCAGCAGCAGCAGCAGCAGCAGCAGCAGCAGCAGCAGCAGCAGCAGCAGCAGCAGCAGCAGCAGCAGCAGCGTCCAACGTATTCCAAGTATGCGTGAGTGCATGAGAACGATGTCTATGAGACAAGTGGTCGCCATGTGCAAAGAACGTAACATCGATGTGAGAAATGAAGATACCGGGCGCCCGTACACCCACGCAGAGCTGTGCAAAAAGCTAACGGGCAGTTCTCCCACCATCACGGTACCCGAAACGGGACTGGTGGTTGACCCGGCGCCCGCAAACAGTCTAGTGTACATTAAGATGCCTATGCTGCATAACACAGTTCGCGCAGCCCACGGTGTCACGTACAGCTTTGTGGCCGTGCAAGACTCTGTTCCGGGCACTTACAAGCCTGTGGATCCGGAGCACTATGTCGTCTGTCACACCCCTCCGAAGGACATTGCAGTGCAGCTGTCGCCCATCGACGGTTGGGGCCCGGACATCAAGTGGACACTGTTTGTGTCGCTGTCCGCGTACAGCACCACAAACACACCGGTGTTTTGCTCATGACGAGAGACTGTATTCGAATCTCCCCGATCGACAGTGCGCATACGAGATGTACAAAGGCCTCGGGGCATCGCCTGTACAAGTTGAGTCTCCCCAATCGACAGTGCGCATATGCGATGTACAAAGGCCTTGGGGCATCGCCTGTACAAGTTGAATCTCCCCAATCGACAGTGCGCATGTGTGATGTACAAAGGCCTCGCTACATCGTATAGGCACTACCATGGCAACACCCAAGAGGAACCGATCCAACCTCTATAAGACATACACCACATTGCATGCGGAATACGCGGCACGACATAGCGGAGTATGCCCGAAGAAAAGGATTGGAGACCACTATTAACGGTCGGGATATGACAAAGTCCGAGATGTGCGCCATGCTGTTTACGGATCGGGTACCGCAACAACGGGTGAGCATAGACAATGCCGTTAGGACTCACAGTCTGGGGCAATTGCAGAACATCCATCCATCCATCCATCCATCCATCCATCTTCTTCCGCTTATCCGGGGTCGGGTCGCGGGGGCAGCAGCTTTAGGAGGGACTCCCAGACTTCCCTCTCCCCAGCGATTTCATCCAGCTCATCCCGGGGGATCCCAAGGCGTTCCCAGGCCAGCTGAGAGACATAGTCTCTCCAGCGCGTCCTGGGTCGTCCCCGGGGTCTCCTACCGGTGGGACATGCCCGGAACACCTCCCCAGGGAGGCGTCCAGGAGGCATCCTGATAAGATGACCGAGCCACCTCATCTGGCTCCTCTCAACGTGGATGAGTAGCGACTCTACTCCGAGTCTCTCCCGGATGACCGAGCTTCTCACCCTATCTCTAAGGGAGAGCCCGGACATCCTGCGGAGAAAACTCATTTCGGCCGCTTGTATCCGAGATCTCGTTCTTTCGGTCACGACCCATAGCTCGTGACCATAGGTGAGGGTAGGAGCGTAAATCGACCGGTAAATTGAGAGCTTTGCCTTTTGGCTCAGCTCTCTCTTCACCACAACGGACCGGTACAGGGTCCGCATTACTGCCGACGCTGCACCGATCCGCCTGTCGATCTCACGCTCCATCCTCCGCTCACTCGTGAACAAGACTCCAAGATACTTGAACTCCTCCACTTGGGTCAGGATCTCATCCCCGATCCGGAGAGGGCATTCCACCCTTTTCCAATCGAGGACCATGGACTCGGATTTGGAGGTGCTGACCCTCGGCTGCGAACCGTTCCAGCAAGAGCTGGAGATCACGGCCTGACGAAGCCAACAGCACCACGTCATCTGCAAAAAGCAGAGATGCGATGCTGAGGTCCCCAAACCGGACCCCCTCAACGCCTCGGCTGCGCCTAGAAATTCTGTCCATAAAAATTATGAACAGAATCGGTGACAAAGGGCAGCCTTGGCGGAGTCCAACCCTCACTGGGAACGAATCCGACTTACTGCCGGAAATGCGGACCAGACTCTGGCATCGGTGATACAGGGACCGAACCGCCCTTATCAGTTGGCTCGGCACCCCGTACTCCCGAAGCACCCTCCACAGAAGCTCCCGAGGGACACGGTCGAACGCCTTCTCCAAGTCCACAAAACACATGTGGACTGGTTGGGCGAACTCCCATGCACCCTCGAGGATCCTGCCGAGGGTGTAGAGCTGGTCCACTGTTCCACGGCCAGGACGAAAGCCACACTGCTCCTCCTGAATCCGAGGTTCGACCTCCCGACGGACCCTCCTCTAAAGCACCCCTGAATAGACCTTACCAGGGAGGCTGAGGAGTGTGATTCCCCTGTAATTGGAACACACCCTCCGGTCCCCCTTCTTAAAGAGGGGAACCACCACCCCAGTCTGCCAATCCAGAGGCACTGTCCCCGATGTCCACGCAACGTTGTAGAGGCGTGTCAGCCATGACAGCCCCACAACATCCAGAGCCTTTAAGAACTCTGGGCGGATCTCATCCACCCCCGGGGCCTTGCCACCGAGGAGTTTTTTAACTACCTCAGTGACTTCGACCCCAGAGATTGGAGAATCCGCCTCAGAGTCTCCAGGCCCTGCTTCCTCAATGGAAGGCGTGTAGGTGGAATTGAGGAGGTCTTCGAAGTATTCTCCCCACCGACTCACGACGTCCCGAGTCGAGGTCAGCAGCACGCCATCCCCACTGTAAACAGTGTTGACGTTGCACTGCTTCCCCCTCCTGAGTCGCCAGATGGTGGACCAGAATTTCCTCGAAGCCGTCCGAAAGTCATTCTCCATGGCCTCACCGAACTCCTCCCACGCCCGGGTTTTTGCCTCAGCAACCGCCGAAGCCGCGTTCCCCTTGGCCATCCGGTACCTGTCAGCTGCCTCCGGAGTCCCGCAGGCCAAAACGGCCCGATAGGACTCCTTCTTCAGCTTGACGGCATCCCTTACCGCCGGTGTCCACCAGCGGGATCGGGGATTGCCGCCACGACAGGCACCAACGACCTTACGGCCACAGCTCCGGACGGCCGCCTCAACAATGGAGGCGCGGAACATGGTCCACTCAGACTCAATGTCCCCCGCCTCCCCCGGGACGTAGGAAAAGCTCTGCCGGAGGTGGGAGTTGAAGCTCTTCCTGACAGGAGATTCTGCCAGACGTTCCCAGCAGACCCTCACAGAGCATTTGGGTCTGCCAGGTCGGACCGGCATCTTTTCCCACCATCGGAGCCAACCCACCACCAGGTGGTGATCAGTTTACAGCTCCGCCCCTCTCTTCACCCGAGTGTCCAAAACATGCGGCCGCAAATCCGATGACACGACTACAAAATCGATCATCGAACTGCGGCCTAGGGTGTCCTGGTGCCAAGTGCACACATGGACACCCTTATGTTTGAACATGGTGTTCATTATTGAAAATCCGTGTCGAGCACAGAAGTCCAACAATAGAACACCGCTCGGGTTCAGATCAGGGGGGCCGTTCCTCCTAATCACGCCCTTCCAGGTCTCACTGTCATTGCCCACGTGAGCATTGAAGTCACCCAGTAGAACGATAGAGTCCCCAGAAGGAGCGCTCTCCAGCACTTCCTCCAGGGACCCCAAGAAGGGTGGGTACTCTGAGCTGCCGTTTGGTGCATAGACACAAACAACAGTCAGGACCCGTCCCCCCACCCAAAGGCGGAGGGAGGCTACCCTCTCGTTCACCGGGGTGAACCCCAATGTGCAGGCGCCCAGCCGGGGGGCAATAAGTATACCCACACCTGCTCGACGCCTCTCACCGTGAGCAACTCCAGAGTGGAAGAGAGTCGAGCCCCTCTCGAGAGGGCTTGTACCGGAACCCAAACTGTGCGTGGAGGCTAGTCCGACTATATCTAGTCGGAATCTTTCTGCCTCGCACACCAGCTCGGGCTCCTTTCCAGCCAGAGGGGTGACACTCCATGTCCCAAGAGCCAGCTTCTGCAGCCGGGGATCAGACCGCCAAGGTCCCTGCCTTTGGCTGCCGCCCAGCTCACATTGCACCCGACCCCTTCGGCCCCTCCCACAGGTGGTGAGCCCATGGGAAGGGGGACCCACGTTTCCATTTCGGGCTATGCCCGGCCGGGCCCCATGGGCGAAGGCCCGGCCACCAGACGCTCGCCTTCGAGCCCCGCCTCCAGGCCTGGCTCCAGAGGGAGGCCCCGGTGACCCGCGTCCGGGCGAGGGAAAACAAAGTCCATTTATGTTTTTCATCATAAGGGGCTTGGGTGAGCCGTGCTTTGTCTGACCCCTCACCTAGGACCCGTTTGCCATGGGTGACCCTACCAGGGGCATGAAGCCCCCGACAACATGGCTCCTAGGATCATAGGAGCACGCAAACCCCTCCACCACGATAAGGTGACGACTCGCGGAGGGGAACATGTTGCAGAACATGTGCACGGAAAAGGGCATCCCTTACCTGAATGAGCGAGGCATGCCCCTGACTAAGCACGCGTTGTGTGAGATGTTGTTTCACCCGGCCGAACGCACGCTCCAAGAGACAGTTCAGCCTAATGAAAACGGCTGCACCATGAGTCACCCACTCCACGATGAGGCTGTGGATCGCGTCCTGGTAAAATACAACACTACTCAACTCCAGTTTATGTGCAGCGATACGGATATTGTGATCATGGACAGGGGCAGAGCCGTTGACAAAGCTGCCATGGTGGCCAGACTCTCGGGCTCACCGCAGACCAGTACCGTTACATCAGCCTCGCATCGGCCCGCGGTGGCCAGCACCAGCAGCAGCAGCAGCAGCAGCAGCAGCAGCAGCAGCAGCAGCAGCAGCAGCAGCAGCAGCAGCAGCAGCAGCAGCAGCAGCAGCAGCAGCAGCAGCAGCAGCAGCAGCAGCAGCAGCAGCAGCAGCAGCAGCAGCAGCGTCCAACGTATTCCAAGTATGCGTGAGTGCATGAGAACGATGTCTATGAGACAAGTGGTCGCCATGTGCAAAGAACGTAACATCGATGTGAGAAATGAAGATACCGGGCGCCCGTACACCCACACAGAGCTGTGCAAGAAGCTAACGGGCAGTTCTCCCACCATCACGGTACACGAAACGGGACTGGTGGTGGACCCGGCGCCCGCAAACAGTCTAGTGTACATTAAGATGCCCCACACTATGCTGCATAACACAGTTCGCGCAGCCCACGGTGTCACGTACAGCTTTGTGGCACATGCTCTGCAATTGCCCCAGACTGTGAGTCCTAACGGCATTGTCTATGCTCACCCGTTGTTGCGGTACCCGATCCGTAAACAGCATGGCGCACATCTCGGACTTTGTCATATCCCGACCGTTAATAGTGGTCTCCAATCCTGTTCTTCGGGCATACTCGGGTATGTCGTGCCGCGTATTCCGCATGCACGTGGTGTATGTCGTATAGAGGTTGGATCGGTTCCTCTTGGGTGTTGCCATGGTAGTGCCTATACGATGTACCGAGGCCTTTGTACATCACACATGCGCACTGTCGATTGGGGAGATTCAACTTGTACAGGCGATGCCCCGAGGCCTTTGTACATCGCATATGCGCACTGTCGATTGGGGAGACTCAACTTGTACAGGCGATGCCCCGAGGCCTTTGTACATCTCGTATGCGCACTGTCGATCGGGGAGATTCGAATACAGTCTCTCGTCATGAGCAAAACACCGGTGTGTTTGTGGTGCTGTACGCGGACAGCGACACAAACAGTGTCCAGTTGATGTCCGGGCCCCAACCGTCGATGGGCGACAGCTGCACTGCAATGTCCTTCGGAGGGGTGTGACAGACGACATAACGCTCCGGATCCACAGGCTTGTAAGTGCCCGGAACAGAGTCTTGCACGGCCACAAAGCTGTACGTGACACCGTGGGCTGCGCAAACTGTGTTATGCAGCATAGTGTGGGGCATCTTAATGTACACTAGACTGTTTGCGGGCGCCGGGTCCACCACCAGTCCCGTTTCGGGTACCGTGATGGTGGGAGAACTGCCCGTTAGCTTCTTGCACAGCTCTGCGTGGGTGTACGGGCGCCCGGTATCTTCATTTCTCACATCGATGTTACGTTCTTTGCACATGGCGACCACTTGTCTCATAGACATCGTTCTCATGTGAGAAAAAATGTGTGTTTCGTGTTAAATGTACCGTCCAAATCGTCTCCGAGAATCGCATACGACAGAAGTACACTATTGGGACTTAGAAGCAACAACTGCACAAAGGATATATCCGGAGTTAACTTTGCCATGGATCGCGAAACTCTTCGCGTTCTTGGAATAACGTCCCGAGACAAAGGAACCTCCGAGGCAGCGGGCTCCCCCTCCCCCACCAGCCGACACTGGAAGCAGCTGAAGCGGCGGTGGAGTCTGAGCACACGCCGGAGGAGAAGGCGAGGTTCCCGAGCCGGCATCACACACCGACTGAAGAGAAACCCTCACAAAACAGCACTTCCATCTATTCTCCTTTCAAACGTGCGGTCGTTGGAAAATAAAATGGACTATCTCAAGCTGGACTTAACTACAGAACGAAAGGTGAGAGAATGCAACGCGATCATCCTCACAGAGACGTGGCTTCACAACAACGTTCCGGACAGCGCCATTAAATTGGATGGGTTTACAACTTTCCGCGCGGACAGAAACCACGCCAGCACGGGTAAATCTCGAGGAGGTGGTGTGTGCATTTACATTAACAACAACTGGTGTACAAACGCTGTAGTTACTACAAGTCACTGCTCAGAGAACATTGAGTTTTTAACCCTCAACTGCCGTCCATTCTACCTACCGCGTGAATTCAATACCGTCAACATCACAGCTGTTTACGTCCCCCCCAGCGCTAACACAAAGGACGCACTCTCCATACTGTACAAGTCTGTGAGTACACTACAGAACACACACCCGGATTTGGTCTGCATAATCGCTGGCGATTTCAACCAGGCCAAATTGAAAACAGTAATGCCACACTTCCACAAGTGTGTGAACTTTGCAACAAGGGGAGAAAACACACTTGACCAGGTCTACACAAACATCAGACAGGCCTTCAGAGCGGTTCCCCACCCCCACCTGGGTTCATCAGACCATCTCTCTGTTATGCTAATTCCAGCCTACAGACCTCTGTTGACGAGAAGCAAACCAACTGTGAAGCAGATCAGGGCCTGGCCAGAGGGCTCCACAGCAGCTCTACAGGACTGTTTTGAACGCACAGACTGGTCTGTCTTCAGGGAGGCGGCCACCACCAACCAGGACGTCAACCTCACCGAATACACAGACTCTGTAACTGGATACATAACGAAGTGCATGGAAGATGTAACCGTCACCAAAGACATTACAGTGAGAGCAAATGAAAAACCCTGGTTCAGCAGGGAGGTACGTGAGCTCCTGAGGGCACGCAATGCTGCTTTCAAGTCTGGGGACAAGGAGGCCCTCAAGACTGCTAGGGCCAACTTGCACCGGGGTGTGAGAGTAGCCAAGCGTGCATATGGTCAAAAAATCAACTCACACTTCACAGACACAAAAAACCCAAGACGCCTGTGGCAAGGCATCCAGTCAGTCACAGACTACAAACCATCCCCCCCACCGTGTGAGGACAACATAGACTTCCTCAACTCTCTCAACACCTTCTTCAGCCGGTTTGAAGAAAACAACACCACAACACCCACAAAAACCCCAGTACACCCAGACAGCACAACACTTCAACTGGACCCAGCGGACGTGAAGAGGACCCTACTCAAGGTGAACCCCAGGAAAGCTGCAGATCCAGACAACATACCCGGGCGCGTGCTCAGAGACTGTGCAGACTCACTCACTGACGTCCTCACAGACATCTACAACACCTCTCTGAACCAAGCCATCATACCAGCAATTTTCAAAGCTACCACCATCGTACCACTACCCAAGAAGTCACCAGCATCATCACTGAATGACTACAGACCCATAGCACTCACTTCCATCATGATGAAGTGCTTTGAGAGACTGGTGAAGGCCCACTTAACATCCACCCTCCCCACTACTCTGGACCCATACCAATTTGCCTACCGCCCCAAGCGCTCCACTGATGACGCCATAGCAACAGCACTCCACCTCTGCCTGGCTCATCTGGAGAACAAAAACAGTCACGCGCGGATGCTGTTCATTGACTTCAGCTCTGCGTTCAACACAGTCATCCCCCAACATCTGGTGAATAAGCTGAGTACAATAGGCGTCAGCACTTCACTGTGCAACTGGCTGCTGGACTTTCTAACGAACAGACCGCAGACAGTCAGAGTCGGAAACAACTCCTCAGCGACCACCGTCATAAACACCGGGGTGCCGCAAGGATGTGTGCTATCCCCCCTGCTGTTCACGCTGATGACCCACGACTGCTCTGCCAGATTTGAAACGAATCACATCATCAAATTTGCAGATGACACAACAGTGGTGGGCCTCATCAAAGACAACGATGACTCAGCATACAGAGAGGAGGTACAGCAACTCATCACCTGGTGTGATAGGAACAATCTGCTTCTCAACGTAAACAAAACGAAAGAAATCACTGTGGACTTCAGAAAGAAACAACCAACACACATCCCACTCATCATCAACGGCAGTCCAGTAGAGTCTGTGAAAAGCACAAAGTTCCTGGGAGTGCACATCACTGATGACCTCTCATGGACTACCAACATCACTGCGCTGGTCAAGAAGGCACAGACACGACTCCGCTTCCTGAGAAGGATGAGAAGAGCCGACCTCCCCACCTCTGCTCTCACCACCTTCTACAGAGGTGCTATTGAGAGCATCCTGACCAGCAGCGTCTCTCTTTGGCATGGCAGCTGCCTAGCTGCAGACAAAAAGGCGGTGCAGAGGGTGGTGAGGACAGCAGAAAAGATCATCAGGTCACCCCTTCCAGCCATTCAGGAACTGTACACTTCACACTGTACCAAGAGGGCAATGAACATCATCAAAGACACTACTCATCCTGCACACAGACTGTTCTCCCTTCTACCATCAGGGAAGCGGTACCGCAACCTGAGGTCCCGCACAAGCAGACTGAGTAACAGCTTCTTTCCTCAAGCCATCAGACTCATGAACACACTGAGGAAAACCACTTGAACATTCCAAAGTCACCATGCCACTTGGCACTTTACTCTTGCACCTTATATACAGTTATACACTTTTTCACTTTACTTCTATGACCACTGATTGTACTTCTGCTGCTGTGTATGTATGTGTGTGTGTGTGGGTCTGTATTGTCAATACTCTTATTACACACCGTGTGTGTGTGTGTGCGTGTGTGTGAATGTGTGAGAGAGTATTTTATTGTATAGTACTGCACATGTTTATCAGCATGTTAGTGTTTGAATGACTGCAATGTGTAAGTGTGCATTGTCTATGTTTATGTTGTGAATGAATATGTCAGAGAAAGAAATTGTAAATTCAGTATGAGTAAGTTAGCTGTGTGTGTGTGTGTGTGTTGTGTGTATGTGTGTGTGTGAGAAAGAAAGAGATTTATGTCAATGTCTTATTTAAATGTTTTTAGTTAAACTGCACATTGGAGACTGGTCAAACGCAATTTCAAACTTCTGTGGTAACCCTGTTACATAGGATTTTTGACAATAAAGTAAACTTGAACTTGAACTTGAACTTGAACTCATGCACTCACGCATACTTGGAATACGTTGGACGCTGCTGCTGCTGCTGCTGCTGCTGCTGCTGCTGCTGCTGCTGCTGCTGCTGCTGCTGCTGCTGCTGCTGCTGCTGCTGCTGCTGCTGCTGCTGCTGCTGCTGCTGCTGCTGCTGCTGCTGCTGCTGCTGCTGCTGCTGGCCACCGCGGGCCGATGCGAGGCTGATGTAACGATACTGGTCTGCGGTGAGCCCAAGAGTCTGGCCACTATGGCCGCTTTGTCAACGGCTCTGCCCCTGTCCATGATCACAATATCCGGATCGCTGCACATAAACTGGAGTTGAGTAGTGTTGTATTTTACCAGGACGCGATCCACAGCCTCATCGTGGAGTGGGTGACTCATGGTGCAGTCGTTTTCATTAGGCTGAACTGTCTCTTGGAGCGTGCGTTCGGCCGGGTGAAACAACATCTCACACGACGCGTGCTTAGTCAGGGGCATGCCTCGCTCATTCAGGTAAGGGATGCCTGTTAGAGATTTGCTCACTCCAACTTATTTTGCAAGAACGAAACGGGAGACAAGCAAGTTCTTTTAGACACCTGCAGGTGGAGAGTCCATTCGTCGCTGTCTGAACAGCGATTATCGAATGAAGTCTGAACTCTCCTTCCTGCAAGGGCATATTTATTAGGAGGAACAGAGTGGGGGTGAGAGTGGGGGTCAGAGTAGACAAATGGCCGAAGCCCCTGGCTGATCAAAGCACAGCAGGGGGTCCTTCACGATGTTGTGTGAACTAAACAACTTTGATTGCTTCCTCTGCAGCTAGTCACTTTGTTCTACTACTTTTGTTAAGACAGGACAGGCGAGTTTAATTATTACAGGTTACATTCCAACATAATCATAGGATCAAGATAACCTGGAAAACCCTAACAATGCCCTTTTCCGTGCACATGTTCTGCAATTGCCCCAGACTGTGAGTCCTTACGGCATTGTCTATGCTCACCCGTTGTCGCGGTACCCGATCCGTAAACAGCATGGCGCACATCTCGGACTTTGTCATATCCCGACCGTTAATAGTGGTCTCCAATCCTTTTCTTCGGGCATACTCTGCTATGTTGTGCCGCGTATTCCGCATGCACGTGGTGTATGTCGTATAGAGGTTGGATCGGTTCCTCTTGGGTGTTGCCATGGTAGTGCCTATACGATGTACCGAGGCCTTTGTACATCACACATGCGCACTGTCGATTGGGGAGATTCAACTTGCACAGGCGATGCCCCGAGGCCTTTGTACATCGCATATGCGCACTGTCGATTGGGGAGACTCAACTTGTACAGGCGATGCCCCGAGGCCTTTGTACATCTCGTATGCGCACTGTCGATCGGGGAGATTCGAATACAGTCTCTCGTCATGAGCAAAACACCGGTGTGTTTGTGGTGCTGTACGCGGACAGCGACACAAACAGTGTCCACTTGATGTCCGGGCCCCAACCGTCGATGGGCGACAGCTGCACTGCAATGTCCTTCGGAGGGGTGTGACAGACGACATAGTGCTCCGGATCCACAGGCTTGTAAGTGTCCGGAACAGAGTCTTGCACGGCCACAAAGCTGTACGTGACACCGTGGGCTGCGCGAACTGTGTTATGCAGCATAGTGTGGGGCATCTTAATGTACACTAGACTGTTTGCGGGCGCCGGGTCCACCACCAGTCCCGTTTCGGGTACCGTGATGGTGGGAGAACTGCCCGTTAGCTTCTTGCACAGCTCTGCGTGGGTGTACGGGCGCCCGGTATCTTCATTTCTCACATCGATGTCACGTTCTTTGCACATGGCGACCACTTGTCTCATAGACATCGTTCTCATGCACTCACGCATACTTGGAATACGTTGGACGCTGCTGCTGCTGCTGCTGCTGCTGCTGCTGCTGCTGCTGCTGCTGCTGCTGCTGCTGCTGCTGCTGCTGCTGCTGGCCACCGCGGGCCGATGCGAGGCTGATGTAACGGTACTGGTCTGCGGTGAGCCCGAGAGTCTGGCCACTATGGCCGCTTTGTCAACGGCTCTGCCCCTGTCCATGATCACAATATCCGGATCGCTGCACATAAACTGGAGTTGAGTAGTGTTGTATTTTACCAGGACGCGATCCACAGCCTCATCGTGGAGTGGGTGACTCATGGTGCAGTCGTTTTCATTAGGCTGAACTGTCTCTTGGAGCGTGCGTTCGGCCGGGTGAAACAACATCTCACACAATGCGTGCTTAGTCAGGGGCATGCCTCGCTCATTCAGGTAAGGGATGCCCTTTTCCGTGCACATGTTCTGCAATTGCCCCAGACTGTGAGTCCTAACGGCATTGTCTATGCTCACCCGTTGTTGCGGTACCCGATCCGTAAACAGCATGGCGCACATCTCGGACTTTGTCATATCCCGACCGTTAATAGTGGTCTCCAATCCTTTTCTTCGGGCATACTCCGCTATGTCGTGCCGCGTATTCCGCATGCACGTGGTGTATGTCGTATAGAGGTTGGATCGGTTCCTCTTGGGTGTTGCCATGGTAGTGCCTATACGATGTACCGAGGCCTTTGTACATCACACATGCGCACTGTCGATTGGGGAGATTCAACTTGTACAGGCGATGCCCCGAGGCCTTTGTACATCGCATATGCGCACTGTCGATTGGGGAGATTCAACTTGTACAGGCGATGCCCCGAGGCCATTGTACATCTCGTATGCGCACTGTCGATCGGGGAGATTCGAATACAGTCTCTCGTCATGAGCTAAACACCGGTGTGTTTGTGGTGCTGTACGCGGACAGCGACACAAACAGTGTCCACTTGATGTCTGGGCCCCAACCGTCGATGGGCGACAGCTGCACTGCAATGTCCTTCGGAGGGGTGTAACAGACGACATAGTGCTCCGGATCCACAGGCTTGTAAGTGCCCGGAACAGAGTCTTGCACGGCCACAAAGCTGTACGTGACACCGTGGGCTGCGTGAACTGTGTTATGCAGCATAGTGTGGGGCATCTTAATGTACACTAGACTGTTTGCGGGCGCCGGGTCCACCACCAGTCCCTTGAACACAATTGCGATGCAGCTGTGCCCCTGCATCATTTGTGGTAGGTGCATGGTTGCTCTGTCTGATGTGCCGACCAAAGCTAACAGCATGTTGTTTTCTTACTCACACCCTCTGCTTGAAAGAGTGTCCACAGTCAAAATTGGCCTCCATGAGGTTGTTAGCTATCATCCACCGTTTGATGACCGCACACAGTTGCTCTCTGGACATGTCTAGGAAGTGCAGGAACCGTATGGCGTCTTCGCGGGTGGTTGTGACAAAGTTAGCCATGAGGTTCAAAGGGCGCATGCTGCTGACCCACTTGGCGCACTGCCTCATCAGGCTCTCCGTAGTACGTGTGGAATCCGGCACGTGTGGCTTGAGCCGAGTCACCAGCAACTTGATGAGCACCCACTCTTCCATATCCACGCAACGCTGGCCCACCTTGAGCCTCCTCAAGTCCCCGGCCGGGCCCAAACTCACATCCCTGAGACAGAAGTCACCGCGCGCCGGGTTATACATGCCGTAGTAGCCCACCGGCGACGCCATAAACCGCCGCTTACGCTCGGCCCCGCGGTCGGCCGGATCACTGCCCCACTGCAGCATGTGTGTGGCGTTGCTGCGCTGTAGAATCAGGTTGGCGTCGTACAGCCACACCTGGTACGTGTCGCGGTCCCAGAAGCCCTCATAAAGGTCCAGCACCCCAGCCTGGTGATCGCTCAAGGTAGCACCCTCGGCATACATCTGGATAAGACGCTTCAATACCTTCAGCTGCACAGGACGCGGCATGCGCACCATCTCCGTGGCTTCCCGGTGACCCGACAGGATGTCATTCAGTAGCGCTGGCGCGGCCCTAGTATCTCGCCGGGTGCATATGGCGGCCACGCTCAGGTAATGTTCTTTGGCACACACCAAGTTGTTAGAGTAATACTCGTCGTCCACCAGCTTGCCCGTGGCGTGGGGATCCGTGGTTACCAGCATGCTGTTCCCGATATCCGAGGGGACCACGTAGGCAACGTGGTCCGAAAAATTGCGCACGGGCACTCGGTGCGCCCACATGTACCAGAGCTCGGGTACCACGTCGACGCCCCACCCCACCAGGTTGGAGCCCATAAGCGCTTTGGCCTTCACCTTGGCCGACGGTGCTACGTACTGGCGGCGCTGTACCACCGGCCACTCGCCCCTGCACGTGTACTCACAGTCGGTATACTGGCACTTGCGGGAGCCGTCCACCTGGCGGCGATTGCGGGCCTTCATAAATACACAGCGGCCACCTTGAGCAGGTACTCCACATGTTTGATCTCCACGTCTTTGTCCATGGCCGTGCGCAGCATGTCCAGGTCCAGAGACTCATCGTCTGTGCGGCCCACGGCCACCACCATGTGCACGTGGACCACAAGCCGTGCCTCACCCAGTATCAGGCGTGTGTAGTCATGGGACCGGGCGCGCACGGCCCGGTAGATGGCCTGGAAGGTTTCGGTAAAGTTCCAGTGGGGTGTGAGTATGAACAGGTCGGTGACATCGCGCATGGTGAAGCCCTCGGCCACGGCCCGGCTGCCCAGCACCAGCGCTACGTCAGAGCCGTCCACGTTACGCTCGTGGTTGAACCGATCTAGCATCTTCTGGGCGCGCGCCGAGTCGGCGCCCGTTAGCACCATGAAGCGCGTGGGCCGTTTGACGCCACCGTACGTGGCGCCTGTCACCATAGTCCAACCGCCGTTCCGCAGCAACTGAGAAAACAGCGCCACGCCCGTGCCGCGCACCACGTCACAGTACACAAAGCTCTTCCTAGCAACCCCCAGTTGCGACATCACATAGTCGAACTTGACGCTGTAGTTGGCCAGGTTGCCCTGGGTGGGCAGGGCCGCCAGTGACGCTTTGCGCGTGCTGGTGAAGATGGTGTTGGTGCGCTGGTCTTCGGCCACCGCGCTCAGGTATACGCCCCGCTGGTACGCCGACATCTTCAGCTTGACCACCTTGAAGGGCAGACCGTCTATACGTCGGCCGCGGTAGCGCACCCTGACGCCGCTGCTCTTGCCTAGCACATATGACACACGCCCCTTGGCCGTCCTCATAAAGTCCTTCTCTGCACCCCGGACAAAGTTGCCCGCGCCCGTAAAGAATCGCGACTTGTCCACGGGCTCTGGCAAAATCAGGTTCATGACATCCACGATCTCGTCGGCGCGGTCCGCCATGGGCGTGCCCGACAGAGGCACCTTCTTGGCCCCACGCACCGACCTCATGAACATCAGCAACGAGCGGTACGCCGCATTGTCCTCCCTCAGGTTGTGCACCTCGTCCACGATGATGAGGTACCGCTCGTACGTGGTGGCCAGTAGGCCCCGCGACACGCGGTTACACCACGCGGCGAAGCGGTCGTATGTGGTGAAGCGGAAGAACTGCTCCACAGACCGCCGCTCCCGACGCCACGAGCTGTTGCACTTATCGAGCAGCTCGGACCGGAAGTTGCGCATTAGGCCCTCGCCGCGCGTGATCACCAGCACCCCTCTGAGGTACTTGGCGGCGCACTGGGCTATGGCCACGGCTGTGCACGTCTTACCGGTGCCCATTTCGTGAAAGAGCAGCAGCTCGTTATAGGGCGTCTCGGGACTCAGGAAGCGCGCCAGGTACTCCTGCTGCACAAAGTCATCCTCGGGGTGCAGGCCGCCCTCTAGCCTAATGTCCCCATGGACCCCAAAGCGCCGCTCCTCGATATCCGGGTACAGCGACAGGAAAACCTCCATTTTGTTTTGATCATTTGCAGATGAGATCCCTGAACCGGCCAAAGTCCACCGGCTCCCGAATGCTGTCGTAGATGCGCAGTGCCGTGAAGTACGTGTTAGTTTGGGTCTTGTCGGAACGCACACGCAGCACACGCCACGCGCCGTCCGCAAAGGCGCACTCGACCACGCAGCCGGCCATGCCCGGGTCCCACGCCAACACCTGAGCAAAAGGCTCCGTGGCTGCGTGCAGGTACAGCCCCGCGCACTGGGCGTCGATGGGCACCAGCTTGAAGTCCACCGTGTTCTTTTCGGGAGGCTTGTACTTTACCACGGACACGTCACGCCCACCGTAGTAGGGCTCCTCGTTGGACTGGAACAGAAAGCCGTCGCAGTCGGACCGGTCGGCATACGCCTCGTAGAGTGCTTCAAACTCCGACAATGGCACAAACACTTTAACCGTGACACGCAGGGGCCCGTGGTGACAACGCGCCACCACACGTGCAGCCTCAAGCCCGCTGTCCAAAGTGTAGTCAGCCACGTGGGTACCGCACACATACACCGCATCAAAGATGTACAGGTCCTGGCCGCAGTGCTCACAATCTACCAGGGTGTCCGTCAGGTGCAGGCCGCAGGGCCTCTCAAACCGCTCCTCGGTCAGTTGCCATATGGTCGCGCAACGGTCCATGACGTACACGTGGTCACGCCCATCTATGTACAGCATATACCGGGTGCCGTCAGCCTTCCATGTGGCGCGCCCGTCAGCGCCCAGCCTCACCACCTCGGAATAATTATGTCTGCTCATCGATACGGGCATGCAGCCGGGAAACTGGTCACGGTAGCGATAGCCCACGGCTCCTGTGATGACGCGTGTTATCTCAGCGCACAGCTCCACGTCGTGCACGGCCCCTAGGCCCAGCTTGTGTGTGGACGTCTCACAGTGGGCCGGTACGCATGTCACAGGCAGCTCAGGCAGCCATGCCGGCAAGTCGGCCGCCACTAACAGTGTGCGGGCGTTGTACTTGATGCACAGGGTCTTAACATACTCCTCCCTGTAGATGCCCGGAGGTCTGGCCTCTGCAAAGAGGCGGATGGCGTCATGCACCGACATCTTGCGGCACTCCACCAGGTAGCAGCACACCAGGTAACCAGTGCGATTGAAGCCGTATGTGCAGTGCACATACACCGGGCCTTGAGCGGCCTGACACAGGCCCAAGAAAGTGCGCTCCGCTCTGGGGCTGGGGCACTGGTTGTGTCCCTTGCAGCGTATCTTGTGATAGCACGAGCCCAGGGCTTTGCCATTGTAATAGCGTGTGGTGTTGGTTAGGTCTATCACGGCCCCATATGTGTAAGGCCTTGTAGTGGTTCGCGAGGGGAATGTGCTTGTCGTAGCGACTGTCAAGAAATGTTTTACCTGGGGTTATGAACCCGCAGATTGTGAAACCTTGGGCTGGACACTTGGCCCAGCCATGTGGAGGCAACATACCAGACATTGTTCATACCCTAGTAGTTACCACTTTTGTCTTGCACCTCTAAACACAACCCTTCAGACATCCAGTGTTGCATTTCGCTTAATCAAAATATGTGCCCAGACTCAAAGAGGGTGCACATCAGAAGTATCTTTATTTATTGTTCAAATCAGTAGCAAATGTTTCAGCAGTCATTCAAAGTATCGCGAAACAAGGACACATTCCTTTTCATGCGGCAGTCTTTCTCCATTATGTCGGTCATCCGGGCCCGCACATCGGACAAGTCAGCGAAAAAGTGGGTATCGGTCAGATTGTCGCAGAAAGCCGCGGCAGACGTTTTCAGGAGATTGTGTTTTGCCTGTAGCTCGGCAAGCTGGGCCTGGACCCGGCGAAGTTTGGTGGAGCTGTTGTCCGCCGTCCGATGCCGCTTCAGCTTGATACGAAGGCTCTCTTTGGTCAAATGCTCGTATGCCAACTCAACCTGAAGCTCGTCCCGCTGCTTGATGGCTGTTTCGGCCTCAGCGCAAGCCAGGGCATGTCGCCGCTCAAGAACCAGTTTCTCCGCACATACCTTGGCCATCTGGTTACCGGTGCCGTGCAACTGCAACATTAGCTGCTGTTTCCCCTTGTAGTGTTCGGCCTGCAGCCGTTGCTCCAGGTTACACAGGTCCCGACTGTGACGCAGCGCGCATCGCTCCTCGGTTTCACAGATGGCATCGGCTACCCGTCGCTCAGACTCGGCGAGGCACTCCTTCACCATGCGATCCGGATCATACACCTTCTGTACGTCCCCGAGGTACATTGTGGTCCGGCACACCGGACAACGGTAGTCGGTGTTGCAGATAGCAACGTCGGTTTCAATGCACTGCTGGCAAAATAGATGGCTGCACGGAGTAACAACAATAGATGTCATGGTCTCCAAACAAATGCTGCAGGGAAAAGGCGTAGACTCCATGGTGAAAGGAATGTTTCCCCTACCCATGTATTCACTCCACAACCAGCCGATTGGCAATATTCAAATATTGTTACCCCACAATTGGATGTTGATCAACATTCAATTGTTGTTGTGTTATTGTTTACCCTAACGCTCCAGACATTATTTACACCCCGAGTTAATATGTAGTGTTAATCGACATTTGTACTCGCACTCAAAGCAGACGTACATCAGAATCATTTTCCATGTTTATTGTTTAAAGCAGCAGCAGCAAATGTTTCAGTAGTTATTCAAAGTATTGTG
The DNA here is from genome assembly GCF_024217435.2 of Syngnathus scovelli. Classification (NCBI taxonomy): domain Eukaryota; kingdom Metazoa; phylum Chordata; class Actinopteri; order Syngnathiformes; family Syngnathidae; genus Syngnathus; species Syngnathus scovelli. The sequence goes on along the minus strand of NC_090856.1, from coordinate 15,975,459 downwards.
AAACAAGGCATGTGCCTGTGCCGGCAGTAGGCTAACACCGCCATGATTAAGAGGAACACCTCGGCCGCTAACATGTAAGGGATCAGGTACTGTAGGGACCTACTTTCCGGGGGGTCCTTACATGTGATGACAGAACGATCCACCTCTTCCTCTTGGTTACGCTGCCCCACGGGTGTAGTGCGACTGACTGGAGGGTCCTTACATGGGATGACAAAAAGGTCCACCTCTTCATCTTGGCCACGATGCCCCACAGGTGCAGTGCGACTGCATGTGTAAGTCCCGTTGTCAGAGCATGTTATGGGATCCCGGAAAAGCAGGCTGTCATCCTCACGTAGTGCAGTAGTGTTGGCCCATCTACCGTAGCAATTCACTCTGCCGGAGCCGCAACGCTTCAGAATAACGGCGGCCCCGTTATGCAGCCCTCTGTACCAGGTTAAGAACAAGTACTTGAAATTAGCCACCTTGTCCGCCATGCATGGTATCATCACATTACGTGTGCCCTGCAGGACATGGACCGCGGGGAGAGCACTTGTTCCTGAGAGGATAGTCAGAAATAACACAACCACCTTCATTGTAGCTAGGGTGTTTTATTCCCAAAACAGTCAGTACATTCATGTTATTCAAATAATCAGAGAGAGTATATAGCTGCCCACGCCACACACCAATCCCACGACAAACATACGGGATATTGCGGTCACAGATATAACCGGTCTGCAACTAACGAGAGAGAGTATACAGACACCGCCCACACCAGACACCAATCCCGCGACAAAGACTCGGGCTACCGTGGTCATAGACATGGGTGGTCTACGACCACGCTCCAACTGTGTCCAGTCCAGGTCCGCTGGTAGCTTGTCCACGAGCATGGTTATTATATCAGGGCAACATTCAGGTTGCGCAGACAGACACTGCACATATATCTCCACACTGGCGTAAACCAAAGCCACCACACGTCCTATGTTGGGATCATCGGCCAGCACAAAGTCGATGATGCTGGCTTCGACACTGACGTTGCCTGTGTTGAACACTCACTACCCCAGAGAACATGTGTGTCCCGTTGAGCATTTTGGCCACCTCTTCGCAGCTGTGTATCAGAGCGGCCTTAAGTGTAGGGCTGACTAGCGACGGTCTGTAGTCCTCCCGAGTCACCCCGTGGATAAGAGGCGCCAGGCCACGGGTCCTGAGCACATGATCCGCATAGCCATACACTACATCCTTTGTGACAGACATTTTACCTGTAGTCCTACGGTACACCGGTAGTATATATTCATATTTTATTTCAAGCAACATTATGTGGGATAGCTTTCTTGTATCGGTGTATGGCCACCCCACTGTATATCGCCAATACAATAACGGTAGACGTTTCAATAGATACAATATATGGCAGTGGCCCAGGACATGGTCCTGATGTGTGCACACCATATGGTGTGCACACAGACTATGCATAGTGTTCATCACGCCTATACCATATAATAACAGTGTTATGGCCACACCATGGGCAGAATGTCGTCTCTGTGACCGCATATCGGGCATGGGTATCATGTTGTGACTAAGCCTGACAATATAGGTGTAATGACTGTCCTGCTAGTCACACCATGGGCATATTGTATACATCGGTCGCATTATGGATGGGCATACTAGTCGTTCAATAGCTGGGTGTACTCGGGATGTTTGACCACGTGCTCCTGCAGCTCTCTTAGATACTGCCTCATGACAATTTGCTTCAAACTGTTTTCAAAGATCTCGGCTACCAGTGACTCGGACCGCACCACAGAAAATTACTCAGGACCCGGTCTGACGCCCAGCCCGGCCATAACGTGCAGACACTTCTTGATCTCGTGCTGTGTCTCTGACACGTATGAGAGATAGAGCGAATAGTCCCACGGTAAGGTCCTGACCTCGTGCACGACGTTGGGCAGGTGGGGAGCCCGGGCGTAAAGGGTGGCCAAGATGTCAGACAATCCCTCAAAGTCGTTAGCCCTAAAGTGCGCCTCTAGGTCCTGATCCCGGGCAGGCATGGGCACCCTGAGCGTGTTCACCCTGTACGACAAGTACGTGAGCAGGTACGCCAGATCCACAGCCAGCGATCCTGGTGGCTTATAGTCCGCTGCCATGATTACGTACCACAGGCAGCTTACGCAATTATAGGTGGTGTACAAGCCATCCGTTACGTTGAACCGGGCCACTAGGTTAGCCATGGCCGTAACCATGGATTCCGTGTTCCAGTAGGTCTGCGGGATGTACACCTGGAGCACCTCTAAGGGTACCCAACCAGTGTTTACAAAGTCAGCCATGGACATACTGTCGTAGCTCAAGACAGTGTTCAGTGTCTCCAGACTGTAGTTACCGAGCACGGCGTGGTAGTCCGGTGACCACGACATGATAATGTAATGTAGCAGGTACTGGTTGTCCACTTGGGTGGTTGTCACGTCGTAGTGTCTCGCGAACGCCACTACGGCCAGGCTCATGCCAGCGTGAATCAGAAACATCATGTCCTCTGCGCTGATAAGAGGCATTTCGTGGGATGCCACGTGCACCAGGGCGTGTTCAGGCCACGTGTTAACCATGTGCCGCGACAGGGTGCTGGCGCCCACTTGTGCACCCGTGTCCATGTGCATTAGGAAAAAGTTTACCACCTCAGGATCGTAGCCCCTGGGCGCCAGGGCGAGGTTGGCCAGGGTCATGCCGTTTCCCGTTACCATGTACCAGTCGAACGGCGCCATGTGCGTGAGGGCCTCTAACATGTTGGCTTGTGCTGCGGCCTGCACCACGTTGAATCCGTGAGGGTCAAACGTGGTACTGAGCGATGACGTATCGAGTATGCTGTGCTGCACGCAGTATTGGAACGTGTCGGGTTTAGTCCTCAACAGGGTAAATACGTCCCCGGGCACAGCGCCCATTTCGATGGCCCTAACGGCTGCCATGTCGTCTGGCAGAAGAGGCAGCAGTAGTTGCAGACACTCAACGGTGCTCATACCGTGCTGTGCGCACAGCTGCGGCACCAGGTCCTCGGCCAGGCCGGACATCAGGCTGTCGTAGACCTCCTCTATGTCTATCATCACTTTTAAGAACCACAAAGGTATTTGAATTCCCCCACAGCGAACCTAGATGTGTGAACACACTGAACATGGGGGTGGAAAAGAGCTAGACGTGGTTGTAGAATTATCCGGGTACATGGGTACCAATAGGAAAAGTGTAACAATGAATAGCGGAACTATACTGCAGTGTGTTGTTTTGTGGTCAGTGGCCTGTGGAGTGCAGCCATCGGAGGGAGCCAATATGGGACAAACAAAGGTGGATTATGGCATGGACGCTTTCTGCAAGTGCGAGCTGGACGAGAATGCGGCGATGTCGAATGTGGTGCAGGTGTCATGGCAAAAGCGTATGTGGAAGGAATCATATGTTAATATAGGGTCATACAGCCGGGACCATGGACAGCACATCAACGAGCCTTACCAAGGCAAGGCGATCCTCAGCGACACGTCCCTCAACTCAACATCTCTAACCCTACGAAACGTCACATGGACAGATGCAGGTTGTTATACCTGCATCTTTAACATGTTTCCGATGGCCTCCAAACGCAAAGAGACCTGCTGCATCAATGTGGAAGGTAAGACTAACGCTCTAATGACCTGTGCAGTTTGTTAATGGCTGTTGCATCCCGTAGGAATCTCTGACGTGGACGCAATGACATATCAACCAGCCAGCGGGCCCAATGAAACCACAACGGTTGTGTTCAGCTGCTCCGCCACCGGGAAACCGGCACCCGCCATCACCATGTTATTATACAAGGCCACTTTGCTAAACAGGAGTATGTCCACCACAGTATATAACAAGGACAGCACTGTCAGCATAGCTAAGAATGTCACCATACTGGTGGAGAGGGGAAAACACAACTATGTAGGGTGTGCGGCGCGAAGCAGCAATCAAAGGAGGACAGTGAGGGTCCCCATCCCCTGGGATGTCAGCAACCAAGAGGAGGAAGACACAGGTATGTACACATTACAGTCACGACGTTTCATTGAAATGGTAATTAAACATTCCACTTTCTTAGTACAGGCATGTCTGCCCATTACACTAAAGTCAAGATATAAGTATGGGTTAAACCAACCCTCTAAATACAGGTTGCCCGGAACAAGAGCCATTTCTATTATAATCATAGCGTGACTGAGCCTTGACGGTATGGTTGTGGTTACTGTCAGCCTAGTCACACTATGGGCATATTATGAACATCAACACAATGGGCATAATGTTATGGCTCACACTGACTTATGAATGCCTGAGTCTGGGTTGTTATGTTTAATTGTAAACATATTACATCTCATGTGTCGATTTGAAGTAGCCTGTGCTGTGTTTGGTAGATGCTTTTCTTTTTTTCCAGGGTAAGGACCGCCCAATACAGGAGTCATTCCTATTGTGATCATTGTGTGACTAGACCATAATAGTATGGTTGTAGTAGCTACTCTGCCTAGTCACACCATGGGCATAGTACGGGCATCCGACTTAGTATAGGCTTCATATCACATCTCATGTTTGAATTTATAGTACACAATGCAGTGTTTGGTAGATGAGTAAACGTTATTGTTCTTCTTCTTCAAAGCAGGAGGAACACCACCCAGAACAGGAAACATTCCTATTGCGATCGTCGTGCTTGGTGTAATGGTCTTTATAGTCTAGGGGTCTGCATACCTATGTCTGAATGTGTTTCTGGCATCGGTGTGAGGCAACAGGTGGTTCAAGAGAGGGGCCCACATCGTGCCCACTATCAACAGCCAGTTATTACTAAGGGCACAGCTGATGAATGGTGATTTAATGTACATGTGTGACAATAACAATAAAGATCTGTATTGTCTTGGGACATAGCCATTGTATCTATCGAAACACCATACTACGGGTATTGCATACATTGGGACATGACAGCCGTCTGTTATATCCATATCCGTGGTGTATGTGGAGACCCGTTTTAGGCCACCAGTTGCATCACGCCAGTGGGCTTAGTTCTGTCATGTATCATTGACACGTATAGGGTTATGTTCCCGCCGAGCATGGTCACGGTGCCATCCCCGTTGGACGTGAGGACAAATTGTATGTTGTAGCTGGCAGGTAGGTCCTGGTTCACTCTGAGGATGTGGAAGCCGTTAAATATGCACACGGGCCCCAAGGTGACGACCGGGGAGAGCAACGTGTTTCTCGACAGGCCATTCTCCAGAGCCATGATAACCAGCTTGTGTTCATTAGCCACATCAGACGTCTTCACAACGAGCATGTACGACACCAAGACCTGGTCCGTGGTGTACATGGGGCCCATCGCAACTGTGCTATGCTCGCCCTCAAGCAGCACCGTGGTAAACATGTTATTGTCTATGGATAGTGTGTCATTGGTGAACGCGGGCGCAAACGTGTGCATGCGCCACTGACTGATCATGATGTTTTATATACCCCAAAGTCAATATGCCGTTTGCCCACCGATGTGGCCACTTCAGGCCTAAGGGCTCCCACAGCTAGGTTGCGTAGTGTGAGCATGTGCTGATACGCCTGCCCCATGCGCCCCTTGTACATGATGGACGGGGTTACATCCGACATCTGTGACACGCCCTGCCGCGGAGTGAAGTGGTAGATAAAGTTTACGACAAAGTCCTCGTTCACGTCTGACAAGGTCGACACCAGCCAGTCCAGGGGAGAGCGCCCGTTCACGGGGCTCACCATGTTCAAGTTGTACTTGCGGACCACTGCCTTGAGGAGCTCCATGTCCTGCAGACTCATGAGGGCCATAACCACGCACACCCCCGGTCAATTCGACATCGCGTACCATAGTCAGGTAGCGTACCGCCGCTCTGTTACCCACGTCGGCCGCTAGCCAGATCAGGTCGACATCAATATCCATGCCATGCTCCTCCACCAAGGCCGTCAGCATGACCGCGTCGTCGGTTGCGACGGCTACACGGGCCAGCCTGTTGACATCATAGTCCATCAGCCTGATGAGATGTGAGGCCAGGGGCAACAGGTTCAGCGCCACCGCCAAGGCCACCGCGTCCAGACCTGTGGTCGGAGAAAAGCCCAGGTCGACTATGTCCAGGGTCGACACCACATGCACCGCGACAGGGTGCCCCACATGCTCCTTAGCCATGAGGGCCTGGAAGGCCTGGCTGGTCATGGACAGAGTGTGCTCGGTGGCCGCCTGAAAGATGGGCATGGCCACAAATTCCTTGTCCTCGGCCGTTAGCACATTGTCAAACACATCTACCATAAATGTGTGGTCCGCGCGGTCGACGTGATTGACGTCCGAGCCGGCCCGCAGCAAGACCCGTGCCATCTCCACATCACGCACGGCCGAGAACAGTGGCGTTCTGCCGGTGCGGTCTTCAGCCGTCACGTCAGCGCCGGCGGCCAATAGGGCGTGCACGGCCTGAACATCACGCGCGCAGTGCAGAGCCGTTTCACCGCTGGTGTTGATGGCATTCACTCTGATGTCTGCGGTCCTGAGAAGATGTTCCAACACGTCCCAGGACTCTTCGGCAGCCGAGAGCAGGGGCAGGTGATGCCCGTGCACATGTCCAGTGTTGGGATCAGCACCCATGTCTAACAGAGCTGCCACTGCTGCGGTATTGCCCGTGTCCACAGCCACCTGCAGGGGCGTTACACCATCGGGCCCAAACTCGTTCACCAGGTCAGTGTACGAACTGTCAGGCACACCACCCTCTTCAATGAGGTCAAGCAGTGAGTCCATCCTTTTTCTAACATTTATCAGGCTTTCTATGTACCGTTTCTCATCGCGGTCTCAGTACAACAGGGCGCTATAATCCATTATACAGCCAACATAAAATGCTGGCCATAGATTTGGTGTGGAACGGCACACCACAGCAGGCCCACTTGCACGCTATGCAGACGTACGATGAGTTTGTCCTAGAGACGGCGCGGCGGAACAACACCCACCCCCGTTTTATGGTTATGGAGGGGGTCCGCAACATGCAGGAGCTGCTGGTCAACAGGGGGTCGATAACAGTATATGACGCCCTGCCGTATGCGTGGCGGGTTAACGGCTTCGAACCGCTGCCGGACTTTACGCGCATACAGGCCGAGGATACGCGTCTCCTGCTGAAGGAACTACTCGTTGTAACTAACCAGATGTGGTTAGGCATGCCCAACAGGTTCTATGCCATCACGGTGCCCCAGGGCCTGGTGACTAACGTTGATGACGTGTTAAGGAGGACGGCAGAGATCACGGGCAGGCTCCAGCGGTTGCTGGACATAGCGCCGTGGGTGCCCGTGCCCGAGGCCGTTACCACGGTGCGCTACGGGGACACGGAAGAGCTGCACGTGCAGATGGGTGTGGAGCTAGTAACCCAGCTCCAGGACAAGCGCGTAACCAGACTGTTGGACCTGGCCACAGCGAGCCAACACACCCCTCACCTGCAGTGTAAAGACTTTTTCAAATCTATGCCGGGCTTTAGGCCCAGTGAACAATGGATCACCACGGCGGCCGACAAGTATCCCCCCGACATGCTGGTCAACAAGTACAACCCGGAGCGCGAGGGCCTACGCGGGCTGGCCAACCCGTACAACAGCTATTACGAGGCGGCCATACAGTACGATGGCACCAGGCTTGTGTCTAGCATAGACATACCTAAAGAGAGTCAGAGGCACGTGGACAAGGATGAGTGCATATGGAGGGCGTACGGCTGTCTGAGGGCTTACATGTCGGTTGACATGGCCAGCCCTACTGACCTGATTGCGCGCATCCCGGTGGAGCTCGGACAGCCAGCAGAGGTTAGCACGTTTGTGGACTTTGTGCTCAACGACCGTGTAACCAGGGCTACTTTTGCCGTGGACGAGTCCAACGTGCCTCACAGGGCTAGGCCTATCATCTATATGCACCTAGTGGGCTCGAGTCGGGTCATGAGCCTGTCTCTTATCTCGGGCGACCGGGCCGTGCTCAAGTTCAGGGTGCGGGACAATGCGATCATGATGTTCCTCAGGGACTGTTTTGACATCATGTGGCAGCGCTATGAGAGTTACCGGCACGAGTGCCTGGCCTTCTACACGCTGTATGGGGACGGTACAGTGCAGTGGGGAGCCTTGTCCCAGGCCGCGACGACCGCGGCGCCTAGGCGCGCTACCGGCCGCATCGGATCACTGAGGAGTGCCGAGCCCGAAGTCTTTGTCAACACGTACAGCAGACACTGCGTGAACCTACCGCGTATCGTGGACGACCAGGAAGCCCAGAATATAGTCCAGGACAACACGCCCGCGCATGTTATGGAATGGCCCTGTACGGCGAGACGACAAAGCGTAAGTACGCGTGCACGCACAATGCCAGGAACCCATTCCCGGGCGTTCACGAGAATAAGATCGAAGCCAACAAGGCCAGGTTCCCGTTCGTACCATGTTGCTACGCTGTAGACCAGATGAATAAGACGGGTGGTGGCTGGAAGCGGTACGCCCAGTCCCGCCCTCAGCCCGCAGCGGTGGCCGGGCCGCCCTTCGCCACGGATGTGCCCGACAACGTCAAGAGGCTGCTGGGTGACGACGTCAAACTGGGTGAACACAGGGCCCCGCTGTTCCAGCTACTGAGCCTACCCCTGTCTGATGTGCGGCGGGTGCTGCTGGATGACAGACTGCGCGCTATGTGCTACCAGGAGTTCAGCGCCATATGCCCGGACGATTCGTACATGGAGGAGCCGGCACAATTCCTGCAGAGAACCATCGGCTACGAGGGTGTGTTTAAGGCCGAGGTGTTTTACAGGGTCGTCGAGTACCTCAAGAACACGTTGGTGTACGTGTTAGACAAAGGTGGGTTTGTCGTGCCGCCCAACAAACGTGGGCATCTCAAGTACATGCCCGAAAACGACCGCATCACGCTATTGTTTGCCCACGACAATGACACATACAGTTTGCTAGAGCGCACTTCAGAGATGGCAGCGTCCATCCATGCCATGTTCATGGACACGTGTAACGTGTTTGCAAACGGCAAGCGCGCCGCGCCTATGAAACGGCTTACGGGGCTGATAGGCCAAATTGTGGACCGGTACGGCAAGTGCAGGCACGTGAGGCTGGCGCAGGGGCGCGACCAGTATGTTAAGCCGTGTCCGCCATACGCCGTGTACATCGACGCCACTATGGCCACGGAGCACCGGGTGCGTACCTTTGATAACGAGCACCGTGAGGCCCGCAAGCACCTCAACATCCTTAGGCACATGTACGCTAAAGCAGGTGCGCCGGCCGACCTGAACACATTCATGTCACAGTATACGCGGCGTGGCCCAGAAACCATGATTAGGAACGGTAGGTTCTACAGCCCGCACCTGGACACCTTTATAGCAAAACTCAGGGTGGAGGTGACAAACGGCACGTTTCGGGATCCCGGGCCCGAGCCGCACGTGTACGAACAGCCCAATGATTTTGTCGAGTCCACTGTGTTCTCCACACACACCTTCAAAGGGTCAGATTACGACCACAGCAAACTAGAAATACATAACAGCCTGGACAACACCACCCGGGACACCCCCCCTTCATGTTCATGTTGAGCGACGACACCATGTGCCTGGTGCAGAACTGTGGCACCAACATGGCCACGTGCGCCCGTGTGTGTGCAGAGTGGCGGGCAACACACCGCAACGTGGCCGCAACCGACAACCCCGCGGACACCGTGGCCATGCAGGCCCAGCCGGATTACATGTGGAGTAACAGACAGCTGCTGCAGATGGACACGCGCGGCGTGTTCCAGGGTACCTTCTCTACCGGGGTGGCTGTAGTCTCAGATATAGCGGGAAACCAATATCTGGCTCTCCTGGAGGTGTGATATGCCCCCTCCCCCAGTGAGATGTCGCGGAAGCCGCACTCGAGGGCACGGTACCGCACCAACACGATCGTATAGGCTATCACGGTCATTGGAACCTTTATCTCGCCGGGCGACCGGGGCCTTGTAGCTACCGTTAGTCAGCGCCGAGGCCGTGTATTTACAACATTGCTAGGAAAAAAATGGAGAAGGCCTTAGCAGACATAGTGGCGGGCCGCTTCGTACCGCAGCCCTGGATGGAGTCGCACGCCAATGAGCTCCTCAACGCTATAGTGGTGTCACCCTACGGCGAGGAGCAGCTACAGGACTGGTGCGTACGTTTCAACACCACACCGGACCTGGCGCTTGCCGAGATTGATGTGCCCCTGGATGTACCTGATCACTTAGTGGTGCAGGCCGTGCGCCTGGGCTGTCGTGCATCTAACCTGTTTGACATGATTAGGGAGCGTCCGGGCGCTTTCGACACGTGTATTTGCGAGAATAGCATAGACAGCGTTCAATGGTACTGTAGACGAGCAGGGATATAACATCCTGTGGCACCTGGCCACCAGGCAGATGCTGGCTACTCTTGAGACGGTGCATGGGATAGACTGGTACGCTCTGGACCCAGACGACCTCACCCTTATGGATGCCACTCTGCTGGCCGACGGACGCCCTTCCACTGTTGTGCCTTTTTTCCTCAGGTATGTAGACATGTATGCGGTGGTGCCCGGCCTGGGCATCACCACGGTGGAGCAGGCGGCGCGCCGCTGGCCGGACCAAGCCCTGGTATACCTGGCGAGCACAGCCGTCGCCATGTCCGTAGATATGTTTGGCCACATGCTGGAGAGGAAAGACGTGCCGTTGGCCGTGGTTACATGGGTGGGACGGTTCAACCTTCTCAGAGATGTGTACAAGGATCTCTCACTGATGCACGTAATGGCCACACACTGGGACCCTACTTACACGACAATCTTTGATGCGGTCGACCTGCATACGCTCAACACGGTCAATAGCGGCCGGGGTACATACATGGTTAATGTGGTAGCCTCGGGCCAGGTGCCCGTCTTTGTGTTTAAGCGCTATGTGCCAAAGACGTACTGGGAGGTTGTGGATGCGCATGGCCAAAGTCTACTAGTGACACTCATGTACAACCTAATTCAGGCCAGCAGCCTCTATGAAATAGACACCATGACCAACCTGGTCAACGTACTGAATGTCATTTGCCGAGAAGCCTTCGACCTGGTGGAGCAAGAGGCCAGTGGGGTGTACGTGGTGGATGCCGTCACAGGCCTGTTGACGTTTTTGTCCTTCAGAGTCAACACACACGCCTTACCCATGCCTCCTGTGCACCCGGATCCCAACGAAGACGCTGTCGCGTTGGCCGCCCACTTTGAAGAGGTAGACATGCCCGGGGTGTCCACAATCCTGAGCAACTTGGAACAACAGCTTATTGGCAGAGTGGACCAGATCCCTCTTACCTTGCGCAGCCAGCACAGGCTAACCTACCATGCCTTCCTGTCTTCAGTAGCACGATTGCAAAATGCAATGGTAGAATGCCTCAACACACTGGGTGCAGCTGGTGTCGCTATGGACTTTAAGTACCTACATAATGTGAGCCCCATACTGGCAGATACCTTCAGGGACACACTGGCAAAAGAGGTCACTCGGCAGCACAGGGCCCGGGTGTCTCGGTTTGCCATCAGATACCCCGAGTATAGGAGTAGACTGATGTTACGCAGTTGTCAGGCAGGGAACAAGGCGGAGGACTCGGATGCAGAGTCGTTTCTTTCTCTGATTTATTCCAGCACACACTGATCAAAAGTACAACTCAAAACGCCTCTTGCGAGGGGAACACGTGGCAAAAAGTTCAAACAAAAGCGTCGCACTGGGGCGAGACAAAAAGGCTATGGGGATCAAGGCACTAACAAAAAGCGTCGCTCTGTGGCGAGACAAAAAGGCTATGGGGATCAAGGCACTAACAAAAAGCGTCGCTCTGTGGCGAGACAAAAAGGAGGAATCTTACTGAGAGCTCGGACGTCAAAGAATCGCTGGTGGTCGGGACGAGGCAAGACACACTGGCACAAGACAAGGGGAAGACGCGGACTAAATACACACAAAAGGGCTGGGAGGCAGGTGCTGACAATTAGCGCCAATCACGCCGGTGCCACAATCGGGATCGGGGAAGACAAGACAACCAAACACCGAGGAAGGAAACACGAACTGAAACGGAAGGGATGACAAAATAAAACAGGAAGTAAAGTCACGACACCGACGAGACAGAAAACCGGAAAAATAAACGCAACCGCATGACAGCAGTGTCCTTAAAAAGGTTTAGACATAATGTGTTACAGCAACGTCATGTCACAATATATACCCAAATGCATGCAATGCCCAACTGATATCAACATATGGATGGATGCCGATGGGTGTTGAATAAATCTTTATTGTCATAGCCACATGTACATTACATTGCCATTAATCGGTTTATATGCAACAGGTGGCTGTCCTCCGGGACACGGTCCTGAGTTGCAAACGCCGTACAGTGTGCTCATCGTGAGACAGCTAAGAGTCTGAGAACAGGTCCTCTGTGTCCGTCTCGTACACCACTCCGCGTGGCATTGGCCCCCGTCTCCGGCGTCTCGAGGGCCGTCGGGCTTCCAGCCAGTCATCGCAGCACTGTGAACACGTGCACTCTTTTAAGGGCTTCCCGGTGTAATGGCACATGAGCGGGATGATAGCCACTGGCCTGGTGGGTCTCCTGACCCAGGAATCACTTGCTGTAGCCATGGCTACATATGCTGTCTCGCAGCCATACGCTTAGATTCAGATTTTTTTGCACACTTCAAAAACATGTACTCTCAGTTCGACATCACCGTTCTAACACCCCGGGTTGCAACCAAGGATGTGATAGAGGTTGGTGAAGACATCCATCTGAAGTATAGATGATACAAAGACTGTAGCAAGATCGAGCTGGGCCGGTGTACAGCTGTCGACGCATATATGTTGGACTTTTCAATCTTTCTGCCCGAGGTAAAGCTGGCCGACAAGAGCAAGATCGGGCTGGTAGTCACGGCTACCCACCCAACGCCCCCGGCCGATGTAACGGTGCACAGGCCCGTTTACATCAATGGCAACAAGGTGTGGTTCAAGGGCACCCAGCCTATACGGCCAGGCAACTGCGACAGCACAAACATGCAGCTCGCCTACAGGATCGACGAGGCCGTCAACGCCGGGCTCACCCTGGCTCCCTCCGCCTCCAGCTACGTAACCGTGATACACAGCAAACGACATGGACCACTATCTGCAGACCCACAGGCCTGTGGTAGTAGCGCCCTAAGCGTCGCCAGTCTACTTTGCCTCTATGATGGTGCGCAGCTGGTCCGCCGACACATGCGGTGTGCCGGCCACTAGATTCACATCAGAAACTGAGTCCGGATACAGTTTGAGGGGTGTGGCCCGCACAAACCTCCACCCCTCGGTGCACAGGGCGCACAGCGCCACGCCGCGCAGACCGGGCGTTACGCCCAGCAGGGGCCCTATTGTCCTAGTGCTGCCTGTGGCATACAGAGTGCCATTGGCACACAGCAGGTGCAGCAGGGGCTTGGGCTCCCACAGCATGACCGGTGCGGTGGTTCGTGAGGGTATGAACACCACGCCACTGCATGTGTTCTGCTCGTTCGACCACATGCCGTGAAAGCTGGCCATCGTGTATATGGGTACGGCAGCGACCGATAGTTGGCATGCGCCGTTAAAGCACAGGGTCTGCAGCTTGAGCTGCAGCACCTTAGTGCGATCAAAATGAGACGTACGTCCATTGAGCCACATGTAGCTGTCGACTATGACACAGTCCGACACTTCAAATCTGTTGTCGTCTAGTAGTTCTCCAAACAGCACCGTGGTGCCCTCAGCGCCGTTGGTAAGGCCAGTCACCACAAACGCACAGCCCACGTTGGTGTTGTGAATGTGCGCCACCTCTTTGCTGATAACCAGCGTGCAGGTGGCACCCCAACGCTTCATGGCTACATTGTAGGTGCTGAAGAGTGTGCCGACATTGTGGAGGCTCAAGCGCATGAGGGGTGCCTGAGCCATGAGTACCGGTGCGTTCCACGCGCATGTGTCCGACGGTAGCCAACCTGCGCCCAGCACCTTGGGTTGGACCGTAGGCCTGTGGCCAAAAGCAGCAAACACAGTCTCAACAGACTTTGCGTCAGTTATTCCAGGCGGATGCTGCAGACGAGCCATGGTTAGGGCACGCCACGGACACAGGTTGACGTTGCCCTTGAGGGCGTACCAGCACATGACAAAGCACAGTAGGTTCACATCACTGCAATACAATTTGACTTTGGTTTTGGGTATCATAGAGACGATAGCGCTTACAAACTCGGGTGTCACCTTGGTCTCTAGGACCAGGTCGGCCGTATTGCGGTCAGTCACTACGGTAAACTTTCCGAACATGGTGTCTGACGGGGCTTCGGTTCTTCGGACGCGGGCCGTTCAAATCTTTCTTTTGCAGAGTGCGAAAAAATGACCGACCAGGATTACCGTTCCGAGTTCGACATCTATGCACGTACCGCCGTTTTCCACGAGCAGCCCAGGACGGGCGCCGAGTCAGTAGCACACATGGCAGCCTTCCACGCAGCCTTTGATGAAATGGTGCTGGCGCTGCCCGATGAGAGTCTTATCAACAAAAACGAGGCCATCCGGGCCATAGACGCAGCCTTCACGCATGTCAGGTACAAGAATATGCTGTGCGCATTATGGGGCTATTACGTCACCAAGGGAGGGCGGTTCGACGCGGCCGCCCTCGGTGACATAGAGCTCCCGCCTGGCTACACGAAGCTGGATGTGCTTCGTTACGCTAGGGCCTTCATCGATTTAGACTGATGTCCAACCAGCCCATGATCTTCTCCAGGCTACGGCTGCGCATCACCACCTTAAGGGAAGCGGCCATCACCAGCTTAAAGTGGCACTCACTTGTAAAGACAATCTTGTGCTGCGTGCCTGCGGCGCTCATCGTGGTCATCAGATATCCTCGGGTGTTGTAGTCGGACCGGTCCCAAAACACCACGCGTCCGGACGAGGGCCGCGTGGAGCTCCAGTAAACACCCAGGTGCGCTATCGTGTCTTGCACGGCCTCGAGCATGTCGCTGACGCGGTTCCTGGCGTACCTGCCATGACGCGCGCCACGGCGCAAGCGACGCTGTACGAGCCGGCGTCCGGCCGTGAGCTCGGTTACGGCCTGCACGGGATCCTGAAAGACTGTGCCGCCTCTGAAGCAATAGCGGTTTCCCACCACATGAATGTGCATACTGTACAGGGCGTCCCCATCGAGGGTGTGCACGCTAAATACACCCCCATCCATGTGGCCGCAATACTCTCCCACGAGCACACTCTTTATGGGTCGCGACCTCAAGATGCCTAGGATCCTTTCCCGGTCGGCCAGTCCCCACCAGCGACGGCCCATCCTGTTCACAAGCATGTGCCACGTATCCATTAGAATGCAGTGATCGCCCACTGTGAGGACAGCCACCGTGGGATAGATCAGTGATTTGCCAGTCATGGCGACCAGGTACATAATGAGGGTGTGCAGGTTGGTGTGTTGAAAGTTGCCATCGGCCGTAGTAAAGGCCTGGGATGTGTACAGCACCCTGTACAGCACACCGCTATCCGATGCCACGTCTAGTATGTAGCCGTGATCCTGGCACATGAGGTCGTGCACCATGATACAGCCCTGGCCAACCCCACCAAAGACGGCCGGGGGATCCTTAGTGGGCACAGTAACATCAAGAAGCCCCTTATGTGTGACAACTAGGGACATGGGGGAAAAGGCGTAGCCTGGCCCCGGTGGGCACGGTAGACACACGGACGACATGTCACACACCCCCAGGATGTCCTGCACGCAGTCCAGGGGTGTCCTGTGCATGTCTTTGTCGTTGCAGTAGTGGCCACCGGTGTATAGCACGGGGTGCTCCATCCAGTTACCGGAACTGTCGCCCACTGATACAGAGAACACAATGCCCCGGCCGGTGCAATGGGTGGATGGGGGGGACACCACCGCTCGGCCCACTTGGGAGTGCAGGCCGTATGGCCACTGGCCCCACCAATATCGCTCCATGCATTCTACAAACTGGCACCATGTGGCATTCAAACCCATCCAAGACATAACTGCTATGATGGTCATGAAACTAGGGCAGAGTGGGCCATTCAAAAAGACAAATTTGTTTTTCCTGACTTTACAGCATCCAAACACACAGCAACCATGGATAGCTGCGATTGCAAACAATGTAAGAAATACTCCGGGGTGTTGAACTGTGTGTGTACCACCTCAGAAGAGCACACCCGTTGTGCCACCCACAAGATCATGTGGAGCGAGGATTATGTAACCAAGCGCCTCATGGACCCATCTTCTAAACAACAGCCGACGGCTTGCGAAGAGCCTGTAGCGGAGCCACACAGGATGCGTCCCAGAAACCCACGAGAGCGGGTTAAACACAATTACAATGAGAGAGCGCGTCGCGACCGCATCAAGAGGTCTGTGACCGAGCTGGCCATGCTCGTGAAAAGATACGGCTATCACGTGCACAGGACGGACACAGAGACTGTCTTGAGTATGGCTATACAATGTATCAGTGAGATATTGAATGGGCGCAGTCAATAAAATATGTACACCGTTGTCTCTTACTGAAATACATTGTTTATCACGTGAGCCTATGGGGCCTGCACAGGATGGACACTGTTATGATATGGGTGAGGCTGGATGTGGTTACGATGTTTACACTGTGTGACATGGTGTATTGCTATTAAAATGGATGTCTTTAGCTGGCTAGAGTTGGCCAAATGCATGTACAATACACTATTGCACAAGGAGGTTGTCGGACGTAGTTCCCGCGGGGAGGAGGAGTGCCATCGGGCTATAGAAGCCATCACAGGCAAAAGATTTGCAAAAAGCAGATGCATTAAAAACCCGGTAACGGGTCACTACTTGGAACTCGACTGCTACAACGGGGCGCTCAAACTGGCCGTAGAGTACAACGGCCGACAGCACTACAGCCACGTGCGGACCCGACAAGCACAAGTTTGTAGAGCAGAGGTACAGAGACGAGCTCAAGACGCGACTGTGTAAGGAGCAGGGCATAAAACTAAGTGTAGTGTAATTGAGCGGCTGGTCATGGAGCACATCAAGTCCGTTCTCCCCCCCACCATTGACCCTTTCCAGTTTGCGTACCGTGCCAAGCGGTCCTCTGAGGATGCCATCTGCTCTGCCCTCCACTCGGCCCTCACCCATCTGGAGAGAAAGGACTCATATGTGAGGTTGCTGTTTGTGGACTTCAGCTCTGCCTTCAACACCATTGTGCCGCAGCGACTCATCTGCAAACTCGACGAGCTGGGCCTCAGTACCTCCCTCTGCAACTGGATACTGGACTTCCTCTGTCAGAGGCCTCAGGTGGTGCGTGTTGGCGACAAAATCTCCGCCAGCATCACGCTGAGCACGGGGGCCCCCCAGGGCTGCGTGCTCAGTCCATTACTCTTCACCCTGCTGACGCAGGACTGCACTGCGACCTACAGCGACAACCGCATAGTGAAGTTTGCTGACGACACGACTCTGGTGGGTCTCATCACAAAGGGCGACGAGACTCGGTACAGGTCGGAGGTTGACCTTCTGACCACGTGGTGCAGGGACAACAACCTACTGCTGAACGTTAATAAGACCAAGGAAATCATTGTTGACTTCCGGAAGGGTCACACAACACACCTGCCGCTGATCATCGACGGTGCTGTGGTGGAGAGGGTGAGCTGCACCAAGTTCCTGGGGGTGCACATCAGTGCGGACCTCTCCTGGTCCGAAAACACCTCGTCACTGGCAAAGAAAGCTCAGCGCCGCCTGTACTTTCTGCGGAAGCTCAGGCGTGCATGTGCTCCTCAGGCAGTCCTGTCTACATTTTACCGTGGCACTATTGAGAGCGTCATCACCAGTTGCATCGCTGTCTGGGGTGGTAACTGCACTGAACAGAACTTGAAGGCCCTGCAGCGCATAGTGAATACGGCTGGTAAGATTATTGGTGCTTCGCTCCCCTCCCTGAAGGACATTTACACCTCCCATCTCGCCCGCAAGGCAACCTCGATTGCCAGAGATGTGAGTCACCCGGCTCACTCTTTGTTTGACCTTCTGCCCTCTGGGAAGAGGTACAGGAGCCTGCGCTCCCGCACCACCAGACTTGCCAACAGCTTCTTTCCCCAAGCTGTTAGGGCCCTGAACTCGCTACCCCCTTCTGCGTAGCGTGTGGCACTGTTGCGCTATTTTCGGGAATGTCTGCTGTACGCGCACTTGCTCCTTTTTTTTCTGCTCCTCTTATTTATTTATTTATTGTTGTGTTATTTATTCATTATTTATTCAGCACGCTTTTGTTATACTTGTTACTTGTTTGTCTGTTGTGAGCCATGTCTTGTCACCGTGGGATAGGGGGGAACGAAATTTCGGTTTCTTTGTGTGTCTTTGGCATGTGGAGAAATTGACAATAAAGCTGACTTTGACTTTGACTTTGACTTTGACTACACGGTAGCAGTGGGTGACATAGAGAGCTACCTCAGGAGACATGTTTAAGAATTTCGTTGTAGACTTTATACTGGTGCACTGTTGCCAGATGGACAAGAGCTTTGCCCTGTCCATGTACAAATCCAATGCCCGGACATTCAAAAGCGCCTTCACCCACTCCAAGGTGGACCCGGTCTACAACTACGAGTGGTACGAGAAACTGGGCGACACCATCATCGCCAGCGTCATGACCCAGTACTACCTTGAGAGGTTCCCCAAGCTGGCACGTGAGCCACCTGTAACTATCGCGCGCATCGTGTCCCACCTAGCCATCACGTATCAATCCGGTACCACCATGAGCACTGTGGCGCACAAGATGGGCTTCCTCAAGTGGATCGTAACTCACACGGTCACGGGCCCGCTCACATATCAGGAGCAGCGTCGTTTGCTTGAAGACACGTTTGAGGCTGTGGTGGGTGCCATTTCGGTGGCCATGGACAGTGTTACGGGCATCAAGTGTTCAGGCCATATAGCCTGCTACCGATTTCTCAAGTATGCGTATGGCTTGGTGCCCATGAGACTGGACGGTCTCATTGACAACAAGAGCATGCTCAAGGAGCTGGTGGACATGCACCGTGACAAGCTGGGCCCCTTTGCCTTTACGTACAGCAACAACACCATGACCCTCACGGTGGGTACCAAGTACAGCCACTCAGAGGTTAACACAAAGGGCGTGTCCAAGAGGGACCTGGAGAAGATTGTGGCTGGCAAGGTGCTGACCCAGTTGGCCGAGGATGGCTTTGTGCACCGGTCTGTCAGGCCCTAGACGACCATGGTCCAGTCGTAAGGCATGCCCAGCTCCTTGCACATCTCCACTGCCCCACGGTCTAGGGGCAGCACCTCCCCATTAGAATACACACCGATCACTATAAGCCTATGAGCAAGCAGCGTCTTGTCTGGGTGCGGGTTTACCATGGTGCACAGACCCGTGGCTGGATCGTAAGTGACTCCGGGCATGCCAGGCACATTGGGTGCGATATCCTGGGCCTGCATCCTCACTGCGGGCCTCACGACCCGAGGCATCAGAGTGTTATTGAGAATGTGCAGTTTGGTCTGATTATGGTTGCCCTTAAGACGCTGCACCAGCGTGTCCTTATTGCCCGATACGGTGAGGTTGCGGGCCCTGCACATCTCCTTAAGTCTCACCACAGGTAGTTTGCCTAAGTCCTCCTCCATGTTACACACCCATGCAATCCCACATTCAACGCCCTCAATCAAAACCTGTGGTGTTACTATGGATGTTCATAATAACATCGTAAACCGGTTCGAAAAAATGGAGGTGGATATATGCGGCCACTTGTTCCCGTGGAACATTCTCAGCATAGCATACGAGACTGCCCGAGTGAGGCCCAGGGCCACAGTGCGCACCGCTCTGGATATCGCCCTGCGCAGCTCTTTTTACACGGCCAAGACCCAGGGTGAGTACATGCAGTACAGTGGCCGGGGGTCTTGCGAAAAGGTGGCGTACTGTCGGACAGTGCGCGCCCGCAAAGATCAGCTGGCCCTGGAACAACGCATTTACATCGTGGCCAAAACGTATCTGGCACAGCACAACCGCACCGGCGTGAGGGTGACATGTGCCCAGTACGGTGAGCTGCTGCGCAAAGCGGCGGCCAGGGTCGGTCAGTGTTCCAGATATATCACAGACGCCCAGGCGCTTTCGTATTACGCCAGAGCCGCAACAGTCTTTGAACGCGATGAGCTGGCCCTGCCTGTTAGAAAAAATTGTATATATATGTTATCATGCGTTCTCTAATGAGTACTTATTCACAATATTAGTGTTCAGTATGCTTGCTGCTTTGCCTTGCTTATTCTTATCTTGTACAACAGAACAGAAGGATTACGGCTGGGTCAGGGGCGAGATGACGGTTGTGTCAAACAAGATGCTGCTGACAGCTCAGCGTCCACCAGAACAGATCGTGAAAACAACACGTCAAACAATGCGTCATGAACCTTCTGATCTTCCTTAAAGAATGTCACTTTCTCTTTTTATCTCTCGGAATATCGCTTAAACTGTTTTGCTGATATAGCCATATCTGCACGCAACACTTTGTGCGTTACTTTTTGTTTCTTTTCTTACGAGACGAAGCCACAATCTCTTCCCCCCCCCCCCTTAAGGGCTAATCGTCTCACACTGTGGGTAGGGCATTCCAAATAAAAAGAGCGAGGAGTGTAAAACATATTTTAGTGTAGTCGGATTGCTGTAAGTCTGAATGCACTCCTCGTGAGAAAAGACTCAATATTCTGTGTTAGATAAATTGTATATACATGTTATCATACGTTCCCTAATGAGTACTTATTAATAAAGTTATTGCGCAGAATGCTTGCTGTTTCTTCTTGCAGACATCACCCAGTCCACAACAAGTCAAACGATGCTGTCTGGAGCTTCCTGACCTTCTACACATCTGGGAATCCAAGAAAGTTGTTGATGTCTGCACATGTCATTTTGTCTATGCACTCTTTTCACATGACTACTTTGTTTCCCATAACATTTTATCCTTGCACACTTTTCGTTTCTCATGGGATCCTGTCTGCGACTTCTAGTTTCACATAGAATCTCGTTTCTTCTCTCATGAGACAAAGCCCACGCTTTCCCTCCACCTATCAGGGGCTAGTCTCACATTGTAGGTAGGGCATTCCTGAATAAAAAGAGAGGAGTGTAAACAAGACCTTTAGTGTAGTTGGATTGATGTAAGTCTGAATGCACTCCTCGCGAGAAAAGACTCAACATTCTGCCTCACTGGTTTTGTCTGCTGATCCTTTTGCTGATTCTGAACCTAACAGATTTTTGGGGGCTCGTCCGGGATCTCAAAAGACCTATTTCGGGGTTCCGGCCGACTTTTCGACGCAGGACAAGTCCTTGGCCAAGGCATATAGATAGAGAAACCCTTTTCACGGGGCTGTCTCGATCAGTCGGTTGGACGCCGGAGTGGTTGACGAGATCATCCGAGGAGAAGGCCCAGCAGACTGTGAGTACGAATCTTGATTCTGTTGAAAGTAATGAAAGTGCAGTGACAAGAGGTCACTTAAAACCTTGACAATTCTAGACCCTATCAAGTGCAATTAGAAACAGTTAAATTCCGCTGGGATGATGGAGTCCCCTGACTGATGAGTCAGTTAAATTCCATGGGAGAGCGGACCCATCTGTTTTCTAAAGAAGTACAGGTAATTTGGAGCAGTTAAATTCCGCTGAGGTGTCGTGGGGCCTCCTAGTTAACCTTCCTAATGTGTTAGCTTTCTGCTGCCATCTAGGGTGTTTTTTTTTTTTTTTTTAACTCTTGTTTAGCTGGTTTGGCTTCTTTATCCATGAAAAGATAGGTTTTATATCTACTTTGAGAAAAAGGCAAAAATAAGTTTTTTCTTACACAATAGGAAGGTTAAAGAGTTTAGATTTTGTAAAGATCCACGGGAGGGCGGACTCCCCTGCTTGCCTGTGAGACGATAAGGATGCGCATTGTGTGTGTGTGTGTGTGTGTATGGTTTGACTGAGAGTGATCTCATTTGAGCTCTCCTTTATGTAAACAGTGGTTTTGTGTAAAAGCAGAGGAAAGGAGACTTACCACTCATTGAATATTTTACCACTGTCCGGTGAATAAAGTTGGCTTTAGGACACTGTAGGTGCCATTCGAATTGCCAACTCCAAAATTTAGAGAAATAAACCATGGGAAAATCAAATAGCAAACAAAAGCCGCTACCCCGACATGAATTGAAATGCAAGGGGTCGGCACCGACAATATAAAATATCTTGACAAATGCATATTTTGGACAGAGGGGATTGCATTATGTGACGTGGCGGTGGCGAGGCTCTCCGCACTTCAGTTGCTCCCCCCACCCTTGTTATCAGCTGGGAAGATTGTCATGTCTATGTTGTGGGCCCGTGTGTTCGTTTCTGTGTATGTTTGTCTTTGTGTAGCAGTTCGTTATAAAGGATGGAATTGCGTTAAATTGGTGCACGAAAGCGGTGTGCTAGACAATGGTTTATCAGATTTGCATTGTTAAATGTAAAAATTAGAAATGATAGAATAATCTGAGGGTTGTGGTCAGAAACTCGTCCAACGAGGAGAGTGCCCAGCCCTCATAAAAATGTGAGAGTAGGAGAGAACATACATTGTAGTATTGGATAAAATTAAATTATTGATTCGTTATGACATAAGACTATACAAGGACACATGTAAGGACAAGTCAAAGATTTGGATCACTTAGAGTGAAAAACAACATTGCAAGGGGGGCACTTTTTATCAAAAGAACACCAAGTATTAAGTAGTGGGCATTCGTGATTGGGATTGAATTAAGGATAAAATTAGGTCAATGATTAGAAATCAATGGTGCTCTACACAAAAAGGCTTAAATTTTAATGGGGAAATATTTGGAGTACTGACCCCCTCTCTGCACGTTGTTGGTCTACATAGGTCATGGGCCTAGTTTATTTGGTTTTGATTGTGGTTTGGGTTTATTTTGTTTATTGTTAAGGTGTTCCTTGTTATTCTCTTATCCCCTGCATTGCAAATGTCTTCTTGATGCAGATAGGTTAACAGGCTGGGACTTTAGTGAGGAGATAATTTGTCGATTGATGGGGGTTAGTAATTGTCCAAATTCTAGTCACATGTTTTGAGGGACCACAGCAACAACATTATATTTAATTTCCAGGCCATTATTTAGTATGATATGACGGTGTCTAGCTAAGTAGACTGTTCTATCAAAAAATGTGAGAGTGAAGGAGGAGGTTTGATTTGTAATCTGACATTTGGGTCCCATTTTGAAGAGCATAGATTGTTTTTGTTTGTTTATTTTTTAAGATATGTTTAACAGTTTATCTCGGTGCAGTAAGGATATAGAAATTTTGCAAGACTTAAAATTAAAAATTAAAAAGCAAAATTACATTCTCATTTTCCCAGATGTGAGGGAAATTGAAAGATAAGGAAGACGAAGAAAAGATAAAAAAGAACTTGCTGTTGCACAGACAGGAAGATGATGACACAGTGTCAGCGCGAGCTCGCTTAAGAACCGCAGCTGAGAATGTGATGAGTGAAGATGAGAAAAATGATCAAATTACAAAGGCAGATGTTGTGGCACGGCAAAGCGAACCATCCTTTCCGTCTTTGTACCCCAAATTAAACAACTCATTGCTTCTTATAATTTGAGAGGTGATGAAGTACAACAGGTTTTCATGGCATCCTTAACCAAACATTGGGCAAGCGTTAAAGGCACCTGGAGTCCTTTTGATCTCCAGGGCCGTCCATTGGAATATAACGGGGTGCCATTACAAATACAAATTGACCAACTATTGCAGGATAAAAATAAAATTTCAACGTAGAGCAAGTTACACAGACATTGGCCGGACTAAACAAAAACAAGATAAGTTGTTTGAAGACTTTAGACACAGACCAGAAAGAGTGTTCAACTGATGTCTATGATCAACAACTCAAAAATGCTCTACATGCAAATTTGCGACCAGTATTATGACGACAACGAATAAATTCGACAATTTTTTTCCCTATAAAATGGTGCCGTTTGGGTTTGAAGTACATAGTCGCTTCAAAGGAGGAAAAGCATGATTTAAGATACGCGATTGATCAATGAGAAGGCTATCCCTTGTGCCAGGGGTGTCAAACTCATTTGTTCGCGGGCCGCGGTTTAGTCATGGCTTCTTTTGGAGGCCCGGTATGACTGTCATACCCGAGTAGATGTGTGAGCGCCTCATATTGTGCGAGCTGCAGAACAAGCTGACGAGTACCTCGCTTTCAAATCAGACAAGTAAAAACGGGTCTAATATTTGAAATGTAACATATTACTAAAAGTGAAGATAATTTGCAATTCGAGTAATGGCACATGAATATGAAGCACAATTTGACACCTGTGCTTTATACGAAAGTAAAGTTGGATTGGAATTTGATGAAACGGATATTGACATCCACATATTCCATTAGAGTTTAAATTGCTTGCAATGCAATTGCGAATTAGTTAACACCTGTGTGGTTGATTGAGTGAGTGAGTGAGTGAGTGAGTGAGTGAGTGAGTGAGTGAGTGAGTGAGTGAGTGAGTGAGTGAGTGAGTGAGTGAGTGAGTGAGTGAGTGAGTGACTTTTCTGTCGCCTGCACGTCATCTTTCCTGCATGGCTACGTTGCTGTCTCAGCCGCACCTGACCGTTGAAAGATGCGAGACACTCAATCCTCCCACTCTCATTCCCCTTCCTGACGACGGCGAATTCCATGATTGTGTCGATGCTGCCCAACAAATTGCAAAGGCTCGGCCTGATTTGGAAGATACGCCTCTGCCAGATGGTCATGTGGTTTTTGTTGATGGGTCTTCTAAGAAAAATGAATCTGGTGTGACCAGATGTCGTGTAACATGGGGGTAGAGATGGTCCAAATGGTAGAATATGGATTGTTCACAGGAATAAATTGGCAGAGCTGAAATTCCAAATTTGTCCAAAAGATGGCGCCAGACCAAAACGGGAGACCAATAGAGGGGCCGGAATAAGCTAAACCGGTTAAAATGGATATAAAAAAGGAACACGGTGTCAGAGTGTGAGTCACGCATGGAAGCACAAATGTGATTTTTATTTTTATTTCTTTGCTTGGCTAAAAATGTATTCTGTAACCGCTTTAAGCAATATTATTTGTCAATTCGATCAAGAGACCCGTCACTGAGAATAGTGGCGTGACATAAATTGTTTGGAGAAGCACAAATGTGATTTTTATTTTTATTTCTTTGCTTGGCTAAAAATGTATTCTGTAACCGCTTTAAGCAATATTATTTGTCAATTCGATCAAGAGACCCGTCACTGAGAATAGTGGCGTGACATAAATTGTTTGGAGAAGCACAAATGTGATTTTTATTTTTATTTCTTTGCTTGGCTAAAAATGTATTCTGTAACCGCTTTAAGCAATATTATTTGTCAATTCGATCAAGAAACCCGTCACTATGAGAATAGTGGCGTGACATAAATTGTTTAAGAAAGTAGGTCAAGGGTGAAAAGGGGAAGTGAAAGGTTTTACCCCTAGCTGTGCATTTGGTGGAAAGTACTGCGTGGTCAGGGCGGAAACAGCGGCTGAAGGCCACAGATAACAAAGCGTGGGGAGGCTGGCCAGTTCCCTCTATGGGCGTGGGAAAACTGGCCAGTTCCCTCTATAGGCGTGAGAAAGCTGGCCAGTCCCTTCTATAGGCGTGGGAAAACTGGGCAGTCTTACCCTATAGGGAAAGTACCGGAGAAAAGAAAGGGGAGGGGGGGGGACGGAGAGGTCTATAAAAGGTCCTGCAGGAGCAGCTTCAGGGCTTTTCCCCCCAAAAGAGCTCTCATACGTGAAGAGGCCCGGAGGAGTTTCAAGATTTTTTCCAAAGTCCCAAAGATCTTTGTGTGAGACGCAGGATCACTGGACTGAAATTAACTTGGATTTACTCCTAAAAATTGGACTGGACAACTTTAAACGAGAAATTGGTGAGGATGACCGTTTTTATGTATTTTAGCGAGAGGGGGGAATAGTCATCGGGCCGCCGGCTTCCTCGTGGCCAGCCTGTTTCTCTAATTTGGATTTTAGAAGCAAGATCGAACTGATCACTCGACTTTGCTTCCACCAAAAATAGCAAACTGGTATTTACCTCTTCCCTTTTTTATGAACTGTGTTTTGCAATCGAATTGTTCTGGGATTGAATGATTTTATTAACACGGGTATCAGTGAGTGAAGTTGTTCAGTTTCTGGAGTAATTGAGATTTGTAATTCTATTCCATGTTTCTTCAATAGATGTGTTTTGTATATTACTTACTTCGTTGTGCGCGGATTTGTACTGAATATGCAACCGAAGGCTCAGGCCCGCTTCCCCTTTTAGACGGGCCGCGTAAAAAGGAACTCCGAACAAGTTAGAGACTTAAATAACTTCCGTAGTTATTTGAGCCACGAGTGAATTTCGATCCGTTCGAAAGTTGTTTCATTTGAATAAATTAAAGGAAGTGTTTAAATCAGATTATTGGTTTGTGTAGAACGGAAAGTTATTTAACTATTTGAAAGGCTCAGGCCCGCTTCCCCTTTTTGACGGGTCGCGGAAAAAGTAACTCCGAGGAAGTTGGAGAATTAAATAACTTTCGTAAATATTTAAAGGAGGAGTGGATTTCGTTAAAAGTGAATTGTTGGAAATTTACTTCTTCTAAATAAAATAACGACGACGGTTAAAATAAATCATTGGAGTTGGAGGAGAATAAAAGTATTTCGATTGTCCGTCGGGCGCGGCCCAGTTCCTAAAATTGTCGGGCCGCGTCAAAAGTTGAACGGGACACGATCAAAAAATAGACTTGCCTTCCAAATTAATTATTGGGCAAATCTAAACAGAACACGACATTTTTATCCGGTTTAGAATAAGTTGTTTTTTTTTTTTTAAAGCAATTAAGAGGGGTGAAGAACTCCGACGGTTAAGAGCTAGATCCGCGTATACGAAGTTAGAATTAATCATATAGGGTGCATTAATTTTCTTCTTAAATGCTATTATTGTCACACTTTTATTAATTCGATTCTCTTTCGAATAAAAAAGTTGGTCGGCTCGCTGCATGAGCGACCAAGTGGAACGGACCCATATTAACATTTACTTTGGCAAAACTAGTGCTTGGGTGCGCTATACAAACGAATCCCTGAGGTCTTAACAAAGACATCTAAAAAATATCCGTAACGAATAAGAACTTCAAACATTAGCGGGGAGCCATCAATACGATGCGGTCACTTCGAAGTCCTGCCTCGAATTGAGTTACTCGGCACGCGCTTCGGGTGACTTGAGAGGGATTGGCGTCGTACAGAAATTAGATTGATTCCGGAGGAGTTAATTTAACTCGGGTGGTTAGATTACGGACAAATCTCCGAACCCGGCTAAAACAAACCCGTTACTGGGAAGCCGGGGGCACCTTAATCCGAGAGGTGCGTTTGACATTTTGGCGCCCAACGAGTAGGAGGGGGGTTGTGAGTAAAAGTCCATCCATCCATTTTCTGAACCGCTTAGTCCCCACGGGGGTCGCGGGCGTGCTGGAGCCTATCCCAGCCGTCATCGGGCAGTAGGTGGGGGACACCCTGAACTGGTTGCCAGCCAATCGCAGGGCACACAGAGACAGACAACCAATCGCACTCACACTCACACGTAGGGACAATTTGGAGTCTTCAATCGGCCTACCAAGCATGTTTTTGGAATGTGGGAGGAAACCGGAGTGCCCGGAGAAAACCCACGCGGGCCCGGGGAGAACATGCAAACTCCACACAGGGAGGGCCGGAGGTGGAATCGAACCCGCACCCTCCTAGCTGTGAGGCGGACGTGCTACCCAGTGCGCCACC
This sequence comes from Syngnathus scovelli, assembly GCF_024217435.2. Classification (NCBI taxonomy): domain Eukaryota; kingdom Metazoa; phylum Chordata; class Actinopteri; order Syngnathiformes; family Syngnathidae; genus Syngnathus; species Syngnathus scovelli. The sequence continues at coordinate 15,947,780 of NC_090856.1, read as the reverse complement.
GAGCCGCCTGTGAGTAAAAGTTTAGAAAAAAATAAAAATGAGACAATAGAAGAACATTTGTTTTTTTTGTTTTGCTCACAGCTCCAAAACGAACCTGTGTGGAGTTTTTCAGTTTTTTCTTCCCAGAAACTGTCTTAATTCCGCTCACTGATACAAATAAATGTCAGAACGGCCTTGAGTGACATAAGTACAGTCTCTTTAAGGAATAGAGTTTCCTAGAAAAGAACCTTGATAGCACGGGAGGATTAGAACTGTATTGTGTCATGGTAAACGGTGACCGTGACCCCTCAGCACATTACTTTAAGCATGAGTAAGGAGGAGATCCTTCACAGCTTGTACTTGTATGGGGTGCTGAAAGTAATGTTTGTAGTGTACGCAGAGTATGCGGCAGAACTTGCAAGAGAAAGAGGGGCCGGTACATGGGCAGGGATATTGGGTATAAATACAGAAGATGAACCAGTCGATGAGGAGCCTGCAAATGTTTTAGATTTCATGCCAAAACCAAGGCCAAAGAGAAGGCAACCAATTTGGAGACCGACTGAAGAGAGGCCTTTTTATTTTGAAAGATAAAAAGAGAAGACTTGTCTCCCCTCTTCCTTTTCCTTTTTCTTGCTCAATTTAACTTTATAATAAACCTTCATTTCTCACTTACAAATTTTTGTTCCCGGACACCTGTGTGGATTACAAATTTTCTTGTTTCCGGACACTTGTGTGGATTACAAATTTTTTTGTTCCCGGACACCTGTGTGGATTACAAGATTTTTGTTCCCGGACACCTGTGTGGATTACAATTTTTTTTGTTCCCGGACACCTGTGTGGATTACAATTTTTTTGTTCCCGGACACCTGTGTGGATTACAATTTTTTTGTTCCCGGACACCTGTGTGGATTACAATTTTTTTTTTTTTTTTTTGTTCCCGGACACCTGTGTGGATTACAAATTTTCTTGTTTCCGGACACTCGTGTGGATTACAATTTTTTTTTGTTCCCGGACACCTGTGTGGATTACAAAATTTTTGTTCCCGGACACCTGTGTGGATTACAAGGATTTTTGTTCCCGGACGCATCAGAGGATTACAGATTTTTGTCCGCTGAACTCACAAAAGGATTTTTCTTCTTTCCGCCCTTTTCTCTTTTTTTTCCTGCTGTTGAAGACTACACTTCTAAGGCTTGTATGGTTCATGATTCTTAACTGTTGGCGACCCTCTGTGACTTACAGGTTCCCAAGAATTGAAAGGCTGAGTGGCTTCGGGCTGATGATTAGTCGTCATTTCCTGTTCGCTACAATAACGTTTGAATTAGAATTTGCAATTGAATGTACCCTTGTTAGAATTTCCTGTCAGTAGAAAACCTGGTGGGGAAAAAAGAAAAAGAGAAAGAAGTGCATCCCGCCGTTGAGAGCATCAATAAGCGAGGCAAAAGTTCTCATATTGGTGTTCTGAGTAGAGGCGACGCAAAGGGCGCCGCTGAGTAACTAAGAGCTGAATCGACCCTGTTCCGAATGCGCACGGAAAGGCTTCGAAAGGAGACAGCTCGACCCTACAACTAGAGAAACTGCTATTCATTGAAAAGATGGCTAGCGGTGGAAGGAGATCGGATCCCGAACCTGGAAATCCTATGAAAGGAACCGGAAAGGAGGGGTCTAATCCAGACTCTCCAAGACGACATGACCAGCATGTGTAATATTGTATGGAGGAGGCATAGAGAAGTGGCCTCAGAAATGGACTGAGTACATAGTGGGATCAAACCCGTCGATAGAGGCGGGATGCCTCTCGACGCGGATGAAAGAAGCCATCGAAAGGGATGGAAGATTTTTTGCCGAGCAACCAGGAGAAGATTGACTATGGATGAAGAGAAGCCCTATGAATGGACTCTTTACACCGATGGGTCAAAAAAGGAAGGAGAGCAGAATGCCCACTGGGGTTTTATTCTGAAGCAAAATGGAGTGGAGCGTTGCCGCCGTACAGGAAAGACACCCGGCAGCGCGCAAGCAGGAGAGGCCACGGCAGTGCTGGAAGGACTGTTAGAAGCGGAAAAAAATCACGCTGGACGCGTAAGACTTATAACTGACAGTCATTATTGCACGCAAGCTCTCAAATTCGATCTAGCCATTTGGGAAGAGAATGGCTTTGAGGGCGCGAAAGGAAAACTAGTGGCCCACTATGAAGTGTGGAAAAAGATAGCCGAGTTACGGCTAAATTTGAGTCCGGATGTGGTTCACCAGAAATCTCATGTGAAAGAAGGAGCTTATTGGAGAGGTAATAACGAAGTTGATCGATACGTCCAGAAAAGAAGAATAAAAGTTGTAGGAGCAGAAAAATGGGACAAGACCCCTCGCGGAAAAGTGGTCCCAGATGAGAGCGTGAGGCAAGTCGTGTCGGCAGTGCATGAAGCACTACGCCACGCGGGTCCACTGCCTACGCGAAAAAAGTTAGAGATGCTGGAACTCTGGGTCCCTGACCGGACGATTCGTGCGGTCCTGCGGGATTGTAATCCGTGCAACAAATACAACGCAGGGCGAAGAGGACGACGCACGGATGGATTGAAGATTAGGAGTACTGTGCCGTGGGGCTCGGTTTGTATGGACGTAGCTGGCCCCATGGGAATAAGTGGCGCAAAGGGTGAGAAATACCTTGTTGTGCTGGTTGACTCGATGTCAGGACACGTCGGGCTGAAAGCAGTGAGAAAAGCCAATGCAAACAGTGTGATCAAGACACTAGAAGATGGGTGCATGTGGCTAGGAATCCCAAAAGAGTTGAGAACAGACAATGGAACACATTTCAAAAACGCCCAGGTGGACGAATGGTGTCGTAGGTGGGGAATAGTCAGAGTCTATTCGCCTCCTTATACACCACAAGCAAATGGGGTGGCAGAAAGTACTATTGGTCTGGTCAAAACCTGGTTGGGAAAAAATGCAAACGGAAAAGAGTGGAGTACTAAATTGCTTGATTTGGTTGCAGACCTGAACGGGAGGAGCAGAAGCAGCCGGCCCTCCCCGTCCGAAGAACTGAACCAACGACTCTTTGTGTCACAAGAAGTGGGCAGAACCCAAGACGGCTGTCCCAGAATAAAGAGAAGTGTCGGATCAGCGTTGGACAGAAGGTGTGGATCAAGTCGAGGGACCTGAACAGCAACACGGCAGTGAAGGCCAAGTACGACTGCTCGGACATAGTTAGTGGAGTTTTGGATAGAAACACAGTACGACTAAAGAAGAAAGGTATCCAAGGAGTTGAACAGCTGAAGCCGTTATCGGCTGACCCGAGTCAAGCCAAGAAGTAATTTAAATAACATATGGCAACGGACCACGGAACAATCCCAGCCTTCGTGCGCATGGCCGCACACAAAGGTGCGGTCATCGTAAGAAGAACACCAAATGGGATCCAGACCGGAAGGGCCCTAAATCTGGTGAGATTGGCCAAGCGGGGTTGCACACCCGGTGGACCAGAACATTTTCACTGGACATGGGTCAACGAAGCTTGTGTCATTTGTTTGACACCCAACCTGTTGCCTACTATGTGGTCGGGAGTAGGCTTCATGATGCCACCTGTACTGACCACCGAAGTAAGAGAGCTGGAATTTGCCCAGAGAAATGAGGACAAGCTTCCAGTCAAAGTATTAGATGCCATGGTATGCCACCAGTGTCGAATTACCATCTTGGCACGAATGGTGTTTTTTTCACAGTGGGAGATCGGACCAACTACGGATGTACGGGCTCGACAAATTAACTCGTGCACGTATGTGTGGGACGGCGATGAGCTGAAATATTGCCTCATGTGTTTAGATCGCATGGCAAGAGGAAAATTATTGAAAGTCGGAGAAGCAGAGGGATGGCAAATCACCAGGGCAATGACCCCCCTGGCGACCCTCTATCCAGTGTTGGGAGGAGCATCTTGGCCGGCATATGATAATAATCAGGCCATGAAGAACCTTTATCTGGCCTTGGGCCATTGTTGGCCTTGGCCAAGGCCAGTCGGCCGGCCTGCCCCCGACAGTTATACAGAAAAGGCCGACGAAATGGCCTTGTTTGCTCGTGAGTCGGTTCTTTCCGCAGGAGGAACCGCAGTCCTTGGGGACCTGCTTGAGGGACCTTGGAGGCCCATGACTTGGGCTCGGGCTGTAGCCCAGTTGTTGGCGTGCAAGGACGCACCATTGGTCAAAGTGGAGGCAGCCCCTGCGGAAACAAGCCCGACCGTGAGCAACATGTACTGCTATCGAAGTGTTTTGGACACGAGTAACAAAGACTTCCAGTATGTGACCAAAAAGGGAATATACTGTTTTGCCCCTGGGAATAAAGTCGGATCAGTCCTTATAGTGAATGAGGGTGAAGCAGCACTGGTAGGGATTACAGTGAAAATGGCCATCATTCCTTACGAAGGAATATATTCACTGGGAATCAAATTGGAGGCCAAAAGGCTTAGCCAATTTGTAGCCATAAGAAACACCGGGTCCCAGATACGGGATATTCTTAGGGAACAAATACAAACGAGAAAGGAGCACGGCACAGTAGCGGAGATAGAACCTCAAGAAAAGGCCAAGGAGACAGATGACCTTGACCGGTCGGAAGCAAGAGAATGGGATAAAGGTCCCAGCCAGGAGTTGGCACAGGGATGTCCAGCTGGAGGAAGCATGTTCCAATCGGTGGTGACGTAGGAAAATTCAACCACTTCTCTCCCGCCAGAAGCAGGAGTCCAAGTGGAAAGTCAAACCACTTCTCTCCTGGCAGAAGTAGGAGTCCAAGTGGAAATTCAAACAACTTCTCTCCCGCCAGAACCAGAAGTCCAAGTGGAAAGTCAACCCACTTCACTCCTGCCAGAAGCAAAAGTCCAGGAGGGAAACTTATCATGTCCAAAAGCGGAGGGCGGTGGCGTAAGTGACCAACCCAGGAGGATTCTACAAGACTGGACCCCTTTTGATTGGACGAAGTTGTATCCGGCAAATTGCCCTACTCCTGGCTGCGACGGAAGCGGTAGCGCCCGACCAGGGGCAACACACCACCGCTCATTTAGAGCTTGCCCGGTGTATGTGGGGAGCCTCGAGGTGTGTCCCACGCCTGGATGTGATGGAAAAGGGAACACCAGATGGGGTCTGGAGCGTCACCGCACCCTTAAGACATGTCCAGTGCTGGCAGAAATGAAGCGCAAAGCCTCCGAAACCAGGAAACAAGCCGGTAGCCAAGAGAACAACATGTCGAATGATGCGGTAGACCCCAGGCCCGAGGAACCAGGTCCGTCTGCATCCGATAGGCCGCTGGGAACGTTGGCTCGAACGGCCTCCTATTATGCAGTGTGGTCCACAAAAACAGAACCTCAAAAGAAAAAGAGGGGTCGGGCCGCAGTAGAGGAATTGACTAGGCTGTGGAGCCAGCCAGATTCCCAGGGGGAGAACGACTGAAAAAAAAAGAGAATAATGTGTACATACATGTATATAAAAATGAGTGTGCATATAACGGTGTGTGTATACATGTGTATATAGAAGTCCTATAACAATGTATTGTTAATGGACTGTACATAACTAATAACAGAAAGAAAACCAGACGGAGACCGCCGGAGGAAGGGCCCAGCCGAAGAGGGGAACGGTTTCTTTGGCGCAAGGGAGGAGCTTGGGAAGGAGGAGGGGCTGGAAGACCTCCTATAAAGCCAGGAGAGAAGAGCCAGATCTTCATTCAGGCCTGAGGAGTGACCCACCATGAACTACCCGCGCGGAGCCAAGAGAAGGAGAACAATGACTCTGGAGAGTGGGGGGTCACCAATGACCCTCCCAGGCTACACGGATGATCCCGCTGGTGGCGACCTAGCGGGACCGGCGGTTGGGCGAAGCCCCGGGACCGGGGCTTCCACAGACAACGAGGGGAAGAACTGGAGGAATCCGTTTTTCATGGAAGAAGAGCAAGATATTTATGTAAATCAGGAATGGATACCTCTGGAGCCAATCTACGCGAACGCAGTTCCCGTGAAAAAGGATCCAGAGCGGAACTTTGAAAGTCGAGGAGCAACTTTATTTGCAGACAGCGGGTATGAGATTCCCAGCACTTCGCCTTTCTGCAACGAACCACCGAATCTACCCGACAACCCTCCAATGGATTGGAGTACAATTGAATGGAGACCATCTATTTTCCCTCAGCCGGCGATATCATGGAAGAAGAATCTGGTGACGGATTGGCTGACAGCTATAATGCTTTCAGTCATTTTGACAGGCATCCTACTCAGCTTCACACTTTGGAAGAGCGCGGCCCGCTATGACCCGATGGAGATGATCAATATCGAGTACGATGGAACGAAGCTCTTCAATCAAACCTGTTGGGCAGTGGACTTTGGAAGCGTCACCGTGAAATGGAATACATCCATAGCACCAGACATCGCTACCAGACAATATTGGACATCGGTGCTGCGACGACGAGAGAAGATGATCGCCTTGCCACTGGAACCAGGAGCAATTCCGCGCGCAGGAGACGAGGAGGAAAGACGGTATAAGACAAAAAGGGAAATAGTGAGTGAAGTAACTCACTTTCCCGATAATTTGGGTATCGTGAATTGGACAGGGCAAATAATGAGTAACATCAGTGCTTGTGATATGAGGTATTTCAAAGCGCCAGAAAACTTTGCTAACCTAACGATAAGTTTGATTTGCAAGAACAAACGTGAAGAGAAAATTGTTAAAAGAAATTGGATTTTGAAAGTGGGCGAGGAGCATGCGGAATGGTATAGCAATGCCTCGTGTGTCCCGTTGCCCGAATCAAAAGGAGGGTATTGGGAGAAAAGTGGAAAAAGGCCGGATGAATTTTCATTCCCGGCCCCAATGAAGAACTCCACGTGCCGTGGCACTTATCCCGGATGGGAGCCGTGCTGGAGTTGTTTAGAGTTGGTTTGCGAAAAAACTCAGGATTATTCAAGTAAGCGTCGCCTTAACCGGATGCCGAGAAGCCTGCCCGACAGCCAGAAGTCAGTATTTTGGGACTGTCAGGGAGTTTTTAGTAGGTTAAATGCGTGTTACTTTAACGTGGGACAATTTTGTGAAAATAATTATCATGTGATAATGTGGGCATATAAATTTCAAAAGATTAAGTCCCCTGTTGCGGTGTCAACAAGGGGAGGGAGGAAGTTCAACCCAAATAAGGAACCAGTAGATTTTGAATTTTGGCTAAATAGTTCATTTCCATGGTTATGGCAGGTAGAAAAATGGGTTGCTGTGCCCAGCAGTTACCAAGGCAGACACCGGTTATACCCGTCAGCAAGGCACTTATGGGTTCAACGGTTACCCACTCCTGCCGATTTGTTGACGGTAACTCCGGGAGAATTTGACAAAATTGACCAATGCGTAGTGGGGAAAATTTATGCTGGATTGCATGGGAGGGATTGGACAGTTGGGAAGTCACCAAGATGTGACCTGGATGAGATCAAGCGATCCGTCTTGGGCACCAGGTGGGTTCACAACTGTGCCAGTCTCTTAGTAAACAAAACAGTGAAAGGAATTTTACAGGCATGGTCTGAAATAGACGTTCGGGACCCCGCCAAGACATGGTGGGGATTTAACGGGTATGAGATGAAGCAATGGGTTATACCCTGTTTAAACGTAACAACAAATTACTGGGTTCAATACCAATTTATGTCAACGGTATATTCAAAAGAGACTGATATCAAGCCCACAGGAATTTACTCCCCATATATTTATGTGAATCCCCGGCCCTGGTCGATGACTTGTAACACTGAGAAAACAAAATGTTTAATTACCTTAGCTCGTGAACAATGTGTTACACTGCCTAATTGGAAAGAATATTGTTTAGATAAATATCAAGATGAAGGATACAGGAGTGTAGAAGGGGCTTTATGGGAGTACGTCTCGCCACAAAACAGGTGGAGGCGTCAGCCCGCTAGAGACCGGGCGCCTTGTACTACCTGGGTACAAAATGAAGGATTGCTAAATCTAGGCGAGCCAGTGTCTATTGGATTGGCCCCAATAGAATTTTCAATAATGGAACATGTTTCTCCCCTTCAGAGCATTGGATAAAATGTGGCCATGGAGAAAACATTCATGATTGCACTTGGTATGAGAAGATAGGGGCGGCGCTTCAGTCAGCAACAAGTGCCGCGGTTGAGGCTTTTGGTGATGTGATCAGCGGTGCATTGGAGGTGGTACTGGGGCCAATCTGGGCGTGGGTGCTAGTAGGGTTTGCGTTGATAGGAATAGCAACAACTTTGTGCATTGCCATAAAAGGTAGTATTAAGAGGCTTTTGTTTTACCCCCGCGAGAGAGAGGCGTCTCTAGTTAGGCAAATGACGGCCCACAAGAGGGGTGGTCGGAACGTCTTATTAAAAGGAGAAGTCGGGCGGCCGTCGGGCATTTGAGCCTGACAGCTCAGAGACTGGAACTGCAAGAGACAAAAGAGAGAGAAAAAAAAAAAGAACTAATCATGGCAACAAACAGCTCAAGCGGGTTTTTAAATCCAAGAGGGAGGCCAGGAGCGATGAGAGTGAGTAACGAAGTTCAATATTGGGTTTTATTCAGTATCTGGACAGCCTACTGCTGTTCTGGGTCTTGGGATTTGCAACAACTCACTCGCCCCGTGATTTTGGTCATATCAATATTCAAGGTTTTGATTTTGAGATTTTTATACACAAGACACACGATGGGTTTGGGTCTTTTTGTAGTCTACATGCATGGCCGAATGTATGTTGACCCTGATACCCCCAGAGGTATCGCCGAAATTGTATTGCTTATTTTGTGGAGTGTTTTGGAAGTGGTGTCAATTTTTGTTTATTATGTTGTTTTCGGGGTTGTCATATTAGAAGCAATATTAGTGATAGGAATGGCCATGTATGTTATAAAGATGGTAGTCAGACTTGACCAGCATGCCCGCACCTCTGTCGCGTGGAGATGGCGTACGGCCAAACTCGTACTCTGGTGCATGGTATGGGGGTCATTGTCTGTGTTACTTTGGACCGAAGTGGTGGACCAATTGGCAATGATAACCTGGTTTTTTACATACTCTGTTTTTTTTCCCCTCCCGCCCCGAGAGGCGGGAGGGCAGCCGCCGAGAAGCCCCTCTATTGTATACCGAGGGGCTGGCAGAGGGGTGATTGTTTGATGTGTAACATGAAAAATGTTAAAATTTGTGCTTCCATGTGTTACAGACTGTACACCGTATTACGGATGCACCTAAATGCATCCTATGCGGGATGAGCCACATGAAATTGGCCTGGGTGATCGGGAGATCTTATGTGGGAAACTGTTGTTATCAGGCCGGCTTTAGTTTGGCTTGGCTGGTCCCTGACGGTCTGTATGTAAAAGAGGGAGAGCAGTCCAGCTTGGACCATCTCGGATGGGAAGGATGTGCGGATTTGATGACCACTGCGACTCTGCTCGAGACAACTACAGGGCCCCTGATGGCACGTACGGTTCTCATGCATGGAGCAGGAGTAACCCACGGCACTATCTGGCCTTTGATTCACATGACCTGGCGTCAACAGAACGGCACCCGATGCGTCATTTCACATTGGCAATGTGGGCGCTGTCTGACAGTGAGCGCTCCTCATCGCTTTCTCCCGGCTGACTTTTACACGCACCCAAACGCAGGATATGGATTACACCGACCTATGGGGATGCCCAGCGAGGCCCCTGTGGGGCTTGTCCGGCCTGCGCGTCGGGGAGGAGGACGGTGTGTTGGACATTGGACCCTGGATGGGTCTTACGTCCGGTGCAGAGAGCCATGCGAGGGTTGCATGGGGCGTCGGGATCCAGACGGCAGCCGTACGTATGGAGGGCCTGGCTACAATGATGATCCTCCCCTCGACTCGCCCACCAGCCCCGTACGGCTGATAAGCCCGCTGGATGTGGATGCAGCTCCTTCTGAGTCTGAGGACGACGATGAGGCTCGAGACGGAGGACGCGGGAGTGAGGCTGAAAATGAGGAGGCAGATGTCGAGAGTGTGGCCACGGGGCGTTCAACACCGGAGCTGAGAGCCCTCGCCGTGGAGAACCACGCTGAGGACGACAACGCTGCTAGTCGGTTGTCGCGCCTGATCAACGCCTTCGCAGAGATCGCCCGACAGGGAGACATGGCAGCGGCCTGCCCTACTTCAACGACCGCTGAGGTTGTGAATATCTCAGACGAAGACGACGACATGGCTGTTTAGCTCTTGGGGATCAGGGATAATTTATACCTGTTTTCAATCCAAGGGGAGGGTGTCGTGTAACATGGGGGTAGAGATGGTCCAAATGGTAGAATATGGATTGTTCACAGGAATAAATTGGCAGAGCTGAAATTCCAAATTTGTCCAAAAGATGGCGCCAGACCAAAACGGGAGACCAATAGAGGGGCCGGAATAAGCTAAACCGGTTAAAATGGATATAAAAAAGGAACACGGTGTCAGAGTGTGAGTCACGCATGGAAGCACAAATGTGATTTTTATTTTTATTTCTTTGCTTGGCTAAAAATGTATTCTGTAACCGCTTTAAGCAATATTATTTGTCAATTCGATCAAGAGACCCGTCACTGAGAATAGTGGCGTGACATAAATTGTTTGGAGAAGCACAAATGTGATTTTTATTTTTATTTCTTTGCTTGGCTAAAAATGTATTCTGTAACCGCTTTAAGCAATATTATTTGTCAATTCGATCAAGAGACCCGTCACTGAGAATAGTGGCGTGACATAAATTGTTTGGAGAAGCACAAATGTGATTTTTATTTTTATTTCTTTGCTTGGCTAAAAATGTATTCTGTAACCGCTTTAAGCAATATTATTTGTCAATTCGATCAAGAGACCCGTCACTGAGAATATTGGCGTGACATAAATTGTTTGGAGAAGCACAAATGTGATTTTTATTTTTATTTCTTTGCTTGGCTAAAAATGTATTCTGTAACCGCTTTAAGCAATATTATTTGTCAATTCGATCAAGAAACCCGTCACTATGAGAATAGTGGCGTGACATAAATTGTTTAAGAAAGTAGGTCAAGGGTGAAAAGGGGAAGTGAAAGGTTTTACCACTAGCTGTGCATTTGGTGGAAAGTACTGCGTGGTCAGGGCGGAAACAGCGGCTGAAGGCCACAGATAACAAAGCGTGGGGAGGCTGGCCAGTTCCCTCTATGGGCGTGGGAAAACTGGCCAGTTCCCTCTATAGGCGTGAGAAAGCTGGCCAGTCCCTTCTATAGGCGTGGGAAAACTGGGCAGTCTTACCCTATAGGGAAAGTACCGGAGAAAAGAAAGGGGAGGGGGGGGACGGAGAGGTCTATAAAAGGTCCTGCAGGAGCAGCTTCAGGGCTTTTCCCCCCAAAAGAGCTCTCATACGTGAAGAGGCCCGGAGGAGTTTCAAGATTTTTTCCAAAGTCCCAAAGATCTTTGTGTGAGACGCAGGATCACTGGACTGAAATTAACTTGGATTTACTCCTACAAATTGGACTGGACAACTTTAAACGAGAAATTGGTGAAGATGACCGTTTTTATGTATTTTAGCGAGAGGGGGGAATAGTCATCGGGCCGCCGGCTTCCTCGTGGCCAGCCTGTTTCTCTAATTTGGATTTTAGAAGCAAGATCGAACTGATCACTCGACTTTGCTTCCACCAAAAATAGCACGCAACTGGTATTTACCTCTTCCCTTTTTTATGAACTGTGTTTTGCAATCGAATTGTTCTGGGATTGAATGATTTTATTAACACGGGTATCAGTGAGTGAAGTTGTTCAGTTTCTGGAGTAATTGAGATTTGTAATTCTATTCCATGTTTCTTCAATAAATGTGTTTTGTATATTACTTACTTCGTTGTGCGCGGATTTGTACTGAATATGCAACCGAAGGCTCAGGCCCGCTTCCCCTTTTAGACGGGCCGCGTAAAAAGGAACTCCGAACAAGTTAGAGACTTAAATAACTTCCGTAGTTATTTGAGCCACGAGTGAATTTCGATCCGTTCGAAAGTTGTTTCGTTTGAATAAATTAAAGGAAGTGTTTAAATCAGATTATTGGTTTGTGTAGAACGGAAAGTTATTTAACTATTTGAAAGGCTCAGGCCCGCTTCCCCTTTTTGACGGGTCGCGGAAAAAGTAACTCCGAGGAAGTTGGAGAATTAAATAACTTTCGTAAATATTTAAAGGAGGAGTGGATTTCGTTAAAAGTGAATTGTTGGAAATTTACTTCTTCTAAATAAAATAACGACGACGGTTAAAATAAATCATTGGAGTTGGAGGAGAATAAAAGTATTTCGATTGTCCGTCGGGCGCGGCCCAGTTCCTAAAATTGTCGGGCCGCGTCAAAAGTTGAACGGGACACGATCAAAAAATAGACTTGCCTTCCAAATTAATTATTGGGCAAATCTAAACAGAGCACGACATTTTTATCCGGTTTAGAATAAGTTTTTTTTTTTTTTTTTAAAGCAATTAAGAGGGGTGAAGAACTCCGACGGTTAAGAGCTAGATCCGCGTATACGAAGTTAGAATTAATCAGAATTTTCTTCCTAAATGCTATTATTGTCACACTTTTATTAATTCGATTCTCTTTCGAATAAAAAAGTTGGTCGGCTCGCTGCATGAGCGACCAAGTGGAACGGACCCATATTAACATTTACTTCGGCAAAACTAGTGCTTGGGTGCGCTATACAAACGAATCCCTGAGGTCTTAACAAAGACATCTAAAAAATATCCGTAACGAATAAGAACTTCAAACATTAGCGGGGAGCCATCAATACGATGCGGTCACTTCGAAGTCCTGCCTCGAATTGAGTTACTCGGCACGAGCTTCGGGTGACTTGAGAGGGATTGGCGTTGTACAGAAATTAGATTGATTCCGGAGGAGTTAATTTAACTCGGGTGGTTAGATTACGGACGAATCTCCGAACCCGGCTAAAACAAACCCGTTACTGGGAAGCCGGGGGCACCTTAATCCAAGAGGTGCGTTTGACACTGGGTATGCCATTGTTACTGCCGACATGGTTTTGGAGGCTGCTAAACTGCCATCCAATATGTCTGCACAGGCCGCTGAGCTCATTGCTTTGACTGGGGCCAGCAAATTGTTTGTAAACAAATCCGTCACTATCTGGGCTGATAGTCATGTATGCTTTTGCTACAGTGCACGTGTTTGCTCAGCAGTGGATCAACCGTGGCATGATAACTTCTGCAGGGAAGCCCGTCACCCATTCCACATTACTGACTCAACTTTTGGACGCTGTCCAGCTACCTTTAAAGGTGGCGGTTTGCAAGTGTGCTGCTCACACTGCGAGCTCTGATCCTGTTTCTCTCGGTAATGCTTTTGCTGACGAATCCGCGAAGGCCGCTGCGAAGGCCTGCTCCGTGTCCTCTCGTCTCTCACAGCTCATGATTCGATGTCACACATCTCCCCTGATGTGTTGCTTGACATGCAGTCTCAGGGCCCCTCCCAGGAACGGCTCTCTTGGGGTAACGGGGTGCAACTAAAAACACTGTTGGTCTTTTTGTGTGACCTTTGGGCAAACCTGTCTTGCCTCATAACTTGTTCAAATGGGCTGCTATTTCGAGTCATGGGATCACCCATGTCTCGACGGGGGGTAAGGTGAAACAAGTTGAAGCTATTTATACAACGTACGGCTTTGCAGCTTTTTCAAAACAATTTTGCAGAGCGTGTTTGATCTGTGCTAAACATAACCCACAAGGCAATTTAAGACCTCAGAGAGGGAAATTCCCGACTCCGTTGTATCCGTTTCAGACAATACATATGGATTATATCCAATTACATAAATGTGAAGGGAAAGAATATTGTTTGGTCATAATAGACGCATTTTCTAAATGGGTAGAAACATTTCCTACCGAACATGCTGATGCACTCACGGTGGCAAAGGCCTTATGCAAAGACATCATTCCAAGATACGGTATTCCAGAAAAAAAAATTACAGCGACAATGGTCCACATTTTGTAAATCAGATAGTGCATAACATTGGGAGAATGTTCCACATAAATCTAAAGAACCATTGTTCCTATCGTTCACAATCAGTTGTTGAGAGATCTAACGCGACTATAAAAACAGATTAAAGAAATGTATGGGAGAAACCAAACGACCATGGACTCAGTGCTTAGACCTGGTCAAAATGTACATAAATATTACAAGTACAACAGGGCTAACTCCCTATGAAACTATGTTTGGAAGACCTTACAGGCTTCCTCAGTTCAAGAACACATGGGAGATCCCCGAGAAGGCCGCGTTAGCTGATTACATGAGAAAAATTTTGGAACGTCAAAAGAATCTAACCAATAACACTGATGGTGAACCCATTTCTCCGCAGGAAGACCCCAAAGTGGTACCGGGAGACTGGGTCTTGATCAAGAGTATCAAGAGGAAGAATTGGCATTCACCCAAGTGGGAAGGTCCTTTTTTGGTACTACTCACGACACCTAATGCTTTGAAATTAGCCGAACTCAACACGTGGATTCATTTATCTCATTGTAAAAAGGTGATCTCTGCAGACCCAACCTAAGTACGGAAGGTGAGCAAAGTCTGGTAATAGTGCCTGATCCTGGTGCCAAGATCCAGGGTTGACACGAAAGCTAGCAGAAGCCAATTTCCAAGACACCAATCCGAAGCTCAGGGTGTTGACTCTGAGGAGATCCAAAATATGAGCATTAGAGAGTCATTTGGTGAGTGCTTTAATCGGGCTGTAGCCTGCGCAAAGTCTACCATGTGCTTTTGGTTGCTTTTGCTGGTTTGTGTTACCATTATATTTTTTTCGGGGGTTATTTTATTTGTATGGATAGAGTACCATGAGCCTCGAACATTCTTCTCTCAGGCAGCTACCAAAGCTAATTCTAATTGATATGGCTCATGGGGGAAAAATTGCTAGACATAAGCGCGACACTAAATCCCCTTTTGATCAGGTTGTTTGTATTCCAGGAACCGTCTGCGTTCCAACTTGCGTACCATGGCTTTTGTCTTGGACTTACAATAAGTCATTAATGTTTACTGTGGCTCCTAATACATCTTCTTCTATTATTTTACCTATGAAGAGTTTGAAAGGTTTCGAAATGGTCACCCCACTCTCTGGTTCCAGTGAAAAGGCTGTGTTCTTTGCTAAACGAGTGACTTTGAAAAATGAGGGCAAAAGCCTCCTTTTGTCTCTTACACTCACTGATGGTCAAATTCTTCCTCCAAATGCCACCTTGTTTAACACTTCTTGTTGGGGTTTTCAACTGTGGGCTTGGTCCTCTGGAATTGATCCTCACTTTCCTATTGCTATTTGCATTAATAAAACAATGTCGGTCGCAGACCGTCCCGTTACAAATAATTACACCCTGTCAGCAGGAGCAAAAATCACAAGTATGCTCCTCACTGATGTAGACAGCTATTTTGTAGCCTCCACAGGGATAAGCGGTCAAACCAACAACTGGCTTCTTATGGCTGAGCAGGCCGCGAAGATGGCTAACACCAGTTGCATTGCATGCATGGGTCCAAGACCTCTTTTCAAAATCATACCTGCAAATATAGTTCCTAAGTGTGCTGTTGCTTTAATGTTAAGCCTATCCATTTCACCCACTCATGATTGTTTTGAATCTGATAAGGTTTACCCTGTTGCCTCTATGACAAAGTATAAACCCCTTTTTTTCGTTCTATGTAGCTAAGGGTAATTTTACTTGCATTAGATTACCTGGTACCGGTGAGAAGCTCGGCGCTCTACCTACTTCATGGTGTGGGTCCATGACCAATGTCGCTGCCCCTTTTTTGCCCATTGCTCGTAGTGATATTTGGTTTTGGTGTAATAGTAAAAAACTTTATGATAGGTTGCCTTTCAACAGCTCCGGAATTTGCGCTTTGGTAACCCTATTGCTACCTGTTCATTTGATACCGATGTCCTCTTATGATCTAACATCTTTTGCTAAGTCCGTGGTTCCCGTATTCTGGCCGAGAACGAAACGAAACGCCGAATGGCGGGGCGCGGCTAATCCAACTTACATTGACGCCATTGGTGTTCCTAGAGGAGTACCGGATGAGTATAAGCTGGTGAATCAGATAGCAGCTGGTTTTGAATCCGCCCTGTGTTGGTGGTGTACTATTAACAAAAATGTTGACAGGATTAACTACGTCCATTACAACGTGCAGAGGCTTGGAAACTGGTCCGAGGCGGGTTTCAAGGCGGTCCACTCCCAACTGGCCGCTACTTCCCTCATGGCTTTCCAGAATCGAATGGCCCTTGACATGCTACTCTCAAAGGAGGACGGTGTCTGCGCCATGTTCGGTGAGCAATGTTGCACGTTTATTCCGAATAATACTGCAGCCGGCGGAAGCCTGTCCCAGGCCCTTGAGGGCCTGCGGACCTTGAACGGAAAGATGAAGGGGCACAGTGGGGTGAACACAGAGGTTTGGACCGACGGGTTGGACGTGTTCGGAAAGTACCGCACCCTGGTTTCCTCTGCCCTGGTCTCCATTGCCGTTTTCTCTGCCATTTTGACCTTGTGGGGATGTTGTTGCATCCCTTGTCTCCGATCCCTAATTAACAGACTAATTACAACTGCTATCTCTCCACCAGCTGAGACTTTCCCGTTGCTCCAAAGGGATGACCTTTCGATCGACGCGGGTTCCTTCTCTAGTGACGACCCGGTCGGCGACTCTATTGTGGTAAACCTGTCCGGTTTGTTTCTTGACCCTAGCTTTGCCGATTATGACTCAGTTTCCTCCTGAGTGTAAGTTAGTTCTTGCGAAATGTGATCCCTTGGCTGAAAATCTTTTTGAAGTGGCCATATGGGTGATGAGTTGTTCTCCGGGAACTTATGATAAAACAGGGGGGAATTGTTAGATAAATTGTATATATATGTTATCATACGTTCCCTAATGAGTACTTATTAATAAAGTTATTGCGCAGAATGCTTGCTGTTTCTTCTTGCAGACATCCCCCAGTCCACAGCAAGTCAAACGATGCTGTCTGGAGCTTCCTGACTTTCTACACATCTGGGAATCCAAGAAAGTTGTTGATGTCTGCACATGTCATTTTGTCTATGCACTCTTTTCTCATGACTACTTTGTTTCCCATAACATTCACTTTTCGGTTCTCATGGGATCCTGTCCGCGACTTCTAGTTTCACATAGAATCTCGTTTCTTCACTCTTGAGACTAGCCCACGCTTTCCCCCCCACCTATCAGGGGCTAGTCTCACATTGTAGGTAGGGCATTCCTTAATAAAAAGAGAGGAGTGTAACCAAGACCTTTAGTGTATTTTGGATTGCTGTAAGTCTGGATGCACTCCTCGCGAGAAAAGATCAACATTCTGTCTCACTGGTTTTGTCTGCTGATCCTTTTGCTGAATCTGAACCTAACAGATTTTTGGGGGCTCGTCCGGGATCTCAATAGGACTATTTCTGGTTCCGGCCGACTTTTCGACGCAGGACAAGTCCTTGGCCAAGGCATATAGATAGAGAAACCCTTTTCACGGGGCTGTCTCGATCAGTCGGTTGGACACCGGAGTGGTTGACGAGATCATCCGAGGAGAAGGCCCAGCAGACTGTGAGTACGAATCTTGATTCTGTTGAAGTAATGAAAGTGCAGTGACAAGAGGTCACTTAAAACCTTGACAATTCTAGACCCTATCAAGTGCAATTAGAAACAGTAAATTCTGCTGGGATGTTGGAGTCCCCTGACTGATGAGTCAGTTAAATTCCATGGGAAAGCGGACCCATCTGTTTTCTAGAGAAGTACAGGTAATTTGGAGCAGTTAAATTCCGCTGAGGTGTCGTGGGCCTCCTAGTTAACCTTCCTAGCTTTCTGCTGCCATCTGGGGTGTTTTTTTTACTCTTGTTTAGCTGGTTTGGCTTCTTTATCCATGAAAAGATAGGTTTTATATCTACTTTGAGAAAAAGGCAAAAATACGTTTTTCTTACACAGTAGGAAGGTTAAAGAGTTTAGATTTTGTTAAGTTCCACGGGAGGGCGGACTCCCCTGCTTGCCTGTGGGAAGATAAGAGTGCGCATTGTGTGTGTGTGATTTGACTGAGAGTGATCTCCTTTGAACTCTCCTTTGTGTAAAATACACGGGACTGTAAACCGTGGCTTTGTGTGGACGAAAGCAGGGATTCTCCGTTTCCTCCACACATCGAACATTTAAACACTGTCCTGTGCATAAAGTCAAAACTGAAATTTAGAAAATAAACCATGGGGACAGCGAATAGCAAACAAAAACCGCTACCCCGACATGAATTAAAATGCAAAGATTGGAAGTTGATGGAAGAAGTTGACCCCGAAAACGTAAAATATCTTGACAAATGCATATTTTGGACAGGGGGGGGGTTTGCATTATGCGACGTGGCGGTGGCGAAGCTCTCCGCACTTCAGTTGCTCCCCCCACCCTTGTTATCAGCTGGGAAGATTGTCATGTCTATGTTGTGGGCCCGTGTGTGTGTGTTTCTGTGTATGTTTGTCTTTGTGTATCAGTTTGTTATAAAGGTTGGAATTGCGTTAAATTGGTGCACAAAAGCGGTGTGCTAGACAATGGTTTATCAGATTTGCATTGTTAAATGTAAAAATTAGAAATGATAGAATAATCTGAGGGTTGTGGTCAGAAACTCGTCCAACGAGGAGAGTGCCCAGCCCTCATAAAAATGTGAGAGTAGGAGAGAACATACATTGTAGTATTGGATAAAATTAAATTATTGATTCGTTATGACATAAAACTATACAAGGACACATGTAAGGACAAGTCAAAGATTTGAATCACTTAGAGTTAAAAACAACATTGCAAGGGGGGCGCTTTTTATCAAAAGAACACCAAGTAAAGTATTAAGTAGTGGGCATTCGTGATTGGGATTGAATTAAGGATAAAATTAGGTCAATGATTAGAAATCAATGGTGCTCTACACAATAAGGCTTAAATTTTAATGGGGAAATATTTGGAGTACTGTGTTGGTCTACATAGGTCATGGGCCTAGTTTATTTGGTTTTGTTTGTGGTTTGGGTTTATTTTGTTTATTGTTAAGGTGTCCCTTGTTATTCTCTTATCCCCTGCATTGCAAATGTCTTCTTGATGCAGATAGGTTAACAGGCTGGGACTTTTGTGAGGAGATAATTTGTCGATTGATGGGGGTTAGTAATTGTCCAAATTCTAGTCACATGTTTTGAGGGACCACAGCAACAACATTATATTTAATTTCCAGGCCATTATTTAGTATGATATGACGGTGTCTAGCTAAGTAGACTGTTCTATCGAAAAAGATGAGAGTGAAGGAGGAGGTTTGATTTGTAATCTGACATTTGGGTCCCATTTTTGAAGAGCATAGATTGTTTTTGTTTGTTTATTTTTTAAGATATGTTTAACAGTTTATCTCGGTGCAGTAAGGATATAGAAATTTTGCAAGACTTAAAATTAAAAAATTAAAAAGCAAAATTGCATTCTCATTTTCCCAGATGTGAGGGAAATTGAAAGATAAGGACGACGAAGAAAAGATAAAAAAGAACTTGCTGTTGCACAGACAGGAAGATGATGACACAGTGTCAGCGCGAGCTCGCTTAAGACCCGCAGCTGAGAATGTGATGAATGAAAATGAGAAAAATGATCAAATTACAGAGACAGATGTTGTGGCACGGCAAAGAGAACCATCCTTTCCGTCTTTGTACCCCAAATTAAACAACTCATTGCTTCCTATAATTTGAGAGGTGACGAAATACAACAGGTTTTCATGGCATCCTTAACCAAACATTGGGCAAGCGTTAAATACACCTGGAGTCCTTTTGATCTCCAGGGCCGTCCATTGGACTATAACGAGGTGCCATTACAAATACAAATTGACCAACTATTGCAGGATAGAAGTAATATTTCAACGTAGAGCAAATTACACAGACATTGGCCGGACTAAACGAAAACAAGATAAGTTGTTTGAAGACTTTAGACACAGACCAGAAAGAGTGTTCAACTGATGTCTATGATCAACAACTCAAAAATGCTCTACATGCAAATTTGCGACCAGTATTATGTCGACAACGAATAAATTCGACAATTTTTTTCCCTATAAAATGGTGCCGTTTGGGTTTGAAGTACATAGTCGCTTCAAAGGAGGAAAAGCATGATTTAAGATACGCGATTGATCAATGGGAAGACCCTTGTGCCAGGGGTGCCAAACTCATTTGTTCGCGGGCCGAGGTTTAGTCATGGCTTCTTTTGGAGGGCCGGTATGACTGTCATACCCGAGTAGATGTGTGAGCGCCTCATATTGTGGGAGCTGCGGAATGAGCTGACGAGTACCTCGCTTTCAAATCAGACAAGTAAAAACTGGTCTAATATTTGAAATTTAACATATTACTAAAAGTGAAGATAATTTGCAATTCAAGTGATGGCACATGTATATGAAGCACAATTTGACACCTGTGCCTTATACAAAGGTAAAGTTGGATTGGAATTTGATGAAACGGATATGGACATCCACATATTCCATTAGAGTTTAAATTGCTTGCAATTTAATTGCGATTTAATTAACACCTGTGTGATTGATTGATTGATTGATTGATTGATTGATTGATTGATTGATTGATTGATTGATTGATTGATTGATTGATTGATTGATTGATTGATTGGTTGATTGGTTGATTGAGCGAGCGAGCGAGCGAGCGAGCGAGCGAGCGAGCGAGTGAGTGAGTGAGTGAGCGAGCGAGCGAGCGAGTGAGTGAGTGAGTGAGTGAGTGAGTGAGTGAGTGAGTGAGTGAGAGTGACTTTTCTGTCGCCTGCGCGTCATCTTTCTTGCATGGCTACGTTGCTGTCTCAGCCACATCTGACCGTTGAAAGATGCACGACACTCAATCCTGCCACTCTCATTCCCCTTCCTGGCGATGGCGAATTCCATGATTGTGTCGATGCTGCCCAACGACTTGCAAAGGCTCGGCCTGATTTTGAAGATACGCCTCTGCCAGATGGTCATGTGTTTTTTGTTGATGGGTCTTCTAAGAAAAATGAATCTGGTGTGACCCTTACTGGGTATGCCATTGTTACTGCCGACATGGTTTTGGAGGCTGCTAAACTGCCATCCAATATGTCTGCACGGGCCGCTGAGCTCATTGCTTTGACTGGGGCCTGCAAATTGTTTGTAAACAAGACCGTCACTATCTGGACTGATAGTCAGTATGCTTTTGCTGCAGTACACGTGTTTGCTCAGCAGTGGAGCAACCGTGGCATGATAACTTCTGCAGGGAAGCCCGTCGCCCATTCCACATTACTGACTCAATTTTTGGACGCTGTCCAGCTACCTTTAAAGGTAGCGGTTTGCAAGTGTGCTGCTCACACTGCGTGCTCTGATCCTGTTTCTCTCGGTAATGCTTTTGCTGACGAATCCGCGAAGGCCGCTGCGAAGGCCTGCTCCGTGTCCTCTCGTCTCTCACAGCTCATGATTCGATGTCACACATCTCCCCTGATGTGTTGCTTGACATGCAGTCTCAGGGCCCCTCCCAGGAACGGCTCTCTTGGGGTAACGGGGTGCAACTAAAAACACTGTTGGTCATTTTGTGTGACCTTTGGGCAAACCTGTCTTGCCTCGTAACTTGTTCAAATGGGCTGCTATTTCGAGTCATGGGGTCACCCATGTCTCGACGGGGGGTATGGTGAAACAAGTTGAAGCTATTTATACAACGTACGGCTTTGCAGCTTTTTCAAAACAATTTTGCAGAGCGTGTTTGATCTGTGCTAAACATAACCCACAAGGCAATTTAAGACCTCAGAGAGGGAAATTCCCGTCTCCATTGTATCCATTTCAGACAATACATATGGATTATATCCAATTACATAAATGTGAAGGGAAAGAATATTGTTTAGTCATAATAGACGCATTTTCTAAATGGGTAGAAACATTTCCTACCAAACATGCTGATGCACTCACAGTGGCAAAAGCCTTATGCAAAGACATCATTCCCAGATACGGTATTCCAGAAAAATTTACAGCGACAATGGTCCACATTTTGTAAATCAGATCACATTGGGAGATTGTTCCACATAAATCTAAAGAACCATTGTTCCTATCGTTCACAATCAGTTGTTGAGAGATCTAACACGACTATAAAAAACAGATTAAAGAAATGTATGGAAGAAACCAAACGACCATGGACTCAGTGCTTAGACCTGGTCAAAATGTACATAAATATTACAAGTACAACAGGGCTAACTCCCTATGAAACAATGTTTGGAAGGCCTTACAGGCTTCCTCAGTTCAAGACCACATGGGAGATCCCCGTGGAAGCCACGTTAGCTGATTACATGAGAAAAATGTTGGAAGGTCAAAAGAATCTAACCAATAACACTGATGATGAACCCATTTCTCCGCAGGAAGACCCCAAAGTGGTACCGGGAGACTGGGTTTTGATCAAGAGTATCAAGAGGAAGAATTGACATTCACCCAAGTGGGAAGGTCCTTTTTTGGTACTACTCACGACACCTAATGCTTTGAAAATAGCCGAACGCAACACGTGGATTCATTTATCTCATTGTAAAAAGGTGATCTCTGCAGACCCAACCTAAAGTACGGAAGGTGAGCAAAGTCTGGTAATAGTGCCTGATCCTGGTGCCAAGATCCAGGGTTGACACGAAAGCTAGCAGAAGCCAATTTCCAAGACACCAACCCGAAGCTCAGGGTGTTGACTCTGAGGAGATCCAAAAAACATGAGCATTAGAGAGTCATTTGGTGTGTGCTTTAATCAGGCTGTGGCCTGCGCTAAGTCTGCCATGTGTTTTTGGTTGCTTTTGCTGGTTTGTGTTACCATTGTGTTTTTTTCGGGGGTTATTTTATTTGGAGGGATAGAGTACCATGAGCCTCGAACATTCTTTTCTCAGGCAGCTACCAACGCTAATTCTAATTGATATGGCTCATGGGGGAAAAATTGCTAGACATAAGCGCGACACTAAATCCCCTTTTGATCAGGTTGTTTGTATTCCAGGAACCGTCTGCGTTCCAACTTGCGTACCATGGCTTTTGTCTTGGACTTACAATAAGTCATTAATGTTTACTGTGGCTCCTAATACATCTTCTGCTATTATTTTACCTATGAAGAGTTTGAAAGGTTTCGAAATGGTCACCCCGCTCTCTGGTTCCAGTGAAGAGGCTGTGTTCTTTGCTAAACGAGTGACTTTGAAAAATCAGGGCAAAAGCCTCCTTTTGTCTCTTACACTCGCTGATGGTCAAATTCTTCCTCCAAATGCCACCTTGTTTAACGCTTCTTGTTGGGGTTTTCAACTGTGGGCTTGGTCCTCTGGAATCGATCCTCGCTTTCCTATTGCTATTTGTCTTAATAGAACAATGTCGGTCGCAGACCGTCCCGTTACAAATAAATACACCCTGTCAGCAGGAGCAAAAATCACAAGTACGCTCCTCACTGATGTAGATAGCTATTTTGTGGCCTCCACAGGGATAAGCGGTCATACTAACAACTGGCTTCTTATGGCTGAGCAGGCCGCAAAGATGGCTGGCGCCAGTTGCGTTGCATGCATGGGTCCAAGACCTCTTTTGAAAATCATACCTGCGAATATAGGTCCTAAGTGTGCTGTTATTTTAATGTTAAGCCTGTCCATTTCACCCGCTCATGATTGTTTTAAATGGGATAAGGTTTACCCTGTTGCCTCTATGACAAAGTATAAACCCCTTTTTTTCGTTCTATGTAGCTAAGGGTAATTTTACTTGCATTAGATTACCTGGTACCGGTGAGAAGCTCGGCGCTCTACCTACTTCATGGTGTGGGTCCATGACCAATGTCGCTGCCCCTTTTTTGCCCATTGCTCGTAGTGATATTTGGTTTTGGTGTAATAGTAAAAAACTTTATGATAGGTTGCCTTTCAACAGCTCCGGAATTTGCGCTTTGGTAACCCTATTGCTACCAGTTCATTTGATACCGATGTCCTCTTATGATCTAACATCTTTTGCTAAGTCCGTGGTTCCCGTATTCTGGCCGAGAACGAAACGAAACGCCGAATGGCGGGGCGCGGCTAATCCAACTTACATTGACGCCATTGGTGTTCCTAGAGGAGTACCGGATGAGTATAAGCTGGTGAATCAGATAGCAGCTGGTTTTGAATCCGCCCTGTGTTGGTGGTGTACTATTAACAAAAATGTTGACAGGATTAACTACGTCCATTACAACCTGCAGAGGCTTGGAAACTGGTCCGAGGCGGGTTTCAAGGCGGTCCACTCCCAACTGGCCGCTACTTCCCTCATGGCTTTCCAGAATCGAATGGCCCTTGACATGCTACTCTCAAAGGAGGACGGTGTCTGCGCCATGTTCGGTGAGCAATGTTGCACGTTTATTCCGAATAATACTGCAGCCGGCGGAAGCCTGTCCCATGCCCTTGAGGGCCTGCGGACCTTGAACGGGAAGATGAAGGAGCACAGTGGGGTGAACACAGAGGTTTGGACCGACTGGTTGAACGTGTTCGGAAAGTACTGCACCCTGGTTTCCTCTGCCCTGGTCTCCATAGCCGTTTTCTCTGCCATTTTGATCTTGTGTGGATGTTGTTGCATCCCTTGTCTCCGATCCCTAATTAACAGACTAATTACAACTGCTATCTCTCCACCAGCTGAGACTTTCCCGTTGCTCCAAAGGGATGACCTTTCGATCGACGCGGGTTCCTTCTCTAGTGACGACCCGGTCGACGACTCTTTTGTGGTAAACCTGTCCGGTTTGTTTCTTGACCCTAGCTTTGCCGATTATGACTCAGTTTCCTCCCGTGTGTAAGTTAGTTCTTGTGAAATGTGATCCCTCGGCTGAAAATCTTTTTGAAGTGGCCATATGGGTGATGAGTTGTTCTCCGGGAACTTATGATAATACAGGGGGGAATTGTTAGATAAATTGTATATATATGTTATCATGCGTTCCCTAATGAGTACTTATTAATAAAGTTATTGCGCAGAATGCTTGCTGTTTCTTCTTGCAGACATCCCCCAGTCCACAGCAAGTCAAACGATGCTGTCTGGAGCTTCCTGACTTTCTACACATCTGGGAATCCAAGAAAGTTGTTGATGTCTGCACATGTCATTTTGTCTATGCACTCTTTTCTCATGACTACTTTGTTTCCCATAACATTCACTTTTCGGTTCTCATGGGATCCTGTCCGCGACTTCTAGTTTCACATAGAATCTCGTTTCTTCACTCTTGAGACTAGCCCACGCTTTCCCCCCCACCTATCAGGGGCTAGTCTCACATTGTAGGTAGGGCATTCCTTAATAAAAAGAGAGGAGTGTAACCAAGACCTTTAGTGTATTTTGGATTGCTGTAAGTCTGGATGCACTCCTCGCGAGAAAAGATCAACATTCTGTCTCACTGGTTTTGTCTGCTGATCCTTTTGCTGAATCTGAACCTAACAGGATCCTGTCTGCGACTTCGAGTTTCACATAGAATCTCGTTTCTTCTCTCATGAGACAAAGCCCACGCTTTCCCCCCACCTATCAGGGGCTAGTCTCACATTGTAGGTAGGGCATTCCTGAATAAAAAGAGAGGAGTGTAAACAAGACCTTTAGTGTAGTTGGATTGATGTAAGTCTGAATGCACTCCTCGCGAGAAAAGACTCAACATTCTGCCTCACTGGTTTTGTCTGCTGATCCTTTTGCTGATTCTGAACCTAACATTCTGCCTCACTGGTTTTGTCTGCTGATCCTTTTGCTGATTTTGAACCTAACACTGCCCCTGGACACCGTACCCCATGTCACCCGGCACAGGGTCGAGGCCATGCTGTCAGGCATCCCACCGGCTGCACATGTAACTAGGGTCCCGGCCGAAGTGGCCCGATGCCCCGAGGAGGTGGGCCGCTATCTGTTCAAGAGTCGCGTTAGAGACTTGTCTGCTGCAAGGGCCGTACACAATGCGGATATGCTACTGAATCAGATGCTGGCCTACGCCGCTAGGCTGTGCGGCCAGACTCCCGCCGCCGCCGCTGAGGCACATTCCAGGCTGAGATCTGTGGAAAGACATGGAGAGGCTGCAGCCATATCCCAGGACCTCAGAGTCATGGCTCTGCAACAGAAATTACCCGAAGGCATCGAACCTCCTGTTATGCCCTTTCATCTGAGCGACCCTAACACTTACCTAGCAACTGTAGATTCTCTGAACGTGGACAAAGTGCAACGTAGGAGCGGGGACACACTAAGCTGCACGGACACAGTAGAGCCATTCATGTACGCAGGCCACTTATGGACCAACATATTGGACGCGGCAACGCACTGGGTGTGCAACCGCATGGACCCCCAGGTAACACCGGCTGTGTACACCACGCTCCGGGCGTCCATGTCCACGGCCCAGGTGTACAGCAGTGTGTTCAACCGGAGCTTCGAGGCGCGACTGGAGACACGCTTGCATTCGGCTGTGCTCGTCAAATACCAAAGGCCTTCGGAGGATGCACTCCTTAGGGCGCTGTCCCGCTAGGGTTAGGGTTAGGGTTAGGGTTAGGATTGCGCTAGGAGCCCCCCTTCCTGTTGGAAGCAGGGGCAAAAGCACGGTCCATCCATCCGGCACACCTCCCAGCTCCCAGCCCAGGGTTCTGATGAGCAAAGCGGCGGCGTCGGCCATAGTGGACCGTGGTCCAACCTTGCTCCATGGCTGGAATTCGCCTTTGTTATATATATAATAAATTTGTTTTTATCAAAAAAAATTGTTTTTAATATGGTTGTTTTTATTGAAATAGTTTTTAATAAAATTTCTTTTGTTAGATTTTGTTTGGCCAATATATAATGTAAGTGTGCCTTGACAACGTTTCGGCCGCTAGGGCCTTCCTCAGGTCTGGCACACAAACAAACAAAAAAAATGAAATTGATGCTGATATCCACTGTTTGTAATTGCTGCTGAGTTGTTTTCTCTTTGCTCTCTCTCCACGCACTGAGCGTCTGTTGCGCCGCGCGTCCTATTATAGTCTCTGTTTAGTTAGAGTTTCTATTTTCAAATTTTAGTTTTTGTTTCTGACTTTTTCTTTTTTGGAAATAAAATTGGTTTTAGCCTCATTGAATGTTTTCCAATTACGATTTGATATTATGAATTATGATTTTGAATATTTTATTGTTTTGTTTTTTGTTTTGTTTTTTTTAATTTTTGTTTTTTAATTTTTTGTTTCTCATTTTTCTTACTGCAGGTAAGTAGATTATTCAGGTAGGTATTTACGTATATATTTTGTGATTTATAATTTTGAATTTTTTATTGTTTTGTTTTTGTTTTGTTTTTTAATTTTTGTTTCTCATTTTTCGTACTGCAGGTAAGTGGTTAGTTGAGGTAGGTATTTACGTATATATTTTTTTGATTTTTGTCTTTTCTAATTTTTTAGGTGGGCATGGTCCGGGGACCAGAGGCGTGGTACCAATTTGAGGTAAGTATCCAAGGTAGGTATCTAAGGTAAGTGAGTCCGAATTGATTTTAATAAATTTGTCCTAATTATGTTAATTGAGCCTGCTGTTCGGAATTTCTGTTCCTAGTAGGACATAAAAAGGGAATTGGATTGAGGTAAGGATTAGGGTTAGGGTTAGGGTTAGGGTTGGGGTTAGGGTTAGGGTTAGGGTTGGGGTTAGGGTTAGGGTTAGGGTTAGGATTGGGGGTAGGGTTGGGTGTTAGGACATGGAGTACGCCTAGGTCCCCCTTGGGTGGGGCTTAGAACGAAGATTAGGGTTAGGGTTAGGGTTGGGTTAGGGTTAGGGTTAGGGTTTGGGTTAGGGTTAGGGTTAGGGTTAGGGTTTGGGTTAGGGTTTGGGTTAGGGTTAGGGTTTAGGGTTAGGGTTAGGGTTAGGATTGCGGTAGGAGCCCCCCTTCCTGTTGGAAGCAGGGGCAAAAGCACGGTCCATCCATCCGGCACACCTCCCAGCTCCCAGCCCAGGGTTCTGATGAGCAAAGCGGCGGCGTCGGCCATAGTGGACCGTGGTCCAACCTTGCTCCATGGCTGGAATTCGCCTTTGTTATATATATAATAAATTTGTTTTTATCAAAAAAATTGTTTTTAATATGGTTGTTTTTAATATGGTTGTTTTTATTGAAATAGTTTTTTCATAAAATTTATTTTGTTAGATTTTGTTTGGCCAATATATAATGTAAGTGTGCCTTGACAACGTTTCGGCCGCTAGGGCCTTCCTCAGGTCTGGCACACAAACAAACAAAAATGAAATTGATGCTGATATCCATTGTTTGCAATTGCTGCTGAGTTGTTTTCTCTTTGCTCTCTCTCCACGCACTGAGCGTCTGTTGCGCCGCGCGTCCTTTTATAGTCTCTGTTTGGTTAGAGTTTCTATTTTCAAATTTTAGTTTTTGTTTCTGACTTTTTCTTTTTTGGAAATAAAATTGGTTTTAGCCTCATTGAATGTTTTCCAATTACGATTTGATATTATGAATTATGATTTTGAATATTTTATTGTTTTGTTTTTTGTTTTGTTTTGTTTTTTTTAATTTTCGTTTTTTTAATTTTTTGTTTCTCATTTTTCTTACTGCAGGTAAGTAGATTATTCAGGTAGGTATTTACGTATATATTTTGTGAGTTATAATTTTGAATTTTTTATTTTTTTGTTTTTGTTTTGTTTTTTAATTTTTGTTTCTCATTTTTCTTACTGCAGGTAAGTGGTTAGTTGAGGTAGGTATTTACGTATATATTTTTTTGATTTTTGTCTTTTCTAATTTTTTAGGTGGGCATGGTCCGGGGACCAGAGGCGTGGTACCAATTTGAGGTAAGTATCCAAGGTAGGTATCTAAGGTAAGTGAGTCCGAATTGATTTTAATAAATTTGTCCTAATTATGTTAATTGAGCCTGCTGTTTGGAATTTCTGTTCCTAGTAGGACATAAAAAGGGAATTGGATTGAGGTAAGGATTAGGGTTAGGGTTAGGGTTGGGGTTAGGGTTAGGGTTAGGGTTGGGGTTAGGGTTAGGGTTAGGGTTAGGGTTAGGGTTAGGATTGGGGGTAGGGTTGGGTGTTAGGACATGGAGTACGCCTAGGTCCCCCTTGGGTGGGGCTTAGAACGAAGATTATATCGAGGCCGAATGTCAGGGAGTTCTTCGACCTCCCATTCAGTTGAATCATCGGATTCAGTTGACTCATCGGAGAAGGACCCGAGTTCAGGTTCCCCCAATGGGTCAATGATGGGGTCCAGATTGGGGTTCGGGTTCAGCACTCCGACCTCATATGAAGTCGGACCTCGACCGTCAACCCAACGTGCAGTAGGGCTACGCGAATGCGATGGCATACAGAAGACCGATTTTCGGTTCTTCCCACCCTCTCGAGCCACCGTCCTCTGGGCCTGGACTGGCATGGAAGATGCCAAGGGCACCGAAACTGAACTCGGTGTCGGTGAAGTCTGGGCCAGGACTGGCGTCAACAGAGCCACGGGCACCGGAACTCGACTTGATGCCGGCGACGACTGGGTCCGGATTGGCGTCAATAGAGTCACGGGCTCCGTCATTGGAGTCACGGGCTCCAGATCCGGACGTGGTGTTGGAGGGGAAGTGGGGCTAGGTGAATCAGGAGGTAGATCCACCATGCTTGCCCTGATCTGCCCCGCTACATAGTCCAAAGTGTCCTGCGAGAGCCGCGGAAAATTCCGTCTGGCCCACCTCGTCGCCACCGCAAAGGCAGCGTCCCATTCCGGCGTAATGAGTACCAGCAGGTCATCCAATAATTGGGTAAGGCAGGTCAGGTAATGGTCGGTGAGGATTTGGCATGTTGTGTGACCCCAATTCAGAGCATTGCCCATGATCAGGTCCAACGCATCCCCGGTAGGGAACGCTGACCTGACCATGGTCAACAACACCTCCACCATCCTTGCAATCATTCGCAGTTGCGGGGCTCCTCCCTCAGGGTTCACATTCCGCAGATGGTGGGTCACCTTAATGATGCTGTGCAACTTCCGGACTAGGAGGCCAAAATGAGCATCAGCTTGTCGCCACCCATTGGCCGGAGCCTTACTTTGGGTGGAATGCACATCAGAGGGCCGTCTACCACCTTGGCGTACCACCGTAGCATATGAGCGAACCCTGAAGCCGGAGTGGCTGGGGGGCACCGGAGGAGGCACTGGCTGGTTAGGATTGCGGTAGGAGCCCCCCTTCCTGTTGGAAGCAGGGGCAAAAGCACGGTCCATCCATCCGGCACACCTCCCAGCTCCCAGCCCAGGGTTCTGATGAGCAAAGCGGCGGCGTCGGCCATAGTGGACCGTGGTCCAACCTTGCTCCATGGCTGGAATTCACCTTTGTTATATATATAATAAATTTGTTTTTATCAAAAAAAATGTTTTTAATATGGTTGTTTTTTATTGAAATAGTTTTTAATAAAATTTCTTTTGTTAGATTTTGTTTGGCCAATATATAATGTAAGTGTGCCTTGACAACGTTTCGGCCGCTAGGGTTAGGGTTAGGGTTAAAGAGTTCCTCCCCCAAAGGAGAGGAACAAGTCAAGTTTATTTGTATAGCCCTAAATCACAAACAGTCTCAAAGGGCTTCACATAGGCACGGTCCTACCATCCTGGCCCGCACCCCACAACCAGCTCCAGAGCATCCTGCCCGTTGCGGCCGCGCCCGCCATGCTGGCCAGGACTACTTAGGGCTTAATAAAGATCGTTTTTGACCTTTAACACGTGTTTGTGCTTATTGTATGTTTGTTTTTGATTGCTCTTTACCTATCCGGTCGCCTTTGTTATATAATTAATAAGTGAGTCTCGATTTGGCATGTAAGATTGACAGCTGCGCTTGCGTTCAACTAAATATTCGTACCTCGCACCTAATTCATCGACTCCCCTATCTGGGTGGAGCGAGAGCATCTTGCTCTGTGCGGCATCCATGCGCTCTCCTATCTGGGTAGAGCGTGGGTAAATTACTATTTGTTTCCAAATGGTTTTGTACCGGCGTCATTTTGCGCTGAATTTTGTTCATCTGTGTGGCCATCGACAACGTTTCGGCACTTTTGTGCCTTCTTCAGGTCTGGCACACAGGAATTGCATCTAAATTTAGTTTAGTTTCATCACATGGGGAGCTGCTTCCTCCTCCACGGCCGCATCGAGACTTGACCAGCATGACCAGCATGGCTGGCGCAGCCACGACGGACAGGGTGCTCTGGGGCTGGATGTGGGACGTGGGCGTGGATGGTAGGACCGTGCCTTTGCTCCTCTCCTTCGGGGGAGGAACTCCCTTCTTAACCCTAACCCTAACCAGGATAGGTAAAGAGCAATCAAAAAACAAACATACAATAAGCACAAACACGTGTTCAAGGTCAAAAACGATCTTTATTAAGCCCTAATTAGTCCTGGCCAGCATGGCGGGCGCGGCCGCAACGGGCAGGATGCTCTGGAGCTGGTTGTGGGGTGCGGGCCAGGATGGTAGGACCGTGCCTTTGTTCCTCTCCTTCGGGGGAGGAACTCTTTACCGAATCCTAACTCGCCTGTGCCACCTCCAGTGCGCCCCCCCCCCCACGTTTCCGGTTTCCATCGAGCTCCTGTTACGTCTGTGTGCTGTCCCCTAAACTGGTCATATCCCAGCCCTAATCCTAACCTATCCCCCATCCTAACCTAACCCCTAACCCTAACCCTAATCCTAACCCTAACCCTAACCTGATAAGACCAAAACGTCAACCTGCAAGTTAAAATTTGAAAATAAACAAGTCAAAATTTGAACGTAAACACAAATTTGAACAATAATTGCAAATAAGCGCTATTTGAGACCAAAAGGCAGTTAAAAGTAAATACTTACCTCAAATAAAACCACAATACTCACCCAAAACAAAAAAATGTGCATACCTATCAAATTTGAATGTAAACAATTGCAAATAAGCATTATTTGGGACAAAAAAAAAGCAAAAAAAGCTGTTAAAAGTAAATACTTACCCAAAACAAAAATATACTTACCTAATCCGGAGATCACAAATCCACGCCCAATCGGTGCCTGCAAGAAAACAAGTTACTATGCTAAAGAAACAAGCGCAAATCGCTGGCTCCGCCCACTTGGAGGAGTGTATATAAGCACCGTTCGGAGCAGGAGCTCTCAGTCTCGATGTGGCCGTGGAGGAGGAAGCAGCTCCCCATGTGATGAAACTAAACTAAATTTAGATGCAATTCCTGTGTGCCAGACCTGAAAAAAGCACAAAAGATGCCGAAACCTTGTCGATGGCCACACAGATGAACAAAATTCAGCGCAAAATGACGCCGGTACAAAACCAATTGGAAACAAATAGTAATTTACCCACGCTCTACCCAGATAGGAGAGCGCATGGATGCCGCACAGAGCAAGATGCTCTCGCTCCACCCAGATAGGGGAGTCGATGAATTAGGTGCGAGGTACGAATATTTAGTTGAACGCAAGCGCAGCTGTCAATCTTACATGCCAAATCGAGACTCACTTATTAATTATATAACAAAGGCGACCGGATAGGTAAAGTGCAATCAAAAACAAACATACAATAAGCACAAATACGTTTTCAAGGTCAAAAACGATCTTTATTAAGCCCTAATTAGTCCTGGCCAGCATGGCGGGCGCGGCCGCAACGGGCAGGATGCTCTGGAGCTGGTTGTGGGGTGCGGGCCAGGATGGTAGGACCGTGCCTTTGTTCCTCTCCTTCGGGGGAGGAACTCTTTACCTAATCCTAACCCTAACCCTAACCCTAACCCTAACCCCAACCCCAACCCTAACCCTAACCCTAATCCAAATCCCTCCCTGACTCCCATTATGAAAAAAAGTTCAACCTGCAAGTCAAAAAATGGAACTTAAGAAGTCAAAAATTTGAACACAAACACAAAACTGAATATAAACTAAAAAGTGGTTGAAAGTAAAAATTTACACTATCAAAAAAACAATACTTACCTGGATAACCTGAAACAGAAAAACACACAGTTATACTTACCTATGCCGAGTTCACATATTCACACCCAATCGGTACCTGCAAGAAAAGAGCAAAAACAACAAGTTAATAAGCTAAAATGAGTAGATGGAAAATTTTCCGGAACGAAACGCAAATTGCTGACATGAAACACATATAAGGTCCGCTCGGAGCAGGAAATTCAGTCTCGATGCGGCCATGAAGGAGGAAACAGTACCACATGCAACAAAACTAAATTTAGCTGCAATTCCCGTGTGCCAGACCTGAGGAAGGCACAAAAGATGCCGAAACGTTGTCGATGGCCACACGGAGGAAATAAAAGGGAGCGCAAACTAGCGCCGATAGGAAAACAATTAGTCAAAGTCAAAGTCAAAGTCAGCTTTATTGTCAATTTCTCCACATGCCAAAGACACACAAAGAAACCGAAATTTCGTTCCCCCCTATCCCACGGTGACAAGATATGGCTCACAACAGACAAACAAGTAAACAAGTATAACAAAAGCGTGCTGAATAAATAATGAATAAATAACTGTCACGGATCAGAGACAGGACAACCAAGTGCACACGATCCTTTATTGAAAAGGGGGAAAAGGGGAAGTGGAACACTGGACTTGCGGTCTGGCGTGGCTGAGCAGCAGAGCACAGCGCGTAGTTGTAGTCGGAGGCAGGCAGGTTGTCAAGATAGGCGGCGATCAGGCGTGGTCGGTCAGTTTACGGAAACAGTTGGCAACAGAGATCGTTCAGGGGACCAAAAGGCAGTGGTGTCAAGGGCAGGGTAAGGAGACGAACTGACAACCACTGGCAGAATGCATAGAGGTTAAGTAGTGGACCTAACGAGCTGTAGCAGGTGCTGGCAATTCCTTGATTGGGGCTTGGCTGGGAGTCCGGTGACGCAGGGACGTGACAATAACACAACAATAAATAAATAAATAAGAGGAGCAGAACAAAAAGGAGCAAGTGCGCGTACAGCAGACATTCCCGAAAATAGCGCAACAGTGCCGCACGCTACGCAGAAGGGGGTAGCGAGTTCAGGGCCCTAACAGCCTGGAGAAAGAAGCTGTTGGCGAGTCTGGTGGTGCGGGAGCGCAGGCTCCTGTACCTCTTCCCAGAGGGCAGAAGGTCAAACAAAGAGTGAGCCGGGTGACTCACATCTCTGGCAATCGAGGTTGCCTTGCGGGCGAGATGGGAGGTGTAAATGTCCTTCAGGGAGGGGAGTGAAGCACCAATAATCTTACCAGCCGTATTCACTATGCGCTGCAGGGCCTTCAAGTTCTGTTCAGTGCAGTTACCACCCCAGACAGCGATGCAACTGGTGAGGATGCTCTCAATGGTGCCACGGTAGAATGTAGACAGGACTGCCTGAGGAGTACATGCACGCCTGAGCTTCCGCAGGAAGTACAGGCGGCGCTGAGCTTTCTTTGCCAGTGACGAGGTGTTTGCGGACCAGGAGAGGTCCTCACTGATGTGCACCCCCAGGAACTTGGTGCAGCTCACCCTCTCCACCACAGCACCATCGATGATCAGCGGCAGGTGTGTTGTGTGACCCTTCCGGAAGTCAACAATGATTTCCTTGGTCTTATTGACGTTCAGCGGGAGGTTGTTGTCCCTGCACCACGTGGTCAGAAGGTCAACTTCCGACCTGTACCGAGTCTCGTCGCCCTTCGTGATGAGACCCAGCAGAGTCGTGTCGTCAGCAAACTTCACTATGCGGTTGTCGCTGTAGGTCGCAGTGCAGTCATGCGTCAGCAGGGTGAAGAGCAATGGACTGAGCACGTAGCCCTGGGGGGCCCCCGTGCTCAGCGTGATGCTGGCGGAGATTTTGTCGCCAACACGCACCGCCTGAGGCCTCTGACAGAGGAAGTCCAGTATCCAGTTGCAGAGGGAGGTACTGAGGCCCAGCTCGTCGAGTTTGCAGATGAGTCGCTGCGGCACAATGGTGTTGAAGGCAGAGCTGAAGTCCACAAACAGCAACCTCACATATGAGTCCTTTCTCTCCAGGTGGGTGAGGGCCGAGTGGAGGGCAGAGCAGATGGCATCCTCAGAGGACCGCTTGGCACGGTACGCAAACTGGAAAGGGTCAATGGTGGGGGGGACATATATAACAAAGGCGACCGGATAGGCAAAGCGCAAACACAAAAACAAACAACAAATACAAAGCAAATACATGTTTATTAAGCCCAACTTGGCCTGACCAGCATGGCTGGCGCAGCCACGACGGACAGGGTGCTCTGGGGCTGGATGTGGGACGTGGGCGTGGATGGTAGGACCGTGCCTTTGCTCCTCTCCTTCGGGGGAGGAACTCCCTTCTTAATCCTAACTGGCCTGTGCCACCTCCACTGCCACCCCACGTTTCCAGTTTCCATTGAGCTCCTGCTGCGTCTGTGCGCTGTCCCCTAAACCGATCCTACCCTAACCCTAACCTAACCCCAAACCCTAACCCTAACCCTAACCCCAACCCTAACCCTAATCCAAATCCCTCCCTGACTCCCATTATGAAAAAAAATTCAACCTGCAAGTCAAAAAATGGAAATTAAGAAGTCAAAAATTTGAACACAAACAGAAAATTGAATATAAACTAAAAAGTGGTTGAAAGTAAAAATTTACACTATCAAAAGAAACAATACTTACCTGGATAACCTGAAACAGAAAAACACACAGTTATACTTACCTATGCCGAGTTCACATATTCACACCCAATCGGTACCTGCAAGAAAAGAGCAAAAACAACAAGTTAATAAGCTAAAATGAGTAGATGGAAAATTATCCGGAACGAAACGCAAATTGCTGGAGGAACTCCCTTCTTAATCCTAACTGGCCTGTGCCACCTCCACTGCCACCCCACGTTTCCAGTTTCCATTGAGCTCCTGCTGCGTCTGTGCGCTGTCCCCTAAACCGATCCTACCCTAACCCTAACCTAACCCCTAACCCTAACCCTAACCCTAACCCCAACCCTAACCCTAATCCAAATCCCTCCCTGACTCCCATTATGAAAAAAAATTCAACCTGCAAGTCAAAAAATGGAAATTAAGAAGTCAAAAATTTGCACACAAACACAAAATTGAATATAAACTGTCATGCTGTCATGTGTCGTCCGGATTACTTCCTGTTTTATTGTGTGATTTTCCTCTCGTTCCAGTCGGTGTGTCCTTCCCCTGTGCGTCCGGTCACGTGAACCCCTGATTCCAAGTGTGTGCACCTGCGTCAATGACCAACTGTCTTCACCTGTGTTCCCCTCCTGTGTCCATATAACCCGCGTCTTTCCCAGTATCCAGTGCCAGTGCGTCTTGCCTTGTAAGAACACTAGCGATCACGAAACCCTCGAGTTCCACGTAGAAGCCTTGTTTGAGCGACTTTGATCCCCGATGTTAACTTGGTTACATCACTATCTTGTTTTTGTATTTCCCTCGGTTCGAGGCGCTTTGATTTCCCCTTTTTCTCCCTCGGTTCGAGGCGCCTTAGTTTTCCCTTTTGAGGCGTTTTTTGTTCGACTATCAGTGGAGACAATAAAAGCCTTTTTGGACATTGAAATCTCTGCATTCCAGTCCTCTCCCTGCTCTGCACCTGACATTGCGCACTGGCCAGACATGGACTCGGCAGAGACAGCGCAGCTGGTCGCCCAAGTACGCTCCCAGACTTCGCAACTGGGCCAACAGCAGAAGCAGGTAGACGCTCTGAGTGTTGGGGTTCAGGAACTGGTGAAGAACCAGGAAGGCTTCAGAGAGGCGGTGGCCGCCCAGGTGGATTCGCTGAGTCGTCAGATGCAAGACGTCCTCGCTCTGCTGACCACGGGGCGAGCTGTGACGCCCTGTTCCACAGCGGCGCCCCCTGTGGACCACCCGGCGCCCGCGCCTATGGCGAGGGGGATCAGACTGGCTTCCCCGGAACGATATGCAGGTGAACCCGGGCTGAGTCGAGCCTTTATAACGAATTGTGAGATGCAGTTCGAGCGAGCTCCCGGCGACTTCCCAACGGAACGCTCCCGGGTGGCATACACGATCTCCTATTTGACGGGAAGAGCCCGGACGTGGGCGACCGCAGAATGGGCCAGGAATTCCGCTACCTGTCACTCGTTTTCCGGATTCATCGAGGCCCTGCGCATGGTGTTCGATCCAGTTCCCACGGACCGAGAGAAGGCACGAGAGCTGTCCCATATCACCCAGGGTCGAGAGACGGTCAGCGACTACGCGATCCGCTTCCGCACTCTGGCCGCGGAAAGCGGATGGAACTCGACGGCTCTGTACGATGCTTTTCTCCGGGGTCTTTCCGGGACCATCCAGGACCAACTCATTCCCCTTGATCTTCCTGTGGAACTCGACGCTCTCATTGCGTTGGCCGTCCGAACTGACAACTGACTACAGGAGTGGAGGAAGCAGCGGGCAAGCCGGGGTGCGATCGTTATTCCTTCCGCATCATTGGGCGGGCGGTCATCCCACGAGACGCACCACCAAAGATCGATCCCGGCAGGGCCACTCGCGGGGAGGGAACCCATGCAGCTCGGCAGGGCCAAATTGAGCGAAGAGGAAAGACAGCGTCGACGCCAGGAGGGCAGATGCTACTACTGCGGGGCGCTTGGTCATCTCTTCCTCTCCTGCCCGGAGCGGAGTGCGCTGAGGGTAAGCACCTTCTCCGTGGTCCGGCAGAAGAATAGGGTTCTACCCGTCGGGACGCTAACCTGCCAAGGCAAGGAAATCGAGCTCGGGGTGTTGATTGACTCAGGGGCCGACGAGAATCTGATTGACTGGGCTTTTGCTCGCAGCATAGGTGTAAAGACCGAACCCTTGAACACGACCATAAAGGCTAAGGCACTTAACGGACAAGCCCTTTTTGACGTATCCTATATAACCGAACCCCTCTCATTGTCGTTTGGCACTCATCATGAACTAGTAAGACTGCATGTAGCCACCTCCCCCCTGAATCCGCTTATCCTATCTTAACTTTGCCGTTTCAGATATGCGGGTATTACACCGCGGAAATGACGTCAATAGGCTGAACTCTCGCCAAAATTCAAATCTGTGGGCGCAATGGCCTAGAGCGAGACAACGGATACAAACACGACGATTATCAACAGAAATATCTTTATTTTCTGCTTGCAAGTGGACCGTCTAGAGCGTACACGGTAAGTACAACTCATTGTGTTTAAAAAGATTTACGTTTGTGAATGTTGGTTGAGGCTAAATGTTAATGTTTAATTTTATTCCTTTAGGTTCCACGGTGTTTGTTGGCTGTATGTTTTCCACTGCAAGAAGAGGCTCGTATCATTGACCAGCAGGAGCTACAATGGTGAGTACCCCTTTCGTCGTCCATTTATGTGAAACACTTCCTATTTCATGTCTAACAGTACTCGATTTAACAAATAACCATAAATAAATACAGTGTGGGCAGTCAAGTTAACATATGTGATTATCCTGCCTAATATGTTTATCACAAATATGTCACTAATCACTAAAATGTTTGTTTATCACAACACCTTTGGACCTTCAGCAATCGATTATTTCCCTTCATCTACGTAGAGACAGAACGATGGTGTCTTAAACATCTCATTCATTTCACCAAATAACTTCACGCAGGTGGATAACGGCCGTCTCGGTCACGCTATGTTGTGTGATGCAGTTTTGAAGAACTAAATGCATTTATTCAATGAATAAGTCAAGCTAGATCTATGTTTATGATGTTGTAAGTTACGGTACCGATTGAAGTTGAGTCCGAAGCCAGTGGAAAACAGCACTGCGTTTGTGCGCTCCAGGTACAAATGTTGTGATCTCTGACTGACGACCGGGCGAGACTCGAGTAAGAGATGTCCAAACGAGCTCCGGCAGGGCGGGCCAAGGCGGAGTGAACGGGCGCCCTTCAGGCCGCCAATGACGAGCTGAGAGCCAAACTGATGGACGTCCAGTTAGAACTTCAGCAGGAGAAGAACAAGGTGAAAACCTCAACAGACAGACACTGCCTGCCTCCCTGCCTGCGTGCCTGCCTGCCTGCCTGCCTGCCTGCCTGCCTGCCTGCCTGCCTGCCTGCCTGCCTGCCTGCCTGCCTCCCTGCCTGCCTCCCTGCCTGCCTCCCTGCCTGCCTGCCTGCCTCCCTCCCTCCCTCCCAGTTTTCCCGATGTAGATTTGACATGCGTGTGCCATGACTGTGTCAGCCTACATCAACAAATGCACCGAGGACGTCAGCACCACTAAGAATATCATCACCCGGGGCAACCAACGACCCTGGATGACTGAGGAGGTACGTCAAACGCTACGAGCGCGGAACTCTGCCTTCAAGTCTGGCGACAAGGAGACACTGAGGACAGCGAGAGCCAACTTGAACCGTGCCATCAGGGTAGCGAAGCGAGACCGCAGTCGAAAAATTCAGGATTGTTTCCACGATGCCAACAACAACAGGAGTATGTGGCAAGGCATACGGGCGATTACAGACTACAAATCACCCCCGCACCAACCCCCCCCCCCCTAACCCCCCCCGGTGGGTGAAGTTGATGCTGACTTTCTAAATGGTCTAAATAACTTCTTTGGGAGGTTCGAGGCACTAAACGGCACTCCAGCAGTTAAAACTGTCCCCCATCAGGAAGAGGAGGTACTCTGCCTTGACTCCGCCGATGTGTAAGACCCTGAGGAGAGTCAACCCCCGTAAGGCCCCTGGCCCCGACAACATTCCTGGGCGTGTGTTCAGGGAATGTGCAAGTCAGCTGGCTGGGGTCATCACAGACATTTTTAACACCTCGCTGGGCCAAGCCACAGTGCCAGCGTGCTTTAAGACTGCCTCCATCATTCCGGTGCCGAAGAAACTTCAAATCACCTCATTTAATGACCTGTTGCACTGACTCCGGTCATGATGAAGTGCTTCGAAAGGCTGCTTAAAGGTCACATCGTTTCCAGACTCCCCCCATTATTTGACCCGTTCCAGTTTGCCGACCGGCAAAACCGCTCCACTCAGGACGCCATCTCCTCCGTTCTTCACCTGAGCCTGGCTCACCTGGAGGAGAAGAACACCCATGTGCGGATGCTGTTCCTGGACTTCAGCTCAGCGTTTAACACCATCATCCCACAGCATCTGGTAGGAAAATTGGAACACCTGGGCTTCAACACCCCCCTTCGCAACTGGGCTGCTAGACTTCCTCACCAACAGTCCTCAGTCAGTCCGGGTCGGACAGAACACCTCTGATGTCATCACCCTCAGCACAGGCTCCCCTCAGGGCTGCGTCCTGAGCCCCCTGCTGTTCACCCTGATGACACACGACTGCGTCCCCAGGTTCACCACCAATCACATCGTGAAGTTCGCAGACGGCACAACGCTGGTGGGGCTCATCAGAGAAAACAACGACCTGGACTACAGAGAGGAGGTGGAGCAGCTGGTGGGCTGGTGCAGAGACAACAGCCTGATCCTGAATGTGGAGAAGATGAAGGAGATCATCGTCGACTTCAGGAAAAAACAGCCTCACCACGCTCCACTGATCATCAACAGCTCAGCTGTGGAGGTGGTCAGCAACACCAAATTCCTGGGGGTCCACATCACAGAAGACCTCACCTGCACTATGAACACTACGGCACTGGTCAAGAGGGCACAGAAGCGCTTGTACTTCCTGCGGAGGATGAGGAGAGCCCACCTGCCCCCACCCATCATGAGGACGTTCTACAGGAGCACCATAGAGAGCATTCTGACAAGCTGTCTCTCTGTGTGGTGTGGAGGCTGCACCGCCTCCGATTGGAAGAACGTGAGGAGAGTGGTGAGGACAGCAGAGAGGATCATAGGGGTTCCTCTTCCCTCCATTGAGGACATTTCATCTCAGCGCTGCATGTCCCGTGCCCGTAACATCATCCATGACCCATCACACCCCCACCATGGACTGTTCTCCCTGCTGCCCTCTGGGAAGAGGTTTCGCAGCATCCGCTGCAGGTCCACCAGGTTCTGCAACAACTTTTTCCCTGCTG
Source organism: Syngnathus scovelli (assembly GCF_024217435.2). NCBI lineage: Eukaryota > Metazoa > Chordata > Actinopteri > Syngnathiformes > Syngnathidae > Syngnathus > Syngnathus scovelli. The sequence continues at coordinate 15,907,143 of NC_090856.1, read as the reverse complement.
TCATCAGACTGTTGAACACTAGAACTGTTGAGCTCTAAACTGAACTCTGCATCACACATTCACAGAACTGTACTTTATGACACTACGGACCTCTATCTTGCACTATCTCGCACTACCAACTTTACTGAACTTGTATAAACCCTTTAAATAGAAGTTTAATACATGGTTTAGCATTCCTCTGCACACTCTTGAATACTGTTATGCCTACTTGCACTATTGCATAATTATCACTGCTGCACTTTATACTTATATATATATATATATATATATATATATATATATATATATATATATATATATATATATATATATATATATATATATATATATATATATATATATATATATATATATATATATATAGTATATGTATATATATAGTATATGTATATATATTGTCATGTAACATGGGGGTTAATGGTAAAGGTGGTGCAAATGGTAAAATATGGATTGTTCACAGGAATAAATTGGCAGAGCTGAAATTCCAAATTTGTCCAAAAGATGGCGCCAGACCAAAACATGAGACCAAAAAGGGGCCACAATAAGCTAAATTAGTTAAAATAGAAATAAAACAGGAACACGGTGTCGGATTGTGAGTCACGCATGGAAGCACAAATGTGATTTTTACTTTTTGATTTCTTTGCTTGGCTAAAAATGTATTCTGTAACAGCTTAAAGCAATATTGTTAGTCAATTTGATCAAGAGGCCCACCACTATGAGAATAGTGGCGTGACATAAATTGTTTGGAGAAGCACAAATGTGATTTTTACTTTTTGATTTCTTTGCTTGGCTAAAAATGTATTCTGTAACAGCTTAAAGCAATATTGTTAGTCAATTTGGTCAAGAGGCCCGCCACTATGAGAATAGTGGCGTGACATAAATTGTTTAAAGAAATAGATCAAAGGTTTGGATTTTTTTCAGTGCGGCATAATGTTGTTCAGTGCGGGATGGTGTTGTTCAGTGCAGGATGGTGTTGTTCAGTGCGGCATGGTGTTTTTCAGTGCGGGATGGTGTCTTTCAGTGCGGCATGGTGTCGTTCAGTGCGGCATGGTGTCGTTCAGTGCGGCATGGTGTCGTTCAGTGCGGCATGGTGTCGTTCAGTGCGGCATGGTGTTGTTCAGTGCGGCATGGTGTTGTTCATTGCGGGATGGTGTTGTTCAGTGCGGCATGGTGTTGTTCAGTGCGGCATGGTGTTGTTCAGTGCGGTATCGTGTTGTTCAGTGCGGTATCATGTTGTTCAGTGCGGTATCGTGTTGTTCAGTGCAGTAACGTTGTGTTGTCCGTATTGTGTTGTGTTGTTAGTAATGTGTTGTGTTGTTAGTAATGTGTTGTGTTGTTTGTATTGTGTTGTGTTGTTCGTATTGTGTTGTGTTGTTCGTATTGTGTTGTGTTGTTCATATTGTGTTGTTCGTATTGTGTTGAGTTGTTCGTATTGTGTTGAGTTGTTCGTATTGTGTTGTGTTGTTCGTATTGTGTTGCCTTTAACACTTAGCCTCTAACACTTAGCCTCTAACACTTAGCCTCTAGCACCTAGAAGGTAAATAAATAGGAAGGAAGGACTCACCGGTGACGTCTTTGCCCACGTCCAAGCGTTGTACTTTGTATTTTCATCCTTCTGACATTGGAAAACATATAGCCAACAAACACCGTGGAACCTAAACGAATGAAAGAAAACTATCATTTGGCCACAACCAACATTCACAGATACAACACAATGTGACGTGCGGTGGTAGAGGTTAAAGGTTGAGTGAAGGGCCCTCGTTTTAAACAACTTTTTTGAAAAGGATTGGGAACAAGTAAGACGTATTTAATTTATTTAATGGGAAGTAGTAAGAGCTATTGAATTTAATCTATGTATTATATTCTATTGTATTGTACTCTGTTGTATTCTTTTGGATTGTATTCACACTAACCCCACTAAAACTTCAGCCCACAAAAACTCGCCTCTGGCGCCTAGCCTCTGGCACTTAGCCTCTAACACTTACCCTTTAACATTTAGCCTTTAACACTTAGCCTAGAAGGTGAATAAATAGGGTTAAAGGTTGAGTGAAGGGCCCTCGTTTTAAACTACTTTAATACTAACTTAATATTTAATATTACTTAAAACTTAATATTAAACACTTAGCTTGTTATTATCTTCAAGGTAATCAGATTTGTTTATTAATTGTACTAAGTTCATTTTGTTTTTCCTTATATAATCACTTCACAGGTTTCTTTTATATCAAACAAATGGTTTTAGGTTATTCACCTGACATGTTTCGGCGGTTTCTTCCGCCTTCATCAGAGTGTCACAGATGTGATGGTGACGCGTCTTTATCAGCTGATCGATCGACGAAGGCGCGGCTCACCTGTCAGATTCGACAGGTGAGCCACGCCCTCCGCTGTCCATTCACCTCTCCAGAATGCTGTTCCAGGTTTGAGAGAGCATATAGACGCGTCACCATCACATCTGTGACACTCTGATGAAGGCGGAAGAAACCGCCGAAACATGTCAGGTGAATAACCTAAAACCATTTGTTTGATATAAAAGAAACCTGTGAAGAGATTTGTTTATTATTCTAATGGCCTTTTCAAAACTATTCTGGATTACTACTTTGGATCTATTCTACATTACTTGGCAACAACATACTCTGTAACAGATTAGGCAGTATAATCACATATGTTAACTTGAGAGTGCCCACACTCAATCTATTTATCGTGATGTGTTAAATCAATTACTGTTAGACATTATTTGTCTGATAATCTACCAAATCTTTGAATTGAAGAATTTGTGATTTTTATTAATAGCTTGCTATTATGTTCAGGGTAATCAGACTTGTATATAATTCTAATGGCCTTCTTTTGAAAACTATTCTGAATTACAACTTTGGATCTTATATTACTTTGCAACAATATACTCGGTGACAGATTAGGCAGTATAATCACATATGTTAACTTCAGTGCCCACACTGTATTTATTTATGGTTATTTGTTAAATCAAGTACTGTTAGACATGAAATAGGAAGTGTTTAAGATAAATGTTATGGCTACTCACAATTGTAGCTCGCTCCTGGTCAATGATACGAGCCTCTTCTTGCAGTGGAAAACTTACAGCCAACAAACACCGTGGAACCTAAAGGAAGGAAATTAAACATTAACATTTAGCCTCAACCAACATTCACAGATGTAACGCAACGCAAACTACACAAACGTAAATCTTTTTAAACCTAATGAGTTGTACTTACCGTGTACGCTCTAGACGGTCCACTTGCAAGCAGAAAATAAAGATATTTCTGTTGATAGTCGTCGTGTTTGTATCCGTTGTCTCGCTCAAGGCCATTGCGCCCACAGATTTGAATTTTGGCGACAGTTCAGCCTATTGACGTCATTTCCGCGGTGTAATACCCGCATATCTGAAACGGCAAAGTTAAGAGTAGAGTTAAATAAAGTTTTTAATCAACGCAATCATTTACAACCGTTGACCAGTCGAAATAATCGTCGAAATTCGACGTTCCCCCCCAAACGCCACACTCACTCGCTTTTCAGGGCAACAAAAGTGTTAAGGATCGGACAGTACAGCCAAGTGCGTAACGATGGACTTTATTTGAAGGGGATGATGGGAACAGCTGGCGATCGGGCTGGAGAGGACAACGGTTCTGCGAGGGTTTCGAGTAGTCAAGTGAGTCAATTCTCTCTGGGATTGATGAGCGAAGCAGCATCAAGGGACAGACTGGCACTCGGTTCTGCGCTTGCGGCGCTGATATAGCGCTGTCCATGAACCCGTGGCAGGTGACGGTGATTCCACTGACAGGGGGGGCGTGGTCCCGTCGCAGGTGGCACCAGCACGTGACAGAACCCCCCCCCACAAGGGACGGCTCCCGACGTCCCCAGGAACCGAAAACAACAAAACAACAACAAAAAACAAACAAAAAAAAACAAAAAAAAGGAAGGCAATACCCCGGGCGGCCAGGTGGAGGGGTCAGCACACCGCTGAAACGTCCGACACCTCGCCAGACGCAGGCTCGACGGGCGCGGGGGCAGAAGACCCCGGTACCGGTGGGCAAGACCTCCCCGGACCCTCACCCCTGGTCCCCTCGTCCCTCCACGGGCGCCCGCGCCGAGGACCCGGTTGGTCCGGATGACAGCGATGGAACTCCGTGATGAGCGAACGGTCGAGTATCCAGCGGCTCGGAACCCAGGAGCGGTGCGCGTCGTCATAACCCTCCCAGTCCACGAGATATTGTAGGCCCCGACCACGCCGCCGCGATCGGAGCAGGGAGCGGACAGCGTAAGCCGGGCCCCCATCGACGAGCAGGGGCGGCGGCGGCGGAACGGACGCCGGCGCCAACGCGCTCTCATGGATGGGCCGCACACGGGACACGTGGAACGTGGGATGAACCTTCATGGAGTCTGGAAGGAGCAGACGGACTGCGGCCGGGCCAATCACCTTCTGGATAGGGAACGGTCCAACAAAGCGGGGCGCCAGTTTGCGGGATCCCGCTCGCAGCGGCAAATCCCGCGTCGAGAGCCACACACGCTGCCCCACTCTGTACTCCGGAGCCGGCGTCCGGTGCTTGTTCGCCTGGCGGGCGTAGCCTGAAACAGAGCGGAGAAGAGTGACCCGGCCCCTCGCCCAGGCACGATGACAACGGCGGACACAAGCCTGGGCCGACGGGCACGCCGCACCACGCTCCTGGTGGGCGAACAAGGGTGGCTGGTACCCGAAGACGCAGTGGAAAGGCGAAAGTCCCGTGGCCGAGCTGGGAAGGGAATTGTGAGCATACTCTACCCAGGGAAGCTGTTGAACCCACCCGCGCTGGTCCCCGGCGGCCATGCATCGGAGAGCCCTAGCCAGTTCCTGGTTCAGGCGCTCCGCTTGACCGTTGGACTGAGGGTGAAACCCCGAGGAGAGGCTGGGCGTGGCGCCGAGGAGTCGGCAGAACTCCATCCAGAAGGTGGACGCGAATTGAGGTCCTCGGTCTGACACGATGTCTTGTGGAAGACCGTGGTGACGAAACACCTCCCGCACCATGATGGACGCCGTCTGCTTCGCAGATGGGAGCTTAGGCAGAGGGATGAAATGCGTCATCTTGCTAAAACGGTCTACCACCGTGAGGACCACCGTGTTTCCCTCTGAGGGGGGGAGGCCTGTGACAAAGTCAATTGACAGGTGAGACCAGGGACGCTGGGGAACCGGCAAGGGTTGAAGCAGCCCGGCCGGAGGACGAGTAAACGTCTTGTAGCGGTTACAGATTGAGCAGGCCCTGACGTAATCGCTGGTGTCCACTTGCCAGGTGGGCCACCAGAAACGCTGTGCCACCACGTACCTCGTGCGTGCAGCGCCGGGATGACAGGCCAGGCGTGAGTCGTGCGCCCATTGCAGCACGGCCGATCGCAGGCCTTCAGGGACGAACAGGCGACCCTCCGAGCTCGGGAGGATAGTGGGAGGCGGACCCTGTCCCTCCTCCCCACCAGGAAACAAACGCGACAGGGCGTCCGCCTTCGCGTTACGGGAACCCGGTCTGTAGGAAAGAGAGAACTCAAACCGGTCAAAGAACAGAGCCCACCGTGCTTGTCTCGCGTTCAGTCTCTTGGCCGATCTCAGATACTCCAAGTTGCGGTGGTCGGTCCAGACAATGAACGGAGTGGTGGCGCCCTCCAGCCAATGTCGCCACTCCTCCAAAGCCAACTTGACGGCGAGGAGCTCCCGATTACCGATGTCATAGTTCCTTTCTGAGGCTGACAAACGGCGAGAAAAGAAGGCGCACGGATGGAGACGATCGTCTTGGCGGCTACGTTGAGACAACACCGCCCCGACACCCACGTCCGAGGCGTCCACTTCGACCACGAACTGTCTGTCGGGATCGGGAACTCTGAGGATGGGAGCGGATGTGAACCTCCTCTTAAGCTCCTGAAATGCCTGTTCCGCCCGTTCTGTCCATTTGTATGGGGAGGCGGGGCTGGTAAGGGCGGTGAGTGGCGCGGCCACCGTGCTGTATCCACGGATAAAACGTCGATAAAAGTTCGCGAAACCTAAGAATTGTTGCAGCCGCTTGCGTGTCTCGGGAACAGGCCATGATGTGACCGCCTCCACCTTCCCAGGGTCCATTTCGATGGATCCCTCACGCACCACGTAGCCGAGGAATTTGACAGAGGGGGCGTGGAACTCGCACTTCTCTGCCTTCACGTAGAGCGAATTTTCTAGGAGGCGTCGCAGCACCGCCCGAACATGCTTGATGTGCTCAGGAAGCGAGCGGGAGAAGATGAGGATGTCGTCCAAATAAACGAACACAAATTTGTCCAGCATGTCTCGTAACACGTCGTTTATCAGTGCCTGGAAAACTGCTGGGGCGTTGGTGAGCCCAAACGGAACCACCAAGTACTCGTAGTGTCCGCTCGGGGTGTTGAAAGCCGTCTTCCACTCGTCTCCCTCCCGGATGCGGATCAGGTGGTAGGCGTTGCGGAGATCCAGCTTGGTGAAGATGGTGGCACCCTGAAGGCTCTCAAAGGCGGAAGAAAGAAGAGGCAGAGGGCATCGGTTCTTTACGGTGATTGCGTTTATTCCCCGGTAGTCGATACACGGGCGGAGCGTGCCCTCCTTCTTCTTCACGAAGAAAAACCCCGCTCCCGCAGGTGAAGAGGACGGCCGTATGATGCCGGCTGCCAGGGACTCCCGGATGTACTCCTCCATAGCCCGGCGCTCAGGAGCGGACAGGGAGTAGACGCGTCCCTTGGGAGGGAAGGTGCCGGGCAACAGGTCGATGGCGCAATCGTAGGACCGGTGTGGAGGAAGAGAAGCGGCCCTGGCTTTACTAAAAACCTCCTTGAGTTCGTGATAAACTGCTGGGACATTGGAGATGTCGGGACTGTACCTGGGCGGGGCTCTGCCGAGTGGGCTGGTGGCCGCCTTCAGGCACACTCGATGGCAGCGTTCGCTCCACTGCCGTACAAACCCCACCTCCCAGTCCAGCACCGGGTTGTGCTGCCGCAACCAAGGGTGCCCCAGGATGAGCTGCTGTCCTGGGAGGGAAAGAAGAAAAAACTGGATGGTCTCGTGGTGATTGCCGGAGAGCAGTACCTTAACCGGTTCTGTCACGAAAGCCACCTCGCCAATCAGGCGGATCCCCCCGACGCCGCGTGAGCTCCGGCCTTTTAGCGGGCACCCCACCACCCGATGGCCCCCCTCCCCACAGTAAAAACACAAGCCCAGCGAGAGGCGTCGACGGTGCTCCTCCGAGGAGACCCGAGCCCCTCCCAGATCCATGGGCTCGGCGGGTGGAGTGGTGGGCGGGTCCCCAGCAGACGGAGGAATGTGGCCACGCGGATTCCGCGGGGACCTCCTCTCCCGATCGCGCCGCCGCGTCCGGATCCGCCGGTCTACTCGGGCCGCCAAGTCCATCGCGCCCCTCAGGGTTCGCGGGCGATCGTAAGACACCAGTTCGTCCTTCATATAATCCGCGAGGCCGTTTAGGAACGTGCTAACGAGCGCTGGCGCATTCCATCCGCTGCTGCCGGCCAACGTCTGGAATTTAAGGGCGTACTCCGCGACCGATCGGCTACCCTGACGCAGCGTCGCCAGTTCCTCGCCTCGGCGGCGGATCCCAGGTCGAACAGGAAGAGCAATTCCTCTGCGAAGGCGTCGAAGGAATCGCATGCCGGGGCCATCCGTTCATACTCTGCCAAACCCCATAGCCGCGCCTCGCCCGTGAGGTGGGTTAGAACGAAACCGACCTTGGCTGATTCTGACGCAAACATGACGGGCTGGAGGCTGAACATTATGCGACAGTTGGTCACAAACGCCCTCACGTGCTTGGGATCGCCGTTGAACTTTTCGATGTTGCCGAGGCGGGGCTCCGGGACGTCCACGAGCCTCCTGGCCTCGGCAGACGGGCGGTGCGGGGGTGCCGTGACAGCCGGGGACGCAGCCACCGACAGTCTCTGGAGGGCTTGGGCCATCTCCTGCTGCTGCAGCTGTTGTTGCTGACCAACCTCGATCAGGTTCCGGATGTCGGCGGACAGGCTGCTGATGGCGGTCTCGGCTTGCTCCAGTCGGCCCAATGCCGTCTCGTCGTTCGCTGACTGCATCGTGTTGGCCAGTCTGTACTGTTAAGGATCGGACAGTACAGCCAAGTGCGTAACGACGGACTTTATTTGAAGGGGATGATGGGAACAGCTGGCGCTGGAGCGGCGATCGGGCTGGAGAGGACAACGGTTCTCCGAGGGTTTCAAGTAGTCAAGTGAGTCAATTCTCTCTGGGATTGATGAGCGAAGCAGCATCAAGGGACAGACTGGCACACGGTTCTGCGCTTGCGGCGCTGATATAGCGCTGTCCATGAACCCGTGGCAGGTGATGGTGATTCCACTGACAGGGGGGGCGTGGTCCCGTCGCAGGTGGCACCAGCACGTGACAGAAAAGTACTTATTTTTAAAAACGATGAGTTGTACTTACCGTGTACGCTCTGGACGGTCCAGTTGCAAGCAGAAAATAAAAATATTTCTCTCGTTAGTCGTATGTTACCATCCGCTGTGTCTTTGTCAACATCGCCATTTTCCTACTTCCTGTTGCGAGCCACGCCCACGGATTTAAATTCTGGCGGAAGAGCCCGCCCATTGGCGTCGTTTTCGTGTATAGCAAATCCGATTGGTTGGGAAGGGGGCGCGGTTATGCAGCCAAGGGGTCCTGTGATCGGTGGGATGTAAAGTAGGCGTCGACGTCACGTCCGCGTCACGTGACCACGACGTGGCAGACGTCATATAGCAACCGCCGTTTTGTTTAGTAGACTTACAGTTGTTATGCATTGACATAATGGCGCACACTCCAAATGGATTTGAATAAATTAAATAATTCTTCTGCCCACTCCCTTTTAAACAAGTTAACGCTCCCCGCGGATTTGAATTCCGGCGGAAGTTTCGCCCATCGACGTCACGTCTGTCACGTGACCACAACGTGGCAGATGTCATATAGCAACCGCTGTTTTGTTTAGTAGATTTACAGTTGTTATGCATTGGCATAATGGTGTGCACTCAAAATAGATTTAAATAAATTAAATATTTCTTCTGCCCACTCCCTTTTAAACAAGTTAACTCTGCCCACGGATTCTAATTTCGGAGGAAGGTCCGTCCATTGATGTCTTGTCTGCGTCACTTGACCACGACGTAGCGACGTCATATAGTAACCGCTGTTTTGATCAGTAGACTTAGTTATTATGCGTTGACATAATGGCGCACTGGTTAGCATGTCCACCTCTTAAGCATGATGTTGCGGGTTCGACGCCTGATCAATGGAGTGAGCTGAAGTGCATGGCGCTGAAGATTTGAATCTTTGAAATGCCCTGAGGTCTGACATATCAGGCAGAATGGTTTGCCATCACGTTCAACAAAAAATAGAAACTTTCCCACTCTGATAAAAACGTCCTGTGTTCATCTACATATTTCCGTTTTGCTGTGCATCTTTTCCCTGCCATTTCGAGAGCCCAATTGACACTAATAGTTTACTGGAATGTGTTTGCCCATCCTACTTTGTGGAATTTCACCACATGCGCTTTAGACCAAAATACCAAATTGAACTCAAGTGAAGCCAACACGCACAACCGCCCCCCCCCCCCCCCCCCACACACACACACACAAATGTTGATATGAACATAAAAGGGCCGCATGAATCCAAGCAAAGAGCCGCATGCGGTTCAGGAATTGCGGCTTGGCCAAACCTGTACTATACAACTTTATTTGTATAAAATTTTCACAACAGCTGTCACACAAACAAAGCGGGAAAAAACGAAGACGTGCGTGTTCCGCCCACGCTGGATTTATTTGCACCTTTGAAAAGACACTGTATTGCCGCAGATGTGGCAAAGATTACTTTTGGGCATCTGAGACGGAAGGATGTCCAAAGCATCACGTCACCTGCTCTGGTCGGCATGGTGGTGGGACGTTGAGGTCAACCGCTTTGGGGTTGGCTGAATCTTTGGTCGCAGGATGCCACACACTTGAAGACAGAAGCAGAAAAGCAGAGCTAAATGCAAAATGTACTCACCGGTGACTCCAATTTTTCCCCCCCCTGAAGAAATGGATGGACGGGTGGCCCCGGCTGGCCGGTGAGACTCTTGTTATTCTGACCCTTTTTAGTGCGCGTTTGGGGCAACAACCGTTTTTTGTGGCGCTCTCTTCTGGTTCAAGAGTGCCCTGCATGTGAATTTGCCTTTCCTGCCTTCTGATTGGATGAGCGCCGGTGTGACGCGGTGCCTCTGTCACCGTGGCGGGGGGTATACGTCGGCATCGGAGCGTCTGCCAACGTCTGAGACCGGCTGGCAGTGTATCGGAGGTGTCGAGTGCGGTGCCGCTGGAGCTCACTCACCAGCTGGTGTTAGGGCCACAGAATGAAGGCCAAGGAGAAGAATAGAAAGAGAACCAGAAACTTCTCCTCCAATTGTTTGATTTGTCTCTTCTGAGCTTCGATGAATTCTTTCAGCTCTTTGTTCCTCTAGGACGGACAAATGGAAAGTGGCCTTCAAAAGCCAGTAAGCGTGCAAGTAAGTGCCGGGCTGGCTTTGGGCCCTTACCTGTTGCGCGCTGTGCAGCAGATCCATTCTCTCTTGGAGGATGCAAGCGTCGCGCTCCCTCAACTCGCACATCAGGGCTCGCTTCCATTGGTCCACGGCGCTCCTAAGCTCTTCTCTCTGATCCGCCGTCAGCACGTCATTCACGCCAGCGTGGCTGGCTTTTTCGCCGTCCGTGGCAGGGCAGTCCCGCTGCGGTAGCGCCTTGTACAACATGGTCTCCAGCTCCAGGATCCTCTGGGCCGCAATCCTCGTCCATCAGTGGTCCGGCGGGAGATTTGAGGGCGGCTTACCTTATGAGCCTGGTCCATGGAACGCTTCCTGAAGTCCAACTCTTCATCCAGGTAGCCCTTCTGCTTACAGAACATATCCTAGCACAGCTCAAAGTCAGAATTGTTGGGGCACATTGCCGGAGTTCCCCTTGCCTGATGTCGCGTGTCTGTCTACCTTCTCACTTTCAATGTCCAACATCTACTGTTGAAGTGCTGACTTGGTCACTTTGATGTATTCTAACCACTGAGGAAAGGCTGCTGTCACATAAGCAGAATGCGAGAGCGTGCGTGGACGTGCGCGTTACCTTCTCGGCTAGGGTGAGAAGGGTCCTGGCGTGAATCACGACCACCTGCTCCTCGTTGGTGAGATTCTGCAAGAGCCCAAAGGCACAGCGTCAACAAGCTTCTTTCAGCGCAAAGCCTTCCAAAAGTCACATTTGAGCCGCCGAGTCTCGTTGAGTGCGAACATAAGGAGTTCGACATACACTTACGGCGTTATCGCCCAGGATGTCCAGCTTCTTCATCAGATCACTGATGACGATGTCCGGGGGAAAGGCGCAAGGAGCAATGTAAGGTGTTCTGGGACCTCGGGTTAAGGTTAGGGTTGCGAGGGACGCCTTACGTACGCTCACGCCCTCGGCCTCGCAGTAGATCTGCAAAGGGCTGAGGCCGTCTGGGAAACGGACTTGCAGAAACTTCAAGACGGGGGAGCGCCACTCCCTCTCCTGAAAGGCAGAGGCATGCATCCGTCCGTCCGTCCGTCTGTCACATCTCTGGCCTCAACACGCTTGTGCGAGTCTTCCCACCTCCAGCTCCAGGATGCGGAACTCAAGCAGTTCGTTTTGGTCTCGGATATCCTGGATGTGCTCTTTCAGACGCGCTTCTTCCGCCTCCATCCGCCTGACCTGAAAAGACAGTCAGACCTCATCTGCGGGGCTTCCCGACGGGTGTGACGCCAAGCGACTCCGCCCAGCGCCTTTCTTTCCGTCACCTTTTCGGCCAACTGCTGATTGCTCTGACGCAGCAGCTGCTTCTCCTCCACCCACTTGACATTCTAGAAGAGACAAACGCGTGGACAGCTTTGGAATGTTGTGTCATTTTCATCCACAAATTCTTTGGTTGACTGGAAAATGACATTTGCTTTTCTCCGCATTTTCCCAGCCACGTTCAGGGGGGGTTGGTCCAGTAATGCCAGACGAATGAGTGACTGAAGAATGTAGCTATTTTGTCTGAGAAAAAGGTGTGCTCATTGATGAGCTTACCTGTCCTTGTTGCTTCAGCGCTGACTCCAGATCTGCTACTCTGCTTTGATAGTGACCCATTTCTACCATCAGCTTTTCTCTGGCCTGAAAGGAGGAGGAGGGAGGCTCCTCCTCCTCCTTTCAGACCAGAGAACACCCGAGGCTGGGTGAGAACGGGGAGGCTGCGACCCGGCCGGGGGTTGCGGGAAGGGGCGCCACCTTGATCTCCTTCTCGGCGTCGTAGTCCCCTCCGCTGGTCTGGGCGAGCAGAGCGTAGGCTCGTTGCAGCGCTTGATATTCTTGCGTCAGCTGGCAGTAGCGAAGCTCCGCCTCCTCATGCACACACCAATGCAACACAGCACTAGTACCAGAATCAGTCAGACCGGCGACAAAGCACCCGCGACGCAAAGACGAGTCCGATTCAAGCCGGAAGAGGAATGTTTGGCGCCAATACGCTGGCAGAAATGGCGGGCTACCTCTTCGGGTTCCGTGTCGGGGGTTCTGTCGGTGTGAAAAGACAAGGACGATCCGTCCGAGTCCACCAACACGTCTTCGTCGTAGCCGTAAAATGTTTCGATGACCTGCGGGCGCGGAAGCAAACATCTCTCTGAACAAACTGAAGCGACACCTCACGATGAATCGACGAGAGGAACGATAGCGAGAAAAAGGCCATTTCATCTTGCGCAACACCAAGCAGCCGCAAACAAACAGACTCACCTTGCAGGACCTCACGCTTTGTTCCTCCTCAGAGATTCTCGACGTCGGTATCGTAGCAGCAAATCTCTCTCCTGTCGACACAAATAATCCGCCTTTGAGATTCTTTGGATGCAAAGGGAACGAACGGCTCCGGCGCAGAAACAAACGCGACTCACAATGACATTTCTGACATGAGCTCCTGTCTCCAGAGCCTGAAAAACACGTCACCGGCGATGATTGGAGGGACGCTCGTCTTTTCCAAAAGTGACAACTACAGGGTGTGTCAGGGTTTTCCAGATTATCTTTATCGTATGATTATGTTGCTTTGACTTTGACTGCAACCTGTAATAAATAATATTATTTATCCCTTATTTATCCCTATCATAAGGGATAGCAACTTCCTACACAAAGTTGTAAAACACCCCTTGCTATGTTTTGACTAGAGGTCAAGGGCTTTCTCCATTCAATCCACGCTTACACCCACCCTGTTTCTCTTAATAAAAATGCTCGTGCAGGAGCCGAGAGTCAGACTTCATTCGTACAACGGATGGACTCTCCACCTGCAGGTGTCCAAAAGAACTTACTTGTCTCCCATGTGGTTCTTCCAAAATAAGTTGGAGCGAGCGCAACTCTAACAGGGTGCATTTTGCCGCTAGCTGCCTACGGACAATGACGTCGCGCTCGCAGCTAATGGTTGACGGGCTGAGCAGCCGGGCGAGTCCGTCGTTTTCAGCGCACAGCGAGTGGCAAAGGCGCTGACAAAACGGGAGCTTTGAGCTGCTGAAAACGGCAAAACAAGTCTAAAGCGTGTTCAAACGCGTGCGCACAATGCTCCTGCTTGAAAGGTCGGAATTTAAGGGGCCAATTTTTTGGATGGTGGCCGCCGGCCAAGCTTTGGACGGAAAAGGTTTCCTGGCGACAGCGAGCGAGCGCGGCGCTGCCGTACGTGCACCGAGTCGCCTGCCTGAAGACCTTGGACAAGTCGTCGATGATGTGCCGCTGCTCCACAACTTGAAGGAACTCCATTTCACCGTCCTGCTGGCCGCAACCGCGGTCCAGGTCATTGAGCGAACTAGGCCTTCTCTGTGGAACACAAATGCAGTGGACTCTGTTGGCACGCCGCCGTTGTCCACGTCGACTTACCAAGCTTGCCATCTCCTCGTTCTCCTGGGTGACAAAGCGCACTTTGTTTTCAAGGCGACACAGCACCAGCGAGAGTTCTTCATTCTTCCTGCTCAGGCGTTTGTTTTTGTACAGGAGTGGCAGAAACTGGCTTTCTGTTTCTCTCAGTCGCTTTAGCTGCAAGCATGAAGTGCGGGATGTGAAAGACGCACAACACGCGGGCCAGAACGTATCCATTCCTTTTGCATCGGTTTGAACGGAATCGTGGCATTGGCTCCCAATAAAAGACATCTACCAGGCAACCGACTCGCCGCGCCGCTCAACTAATAAGCAAGCGCAATGGGTGCCTCGCTGGATGGCGCGCATCAAAGGTAGCGCAAACCTTCAAGCGTGCCGTCAATAAATTACCAGTTCATCGCGCTCTTCAGAAAGCAGGGCGTTTCGATCCTCCAGTTTCCTGATGACTGCGCTGAGCTCAGCGATTTTCAGATGAAACCGTCGCGTGTCCCGATCCTCCTGAGACTCAAAACGCCCCGCAACACACACACACACACAACCACTCGTTCAAAGTTCAAAACTGTTTTTGTGCTACCTTCCTCCAGCAACGAACTAAGTCATGCGTACTGCAAGTGTGTGATGAGGTGGCTTACGCTATGAAGAGGATTGCTAGTAGCGGCGTTGACCCCACTTCCAGGGTAGTTTAGGCCCGCCCTTTGGGAATCCCTCAGGGCAGCGATCTGCTGCTCGGCAGCCTGAGTCTGCAGCTGAAGGCGGTGGACGTGGCCGGCCCCAGGGCTTTATCCAAAACACTAACCGCTCTGTCTTTCAGCTTGATCTCATCCATCTGGATGTACAAACGGGGAGCGTTCAGGCAGGCGGGCAAACTCATTTGCCAGAATTGTGACAAAAACAAAGAGAGCAACCGGCCAATTTTTTTCTTGAATCGACTAGAACACCTTTGCTGTGACAAAAGCGAAGCGAGCAACCGGACATTTTCTTCTTGTGAAATAGAATAGAATGCCTTAGGTGTCATTGCACTGCAGGTATACGACGAAATTGGGAACATAGCCATGCACCGCGCATCTGATCAGTCCTACCAGTCAGCGGATCTCCCTCTCGCAGTCTCTCTTGGTTCGGCTCAGCTCCTCCCGATGCTGGTGATGAGCCGATCGGAGCTCGTCCGCTCGGGACTGCCAGGCCTGCTGGGCCGCTGCCACGGTTTGTGACAATAATAGCATTTAAGAAGAAAATTAATGCACTTTATATTATTAATTCTAACTTCTTATATGTAAATCTAGCACTTAACTGTCGGAGTGCTTCACCCCACTTGATTGCTTTAAAAAGATTAACAACTTTCTTAAAACGAATAAAAATGTCTTACTCTATTTAGATTTGCCCAGTAATTAATTTGGAAGGCAAGTCTATTTTTCGATCGTCTCCTGTTTAACTTTTGACGCGGCCCGACAAATTTAGGAACTGGGGCGCGCCCGACCGACAATCGAAATACTTTTATCCTTCACCAATTCTGAAAATCTATTTTAACCATCGTCGTTATTTTATTTAGAGGAAGTAAATTTTCAAACGAATTCACTTTTAACGAAATTCACTCTTCCCTTAAATATCTACGAAAGTTATTTAATTCTCTAACATGTTCGGAGTTACGTTTTACGCGGCCCGTCAAAAGGGGGAACGGGCCTGCGCCCTTCAAATAATTAAATTACTTTCAGTTCTACACCAAACTAATAATCCAATTTAAACACTTCCGTTAATTTATTCAGACGAAGCAAACTTTAAAACGAATTGAAATTCACTCGTGTCTCAAATAACTACGAAAGTTATTCAATTCTCTACAATTGTCTGATGTTACTTTTATTTATTAAGGTCCTATGTTATACCATAATAACCCCCCGCACATTAATCAAATCGTCAAATCAACCCCAAACCATCGATTGCACATTCAGTACAAATCAGAGCACAACCAAGTAGATGAATATACACAACACATTTATTGAAGAAACATGAAATAGAATTACAAATCTTAATCACTCCAGAAACCGAACAATTTCACCCACTGATACCCGTGTTAATAAAATCATTCAATCCCAGAACAATTCGATTGCAAAACACAGTTCATGAAAGAGGGAAAAGGTAGATACCAGCTGCGTGCTATTTTTGGTGGAAGCAAAGTCGAGTGATCAATTCGATCTTACTTCTAAAATCCAAATTAGAGAAACAGACTGGCCTCGAGGGGGCCGGCGGCCCGATGACTATTCCCCACTCTCGCTAAAATACATAAAAGTCGTTTTCACTCGCATAGTTTCTCCTGTAAAGTTGTCCAGTCCAATTTTTTGGAGTAAATCCAAGTTAATTTCGGACCAGCGATCCTGCGTCTCACACAAAGATCCCGGGACTCTGGAAAAAATCTTGAAGCTCCTTCGGGCTTCTTCACGTATTCTTTGGGGGAAAAAGCCTCTTAGCTGCTCCTGCAGGACTTTTTATAGGCTTGTCTGGTACCTATATCCTCTCTATAGGGTAAGACCGCCTAGTTTCCCACGCCTTATAGATTTTGGTCAGTTTTCCCACGCTGTATAGGGTTTGGACAATATTCCCACGCTCGTACACCTGCTGTCCTTCAGCAGATGTTTCCGCCTTGACCATGCATTACTTTCCACCAATGTACAGCTAGCCCCTGGTAAAGCCTTTCACTTCCCCTTTTCTTCACTTCCTGTTTCATGAAAATAACTTTTTAAAGTGACGCTTCAATTAACTCTGAAATAAAAATCCAAACCTTTGATCTATTTCTTTAAACAATTTATGTCACGCCACTATGAGAATAGTGGCGGGCCTCTTGACCAAATTGACTAACAATATTGCTTTAAGCTGTTACAGAATACATTTTTAGCCAAGCAAAGAAATCAAAAAGTAAAAATCACATTTGTGCTTCTCCAAACATTTTATGTCACGCCACTATTCTCATAGTGGCGGGCCTCTTGATCAAATTGACTAACAATATTGCTTTAAGTTGTTACAGAATACACTTTTAGCCAAGCAAAGAAATCAAAAAGTAAAAATAACATTTGTGCTTCCATGCGTGACTCACAATCCGACACCTTGTTCCTGTTTTATTTCTATTTTAACTAGTTTAGCTTATTGTGGCCCCTTTTTGGTCTCATGTTTTGGTCTGGCGCCATCTTTTGGACAAATTTGGAATTTCAGCTCTGCCAATTTATTCCTGTGAACAATCCATATTTTACCATTTGCACCACCTTTACCCCCATGTTACATGACAATATATATACATATACTATATATATATATATATATATATATATATATATATATATATATATATATATATATATATATATATATATATGCAGAGGAATGCTAAACCATGTATTAAACTTCTATTTAAAGGGTTTATACAAGTTCAGTAAAGTTGGTAGTGCGAGATAGTGCAAGATAGAGGTCCGTAGTGTCATAAAGTACAGTTCTGTGAATGTTCAGTTTAGAGCTCAACAGTTCTAGTGTTCAACAGTCTGATGACAGCAGGGAAAAAGTTGTTGCAGAACCTGGTGGACCTGCAGCGGATGCTGCGAAACCTCTTCCCAGAGGGCAGCAGGGAGAACAGTCCATGGTGGAGGTGTGATGGGTCATGGATGATGTTACGGGCACGGGACATGCAGCGCTGAGATGAAATGTCCTGAATGGAGGGAAGAGGAACCCCTATGATCCTCTCTGCTGTCCTCACCACTCTCCTCACATTCTTCCAATCGGAGGCGGTGCAGCCTCCACACCACACAGAGAGACAGCTTGTCAGAATGCTCTCTATGGTGCTCCTGTAGAACGTCCTCATGATGGGTGGGGGCAGGTGGGCTCTCCTCATCCTCCGCAGGAAGTACAAGCGCTTCTGTGCCCTCTTGACCAGTGCCGTAGTGTTCATAGTCCAGGTGAGGTCTTCTGTGATGTGGACCCCCAGGAATTTGGTGCTGCTGACCACCTCCACAGCTGAGCTGTTGATGATCAGTGGAGCGTGGTGAGGCTGTTTTTTCCTGATGATTTGTAGTCTGTAATCGCCCGTATGCCTTGCCACATACTCCTGTTGTTGTTGGCATCGTGGAAACGATCCTGAATTTTTCGACTGCGGTCTCGCTTCGCTACCCTGATGGCACGGTTCAAGTTGGCTCTCGCTGTCCTCAGTGTCTCCTTGTTGCCAGACTTGAAGGCAGAGTTCCGCGCTCGTAGCGTTTGACGTACCTCCTCAGTCATCCAGGGTCGTTGGTTGCCCCGGGTGATGATATTCTTAGTGGTGCTGACGTCCTCGGTGCATTTGTTGATGTAGGCTGACACAGTCATGGCGCTCGTAGCGTTTGACGTACCTCCTCAGTCATCCAGGGTCGTTGGTTGCCCCGGGTGATGATATTCTTAGTGGTGCTGACGTCCTCGCTGCATTTGTTGATGTAGGCTGACACAGTCATGGCACGCGCATGTCAAATCTACATCGGGAAAACTGGGAGGGAGGGAGGGAGGGAGGGAGCCAGGCAGGCAGGCAGGGAGGCAGGCAGGGAGGCAGGCAGGCAGGCAGGCAGGCAGGCAGGCAGGGAGGCAGGCAGTGTCTGTCTGTTGAGGTTTTCACCTTGTTCTTCTCCTGCTGAAGTTCTAACTGGACGTCCATCAGTTTGGCTCTCAGCTCGTCATTGGCGGCCTGAAGGGCGCCCGTTCACTCCGCCTTGGCCCGCCCTGCCGGAGCTCGTTTGGACATCTCTTACTCGAGTCTCGCCCGGTCGTCAGTCAGAGATCACAACATTTGTACCTGGAGAGCACAAACGCAGCGCTGTTTTCCACTGGCTTCGGACTCAACTTCAATCGGTACCGTAACTTACAACATCATAAACATAGATCTAGCTTGACTTATTCATTGAATAAATGCATTTAGTTCTTCAAAACTGCATCACGGAACATAGCGTGACCGAGACGGCCGTTATCCACCTGCGTGAAGTTATTTGGTGAAATGAATGAGATGTTTACGACACCATCGTTCTGTCTCTATGTAGATGAAGGGAAATAATCGATTGCTGAAGGTCCAAAGGTGTTGTGATAAACAAATAAACATTTTAGTGATTAGTGACATATTTGTGATAAACATATTAGGCAGGATAATCACATATGTTAACTTGACTGCCCACACTGTATTTATTTATGGTTATTTGTTAAATCGAGTACTGTTAGACGTGAAATAGGAAGTGTTTCACATAAATGGACGACGAAAGGGGTGCTCACCATTGTAGCTCCTGCTGGTCAATGATACGAGCCTCTTCTTGCAGTGGAAAACATACAGCCAACAAACACCGTGGAACCTAAAGGAATGAAATTAAACATTAACATTTAGCCTAAACCAACATTCACAAACGTAAATCTTTTTAAACACAATGAGTTGTACTTACCGTGTACGCTCTAGACGGTCCACTTGCAAGTAGAAAATAAAGATATTTCTGTTGATAATCGTCATGTTTGTATCCGTTGTCTCGCTCAAGGCCATTGCACCCACAGATTTGAATTTTTGCGAGAGTTCAGCCTATTGACGTCATTTCCGCGGTGTAATACCCGCATATCTGAAACGGCAAAGTTAAGAGTAGAGTTAAATAAAGTTTTTAATCAACGCAATAATTTACAACCGTTGACCAGTCGAAATAATCGTCAAAATTTGGCGTCTGTGGCTGGAAGCAGACGCCGAGTTCGACGTTCCTCCCAAACGCCACACTCCCTCGCTTTTCAGGGCTACACAAAAAAAACATATTTTCCAAAACAATGTGTTGTTATTACCTTGTCCGCTCTAGACGGTCAAGTTGCAAGCTGAAAAAAAAAATATTTGTCTTGTTAGTTGTCGTGTTACTAACCGCTGTGTCTTGTTTGCCAGCATTGCCGCTTTCCTACTTCCTGTTGCAAGTCACGCCCACGGATTATAATTTTGCCGTGACGTCATGTCCTCGTCACATGACTGCGACATAATATAATCTAAAACTGTTTGTGCGGTATTGTGTTGTTCTGTGCGGTATTGTGTTATTCTGTGCGGCGTCGTGTTGTTCTGTGCGGCGTTGTGTTGTTCAGTACGGCGTCGTGTTGTTCAGTGCGGCATGGTGTAGTTCAGTGCGGCATGGTGTTGTTCAGTGCGGCATGGTGTTGTTCAGTGCGGCATGGTGTAGTTCAGTGCGGCATGGTGTTGTTCAGTGCGGCATGGTGTTGTTCAGTGCGGCATGGTGCTGTTCAGTGCGGCATTGTGTCGTTCAGTGCGGCATGTTGTTGTTCAGTGCGGCATGGTGTTGTTTAGTGCGGCATGGTGTTGTTCAGTGCGGCATGGTGTTTTTCAGTGTGGCATGGTATTGTTCAGTACGGCATGGTGTTGTTCAGTGCGGGATGGTGTTGTTCAGTGCGGGATGGTGTTGTTCAGTGTGGCATGGTGTTGTTCAGTGCGGGATGGTGTTGTTCAGTGCGGCATGGCTCAAATGTGACTTTTGGAAGGCTTTGCGCTGAAAGAAGCTTGTTGACGCTGTGCCTTTGGGCTCTTGCAGAATCTCACCAACGAGGAGCAGGTGGTCGTGATTCACGCCAGGACCCTTCTCACCCTAGCCGAGAAGGTAACGCGCACGTCCACGCACGCTCTCGCATTCTGCTTATGTGACAGCAGCCTTTCCTCAGTGGTTAGAATACATCAAAGTGACCAAGTCAGCACTTCAACAGTAGATGTTGGACATTGAAAGTAAGAAGGTAGACAGACACGCGACATCAGCCAAGGGGAACTCCGGCAATGTGCCCCAACAATTCTGAGTTTGAGCTGTGCTAGGATATGTTCTGTAAGCAGAAGGGCTACCTGGATGAAGAGTTGGACTTCAGGAAGCGTTCCATGGACCAGGCTCATAAGGTAAGCCGCCCTCAAATCTCCCGCCGGACCACTGATGGACGAGGATTGCGGCCCAGAGGATCCTGGAGCTGGAGGCCATGTTGTACGAGGCGCTACCGCAGCGGGACTGCCCCGCCACGGACGGCGAAAAAGCCAGCCACGCTGGCGTGAATGACGTGCTGACGGCGGATCAGAGAGAAGAGCTTAGGAGCGCCGTGGACCAAGGGAAGCGAGCCCTGATGTGCGAGTTGATGGAGCGCGACGCTTGCATCCTCCAAGAGAGAATGGGTCTGCTGCACAGCGCGCAACAGGTAAGGGCCCAAAGCCAGCCCGGCACTTACTTGCACGCTTACTGGCTTTTGAAGGCCACTTTCCATTTGTCCGTCCTAGAGGAACAAAGAGCTGAAAGAATTCATCGAAGCTCAGAAGAGACAAATCAAACAATTGGAGAAGTTTCTGTTTCTCTTTCTATTCTTCTCCTTGGCCTTCATTCTGTGGCCCTAACACCAGCTGGTGAGTGAGCTCCAGCGGCACCGCACTCGACACCTCCGATACACTGCCAGCCGGTCTCAGACGTTGGCAGACGCTCCGATGCCGACGTATACCCCCCGCCACGGTGACAGAGGCACCGCGTCACACCGGCGCTCATCCAATCAGAAGGCAGGAAAGGCAAATTCGCATGCAGGGCACTCTTGAACCAGAAGAGAGCGCCACAAAAAACGGTTGTTGCCCCAAACGCGCACTAAAAAGGATCAGAATAACAAGAGTCCCACCGGCCAGCCGGGGCCACCCGTCCATCCATTTCTTCAGGGGGGGAAAAAATTGGAGTCACCGGTGAGTACATTTTGCATTTAGCTCTGCTTTTCTGCTTCTGTCTTCAAGTGTGTGGCATCCTGCGACCAAAGATTCAGCCAACCCCAAAGCGGTTGACCTCAACGTCCCACCACCATGCCGACCAGAGCAGGTGACGTGATGCTTTGGACATCCTTCCGTCTCAGATGCCCAAAAGTACTCTTTGCCACATCTGCGGCAATACGGTGTCTTTTCAAAGGTGCAAATAAATCCAGCGTGGGCGGAACACGCACGTCTTCGTTTTTTCCCGCTTTGTTTGTGTGACAGCTGTTGTGAAAATTTTATACAAATAAAGTTGTATAGTACAGGTTTGGCCAAGCCGCAATTCCTGAACCGCATGCGGCTCTTTGCTTGGATTCATGCGGCCCTTTTATGTTCATATCAACATTTGTGTGTGGGGGGGGGGGGGCGGTTGTGCGTGTTGGCTTCACTTGAGTTCAATTTGGTATTTTGGTCTAAAGCGCATGTGGTGAAATTCCACAAAGTAGGATGGGCAAACACATTCCAGTAAACTATTAGTGTCAATTGGGCTCTCGAAATGGCAGGGAAAAGATGCACAGCAAAACGGAAATATGTAGATGAACACAGGACGTTTTTATCAGAGTGGGAAAGTTTCTATTTTTTGTTGAACACGATGGCAAACCATTCTGCCTGATATGTCAGACCTCAGCGCATTTCAAAGATTCAAATCTTCAGCGCCATGCACTTCAGCTCACTTTATTGATCAGGCGTCGAACCCGCAACATCATGCTTAAGAGGTGGACATGCTAACCAGTGTGCCATTATGTCAACGCATAATAACTAAGTCTACTGATCAAAACAGCGGTTACTATATGACGTCGCTACGTCGTGGTCAAGTGACGCAGACAAGACATCAATGGACGGACCTTCCTCCGAAATTAGAATCCGTAGGCAGAGTTAACTTGTTTAAAAGGGAGTGGGCAGAAGAAATATTTAATTTATTTAAATCTATTTTGAGTACACACCATTATGCCAATGCATAACAACTGTAAATCTACTAAACAAAACAGCGGTTGCTATATGACATCTGCCACGTTGTGGTCACGTGACAGACGTGACGTCGATGGGCGAAACTTCCGCCGGAATTCAAATCCGCGGGGAGAGTTAACTTGTTTAAAAGGGAGTGGGCAGAAGAATTATTTAATTTATTCAAATCCATTTTGAGTGTGCGCCATAATGTCAATGCATAACAACTGTAAGTCTACTAAACAAAACAGCGGTTACTATATGACGCCTGCCACGTCGTGGTCACGTGACGCGGACGTGACGTCGACGCCTACTTTACATCCCACCGATCACAGGACCCCTTGGCTGCATAACCGCGCCCCCTTCCCAACCAATCGGATTTGCTATACGCGAAAACGACGCCAATGGGCGGGCTCTTCCGCCAGAATTTAAATCCGTGGGCGTGGCTCGCAACAGGAAGTAGGAAAATGGCGATGTTGACAAAGACACAGCGGATGGTAACATACGACTAACGAGAGAAATATTTTTATTTTCTGCTTGCAACTGGACCGTCCAGAGCGTACACGGTAAGTACAACTCATCGTTTTTAAAAATAAGTACTTTTGTTGCCCTGAAAAGCGAGTGAGTGTGGCGTTTGGGGGGAACGTCGAATTTCGACGATTATTTCGACTGGTCAACGGTTGTAAATGATTGCGTTGATTAAAAACTTTATTTAACTCTACTCTTAACTTTGCCGTTTCAGATATGCGGGTATTGCACCGCGGAAATGACGTCAATAGGCTGAACTGTCGCCAAAATTCAAATCTGTGGGCGCAATGGCCTTGAGCGAGACAACGGATACAAACACGACGACTATCAACAGAAATATCTTTATTTTCTGCTTGCAAGTGGACCGTCTAGAGCGTACACGGTAAGTACAACTCATTAGGTTTAAAAAGATTTACGTTTGTGTAGTTTGCGTTGCGTTACATCTGTGAATGTTGGTTGAGGCTAAATAATGTTTAATTTCCTTCCTTTAGGTTCCACGGTGTTTGTTGGCTGTAAGTTTTCCACTGCAAGAAGAGGCTCGTATCATTGACCAGGAGCGAGCTACAAGTATCATTGACCAGGAGCGAGCTACAATGGTGAGTAGCCATAACATTTATGTTAAACACTTCCTATTTCATGTCTAACAGTACTTGATTTAACAAATAACCATAAATAAATACAGTGTGGGCACTGAAGTTAACATATGTGATTATACTGCCTAATCCGTCACCGAGTATATTGTTGCAAAGTAATATAAGATCCAAAGTTGTAATTCATAATAGTTTTCAAAAGAAGGCCATTAGAATTATATACAAGTCTGATTACCCTGAACATAATAACAAGCTATTAATTAAATCACAAATTCTTCAATTCAAAGATTTGGTAGATTATCAGACAAATAATGTCTAACAGTAATTGATTTAACACATCACGATAAGTAGATTGAGTGTGGGCACTCTCAAGTTAACATATGTGATTATACTGCCTAATCTGTTACAGAGTATGTTGTTGCCAAGTAATGTAGAATAGATCCAAAGTAGTAATCCAGAATAGTTTTGAAAAGGCCATTAGAATAATAAACAAATCCGATTACCTTGAACATAGTAACAAGCTAAGTGTTTAATATGTCCTATGAAGTCAAAATTGGGCACCATCATGTGGTGAAATTTGGAATTGCATCACATCCAATTTTGCTTGGGAACAAACAGATTAAATAAATCTTAGTTTTGAATAAGCCACTCCTTCTCAAACAAGTAAACTCTGCCCATTTTGCGCAGTAGATGTTCTGTTAATATCTAGTATTTATACAAAGTCATAATTTAAATTGCTTTCAACCTTCATTCATCGGTTCAACCAACATTACTCGCTCTTATTACCAATTTGTATTGATTTGACTAAGCGTTTAATACTTCCTATCAGGTCTCAAGTCAAGATTTGGCAAATCCAATTTTGCCAGGGAACAAAAATAGATGAAATAAACTAAATAAGTCTTCTTCCCATTAAATAAATCAGAAAAGTTTGTCTTGTAACCAGTCCTCTTCAAACAAGTAAAGTCTGCCCATTTTGTGCCGTAGATTTTGTGTCTATGCCTAGTATTTATACAAAATCATAATTTAAACGACTTCTTTCCTTCATTCACTTTGGAAATTTGGAATTGCAGCAAATCGAATTTTGCCAGGGAACAAAAATAGATCAATTAAACTAAATAAGTCTTCTTCCCATTAAATAAATTAAAAAAGTATGTCTTGTAACCAGTCCTTTTCAAACAAGTAAAGTCTGCCCATTTTGTGCCGTAGATTTTGTGTTTATGCCTAGTATTTATACAAAATCATAATTTAAAGGATTTCATTCCTTCATTCACTTTGGAAATTTGGAATTGCAGCACATCAAATTTTGCCTGGGAAGAAAAGTAGATTAAATAAATGTAATAAGTCTTACTACTTCCCATTAAATAAATTAAATATGTCTTACTTGTTCCCACTCCTTTTCAAAAAGTAGTTTAAAACGAGGGCCCTTCACTCAACCTTTAACCTCAACCCCGCACGTCACATTGTGTTGTATCTGTGAATGTTGGTTGTGGCCAAATGATAGTTTTCTTTCATTCGTTTAGGTTCCACGGTGTTTGTCGGCTATGTGTTTTCCACTGTCAGAAGGATGAAAATACAAAGTACAGCGCTTGGACATGGGCGAAGACGTCACCGGTGAGTCCTTCCTTCCTATTTATTTACCTTCTAGGTGCTAGAGGCTAAGTGTTAGAGGGTAAGTGTTAGAGGCTAAGTGTTAGAGGCTAAGTGTTAAAGGCAACACAATACGAACAACACAACACAATACGAACAACTCAACACAATACGAACAACACAATACGAACAACACAATACGAACAACACAACACAATACGAACAACACAACACAATACGAACAACACAATACGAACAACACAACGATACTGCACTGAACAACACGATACCGCACTGAACAACACGATACCTCACTGAACAACACCATGCCGCACTGAACAACACCATGCCGCACTGAACAACACCATGCCGCACTGAACAACACCATGCCGCACTGAACACCATGCCACACTGAACAACACCATCCCACACTGAACAACACCATGCCGCACTGAACAACACCATGCCGCAACAGGAGGAGGACAGGAGACTAGACAATTAGATATTAATTTTTGATTTAAAATAAAAAAGGGAAATTTTAATTGAGGAGAAAATTTTGCGTAGGGAGGGTTCTTTTTACAATTTAATATTGTATGTTTTATGTGTGTGTTGTGGGATGACAGTTTGTCTGTAATGCTGTATGAATGTCAAGTCTGTACTTGGGATGGGGTTTGTGTATTGTGAATGGTTAACATGATTCAAGGTTGGGGTGATGTGATCACAGCAGAGGATAACATTCCTCTCACCTGAAAAATATAGAGATACTACAGATTTGAAAAAGCAAGATTGATCAGGGCTCATTTTGGACTAAATATGGGTTTAGGATGACTCTGGGGCACCATTGACAACAAAAGACTTCAATGGAGAAGGCCCATTTCAAGATTGTGACCAGACGTGACTATACCAGCATTGACAGTCAAGACTCTGAGCCAAGACAGTGTATGACAACAACTCTGGACTTGCCTGACAGTGTGACGAAATGTATGTGACGGAATTTGTGATGACTTGCTTTGTTTTGATGTTTTACCTAATTGTATTGCAGCCTCTAACAGCAACCCAGGGAGCAGATTGTGCTTTATTTGTTAAACTTGCTTTACTTTGCAGGTTGTCAACTGCAGTCTTGGAGAATTTTGTGTCATGTCTGTGAACATGCATTAACAACTAACCCCTTACTTTTCATAAGGAGTTTGTAAATGTGATCGGTTTCATGACAGGCTC
This sequence comes from Syngnathus scovelli, assembly GCF_024217435.2. Classification (NCBI taxonomy): domain Eukaryota; kingdom Metazoa; phylum Chordata; class Actinopteri; order Syngnathiformes; family Syngnathidae; genus Syngnathus; species Syngnathus scovelli. Next base: position 15,880,617 of record NC_090856.1, on the reverse strand, counting down.
AGCAGGCTCCAATTTTCCATTTCATGTGTTTGACATGCGCCCGTATGTGGATTATTATTTTTATCATTATGAATTTTATTTGTTGGTTTTATGGATGTTTATTGTACGGAGAGCTGCATGCACAGCTACAGGTGGGTGGTGGCTTTTGTTCATACAGCCATGTGAGATGCTGCCAGTCGAGTTTCAGGGACTGAGAATTGGTGATTCCAGGCTAGGATGGCATCTGGAGGTACACCGAAGTCCAGCTGGCGATGGGTATGTCACCATGGACATTGTTATTTTTACTTTATAACCATTGTGACACATTTTTTAGAATGTGTCAAAAGGGGGAGGTAGAAAAAAAACAAAAAAACAAAAAAAAACAAAGGGGGGAATTGTGAGATTTTAAGTCTTTTCAGATTTGATGTTTTTTAAGTCTTCAACATGCTGGACGGAGGAGAAGAAGCAGCTCGGCAGAAATGAAGTGAATGGGAGACAACATCATGAGATGGAGCCAAAGCCTGGTAACAAGTGTGAAGAGTTTCAAAATAGCTTATAATAAACTGTAGACCTTCACAAGATAGGATCAAATAGGTGGGAGAGTATTAAATGTAAAAAATTAGAACAAGAACATACAGACTCCATACAAATTGGGAACAGGTGGATTATGAACGTTAAAGTTTGAATAACACATTATTCACGTGATTCATTTGCAGGATAAACAATGGAAGGGATTGATAAACTGAACAAATTTAAGATGATTGCGGAAGTATTACGTCGGAAACAAATAGATTCGACAAGTTTTTTCCCTATAAAATGGTGCCGTTTGGGTTTGAAGTACATAGTCGCTTCAAAGGAGGAAAAGCATGATTTAAGATACGTGATTGATCAATGAGAAGGCTATCCCTTGTACCAGAGGGGTCAAACTCATTTATTCACGGGCCGCAGTGTAGTCATAGCTTCTTTCAGAGGACCGGTATGACTGTCATACCCAAATAAATGTGTGAGCACCTCATATTATATAGAGTAAAAGCTACAAAACAAACTGACAAGTAACTCGCTTTCAAATCAGACAAAAACTGGTCTAATATTTAAAAATAAAATATTATTAAAAGTGAAGACAATTTGCAATTCAAGTAATGACACATGAATAAAAAGCACAATTTGTCTTCGCGGGCCGCATAAAATCATGTGGCGGGCTGCATCTGGCCCCCAGGCCTTGAGTTTGACACCTGTGCCCTATACAAAGGTAAAATAGGATGAGAATTTGATAAAACAGATATGGACATCATCATATTCCATTAGAGTTTAAATTGCTTGCAATACAATTACAAATTAGTTAACACCTGTGTTGATTGATTGATTGATTGATTGATTGATTGATTGATTGATTGATTGATTGATTGATTGATTGATTGATTGATTGATTGATTGAGTGATTCATTGAGTGATTCATTGAGTGATTCATTGAGTGACTGACTGAAGGGCTGAGTGACCGAATTGGCAATCGTTCGATGTCTGTCTGTCCATATGTATGTACTATATATGTATGTATGTATGTATTTCGTTATTTGTTTTGCGTATGTATTTCGTTATTTGTTTATGTATTTCTCGTTCGCATTTTCTTTCTTATCTTCCACTTCTTTCGGCTGCTCCTGTTAGGGGCCGCGAATGCAGAGCGATCGTTTCCATATCTTTCTGTGCCACCAACCATCTGCATGTCCTATCTTTGTCTCTGCCACACTCTCCATTATTTTGGCCAGTAGATTTCCAAGCCTCGCTTCTAACATTCTTTCCGATAACTTCATGCTTTGCTTAATCAACATAACAACACCTCTGTATGTCACGTGCTGGTGCCACCTGCGACGGGACCACGCCCCCCCTGTCAGTGGAATCACCGTCACCTGCCACGGGTTCATGGACAGCGCTATATCAGCGCCGCAAGCGCAGAACCGAGTGCCAGTCTGTCCCTTGATGATGCTTCGCTCATCAGTCCCGGAGAAACTTGACTCGCGTGACTATTCGAAACCCCCGCAGAACCGTTTGTCCTCTCCAGCCCGATCGCCGCTCCAGCGCCGGCTGTTCCCATCATCCCCTTCCAATAAAGTCCGTCGTCACGCACTTGGCTGTACTGTCCGATCCTTAACAGTACAGACTGGCCAACGCTATGCAGTCAGCGAACGACGAGACGGCATTGAGCCGACTGGAGCGAGCCGAGACCGCCATCAGCAGCCTGTCCGCCGACATCCGGAACCTGATCGAGGTTGGTCAGCAACAACAGCTGCAGTAGCAGGAGATGGCCCAAGCCCTCCAGAGACTGTCGGTGGCTGCGTCCCCGGCTGTCACGGCACCCCAGCACCGCCCGTCTGCCGAGGCCAGGAGGCTCGCGGACGTCCCGGAGCCCCGCCTCGGCAACATCGAAAAGTTCAACGGCGATCCCAAGTACGTGAGGGCGTTTGTGACCAACTGTCGCATAATGTTCAGCCTCCAGCCCGTCACGTTTGCGTCAGAATCAGCCAAGGTCGGGTTCGTCCTAACCCACCTCACGGGCGAGGCGCGGCTATGGGGTTTGGCAGAGTATGAAAGGATGGCCCCGGCATGCGATTCCTTCGACGCCTTCGCAGAGGAATTGCTCTGCCTGTTCGACCTGGGATCCGCCGCCAAAGACGCCGCCGAGGAACTGGCGACGCTGCGTCAAGGTAGCCGATCGGTCGCGGAGTACGCCCTTAAGTTCCAGACGTTGGCCGGCAGCAGCGGATGGAACGCGCCAGCGCTCGTTAGCACATTCCTAAACGGCCTCGCCGAGTATATGAAAGACGAACTGGTGTCTTACGATCGCCCGCGAACCCTGAAGGGCGCGATGGACTTGGCGGCCCGAGTAGACCGGCGGATCCGGACGCGGCGGCGCGATCGGGAGAGGAGGTCCCCGCGGAATCCGCGTGGCCACATTCCTCCGTCTGCTGGGGACCCGTCAACCACACCACCCGCCGAGCCCATGGATCTGGGAGGGGCTCGGGTTCCCTCGGAGGAGCACCGTCGACGCCTCTCGCTGGGCTTGTGTTTTTACTGTGGGGAGGGGGGCCATCGGGTGGCGGGGTGCCCGTTAAAAGGCCGGAGCTCACGCGGCGTCGGGGGGATCCGCGTGAGCTCGACCAGCACCGGCTCTCCCAGTCCCAGCACGCTCACGCTACAGGCACGTGTCCAGCTTGCGGCGGGCGACCAGAACGTGGCGGCCTTGGTGGATTCCGGCGCGGAGGGGAACATCATGGACATTAGCCTGGCGCGTCAGTGGGGTGTCGGCTTCCTCCCGCTGAGCCCGTCCATTCCCGCGCGTACCATTGATGGCCGTCTGATTGGCGAGGTGGCTTTCGTGACGGAACCGGTTAAGGTAATGCTCTCCGGCATTCACCACGAGACCATCCAGTTTTTTCTTCTTTCCCTCCCAGGACAGCAGCTCATCCTGGGGCACCCTTGGTTGCGGCAGCACAACCCGGTGCTGGACTGGGAGGTGGGGGTGGTACGGCAGTGGAGCGAACGCTGCCATCGAGTGTGCCTGAAGGCGGCCACCAGCCCACTCGGCAGAGCCCCGCCCAGGTACAGTCCCGACATCTCCAATGTCCCAGCAGTTTATCACGAACTCAAGGAGGTTTTTAGTAAAGCCAGGGCCGCTTCTCTTCCTCCACACCGGTCCTATGATTGCGCCATCGACCTGTTGCCCGGCACCTTCCCTCCCAAGGGACGCATCTACTCCCTGTCCGCTCCTGAGCGCCGGGCTATGGAGGAATACATCCGGGATTCCCTGGCAGCCGGTATCATACGGCCGTCCTCTTCACCTGCGGGAGCGGGGTTTTTCTTCGTGAAGAAGAAGGAGGGCACGCTCCGCCCGTGTATCGACTACCGGGGAATAAACGAGATCACCGTAAAGAACCGATGCCCTCTGCCTCTTCTTTCTTCCGCCTTTGAGAGCCTTCAGGGTGCCACCATCTTCACAAAGCTGGATCTTCGCAACGCCTACCACCTGATCCGCATCCGGGAGGGAGACGAGTGGAAGACGGCTTTCAACACCCCGAGCGGACACTACGAGTACTTGGTGGTTCCGTTTGGGCTCACCAACGCCCCAGCAGTTTTCCAGTCCCTGATAAACGACGTGTTACGAGACATGCTGGACAAATTTGTGTTCGTTTATTTGGACGACATCCTCATCTTCTCCCGCTCGCTTCCTGAGCACATCAAGCATGTTCGGGCGGTGCTGCGACGCCTCCTAGAGAATTCGCTCTACGTAAAGGCAGAGAAGTGCGAGTTCCACGCCTCCTCTGTCAAATTCCTCGGCTACGTGGTGCGTGAGGGATCCATCGAAATGGACCCTGGGAAGGTGGAGGCGGTCACGTCATGGCCTGTTCCCGAGACACGCAAGCGGCTGCAACAATTCTTAGGTTTCGCAAACTTTTATCGACGTTTTATCCGTGGATACAGCACGGTGGCCGCGCCACTCACCGCCCTTACCAGCCCCGCCTCCCCATACAAATGGACAGAACGGGCGGAACAGGCATTTCAGGAGCTTAAGAGGAGGTTCACATCCGCTCCCATCCTCAGAGTTCCCGATCCCGACAGACAGTTCGTGGTCGAAGTGGACGCCTCGGACGTGGGTGTCGGGGCGGTGTTGTCTCAACGTAGCCGCCAAGATGATCGTCTCCATCCGTGCGCCTTCTTTTCTCGCCGTTTGTCAGCCTCAGAAAGGAACTATGACATCGGTAATCGGGAGCTCCTCGCCGTCAAGTTGGCTTTGGAGGAGTGGCGACATTGGCTGGAGGGTGCCACCACTCCGTTCATTGTCTGGACCGACCACCGCAACTTGGAGTATCTGAGATCGGCCAAGAGACTGAACGTGAGACAAGCACGGTGGGCTCTGTTCTTTGACCGGTTTGAGTTCTCTCTTTCCTACAGACCGGGTTCCCGTAACGCGAAGGCGGACGCCCTGTCGCGTTTGTTTCCTGGTGGGGAGGAGGGACAGGGTCCGCCTCCCACTATCCTCCCGAGCTCGGTTCGGGTGGCGGCTCTCACATGGGAGATCGAACGCCAAGTGGAAGCCGCATCACGCAATCAACCCGGCCCCAGCAACTGCCCGGAGGGTCGCCTGTTCGTCCCTGAAGGCCTGCGATCGGCCGTGCTGCAATGGGCGCACGACTCACGCCTGGCCTGTCATCGCGGCGCTGCACGCACGAGGTACGTGGTGGCACAGCGTTTGTGGTGGCCCACCTGGCAAGTGGACACCAGCGATTACATCAGAGCCTGCTCAATCTGTAACCGCTACAAGACGTCTACTCATCCTCCGGCCGGGCTGCTTCAACCCTTGCCGGTTCCCCAGCGTCCCTGGTCTCACCTGTCAATTGACCTTGTCACAGGCCTCCCCCCCTCAGAGGGAAACACGGTGGTCCTCACGGTGGTAGACCGTTTTAGCAAGATGACGCATTTCATCCCTCTGCCTAAGCTCCCATCTGCGAAGCATACGGCGTCCATCATGGTGCGGGAGGTGTTTCGTCACCACGGTCTTCCACAAGATATCGTGTCAGACCGAGGACCTCAATTTGCGTCCACCTTCTGGATGGAGTTCTGCCGACTCCTCGGCGCCACGGCCAGCCTCTCCTCGGGGTTTCACCCTCAGTCCAACGGTCAAGCGGAGCGCCTGAACCAGGAACTGGCCAGGGCTCTCCGATGCATGGCCGCCGGGGACCAGCGCGGGTGGGTTCAACAGCTTCCCTGGGTAGAGTATGCTCACAATTCCCTTCCCAGCTCGGCCACGGGATTTTCGCCTTTCCACTGCGTCTTCGGGTACCAGCCACCCTTGTTCGCCCACCAGGAGCGTGGTGCGGCGTGCCCGTCGGCCCAGGCTTGTGTCCGCCGTTGTCATCGTGCCTGGGCGAGGGGCCGGGTCACTCTTCTCCGCTCTGTTTCAGGCTACGCCCGCCAGGCGAACAGGCACCGGACGCCGGCTCCGGAGTACAGAGTGGGGCAGCGTGTGTGGCTCTCGACGCGGGATTTGCCGCTGCGAGCGGGATCCCGCAAACTGGCGCCCCGCTTTGTTGGACCGTTCCCGATCCAGAAGGTGATTGGCCCGGCCGCAGTCCGTCTGCTCCTTCCAAACTCCATGAAGGTTCATCCCACGTTCCACGTGTCCCGTGTGCGGCCCATCCATGAGAGCGCGTTGGCGCCGGCGCCCGTTCCGGCGCCCCAGCTCGTCGATGGGGGCCCGGCTTACGCTGTCCGCTCCCTGCTCCGATTGCGGCGGCGTGGTCGGGGCCTACAATATCTCGTGGACTGGGAGGGTTATGACGCGCACCGCTCCTGGGTTCCGAGCCGCTGGATACTCGACCGTTCGCTCATCACGGAGTTCCATCGCTGTCATCCGGACCAACCGGGTCCTCGGCGCGGGCGCCCGAGGAGGGACGAGGGGACCAGGGGTGAGGGTCCGGGGGGGTCTTGCCCACCGGTACCGGGGTCTTCTGCCCCCGCGCCCGTCAAGCCTGCGTCTGGCGAGGTGTCGGAAGTTTCAGCAGTGTGCTGACCCCTCCACCTGGCCGCCCGGGGTATTGCCTTCCTTTTTTTTTTTTGTTGTTTTGTTGTTTTCGGTTCCTGGGAACGTCGGGAGCCGTCCCTTGTGGGGGGGGGGTTCTGTCACGTGCTGGTGCCACCTGCGACGGGACCACGCCCCCCCTGTCAGTGGAATCACCGTCACCTGCCACGGGTTCATGGACAGCGCTATATCAGCGCCGCAAGCGCAGAACCGAGTGCCAGTCTGTCCCTTGATGCTGCTTCGCTCATCAGTCCCGGAGAAACTTGACTCGCTTGACTATTCGAAACCCCCGCAGAACCGTTTGTCCTCTCCAGCCCGATCGCCGCTCCAGCGCCGGCTGTTCCCATCATCCCCTTCCAATAAAGTCCGTCGTCACGCACTTGGCTGTACTGTCCGATCCTTAACACTTGAAGTCACATCTCAATGTAATTTGGCTAATATTGGGGTAATGTGATCAAATTTTCTTGACCGTGAGAGCAGCCTCGCAGCGGCATTTTGCACTAACTGTAGACTTTTGATACTGGACTTAGGAAGACCAGAGAATAATACACTATAGTAGTCCAGGCGCGACGTGACGAACGCATGTACAATAGTTTCCGCATCCCTGGTCGAGAGAATCGGACGAATCTTAGCGATATTACGAAGGTGAAAAAACGCAATCCTGGTTATATTCTTAATGTGTTTTTGAAAGGAGAGCGTTTGGTCAAATATTACCCCGAGATTAGTTACAGTATCACTCTGAGTGATAGTACGGTTATCTATAGTTATAGTGGTTTCCTTAAATAAGTGTTGATAACGAGTAGGACCAATTATCAACATCTCAGTTTTATCTGGGTTAAGACGAAGGAAATTGAGAGACATCCATTGCTTGATCTCCGCAAGGCACGCCTCGAGATTACAACAGTCCCGCGAATCTGTCATCGATAACGGCATATATAACTGGGTGTCGTCCGCGTAGCATTGAAAAATAATATTATATTTACGTATTATGTCCCCAAGCGGAATCATATAAATATTAAATAAGATCGGTCCGAGTACCGATCCCTGTGGGACACCACACGTAACATTATAGAGCTTAGAGGACGTATTGCCATGGACCACACGGTGCGTCCTGTCTGATAGATAGGAATTGAACCAGCTGAGTGCTGACCCTGAGATACCAACACAACTTTTAAGACGCCCTAATAAAATATCGAAGTCTACAGTGTCAAAGGCAGCACTAAGATCGAGTAGTAACAATACAGACAACGTATTTAAATCCATAGCTATGAGGAGATCATTAGTCACTTTAGCAAGTGCTGTCTCTGTGGAATGATTAGCTCTAAAACCAGACTGAAAAGCGTCATATCGATTATTAGCGATCATGTACTCAATAAGCTGCTGCGCTACTACTTTTTCAAGAAGTTTTGCTATGAATGGGAGGTTTGAAACTGGCCTATAGTTACTGAGACAGTCCGGTGCCGGTGACCAGTGAAGCTTTGGCGGGGAATTACCTCCCTCTGGCGGACACGGTGAAAAATTACACCACCTCTCGCACTCAGCGCATATGTGCACTGATAACACCAAACTGCAGTTGGCAAGCAGCAAAACGCGGAATAGATTCTAATCCTGCTCTGTCTTCTCTGTTTGTGCGTCATTTTTTGTGAGCGCTGTCTGCTCAATGTCGTCTGTTTGAGATTGTCTGCGCGTGCAGAGACGTGTGGGATCCCATGTGTGTGTGAGTGTTCCCATGGGTGTGTGTGTGTGAGCGTGTGTGTGTGCGCGTGTGCGTGGTCGAGAGTACGAGTGTGTGGGTGTGCTCCTGAGTGCGCACGTGTGGGTGTGTGTTTGTAGAAGCAGCAAAAGCTAAAAGGATAGTGAGTTTCTCGGTGCTCTGGGGCACGTGCCCGCCTGCGGTACCCGCTCGGGGAGGGGAATCTGGCTTCGGGGGCGGGGCAGGGAGTGGCCAACCTGTACCTGCCCACCGTGTTTTAAGGCTAGGCACTCCCCATGTGGGCGATGTTGGGGCGGGGCGCGGGGCCGGAGTTGTGCCCATTTTGGGGCCTACCTTGCTGGTAGCGAGAAAATGTGACAGAATGATGGAGGACGGCATGCTGAAGGAGCAAAAGAATGCATGACCAACAGTGGAGGTCCTGCGGTAACTGCAACCCAGGAGAATTAATGTGCCACAGCTGTCTAACAGCAGAAACAAGAAGCATGGGAATGCTACCTAATACGACACTAATATAGATGTGCATGTATGTATCTCAAGCAAGAGTGTGGCCCCCTCGTAAATAATGAGGGACCCTACTAGGGTCAGCTGGCGCCCCCTAGACCCTCTGGGAGCAATGAGAAATTGGAGTTGAAGAAAAGCCCAACTTGTTAATTTAAATTAAAGACAGAATGATAAAATTGAAAACCAATTATTGATATTGCTCTCTGTGGCTCTCCTCAATACTTCTGATTTTCTGTTTACATAAAAAACCTGAGACGGCGGATACATCCGTTTCTCCAGGGGGACAAAGAGACACAGACTGAACTTCCAAGTTGTCTGGAGAAGAGTTTCGTGGAGCGTCACATTCAAATTCTTAAGGCCAGTGTGATTTTGTCCACAAACTCTTGCATTTCACTCTAACCTGGGAACAGGGATTGCATAGCAGACTGACTACAGACTGATCATCGTAAACTTGTGAACAATCGCTTTTCAAACAAGGTGTCATCTCCAACATAAGTTGAGTGCGGGTACAGAAATAGCGTGGGCGGAGTACACCGGATCAAATATCAATTGAGACAGCCGGTCTTAAGGGGCAGAATTCCGATATGTCAGCCATCCTTGAGAAGCTGCCCACCATTCAAGACGGAGCACACCCTTGGATATCCAAATTGGAGGAGTGCATGGTGGGAACCCAGTTCGCGGTAGGAGACATTAAGAGGCTTCTGGCTAACGTGGTAGGAGTTCATACCATGAAAGACATTTTGGGAAAAGCAGGGTTACATCGCTTTGCTACAACATCAGCAAATGACACTGACCGGTTTGCAGCATTCCGAGGCCAGATGTGGGGAGCACTGAAGGCAGCGTACCCGACCAATGCAAACCCTGATAATATTGTGCTCGAACCCCTGGGACTGACAGAGAACGCACACTCATACGTGGCAAGAGCATATCAGACTTGGAGACACATCACAGGAAATGATCCAGATACAACCCAAATGGAAAAATCTATCTTGCGGGATAAGATCCAAAAGGGCCTGCCCGTGCAAGTGAGGAGCAAACTGGCTGAAGTGGTGGGACTGGGAAGCATGGCGACTAATGTCTACACTGATCACATCGCTCATCAAGTTGATTGGTTCCGCAAGAAGGAGATGGCTCAAAAGGAGCAGGACCAAGAAGTGGTGAGGAGGCTGAACCAAGTGCAGCTCGTGGACAATAAAAAGGAAAAGAAGCAGACAGTCGTGGTGCAAGCTCCACCGCAACAAATCATACTACAGCCCACGTCCCCGCATGGCCTAACTCCGCAGGCAGCCATGGCGGTGCCCTTCAGCCCAGCCCCTCAAAGGGGAAACAGACCGGCCCATCTCTGGGGAGCCACGGCCCGTGGAGACAAAGGACGGGCAGGAAGGCCTAATCTCCCGGGGGGCCTACAACAGAGATCTAATGCGTGCTATAATTGCGGACGAGCAGGCCACATGCCTCGCCAGTGTGATAGGCCCTATAACAACTCCTCTGGAGGTGGCTTCAGAGGGGGAATCAAACCACGAGGCCAAAGGCCTCAGGGCCCGGTAAACCCTTTGGGGGACCAGAGCTTGGATTTTAGGGGTGCCCAGAGTGCCCTAAGGGGGGATGTCAGCTGGTAGTGTCAAGTCCGGAACAGGAGCCAACAATAACAGTGAAAGTAAATGATCAGCCTTTGACAGCTATGGTTGACAGCGGAGCGGCTTTCACTTGTATCCGGCCCGAAGACGCTACACATCTCCCCATGTTCGGTCATTTTATGCGGACAATAGGGTAAAGTAAAGCTCTGCTGGCAAGACCACACAATAAAAATTCCAGTCCTGGTGTCAAACCGTACACCTATTGCCCTCCTCGGCAGAGATGCCCTGTGTGGATTGAACTGTACCATAAAGTGTTCTCCCGCTGGATGTGAGGTTGAAATACCATACAAAACGTGCCACGAGGTGATGACGCAGTCAAGGTCCGGGAAGTCAACGCCCACTGTATTTTGGGTGGGAGATGTCAGCGACAACCTGTTGGAGCCATACAAGAAGTGGGAAAAGTTTATCCGCTCCAATAGACCAGGAGCAAGGACCCTAGAGTACCCATTCCACTGCACGCTACAATATCACAAAGACCTAACGCAGGCACAGGCAGAAGAGTGGTTGTGTCAGCAACCTCAAGAAGTGCAATTGAACGGCACTTGCATTATCCTGGGACCACAGGGAGTGGCCATGAAAATCCAGAGAAACGGATTCATTGACAAGGAATTTAAAGTCAAGAATAGCATCCCACATGTGACTTTGTTGATAGCAGAAAATTGGGAGCAGCAACATGTAGGAGAAATGATGGCGGAGGCGGAAACACTCAAGTTTTCCCCGCTGGGAGGAAACAATGCTCTGTGAGTGTTGATAAACGTTTCATGAAAATCATGGTTTCAGCGCATGGACATGGACAGCCCCAAACGGTGCAGCTGTCGCACGACTCCATCCTCAGTATGACGACAGATCAACTCAAAGAGGACATGCTACAACAGGTCCCTGACTACCTGTGGTCTCGCCATAGTACGGATATTGGACTTGTAAAATCAGCACAACTGGTAAAAGTGGATCTTCGGCCAGGCTGCAGACCTCCATGGAAAACACAGTACCCCCTGAAGGAGGAAGCAGTGCGGGGGATTGAAACACAGATCGAAGGATTGCTCGTGGCAAATGTGTTAAGGATAACGCAGACCCCTCTTAGTAATACGCCAATACTGCCCTTGAAAAAGCCTGACAACACCCATCGGCTAGTACATGACCTTCAAGCCGTGAACGAAGTGGTGATTGACAATGTAGCCGATGTGCCAGATCCGCACACCCTGCTGGCACAGATTCCGCCGGGTGCGGAATGCTTCTCTGTGGTGGACCTTTGTGGCGCCTTTTTCAGTGTCCCACTCAGTAGCGAATCACAAGGACTGTTCGGGTTCATGTTCAAAGGACAGTTTTATCAGTATCAGAGACTTCCTATGGGTTACAAACATAGCCCTCATGTGTTTAACAAAGTGTTGAAAGATGATCTCGAAGGGCTCGAAAGACAGGTGCAGAGCGCTGTTATTCAATATGTGGACGACATTATTGTCTGTGCAGCGGATGTCGAGACGTGTCACAAAGACTCGATCAAACTGTTGCAAATTTTGGCAGAAAATGGTCATAAAGTGTCTCAAAAGAAATTACAATACTGTCAAAAACAGGTTGACTATTTGGGCCAGAAAATATCGTATGGACAGACGTATCTCAGATGGCCATTTGGAGGCAATACGAACGGCTCCGAAACCCAGAACTGTTCGGCAAATGTTAACCTTTCTGGGAATTGCGGGATATTCGGCCTCTTGGGTCGAAGAATACGCCAAATTGGCAGGGCCGCTAAGAGCTATGATCAAAGACACAGGCAATAATGATCTCCACGCCACGCTGGATTGGACACAGGATGGCCATGTGGCGTTTGAAACAGTCAAAGCAAGGTTGCAAGAGGCTCCGGCATTGGCTTTACCAGATTGCTCCAAAAAGTTTGTGTTATTCACGTCAAGCTCGGCGGGGGGTAGGTTTGCATGTGCAATTCTTTGTCAGCCTACAGGCACGGGGTCTGGACCCCAACCTGTGGCCTATTATTCGACATCCTACTCCGAGGTGGAGATGGGCCTGCCGCCATGCTATAGAGCTGTGGTTGGAGTCTATTTGATGTATGACAAAGCCTCTGCTATCACCATGGGCTATCCTGTGACAATTCTTACTCACCATAGTCTTCGGACTCTGTTGAACCATGGCAAGTACACCTTGACAGAGCCCCAGCTCCGGGACTATTACAGGCTTTTGGAGCAAGAGGATGTCACTCTAGCAACGTGTACTACTGTAAAACCAGCTGAGTTTTTGCCAACTTCAGAGGATGGGGACCCCCACGATTGTTTGCATGAGTCGGAAAAATTCTCTAGACTGCGGTCTGATTTGCAAGCCATCCCCCTAAGGGAGGCGGATCTCGAACTTTGGACAGACGGCTCTTGTTATCGAGTCGGGGAAAATTTATGCGCTTGCTATGCGGTCGTGCAAGCGCAGGGACCTGAGTTTGTAACGATCAAAGCCGAAGTGGTGCCACAACCGGCCTCGGCCCAACTTGCTGAACTGGTGGGGTTAACAGAAGCGTGCTTGCTCGCAGAAGGGGAAAGAGTGACAATCTATACAGATTCGGCATATGCGCATAGTGTGTGCCACCTGTTTGATGCTGTGTGGAGGAATCGGGGGTTCAAGAAGACTGACGGTTCCCCCATCCAGCATCATGCGCAGATAATGAAGCTGCTGGTGGCCATGATGAAACCTAGAGAAATAGCCATTGCAAAATGTGCTGCCCACAAGTCCGATGCGTCCAGAGTCACGCAGGGAAATAGAATGGTGGACGAGGCAGCCAGGGCTGTCACGAAAGGCAGCCAGAAGGGGAAAGTTTTGTTAGTTACGCATGAGGTCGACCTCGAAGACAGGGTCACACTCAGAGATGTAATCTTAATGCAAGCAGCCCTTAACCCGATGGAGCAAAGGGGGGCGAGTCAAGACCCTACTGGACTGTGGAGAAATCACGAGGGTCTGGTAGTGGCGCCGCCAGATTTGCTGGGACTGTTAATCCAGGAGACACATGGGTTGGCCCATGTGTCAAGGGGGGAGGTAAAGAGAAAAATAACCGCAGAATACGGGTTTTGGGCGCCATATTTGCTCGAACAAATCGACCAGGTAATTGGAAAGTGTGCAATTTGTTTGAAAAACAATGTGAGAAGAGGGGTAGCCACCCCCACGGGTTACATCCCGACTCCTAATGGCCCCATGAGAGAACTAGTGGTGGATTTTGTCGACATGATACAACCTGTCGAAGGGAAAAGATACATGTTGGTGGTCATAGACCGGTTCTCAAGATGGCCGGAGGCCTGTCCAACTAAACGGAAAGATGCTCAGTCTGTGGCCAAGTTTCTGTGCCGCAAAGTTATCAGCAGATGGGGTCTGCCGGATAGGATTTCTTCAGATAACGGGAGAGAGTTTGTGGATAAAACGGTCAAAATCATAATGCAAAAATTGGGAATTAAACAGCGGCTCGGAGCAGTGTATCATCCACAAAGCCAAGGCATTTGTGAAAAAATGAACGGCGTCATAAAAAATCGAATTTCCAAAATTTGTCAACATACAGGCTTGAATTGGATAGATGCCTTACCACTGGCACTGATGGTTTGCCGGTCGAGTGAACTCCGCGATTTGCATTTGACCCCACATGAATTGGTAACTGGTAGACGCATGCCTTCACCGTTTTTGCGTACCAGTGGGAAAGGTCCAAGCCTGTCAATTTTGGAGGACGAAATGAAAGCCTATGTCAAACATTTAACCACGCTACATAGGAATATTTCCACCTATGTTGTTGACAGGCAGAAACAAGAAGAAGCACAAGAGAGACTCGAAGCAAATACTAAAGACACAGTTCAGCCAGGAGACAAGGTGTATGTGAAAGTGTTCCGCCGCAAGTGGTACAACGAAAGAGGGCAGGGGCCATTTGAAGTTGTCCGCTGTACCGGAACAGCGGTGCAAGTAAAAGGGTCGCCAACTTGGTACCATCTGACACACTGCGTCAAGGTGCCCAAAGATGAACCCCAAAGAGGGAGTCGCGGCTGCGAGAACTCCGAACAACTGCCAGAACAAGAGTCGCCCAGGGGCCCAGATCGGGATGAAGACGGGCAAGGTCGAGCTGTGGTGGATAACGTGTCTGCTGTATCTGTTCCTGAGGACATCGGGGGCGACACAGCCGACGACCGAGGAAGCCAACAGTTCGACAATGTCAATCTTGACGACGCGCCCTCCCCAGATGCAGGTGACTCTCCTCACCACAGCGACACCGAGCCAACTACCACCGGAGATGGTGTCCCCAATGGACACGGTCACCCTACAGGACCAAGCGACGGACGCCCAGTCCGCCACAGAGTCCGGCCGGAGCATTACATTGAGCAATGTTGAGGGAGTGTTGGGAAGGGCTGTCCTACTGCCATGTAATTGCGCAAGCACAGGAGGGTCCCTGTGCAGACACGCCGCCAAATGGGAAGACAACACCGGTAACATCCTTGCCCTGGCCCAGCGAACACATGTGGACAATGTACTGTTACTAAATACATATAGGCGATTTGAGGTGTTAGGAGATTGCGCTCTATTTCTGACAAAAATTGGCATGACTGATTTTGGAAACTATACATGTACCTGCTTCAAAATGGGAGTGGGAAAAGCAGAACGCATGGGCGACCAAACGACGGTAGACAGTGTTACTTTCGTGACATTGACGGAGAAAAAAGAAATTGATGACGAACAACCAGACAGCCCAGTCACGGAGTATGTTAAGACGGAGAAGGCAGTCACAATCAAAATTAACATTGTATCCATGACAACGATTGGCGACAACATTGAAACACAGTCGACCGCGTCGGGGACGCTCATGACAACGGTGGAGGCGGTAAAGCCGATGCCTGATGTTCCAGGAACCGTCCACGAAGCGTTTGCGGACTCGGACTGGTCCCCGGCGGAGGTGCGAACCAATTTGCATGCTATGGCAAGACAGGAAGCTGCTTGGAAGGCTTATGGGTTCGATGCTTTGGCATTACTGGGGGTTGACGAATGGGCAGGAAGAAACATGTGGTATCAACTGATGGTGCATTCGATCAAGTCGTTCAAGGCAGTGAGTGGGCCGTACTTGGTAAGGGTAAAATCACCAAGTACACTGAAAGCTGTTTTTCAGACTGTTCCGGTGCCGGTATCCGACGATTGCCAACTTAGGCTACTGCTTTGGTTGGTGTACGAACAGTCGTGGTAAGCACCTGAAACTGACGCTCAGGTCAGGAAGATTTTTAAGCCCACAGGGGTGTGCGCGTGGATAAGTGAACTTCCCTACTTGAATATGCTCGCCGTGCATGAGGACATTCAAGTTGCGGTGCCAGAATCCATAGATGTGCCATCTATAAAGGTGCCCGCCTGTTTTTGCTCTGTGACTCACGGTGGTCCGGGGGTGCCTATGGGGGTGGCAGATTGCGACTATTACTCTATGCAATTCCCAGGTGAAGCATGGGGGGAAAGGGGAGCCATCCATTCGGTGACCTTTCCTCTACCCGACTCCTACAACGCGATTACGGTGATGGTGGAGAATCGCACGGTGCCTGGAAACACAACCATAGGTAACCTTAGAGACATCTGGTGGGTATGTGGGACTAAAGCTTATTTGTTTTTGCCTTATGGATGGTTGGGCTGCTGCTATTCTGCTACCCTGAAGCTCCCGTTTGAGGTGATGACAATAAAGAGGGGCCACAAGCCAGAGGGGGAGACTTATCAGGCGGTCCCAAGCAGGGCCAAGAGGGAGATGGCAGAGTTTCACACTACGGACGCGTACCATTGGAGAATTAGCTTGGGAGAAAAATGGGGCCTTGGGATCTTTCCCTGGTATGGGGTGACATTTTTGGCAGATCACATTGATAATATTACGTATACCCTCCAGGGATTTGCGAATGAGACGATCAAGGGCTTCCGACAGTTGTCACTTACCCAAAAGAGCCATCGGTTAACCCTGCTTAAACATGACATGGCTTTGGATTATATCTTGGCGAGGCAAGGGGGGTTGTGCATAGCCCTAAACTTGACAGATGACACTTGCTACACTTTGATCCCAGATAACACCGACAACATTACCAGTATCATCGACTTGCTTAAAGTCATTCAAAATTCGTTTGGCTTGTCTGGGGGCTCTGGTTGGTCAGCAATCAGCTGGATACAGGATAGACTGGGACCTGTGGGGACGATAGTGGCGCAGGTGTTGGGGCGCTCGGGATATCACTATGTGTGATGCTTTGTTTTTGCACTGTGATAATGACTTGCGCAAAGGCCATGATATTACGGTGGATAGGCGTGGTAATGCCAAGGGACCAAACCCAGATGCCGCTGCTCCCGATCGACTGTAAGACTGATCTGACTTACTCTGATGAAATGATAGTAAATGACAGGTACTCGGATTAAACATAACAAAATGATAAGGGGAGTGCATGGGAGAGGAGAATTAACTTCAGAAAAATACTAAAAATAGAGCTATACATGAAAATGAAAAAAACAAAGATAGGGGATGAAGGAGTGGGAACATCGGCGTAGCACCAATTCCTTGGGTTTTCATTTTCCTTTTTGTGTGATGTGTTGCATGATTCCAGTGGAAGGTGGTCCACCGTATGTTGTTGCCCAGCCCGTGACCGGTTTACCATCTTTTTTGTGTCAAAGTTGCATGTGTTTTGCGTTTAGTGCCATTGTCATCACTCGATACTGGCGGTAGTTCTTATTCGTTCCAGAGCCTCTGAATGCTGACCGGGGCCGTGCAAGGGACTCTATGGACAGTGACCTGGACATAAGGACTTTGTATGGACAGCAGGCCCTGGGCAGTGATACCCAGCACGTCCTATCGCTGAAGATTCGGGGAATGGACTCTGCCTCGGCACGCACTTACACATGAAGAAGGGGGGCGACGTTTTGGAGGCTTGATTTAATAGCATGTTTTGATACCTCATTACTATATATCTCATTGTTTATTCCAATATTATTTACCTCATTTTGTTACCTGCTGGCATGTTGATCATGTGACGGTACAATTTCACTGTTTGGTGATAGGTGGACATGTCATTCCATTTCCATACTGTTTGGTGAGCTCGTACTGTTTTGTGGATTGTAATGTGCCAGGGCTCCTTACACCTGGGTGACACCAGGTGAGGGGAACCACTGGGGATGGTAGAAAGGGCCTTCCTCTTTTTCCTTGTCATTAGACTGGCGAGGTTTTTTCTTGAGGAAGCGCCGGCAGCTTTTTGGGGCTTCTAACGGGCCACGCCAAATTTGTTACTTCGTATTTTGTCACCGTTGTAGGGGTATTACCTAAGGGGGGTTGTTAGGGTTTTCAGGTTAGTTTGATCCTATGATTATGTTGGAATGTAGACTGTAATGATTAAATCAATCACGTCTGGCCCTCACAATGTAATAATTAAATCAACCACGTCTGGCCCTCACAATGTAATAAGTAAATCAATCACGTCTGGCCCTCACAATGCAGAGTCTGTTTCCCACAATAGTGTAAAACACCCCCTGCTCTGATCTTATCAGAGGCCGGGGGTTCACCAAACCTGTCCACTCCCACCCCCACTCTGTTCCTCCTAATAAATATGCCCTTGCAGGGAGGAGACTTTTAGACTTCATTCGATAATCGCTGTTCAGACAGCGACGAATGGACTCTCCACCTGCAGGTGTCTAAAAGAACTTCCTTGTCTTCTGTTTCGTTCTTGCAAAATAAGTTGGAGTGAGCAAATCTCTAACAGGGGTGGTATCGTCATTTGTATAATGTGGACTTCAATTTTCTTTACTTGTGGTTCCTGAGAGGCCTCAGATTGTTGTCAGGGAGCACTTGGCAAACTAAATAGTTTGAGCTTTCCTAGTTAAAATAACCTTACGTAGCATGCCTTGAGCGTGATTTAGGCTGAGGATTTTTGGGCCAAATTGTAGACGTGAGCATATATAAAATTTGGTTGGGGGAAGATGTTTGGACCTTTACCGATGTCATCTTTTGTTGGACCGTTTCCGGCCGGGACTATTACTTTGTCCCGGAAGGGGGTAATGAAGTGTAATTTGGAATTCCCTCTATTTCTGTAGGTGGCCTTAGAATGTCCACCTGGCGTCAGTGATATGATTTTATTCTATATTTGCTGGTCAGGGAGAATTCAGTTTCAGCAATAATAAGGTAAAGTGGCTGTTGTCGTCCATCACCAACAGCGCTGGTCAAGATCTCCTTTTTAGGACTGAAGTAAACTAGTAGATTGAAAACCGCAGCTGGTACACAAAGCCATGACATCACCTCCTTGCCAGGTATAAAAGATACAGGCCTGACAGGGGTTGGGGGGCTTTTTACATCCATGCCTTGGGGCCACTCAACTTTTTGGAAAGACTTCATTCTGACGTCGGTTGAATAAACTCTTTTCCCAATCAGCCGTGTGTCCCTGAAGTGTTCATTTGTCTGGAGCCAGCCACCGACCACCGAGTGTTTTTTGGAGACCAGCGAAGCAACAAAAACCATATACCACACGCACACTCGCATTGCTCCGCGTCCGATGACACTTTAAGCGGCCAAACGGCGGGTGTAACTATAACTCTCTTGAGGTCGGCTCATTTGACATTTTTTAACGGTTCGTGGAGGCGACCGGCACCACCGGGAAGCCGTGCGCACAAGCGATGTGGCCGAATAATGCTCCAGCAGGCCCGGGTGATTACTATTAGGCTCCCCGGCCGGCGTTATGGAGCTCTGCTGGTCCTCCGCGGGACTTGGAGCAGCCGGCGCGCTCACGCGCACCGCCCAGCACCACCGGGAGGCCATGCGCACGAGCCAAGTGGCCGAAAATAGCTCCAGCCGAGCGGCTCGGCACTGTATAAGCACCGCGGAAGAGATCGCGGAGGCTTTTTCGACTTCCGGCGGCCGGCGCACTCACGCGCGCCGCCCAGGACCACCGGGAGGCCGTGCACACGCGCCGGGTTGCCGAAAATAGCTCCAGCCGAGCGGATCGGCACTTTATGAGCACCGCGGATGGGATCGCGGAGCCTCATTCGACTTCCGGCGGCCGGCGCACTCACGCACGCCGCCCGGGACCACCGGGATGGCGTGCGCATGCGCCAAGTGGCCGAAAATAGATCCAGCAGAGCGGATCGGCACTTTATAAGCACCGTGGATCAGATCACGGAGCCTTATTCGACTTCCGGCGGCCGGTGCACTCACGCACGCCGCCCGGCACCACCGGGAGGCGGTGTGCACGCGCCAGGTGGCCGAAAATAGCTCCAGCCGAGCGGATCGGCACTTTATAAGCACCGCGGATGAGATCGCGGAGCCTCATTCGACTTCCGGCGGTCGGTGCACTCACGCACGCCAAGTTGCGCCTGAGAGACGGTAAAGGCAGCGTTGTGGATATGTTCCTGATGGAGGCGCTCTATGTGCCATAATCTTCTTTTCTGTTAAATCGGCTACAGCGCAAGGAGCGACAGTCATCTTCAAGGAGGGACAGAATCAGCTCATCTATAAAAATGGTACGGGTTCTGATATTCATATGAATTTGTTTGCTACGACCAAAACAGTTCAGCATATCTTATTTTCTATCCAGAGACAGAGAAAGTAACCAAAGATAGACTGGTGAAGTTTGTTACAAAAAGTTTTATTGAATGTGACACTCAGATGACCTGTATGAACATTTTGAGTCTAGAAAGAGGGTGGAGACCCCACAACCAAAACCGGATGAGACACAACATATCCCACCTGATGTAAAAATAGTGTTTTGTGATTCAAACTTAAAATGTGATGGTGAGAGCAGCCAGAGTGGTCGTTATCCAAAGCGAGAGGAGAGCCCCTCTATATTATTCAGATTGTGATTATGAGGTCAAATGTGATGAAGCATTCACAAGTATTGATTATTGTTATCGTGTGACTTGTGATGCCCTACGAACCCCAAAGAAGCTTTGAGCTCTTTTAAATCAAAGCAGTGGGCCACAGCTATGAAAGAGGAAATTGAGTCTCTAATAGAGAACGATACTTTTACTTTGACGAGCAGGTTACAGTCAAGTGGCAGGATTAGACTATAAGCAGTGGGCCAAAGCTATGAAAGAGGAAATGGACTCTCTAATAGAGAACGATACTTTTACTTTGATGACTTTACCAGATATGTAGCAAAAGGTTGTGGTCAAGTGGCAGGATTAGACTATAATGAAACCTTCTCACCAACTGCTGATATGACTTCTGTTCCTATTTTGATGCAGCTCGCAGTACAGTACAATTTAGTGCTACATTTGATGAATGTTAAAACAGAAGTTCTCCATGCTCTACAGACTGGACTGTGTGATTTACATGGAGCAGCCTGAAGTGTTTGAGGTTAAATCTAAAACAGGAGAGAAACTAGTGCGTAAGATCAATAAGACACTGTATGGTTTGAAACAGTCAAGATGAAACTGAAATAGGATGTTACACAATTTCCTTATTGAAAATGGTTTTGTTCAAAATATTGCTGACTATTGTTTTTACTGTAAAAATGTTGGAAATGACAGAATCCTGGTGATTATTTGGGTTGACGATTTTCTTGCAGTGAGTAATGTTGTGAAGTTTTGTTGTTGGTAAATTATCCCAATACTTGTCTGAACTTAAAGAACAGCACTGGGTGGCAGCTAAACATGTTCTGAGATGTTTGAAATGCACTCTGGACCAGGAGTTGTGCTATAAAAAGCAAAATGTAAACTTGAAGCTTGTTGCCTATAGTGATGCAGACTGGGCAGCTGACCAGAATGACCGGCGCAGTGTTACTGGTTACTGCTTTAGTTTGTCTGAGGCTGGGGCTATTGTTTCCTTGAAATCTCAGAAACAGCCCACAGTCGCCTTATCTACCTGTGAGGCCGAATACATGGCTCTGTCTGCAACAACTCAAGAAAGCTTATATCTGGTTAACCTATTGAAAGGAATGGACAATACTTTGAACTTTATACCTGTGACTGTTTTTGAGGACAATCAGGGTGCTATTGCTCTCTCCAAAAACCCTGTGTATCGACAGCGATGCAAACATAATGACATCAGATACCATTTTGTTCGCTCTGTTATTTCAGAAGGCACAATTCTTTTTCTCTATTGCCCTACGGGTGATATAGTGGCCGATGTTTTTACTAAGTCTGTTGATAAAGTCAGGATGGAGAAATTTGTATGTTTTCTATTTGGTAACTGAACTATGGACTATGGATATGTCATGTCCCTAATTGACCCTGTGATCCAGTGAGTGTGGGTGTGGTTACACACCTGTGTGCAATCCATAAATGGCAGGAGCTCATTCACAAAGGTGATCACATGCAGGCCAAACCAAATTCATGTCTATGCCTTATATTTGTCCTCCGTATTTATCCGTCTGCACCGGCTCTTACCGCGATGGCTGGGCCAAAAATAGTTCATGTATTATATGCTTATAAAAAGCATTTAGATTTTTGATGCTCCAGACAGTTATTTCTTTTTTTGGAGGGGGGGGGGGGGGGGTGTCAATATGGCTCTTTGAACATTTTGGTTTGCCGACCCCTGATCAAGGCGGTCAAAGACACGCTCCAGACAGACAGGTCCGCCAGGAAGTTAACCCAGAATGAAGCCAAACAGTACCACATCCATCAAGGTTTTGTGGTTTAATGCAGAATGTGCACAATATTAGAGCAAATCTTTAAAGAAAATGACTGGAGAACAGCGGCAGCAAGACGCACCAGCGTTCGCTCACATCCGGTTTGCTCCAATATATTTACTGTTACAGTCAAACCTCGGTTTTGGAATGTCCCGGTTCTCGAACAAATCAGAATTCAAACGAAAAATTCGAGATTTCTTTGCTTCGGTTGTCAAACAAAATTCGGCGGTCGACCCTCGCGAGATGAGCTGAAAGGACCCGAGAAAATCGGACTGCACGGCCCGGATGCAGACGGACTCCGCTCGTTATTGTATTTTCGTTACTTTGAGGATTGTATTAAACTCCAATCATGCCTCTAAAGAAAGCAAGTGGGAGCAGTAAAGCCATCCTGAAACACAAAGATGCTCTTAAAGCAATGCGACAGATAGTGCCCGGCGCACTGCGGTTGCCTGATCAGACCAAATTAAGCTCCCTGCACCCTGAGGTCGACTTAAATTTTGGTTTGTACATAAGGACTTTAAGAATATTTGTCTTATTTTCTTCTTGAATAATGCAGTGTTGCCGTCGGCGGCGTCCTAAGGTTGCGCGTTTGGTGGTGCGCTGCAGTTGCGTGATCGGACAAAATAGTCCAACTTAAAACATGCTTAGGTGGTGTTTTGTTTTAGTCTTGGAACGGATTAAATCTTTTTCCACTATTTGTAATGGTAAAAATAGATTCGGAATTTGACCAATTCACTTCTCGAACCGCCTTCTGGAACGGATTGTGCTGCGCTGAGACAGCGCTGCGCCGAGTCGGCGCTGCGCTGACCAACTCGGCGCGGTGCCCTGTCGGCGGGGCGCGCGGGCCGTTTTGGCGCAGCGCGCGCACCCTCTCGGCACAGGGCCCTCTTGGCACTGCGTCTTCTCGGTGCCGGGAGGGTGCGCGCGCGTGCTGCGCCGAGGCGGCGCAGTGCCGAGTTGGCGCTGCGCCGAGAAGGCGGAGAGGATGCCGCAAGGGCGCCCCGAGGGTGCTGCAAAGCCTGGAGGGCGCCCCAAATGGGCGACACCCTCATGGTGCAGCACCCTCATTGCGCGTAGTCCTCTCGGCGGAGCGCCAACTCGGCACGGCGCCTTGTCGGCGGAGTGCGCAGGCCCTTGTGGCACAGCGCGCGCGCCCTCTAGGCGCGGGGCCCTCCTAGCACTAGGTCCTCTCGGCGCCGAGAGGGCGCGCACGCGTGCTGCGCCGAGACGGTGCTGCGCCGAGTTGGCGCTGCGCAGAGACGGAGATGGTGCCACGAGGGTGCTGCAAAGGGTGCCGTGAGTGCACCGCGAAGGCGCCCCAAACGGGCAGCGCCCTCATGGCGCAGCACCCTCATGGCGGGTAGTCCTCTCACCGCAGCGGCAACTCGGCGCGGCGCCCTGTTGGCGGAGCGTGTGGGCCCTTTGGCGCATCATCCTCTCGGCGGAGCACGCGAGCTCTCTCGGCGCAGTGCCCACTTGGCGAGGCTCCCTCTCGGCGCTGTGCCAAGAGCGCTACGCCGAGTGGGCAATGAGCCGGGAGGGCACATGGGCTGCACCGAGAGGATAATGTGCCGGGTCTCGCCGCGGCGTCCTCTTGGCGCGGTGTGACGCAGTGCCTTTTTGTCGCAGCGCTGCAAGCGCCGCGCTAGCAGCTCGTGCTCCCTCTCGCCGCAGTGCTGAGAGGGCCCTGCGTTCAGAGGGTGCACGCGCTGCGAGCGCTGACCTGCAAGCGCTGCGCCGAAACGGCACTGCGCGGCGCCGAGAGGGCACAGCAGCTAGAGGGCCCGAGCGGTGCGCCGAGGGGGTTCGCGTCGAGAGGTCGCCATGCTGCACCGAGAATGAGCCGCACCGTGGCGATGGGCCTTGGGGCGAGAGACACCGCACCTAGAGACCGCGCGCCGTGAGGGCGCCACGCTGAGAGGACGCTGCATCCAGAGGGCCCTCGACCAAGAGGGTGCTGGACCGAGAGGGTGCGCGTGCTGTTAGCGCTGCGCCTAGAGGGCGGGCCCAGGGTGCGCCAAGATGGCGAACGCGTGCTGCAGCAGGAGTGCACTGCGTCGACAGCACAGGCACGCTGTGCCGAGTGGGCACTGTGCTGACAGGTCAAGCGTGCTGCGCAGAGTATGCGCTGCACCCAGAGAACGCGCGTGCGCTGCGCCGGGAGGGCACGGTGTTTAAAGGGCGCCGTGCCGCACCAGGAAGGCGCCACGCTGCTCCGACAGGGCACCGTGTCACGCCGCGCCGAGAAGGCGCCGTGTTGCGTCAAGGGTGCGCCGCTCTGGTTGGACACTGCGCTGAGAGGACGCCGCACCGAGAGGGTGCCGCACCGACAGGGTGCGAACTGCGCAGAGAATACACGAGCGTTGCACGCGCTCCGCGCGCTGCGCCGGCAGAGTGGGCCGAGGGTGTGACGCGCCGAGAGGGCGTTGCGCTGAGAGGGCACCGTGCAGAGAGAGCGCTGTGTCGCGCCGAGAGAAAGCTGTGTCACGCCGAGAGATTGACGTGAGGATGCCGAAAGGTTGCTGCGCCGAGAGGGCACCCTGCTGCGCCGCGCCGAGAGAGAACCGCGCCAATAGGGCGCCGCGCCATGGTGGAAGGGTGTGGCAGGGCGCCACGAGGTTGCCGTGGATAGAGGGCACCGCCACGAGAAGGCGCCTCGTCGAGAGAGCGCACGGCAAGAGAGTGCCGCACCGAGAGGGTGCCGCGCTGCGTCGAGGAGGCGCGCGCGCTGCATGCGCTGTGCGAGATACGCGCGCTGTGCACACTGCGCTGTGATGGCGGGACGAGGGTGCATTGCGGCGAGAGGGAGCTGTGCGGCAAGAGCGCTGCGCCGAGAGGGTGTTGCGCAAAGAGGACGCTGCGTCAAGAGAGCGCTGCGACGAGAGGGATCCCGCGCTGTGAGCGCTGCTGCGAGAAGCCGCGCCAAGTGTGCGCCGAGAGGACACGCACGCACTGCGCCGAGAGTCCGCTGCGCCGAGAGGGTGCGTGCGCTGCACCGAGAGGGTGCTACAGCGAGTGGGCGCCGTGCCCCGCCAAGAGGTACCTGGGATGACAGGGCGCCCCCCTGTGCCGAAAGGGTGCTGCACCGCAGCGTTTGGGCGCTGTGAGGGCACTGCGAGGGCGCCCTCTCGCGGCACATGCAGTCGCCTTCTTGGCGCGGCGCCCTCCCGCCGTGACCTCTCTCGGTGCGGCGCCTTCTCGCAGCGGCTCCCTCTATCCGCGGCGTCCTCGTGGCGCCGTGCCGCACGCTTTCGCTATGGTTCGGCACCCTATCGACGCGGCTCTCTGTCGATGTGCCGATGCCTTTCGGCATCCTCGTGTCACTCTCTTGGCACGACACAGCTTTCTCTCGGCGCAACGCGGCACTCTCTCGGCACGTTGCCTTCTCAGCGCGGCGCCCTCTCGGTGCGTTACACCCTCGGTCCACTCTGCCGGCGCAGCACGCGAAATGCGCGCAGGGCTCGTGTCTTCTCTGCACAGTTCGCACACTGTCGGTGCGGCGCCTTCTCGGTGCGGTGTCCTCTCAGCGTGTCGTCCACTCAGAGCTGCGCTCTCTTGACGCAACATAGCGCCTTCTCGGCACGGCGAGACGCGGCGTCCTGTCATCGCAGCGTGGCGCCTTCTTGATGCAGCACGGCGCCCTCTAGACACTCGCAACGCAGCGCGCACACGTTCAATGAGCGCGGCGCGCACTCTGCGCAGCGCGGTTGACCTGTCAGTGCAGCGCCCTCTCGGCGCAGCGTGCCTGTGCTGTCGACGCAGTGCACTCCTGGTGCAGCACGCGTGCGCCGTCTTGGCGCACCCTGGGCCCGCCTTCTAGGCGCAGCGCTAACAGCACGCGCACCCTCTCGGTCCAGCACCCTCTTGGTGCAGGGCCCTCTGGGTGCAGCGTCCTCTCAGCGTGGCGCCCTCACGGCGCGTGGCCTCTAGGTGCGGTGCCTTCTCGCCGTGTGGCCCGTTTTGCCGCGGCACAGCTCCCTCTTGATGCAACACAGCGACCACTCGGCGCGCGCCCTCTCGGCGCACTGCCGAGAGGGCCCTGCGCCGAGAGGGCCTTGCGCCGAGAAGGCGCGCGTGCAGTGTCGAGGGGTTGCACCAAGAGGGTGCCGCACCAATAGGCAGCAGCGCGAGTGGGCGCTGCTCTCGCCTCGCGGCATCCTCTCGGAACAGTGCCCTTCCGCACAGCGCACGCGCGCGCCCTCTCGACACGTTGCCCTCTCGGTGCAGCGCCCTGTCATCGCAGCGCGGTGCAGCGCAGTGCAGCGCAGTGCAGCGCGTTACAGCACCATAGCGCGGTGCAGCGCGGTGCAGCGCGGTGCAGCGCGAAGCACTTCATCATGATCGGAGTCAGTGCAACAGGCCGGTAATCATTAAATGAGGTGATTTGAGGTTTCTTCGGCACCGGAATGATGGAGGCAGTCTTAAAGCACGCTGGCACTGTGGCTTGGCCCAGCGAGGTGTTAAAAATGTCTGTGATGACCCCAGCCAGCTGACTTGCACATTCCCTGAACACATGCCCAGGAATGTTGTCGGGGCAAGGGGCCTTACGGGGGTTGACGCTCCTCAGGGTCTTTGTTGGATTAATTTTAAGTGAAGCCTTGGCCTGCCAGACCTGGAGGCCTCGCCTTTACGAGTTTATCTTTCCTTTTATCTAGGTTCTTCCTTTTATGTGATAGGGATGTCTTTTGATCCCTGTCAGCCATTTGTATCCTTCCTGTCCTTATGTTGTCTGTGTGTTTTTGTTCCCGTAAGAGGCCTCCACTAACAATAAGCAGGGCTTATTTGCATAGGTGCCATGTTCTTTGTTTGATTCACAGGAACTTCATTTCTTTTCATTTAGCTGTAGGTTTGGTTCATAGATTGCAGACCTGTTTTTCTTTGTTAAGGGTTATATACAGTTAGAAGTAGTTGCATAAAAGTTATCCCATATTTACTCAATGTTTGTTTAAAGAACTGCATACCAGTTACCTCACGTTTGCTTAAGGTGTGTTGAGGTGTTTAGGACAAGTTACTTATTGTTATTGTGTGTTAATTTACCAAGTAGATAAAGTTAGCAAAGGTTTAGTTGCATTTGTTCGGCAGCAAAGCGGCAATCAACGTGCTTCAAGGTATTTGATCACAGTCGAGGACGAGTCAACCAACTGTGAGAGAAGACGGCTGGTTGAGGAAAGGGAACGACCTCTGCGGGGTGTCATGTAACATGGGGGTAGAGATGGTGCAAATGGTAGAATATGGATTGTTCACAGGAAGAAATTGGCAGAGCTGAAATTCCAAATTTGTCCAAAAGATGGCGCCAGACCAAAACGGGAGACCAATAGAGGTGCCAGAATAAGCTAAACCGGTTAAAATGGATATAAAAAAGGAACACGGTGTCAGACTGTGAGTCACGCATGGAAGCACAAATGTGATTTTTATTGTTATTTCTTTGCTTGGCTAAAAATGTATTCTGTAACCGCTTTAAGCAATATTATTTGTCAATTCGATCAAGAAACCCGTCACTATGAGAATAATGGCGTGACATAAGTTGTTTGGGGAAGAACAAATGTGATTTTTATTTTTATTTCTTTGCTTGGCTAAAAATGTATTCTGTAACCGCTTTAAGCAATATTATTTGTCAATTCGATCAAGAAACCCGTCACTATGAGAATAGTGGCGTGACATAAATTAGGTCAAGGGTGAAAAGGGGAAGTGAAAGGTTTTACCACTAGCTGTGCATTTGGTGGAAAGTACTGCGTGGTCAGGACGGAAACAGCTGCTGAAGGCCACAGATAACAAAGCGTGGGGAGGCTGGCCAGTTCCCTCTATGGGCGTGGGAAAACTGGCCAGTTCCCTCTATAGGCGTGAGAAAGCTGGCCAGTCCCTTCTATAGGCGTGGGAAAACTGGGCAGTCTTACCCTATAGGGAAAGTACCGGAGAAAAGAAAGGGGAGGGGGGGGACGGAGAGGTCTATAAAAGGTCCTGCAGGAGCAGCTTCAGGGCTTTTCCCCCCAAAAGAGCTCTCATACGTGAAGAGGCCCGGAGGAGTTTCAAGATTTTTTTTCCAAAGTCCCAAAGATCTTTGTGTGAGACGCAGGATCACTGGACTGAAATTAACTTGGATTTACTCCTAAAAATTGGACTGGACAACTTTAAACGAGAAATTGGTGAGGATGACCGTTTTTATGTATTTTAGCGAGAGGGGGGAATAGTCATCGGGCCGCCGGCGTCCTCGTGGCCAGCCTGTTTCTCTAATTTGGATTTTAGAAGCAAGATCGAACTGATCACTCGACTTTGCTTCCACCAAAAATAGCACGCAGCTGGTATTTACCTCTTCCCTTTTTTATGAACTGTGTTTTGCAATCGAATTGTTCTGGGATTGAATGATTTTATTAACACGGGTATCAGTGAGTGAAATTGTTCAGTTTCTGGAGTAATTGAGATTTGTAATTCTATTCCATGTTTCTACAATAAATGTGTTTTGTATATTACTTACTTCGTTGTGCGCGGATTTGTACTGAATATGCAACCGAAGGCTCAGGCCCGCTTCCCCTTTTAGACGGGCCGCGTAAAAAGGAACTCCGAACAAGTTAGAGACTTAAATAACTTCCGTAGTTATCTGAGCCACGAGTGAATTTCGATCCGTTCGAAAGTTGTTTCGTCTGAATAAATTAAAGGAAGTGTTTAAATCAGATTATTGGTTTTGTGTAGAACGGAAAGTTATTTAACTATTTGAAAGGCTCAGGCCCGCTTCCCCTTTTTGACGGGTCGCGGAAAAAGTAACTCCGAGGAAGTTGGAGAATTAAATAACTTTCGTAAATATTTAAGGGAGGAGTGGATTTCGTTAAAAGTGAATTGTTGGAAATTTACTTCTTCTAAATAAAATAACGACGACGGTTAAAATAAATCATTGGAGTTGGAGGAGAATAAAAGTATTTCGATTGTCCGTCGGGCGCAGCCCAGTTCCTAAAATTGTCGGGCCGCGTCAAAAGTTAAACGGGACACGATCAAAAAATAGACTTGCCTTCCAAATTAATTATTGGGCAAATCTAAACAGAGCACGACATTTTTATCCGGTTTAGGATAGTTGTTATTCTTTTTAAAGCAATTAAGAGGGGTGAAGAACTCCGACGGTTAAGTGCTAGATTTGCGTATACGAAGTTAGAATTAATCATATAAAGTGCATTAATTTTCTTCTTAAATGCTATTATTGTCACACTTTTATTAATTCGATTCTCTTTCGAATAAAAACGTTGGTCGGCTCGCTGCATGAGCGACCAAGTGGAACGGACCCATATCAACATTTACTTCGGCAAAACTAGTGCTTGGGTGCGCTATACAAACGAATCCCTGAGGTCTTAACAAAGACATCTAAAAAATATCCGTAACGAATAAGAACTTCAAACATTAGCGGGGAGCCATCAATACGATGCGGTCACTTCGAAGTCCTGCCTCGAATTGAGTTACTCGGCACGAGCTTCGGGTGACTTGAGAGGGATTGGCGTCGTACAGAAATTAGATTGATTCCGGTGGAGTTAATTTAACTCGGGTGGTTAGATTACGGACGAATCTCCGAACCCGGCTAAAACAAACCCGTTACCGGGAAGCCGGGGGCACCTTAATCCGAGAGGTGCGTTTGACAGGGGGGTTACGAGCCAACAATGAACTGCTAATTCACACCACACTACATTCTTTAGCTAATCAGCGTTGCTACAGACACAATCTCCCCTCCCTTAGTGTAGCAACGCCTCTGTAACCAGGGGAACCATAACATTAAAAAGAGGGGCACGTGGAGTAAGGACTCAGAACTTATGGCGGTTGTAACTGAGATTGCTTTCTCTATTGTTCTCCTCGCGAGTAAACCTGTTCTGGTTGTCTTCTCCTCTTCATTCCAGCGAGTGATTTAATGTCTAATCGTATTTAGACCCAACAGTCTTCAACACATCGGCGGAGTCAAGGCAGAGTACCTCCTCTTCCTGATGGGGGACAGTTTTAACTGCTGGAGTGCCATTTAGTGCCTCGAACCTCCCAAAGAAGTTATTTAGACCATTTAGGAAGTCAGCATCAACTTCACCCACCGGGGGGAGGGTGAGTTGTAGTCTGTAATCGGCCGTATGCCTTGCCACATACTCCTGGTGTTGTTGGCGTCGTGGAAACGATCCTGAATTTTTCAACTGTGGTCTCGCTTCGCTACCCTGATGGCACGGTTCAAGTTGGCTCTCGCTGTCCTCAGTGTATCCTTGACGCCAGACTTGAAGGCAGAGTTCCGCGCTCGTAGCGTTTGACAAACCTCCTCAGTCATCCAGGGTCGTTGGTTGCCCCGGGTGATGATATTCTTAGTGGTGCTGACGTCCTCGGTGCATTTGTTGATGTAGGCTGACACAGTCATGGCACACGCATGTCAAATCTACATCGGGAAAACTGGGAGGGAGGGAGGCAGGCAGGCAGGGAGGCAGGCAGGGAGGCAGGCAGTGTCTCTCTGTTGAGGTTTTCACCTTGTTCTTCTCCTGCTGAAGTTCTGACCGGACATCCATCAGTTTGGCTCTCAGCTCGTCATTGGCGGCTTGAAGGGCGTCCGTTCGCTTTGCCTTGGCCCGCCCTGCCGGAGCTCGTTTGGACATCTCTTACTCGAGTCTCACCCGGTCGTCGGTCAGAGATCACAACAATTGTACCTGGAGAGCACAAACGCAGCGCTGTTTTCCACTGGCTTCGGACTCAACTTCAATCGGTACCGTAACTTACAACATCATAAACATAGACATAGCTTGACTTATTCATTGAATAAATGCATTTGGTTCTTCAAAACTGCATCACGCAACATAACATGACCGAGACGGCCGTTATCCACCTGCGTGAAGTTATTTGGTGAAATGAATGAGATGTTTAAGACACCATCGTTCTGTCTCTATGTAGATGAAGGGAAATAATCGATTGCTGAAGAGTTGAGTAGAAGTACGTTTGCGAGGACTAACAGGCAGGGAGGATAAATTTTTCTCCACAACTAAACAGCTGGGAGCTGTTAAGAGGTGTTGTTAAGATGGTGTTGTGACAAACAAATAAACATATTAGTGATTAGTGACATATTTGTGACAAACATATTAGGCAGTATAATCACATATGTTAACTTGAGTGCCCACACTGTATTTATTTATGGTTATTTCAAAGTCAAAGTCAAAGTCAAAGTCAGCTTTATTGTCAATTTCTCCACATGCCAAAGACACACAAAGAAACCGAAATTTCGTTCCCCCCTATCCCACGGTGACAAGACATGGCTCACAACAGACAAACAAGTAAACAAGTATAACAAAAGCGTGCTGAATAAATAATGAATAAATAAATAAATAGGAGGAGCAGAAAAAAAAAAAAAGGAGCAAGTGCGCGTACAGCAGACATTCCCGAAAATAGCGCAACAGTGCCGCACGCTACGCAGAAGGGGGTAGCGAGTTCAGGGCCCTAACAGCCTGGAGAAAGAAGCTGTTGGCGAGTCTGGTGGTGCGGGAGCGCAGGCTCCTGTACCTCTTCCCAGAGGGCAGAAGGTCAAACAAAGAGTGAGCCGGGTGACTCACATCTCTGGCAATCGAGGTTGCCTTGCGGGCGACATGGGAGGTGTAAATGTCCTTCAGGGAGGGTAGCGAAGCACCAATAATCTTACCAGCCGTATTCACTATGCGCTGCAGGGCCTTCAAGTTCTGTTCAGTGCAGTTACCACCCCAGACAGCGATGCAACTGGTGAGGACGCTCTCAATGGTGCCACGGTAAAATGTAGACAGGACTGCCTGAGGAGCACATGCACGCCTGAGCTTCCGCAGGAAGTACAAGCGGCGCTGAGCTTTCTTTGCCAGTGACGAGGTGTTTTCGGACCAGGAGAGGTCCTCACTGATGTGCACCCCCAGGAACTTGGTGCAGCTCACCCTCTCCACCACAGCACCGTCGATGATCAGCGGCAGGTGTGTTGTGTGACCCTTCCGGAAGTCAACAATCATTTCCTTGGTCTTATTGACGTTCAGCAGGAGGTTGTTGTCCCTGCACCACGTGGGCAGAAGGTCAACTTCCGACCTGTACCGAGTCTCGTCGCCCTTCGTGATGAGACCCACCAGAGTCGTGTCGTCAGCAAACTTCACTATGCGGTTGTCGCTGTAGGTCGCAGTGCAGTCATGCGTCAGCAGGGTGAAGAGCAATGGACTGAGCACGCAGCCCTGGGGGGCTCCCGTGCTCAGCGTGATGCTGGCGGAGATTTTGTCGCCAACACGCACCACCTGAGGCCTCTGACAGAGGAAGTCCAGTATCCAGTTGCAGAGGGAGGTACTGAGGCCCAGCTCGTCGAGTTTGCAGATGAGTCGCTGCGGCACAATGGTGTTGAAGGCAGAGCTGAAGTCCACAAACAGCAACCTCACATATGAGTCCTTTCTCTCCAGGTGGGTGAGGGCCGAGTGGAGGGCAGAGCAGATGGCATCCTCAGAGGACCGCTTGGCACGGTACGCAAACTGGAAAGGGTCAATGGTGGGGGGGAGAACGGACTTGATGTGCTCCATGACCAGCCGCTCAAAGCACTTCATGATGATGGGCGTCAGTGCCACAGGGCGGTAGTCATTGAAGCAGGACGGTGCAGGTTTCTTTGGCACAGGAACGATGGTGGCAGCCTTGAAACACGAGGGGACGATGGCCTGCTGCAGGGAAACGTTAAAGATGTCCGTGAAGACACCCGACAGCTCCCCAGCACAGTCCTTCAGCGCTCGACCCGGGATGTTGTCAGGGCCCGCCGCCTTACGGGTGTCAATAGCGGCAAGCGCCCTCCTCACACCGTCGGCAGAGAGGCGCAGGGGCTGCTCGTGTGGGGGGGGAGTGGACTTCAGTGGGCAAGTGCTGTTCTGGGCGTCGAAGCGAGCAAAGAAGCGGTTCAGATCGTTCAGCAGACGGACGTCGCCCTCACAGCTCCTCGGCGCGGGCTTGTAGTCCGTGATGGTCTGAATGCCCCGCCAAAGGCTACGTGCGTCCTTGCTGTCCTTGAAGTGGGTGGAGACCTTGCACGAGAACGCCTTCTTCGCTTCTTTGATGCCTCGGGACAGGTCGGCCCTCGCTGTCCTCAAGCCAGCCTCATCCCCCGCTCTGAAAGCCTTGTCCCTGGCCCTCAACAGTCTGAGGACAGCCCCCGTCAGCCACGGCTTCCAGTTCGCGCGA
This sequence comes from Syngnathus scovelli, assembly GCF_024217435.2. Lineage (NCBI taxonomy): Eukaryota > Metazoa > Chordata > Actinopteri > Syngnathiformes > Syngnathidae > Syngnathus > Syngnathus scovelli. Next base: position 15,847,479 of record NC_090856.1, on the reverse strand, counting down.
GTGACGACGGATTTCGAGCAAGTCACATCATCGATGCACTTTGTGATGTAAGAGGTAACAGAGTCAGTATACTCCTCTATGTCCGTCCAATCGTTGTAGGTGGCTGCCTGCTTAAACAAGTCCCAGTCAGTGGTGTCGAAGCAGTCACGAAGTGCATCGGAGGCACCCTCAGGCCACACTCGAACCTGCCTCCGAACCGGCCTGGATGCCTTTACCAATTGTCTGTATGCGGGCAAAAGCAAAACGGTGAGATTGTTAAATCGAGTACTGTTAGACATGAAATAGGAAGTGTTTAAATAATTTGAGGACGAAAGGGGTACTCACCATTGTAGCTCCTGGTCAATGATACGAGCCTTTTCTTGCAGTGGGAAACATACAGCCAACAAACACCGTGGAACCTAAAGGAATGGAATTAAACATTAACATTTAGCCTCAACCAACATTCACAGATACAACGCAACGCAAACTACACAAACGTAAATCTTTTTAAACACAATGAGTTGTACTTACCGTGTACGCTCTAGACGGTCCACTTGCAAGCAGAAAATAAAGATATTTCTGTTGATAATTGTCGTGTTTGTATCCGCTGTCTCGCTCAAGGCCATTGCGCCCACAGATTTGAATTCTGGCGAGAGTTCAGCGTATTGACGTCATTTCCGCGGCACATGCCTGCGATGTAATACCCGCATATCTGAAACGGCAAAGTTAAGAGTAGAGTAAAATAAAGTTTTTAATCAACGCAATAATTTACAACCGTTGACCAGTCGAAATAATCGTCAAAATTTGGCGTCTGTGGCTGGAAGCAGACGCCGAGTTCGACGTTCCTCCCAAACGCCACACTCCTCGCTTTTCAGGGCTAAAAAAAAACGTATTTTTCAAAACAATGAGTTGTAATTACCTTGTACGCTCTAGACGGTCAAGTTGCAAGCTGAAAACGAAAATATTTGTCTTGTTAGTCGTCGTGTTACTAATCACTGTGTCTTGTTTGCCAGCATTGCCGCTTTCCTACTTCCTGTTGCAAGCCACGCCCAAGGATTATAATTTTGCCGGGAGTTCCGCCTATTGACGTCATGTCCGCGTCACATGACTGCGACGTAATATTATCTAAAACTGTTTGTGCAGTATTGTGTTGTTCTGTGCGGTATCGTGTTGTTTTGTGCGGTATTGTGATGTTCTGTGCGGTATTGTGTTCTGTGCGGTATCGTGTTGTTCAGTGCGGTATCGTGTTTTTCAGTCCAGTATCGTTGTGTTGTTCGTATTGTGTTGTGTTGTTCGTAATGTGTTGTGTTGTTCGTATTGTGTTGTGTTGTTCGTATTGTGTTGTGTTGTTTGTATTGCGTTGTGTTGTTCATATTGTGTTGTTCGTATTGTGTTGAGTTGTTCGTATTGTGTTGTGTTGTTCGTATTGTGTTGCCTCTAACACTTAGCCTCTAATACTTAGCCTCTAGCACCTAGAAGGTGAATAAATAAGAAGGAAGGACTCACCGGTGACATCTTCGCCCACGTCCAAGCGTTGTACCTTGTATTTTCATCCTTCTGACAGTGGAAAACATATAGCCAACAAACATCGGTGAACCTAAACAAATGAAAGAAAACTATCATTTGGCCACAACCAACATTCACAGATACAACACAATGTGACGTGCGGGGTTGAGGTTAAAGTGCTAGAGACATCCCTTTTTTTTTTTTTCAATTAGAACGGAATTTGATAGAATGTATAAAGTGAACACATTTGCCGCATTGGAATACAGCTGAAATGAAATGCCAGTTCATCGATCGGGTCCCGCACGAAGCCAAACTGGCGGCGCCATTACTGTGACGTCACAAGTTGTACATCTGGATGTCAACAAACCCAAACAACATGGCAGATGATAGCGACAGCTCCGTTTCTAGCGGCAATATTAGCATCATTTTATCCGATTCAGAAACCTCTTTTGACGCAGAATATGATGAATCTAGCAGTTCACTTGGGCTGAGCTGAGCACATTTTCTGAATTGTGCCCCTCCCGTCAATCTGGTTAGGTTGGCATAGTAAAAAGTAAAAAGTGCTCTTGGGGGCTTTAGAGTGCCGAGTTGATCTCGGCACATGAAGACATGACCACCTGCAACGTTTGGTTTAGGTTTTATAAGCATTTTTAATTTTATTGCTTAAATCGCATTTTCTCGACGAGCTGAGCACGTTTTCTGAATGGTGCCTCACTGTGGTTAGGTTGGCATAGTAAAAAGAGTAGAGTGCCGAGTTGACCACTGCGAATGAAGAAATGAACATCTGCAGCGTTTGGTTTAGGTTTTAGGCGCATTTTTAATTTTATTTCTTAAATCGCATTTTTTCGACGAGCTGAGCACGTTTTCTGAATTGTGCCCCTCCCGTCACGCTTCGACATACTTTTCAAAGTCAAAGTCTCAAAGTCTCCTTTATTGTCAATTCCTCCGCATGTCAAGACACACAAAGAGATCGAAATTACGTTTCTCACTATCCCAGGGTGACAAGACAGCGTTCACAACGCACATACAAGTAAACAACACAGGAAAAATAAAACAAGAAGATGAACAATAAGAGTGATAGCCCGCTAGCCGCTCCCGATGCACAGCAGAGTCCGGAAAGATAAGACAGAGTTCACAACGCACATACAAGTAAACAACACAGGAAAAATAAAACAAGAAGATGAACAATAAGAGTGATAGCACGCTAGCCGCTCCCGATGCACAGCAGAGTCCGGAAAGATGAGTCAACCAGGCCACTGTGAACACGAGCACACAGCAGGCACGCACTGTCCGGTTCGTGGATCCTATTAGGCGAACTCAACCCATCTTGTCGTCCCGCGAACGAACGTACGCCAGGATAATGGAAGGCACGGCTAGGCGAGCTGGGTTGGCCGCAAACCTGGCCCGACGTCACCGCGCTGGCCCCTCTTCTCTTTTTGTTTACATTCACTGAAGCTAAACGCGTACAACTTGAGACGTCATGAGACGTCACTTCCGGCTGGCGGCTCGATGCAGTCAAACTCGTCTGTGCGGCAAATTTAAATTATATTTTTCAGAGCAACAGCTTCCTTTTCGTTGTTTCGAGCGTCAATTTATATTTATAAGCCCATAAGCTAACTAAAACCGATTTATACATATACCGGTGTCTCTAGCCCTTTAAAGGTTGAGTGAAGGGCCCTCGTTTTAAACTACTTTTTTGAAAAGGAGTGGGAACAAGTAAGACGTATTTATTTAATGGGAAGTAGTAAGAGCTATTGAATTTATTCTATGTATTGTATTCTATTGTATTGTATTCTGTTGTATTCTTTTGGATTGTATTCACACGAACCCCACTAAAACTTCAGCCCACAAAAACTAGCCTCTGGCACCTAGCCTCTGGCACTTAGCCTCTAACACTTAGCCTTTAACACTTAGCCTTTAACACTTAGCCTGGAAGGTGAATAAATAGGGTTAAAGGTTGAGTGAAGGGCCCTCGTTTTAAACTACTTTTTTTGAAAAGGAGTGGGAACAAGTAAGACGTATTTAATTTATTTAATGGGAAGTAGTAAGATTTATTAAATTTATTTAATCTACTTTTCTTCCCAGGCAAAATTTGATGTGCTGCAATTCCAAATTCCCAAAGTGAATGAAGGAATGAAGTCCTTTAAATTATGATTTTGTATAAATACTAGGCATAAACACAAAATCTACGGCACAAAATGGGCAGACTTTGCTTGTTTGAAGAGGACTGGTTACAAGACAGACTTTTCTGATTTATTTAATGGGAAGAAGACTTATTTAGTTTATTCAATCTATTTTTGTTCCCTGGCAAAATTGGATTTGCTGAAATTGTATTTTGCCAAGGCGGCTCGGTGGCGCACTGGGTAGCACGTCCGCCTCACAGTTAGGAGGGTGCGGGTTCGATTCCACCTCCGGCCCTCCCTGTGTGGAGTTTGCATGTTCTCCCCGGGCCCGCGTGGGTTTTCTCCGGGCACTCCGGTTTCCTCCCACATTCCAAAAACATGCTTGGTAGGCCGATTGAAGACTCCAAATTGTCCCTAGGTGTGAGTGCGAGTGTGATTGGTTGTCTGTCTCTGTGTGCCCTGCGATTGGCTGGCAACCAGTTCAGGGTGTCCCCCGCCTACTGCCCGATGACTGCTGGGATAGGCTCCAGCACGCCCGCGACCCCCGTGGGGACTAAGCGGTTCAGAAAATGGATGGATGGATGGATGGATTTTGCCAAATCTTGACTTGAGACCTGATAGGAAGTATTAAACGTTTAGTTAAATGAAAGCAATTTAAATTATGACTTTGTATAAATACTAGATATTAACAGAACATCTACTGCGCAAAATGGGCAGAGTTTACTTGTTTGAGAAGGAGTGGCTTATTTAAGACTAAGATTTATTTAATCTGTTTCCAAATTTCACCACATGATGGTGCCCATTTTGACTTCTTAGGACATATTAAACACTTAGCTTGTTATTATATTCAAGGTAATCAGATTTGTTTATTATTCTAATGGTCTTTTCAAAACTATTCTGGATTACTACTTTGGATCTATTCTACATTACTTGGCAACAACATACTCTGTAATAGATTAGGCAGTATAATCACATATGTTAACTTGAGAGTGCCCACACTCAATCTACAGTGGAAAACTTACAGCCAACAAACACCGTGGAACCTAAAGGAATGAAATTAAACATTAACATTTCGCCTCGACCAATATTCACACGTACAACGCAACGCGGCTACATTTCTGCTAGTGCTATTACAGCGAATGCTAGCGACATCGACAACTTTAGTCAAACTACACAAATGTAAATCTCCTTAAACACAATGAGTGTTTGTTAGAGATTTGCTCACTCCAACTTATTTCGCAAGAACCACACGAGAGACAAGCAAGTTCTTTTAGACACCAGCAGGTGGAGAGTTCACACGTTGAAGGAGTGAAGTCTGAAACTCTCCCAACTGCAAGGACATATTTATTAAGAGAAAGCGTGGGGGCATGAGTGGACTGAATAGGAAGGCCTTGTGCTCTAGTCAAAACATATCAGGGGGTGTTTTACGACCTTGTGTAGAATGGGACAAGTTATCTTATTCATTACCGGTTGCATTCCAACATAATTATACGATAAGGATACTCTGTAAAACCCTAACAGTGTTACTTACCGTGTACGCTCTGGACGGTCCAGTTGCAAGCAGAAAATAAAAATATTTCTCTTCTTAGTCGTCGTGTTACCATCCGCTGTGTGTTTGTCAATGTCGCCATTTTCCTACTTCCTGTTGCGAGCCACGCCCACGGATTTAAATTTTGGTGGAAGTTCCGCCCATTGGCGTCGTTTTCGCGTATAGCAAATCCGATTGGTTGGGAAGGGGGCGCGGTTATGCAGCCGAGGGGTCCTGTGATCAGTGGGAGGAAAAGTGTGCACGGTCTCGTCGATTTGAAATGCTGCCTTCCGATTAGCGTTGTCAGGCCAAGTTCAGCTGCGCTCTGATTGGTCAGACTGAATTTGGGCTGAGGTAGGAGGCGGGCAAAGTGGCACTTAGGTTTTAGTTTTTGAAGGCACCTTTCACTCTTGAGGTGAGCGTGTGTTGCTCTTCTGTCACTGCCATAGTCACGAGTCTTTGGTCGAGTGGTAACGTTAGTACCTCTGGTACGAAGGAACAAGTGTTCGAGACCTGCCCTTGGGCTGTACTGTGTCAATTTTCTCTCACTTCTGCATAAAGTTTGAAACTGTTCCCCCCCCCCCCCCCCTGTAATTTGGCCTAGGAATGAGGGAACCTGTTCAAATTTGCCACACTACCTGAGCAGACCCCAGGAAGACAGAAAAAAAAAACAGTCGATGTCCAGGATTCACCATTCTCAAAATAAGGGGGGGGGGGGGGACATATCCTCACGGGGCCGCCATGAGGATATGTTCCCCCCCCCCCCCCCCCTGTAATTTGGCCTAGGAATGAGGGAACCTGTTCAAATTTGCCACACTACCTGAACAGACCCCCAGGAAGACAGAAAAAAAGCCAGTCGATGTCCAGGACTCACCGTTCTCAAAATGGGAGGGGGGCACAAATATTCACGGCTTGACATTTTTTATAGCGTTCCTGTTACAATTTTTATCCCACCACCTTTCACTTTGCTTGGGACAAAAGGAGCCTTCAGAACTGAAATTTCTTCTCAATTATTCATTCAAATCAATTCACTCAAATCATTCTCGTTATGAAAGATTTGATTACAAAATGTGTGTGGCTTTTTCTTAAATGAACACATTTGACATTGCTATAGTGTCACCTTTTAATTATATTGTGCTGTCATTTTAAAGCAAGTTAATGAATGCAACAATATTAATTTGCTTTGAAAATACCTGAGTAATAAAATGGATGGTGTTGGATTTTGTCCACAATTTAGGGAGCGCGTTATCTGCGCCTCACGGCATAAGCCTTTGCCAATCACCTGTTATCCAATTTACTCACTGCGTGCTCGTTTGATTTCTTCAGATTTAGGAAAATGCAAAGACACTGAAGCAGAAATTAGACTTACACAGATTGGTTGAGTTCAATCACAATTCTTGTTCAAAAAGCTCTGTTTTCAGGAAAGTACAATACAGCGCTGGGCCCTTCAAGAGCGGAAAGTCTCCATTCAGAAAAGGCAAAGTCCAAGGTTCTTAGATCAGTTTTATATTCAGTAGCACATTGTGGGCCGGGATTGATGGGCGATGAGTCTTCGGGGTGGGGCAAGTTCGAAGGAGAGTCTGCTTCCATGGGAGTGGTGCTGGTTATGGGCGATTCGGTGTGTAGGTAGGGGGCTGTTGGTGTGTGTGTGTGGAGGGGGGCTGTTGTCTTCTCTCCCGTCTTTCGGCCTTGGCGATCATCTTTGGCCGAGTCTTTGGGTGGCTCCTTCTGGCACCTTCTGGTTTTATCTCCACGTGACCTTCCTGTGAACATTCTTCTCCAATCTTGGACATACACTGTCGTACCTCATTCAACCGTATCTTTTCTTTGTTAGGCAAACTATTTCCCTCTGTGCAGAGAGCGTTCAGTAGTAATCAAAAACTGGCGTCTAGCATTAGTCAAAACATAAGATACAATCAAGTACTGAACGGTCAAGACGACTCTGGCCGTGTCCATGATTCAGAGAAAAAACATCAGGCATGCATTCCACAGTTCCTTAAGGGTCATTAAGCTATTTAGGCAATATATCAAAAGTCATTTGTTATTTCAAAGTCCTCAGAAATATATCAGATCATAAAGTTATAAAAACCTTTCTCATCACCACTTATCAAAAATGTCTAGTTATGTCTTCTTTATTGATTTGGTGAGTAGGTATAATTATATGCTTAAAATGGTTCTTTTATTTATTTAATATGTGAATATACTTGTCTGCTTATGTACTTTTTTCAATGAGGTTTGAGGATATCTGTTTTTGTAGCGAGGCAGGACTTTTTGTATTTCGACCTCATTCCTTCACTCCCTCTGTTGACCTCAGTTTTACTGAGGTCACCAAAATCGTTGATGCCACCAGGGTCCCTCTGATGGCACACCACGTCCCTCTGTGGAGCCGCTACAAGTCCCTCTGTGGGGCCGCCAATGAGTGAGAAAAATAAATATAGATAAAATTCATACCCAGACATTTGTAAAAGATGGAGAGTGGAAAGGCAATTAGCCTAGATGACATCCCAGTGACAGCATGGAACTATCAAGGAGAGATGGCAGGGGAGATTCTTAAAAAGCGAGAAGTTCCCCGGAAAGGTGTTGACTTCTATTTCTTATTTCAGACCACGGCGATGCGCAGAACTGTAGTAGCTACAGTGTTAAGGATCGGACAGTACAGCCAAGTGCGTGACGACGGACTTTATTGGAAGGGGATGATGGGAACAGCCGGCGCTGGAGCGGCGATCGGGCTGGAGAGGACAAACTGTTCTGCGGGGGTTTCGAATAGTCACGCGAGTCAAGTTTCTCCGGGACTGATGAGCGAAGCAGCATCAAGGGACAGACTGGCATTCGGTTCTGCGCTTGCGGCGCTGATATAGCGCTGTCCATGAACCCGTGGCAGGTGACGGTGATTCCACTGACAGGGGGGGCGTGGTCCCGTCGCAGGTGGCACCAGCACGTGACAGAACCCCCCCCCCACAAGGGACGGCTCCCGACGTCCCCAGGAACCGAAAACAACAAAACAACAACAACAAAAAACAAAAAAACAAAAGGAAGGCAATACCCCGGGCAGCCAGGTGGATTGGTCAGCACACCGCTGAAACGTCCGACACCTCGCCAGACGCAGGCTCGACGGGCGCGGGGGCAGAAGACCCCGGTACCGGTGGGCAAGACCTCCCCAGACCCTCACCCCTGGTCCCCTCGTCCCTCCTCGGGCGCCCGCGCCAAGGACCCGGTTGGTCCGGATGACAGCGATGGAACTCCGTGATGAGCGAACGGTCGAGTATCCAGCGGCTCGGAACCCAGGAGCGGTGCGCGTCGTCATAACCCTCCCAGTCCACGAGATATTGTAGGCCCCGACCACGCCGCCGCGATCGGAGCAGGGAGCGGACAGCGTAAGCCGGGCCTCCATCGACGAGCTGGGGCGGCGGCGGCGGAACGGGCGCCGGCGCCAACGCGCTCTCATGTATGGGCCGCACACGGGACACGTGGAACGTGGGATGAACCTTCATGGAGTCTGGAAGGAGCAGACGGACTGCGGCCGGGCCAATCACCTTCTGGATAGTTTTGGAATAATTTTAAGTAAAGCTTTGGCCTGCCAGAGCTGGAGGCCTCGCCTTTACGAGTTTATCTTTTCCTTTTATCTAGGTTCTTCCTTTTATGTGATAGGGATGTCTTTTGATCCCTGTCAGCCATTTGTATCCTTCCTGTCCTTATGTTGTCTGTGTGTTTTGGTTCCCGTAAGAGTCCTTCACTAACAATGAGCGGGGCTTAATTGCATAGGTGACATGTTCTTTGTTTGATTCACAGGAACTTCATTCCTTTTATATAGATGTAGGTTTGATTCATAGATTGTAGTTTATCAGACCTGTTTTTCTTTGTTAAGGGATACATACAGTTAGAAATAGTTGCATAAAAGTTATCCCATATTTACTCAATGTTTGTTTAAGGAACTGCATACCGGTTACCTCACGTTTGCTTAATGTGTGTTGAAATGTTTAGGACAAGTTACTTATTACTATTGTGTGTTAATTACCAAGTAGATAAAGTTAGCAAAGGTCTAGTTGCATTTGTTCCACAGCAAAGCGGCAATCAACGTGCGTCAGGGTATTTGTTGACCTCGAGGACAAGTCAGCCAACTGTGAAGGAAGACAGCTGCGGACGGCCTCTGCGGGGGGTCAAGAGCCAACAGCGAAGTGCTAATTCACACCACACTACATTCTTTTTCTAATCAGCGTTGCTACAGACACAATCCCCCTCCCTTTAGTGTAGCAACGCCTCTGTAACCAGGGCAACCATAACATTAAAAAGAGGGGCACGTGGAGTAAGGACTCAGAACTGGTGGAGGTTGTAACTGAGATTGCTTGCTCTATCGTTCTCCTCGCGAGTAAACCTGTTCTGGTTGTCTTCTCCTCTTCATTCCAGCGAGTGATTTAATGTCTAATCGTATTTAGACCCAACATTTAAACGGTCCAACAAAGCGGGGCGCCAGTTTGCGGGATCCCGCTCGCAGCGGCAAATCCCGCGTCGAGAGCCACACACGCTGCCCCACTCTGTACTCCGGAGCCGGCGTCCGGTGCTTGTTCGCCTGGCGGGCGTAGCCTGAAACAGAGCGGAGAAGAGTGACCCGGCCCCTCGCCCAGGCACGATGACAACGGCGGACACAAGCCCGGGCCGACGGGCACGCCGCACCACGCTCCTGGTGGGCGAACAAGGGTGGCTGGTACCCGAAGACGCAGTGGAAAGGCAAAAGTCCCGTGGCCGAGCTGGGAAGGGAATTGTGAGCATACTCTACCCAGGGAAGCTGTTGAACCCACCCGCGCTGGTCCCCGGCGGCCATGCATCGGAGAGCCCTGCCCAGTTCCTGGTTCAGGCGCTCCGCTTGACCGTTGGACTGAGGGTGAAACCCCGAGGAGAGGCTGACCGTGGCGCCGAGGAGTCGGCAGAACTCCATCCAGAAGGTGGACGCGAATTGAGGTCCTCGGTCTGACACGATGTCTTGTGGAAGACCGTGGTGACAAAACACCTCCCGCACCATGATGGACGCCGTCTGCTTCGCAGATGGGAGCTTAGGCAGAGCGATAAAATGCGTCATCTTGCTAAAACGGTCTACCACCGTGAGGACCACCGTGGTTCCCTCTGAGGGGGGGAGGCCTGTGACAAAGTCAATTGAAAGGTGAGCCCAGGGACGCTGGGGAACCGGCAAGGGTTGAAGCAGCCCGGCCGGAGGACGAGTAGACGTCTTGTAGCGGTTACAGATTGAGCAGGCTCTGACGTAATCGCTGGTGTCCACTTGCCAGGTGGGCCACCAGAAACGCTGTGCCACCACGTACCTCGTGCGTGCAGCGCCGGGATGACAGGCCAGGCGTGAGTCGTGCGCCCATTGCAGCACGGCCGATCGCAGGCCTTCAGGGACGAACAGGCGACCCTCCGGGCAGTTGCTGGGGCCGGGTTGATCGCGTGATGCGGCTTCCACTTGGCGTTCAATCTCCCATGTGAGAGCCGCCACCCGAACCGAGCTCGGGAGGATAGTGGGAGGCGGACCCTGTCCCTCCTCCCCACCAGGAAACAAACGTGACAGGGCGTCCGCCTTCGCGTTACGGGAACCCGGTCTGTAGGAAAGAGAGAACTCAAACCGGTCAAAGAACAGAGCCCACCGTGCTTGTCTCGCGTTCAGTCTCTTGGCCGATCTCAGATACTCCAAGTTGCGGTGGTCGGTCCAGACAATGAACGGAGTGGTGGCGCCCTCCAGCCAATGTCGCCACTCCTCCAAAGCCAACTTGACGGCGAGGAGCTCCCGATTACCGATGTCATAGTTCCTTTCTGAGGCTGACAAACGGCGAGAAAAGAAGGCGCACGGATGGAGACGATCGTCTTGGCGGCTACGTTGAGACAACACCGCCCCGACACCCACGTCCGAGGCATCCACTTCGACCACGAACTGTCTGTCGGGATCGGGAACTCTGAGGATGGGAGCGGATGTGAACCTCCTCTTAAGCTCCTGAAATGCCTGTTCCGCCCGTTCTGTCCATTTGTATGGGGAGGCGGGGCTGGTAAGGGCGGTGAGTGGCGCGGCCACCGTGCTGTATCCACGGATAAAACGTCGATAAAAGTTTGCGAAACCTAAGAATTGTTGCAGCCGCTTGCGTGTCTTGGGAACAGGCCATGACGTGACCGCCTCCACCTTCCCAGGGTCCATTTCGATGGATCCCTCACGCACCACGTAGCCGAGGAATTTGACAGAGGAGGCGTGGAACTCGCACTTCTCTGCCTTCACGTAGAGCGAATTCTCTAGGAGGCGTCGCAGCACCGCCCGAACATGCTTGATGTGCTCAGGAAGCGAGCGGGAGAAGATGAGGATGTCGTCCAAATAAACGAACACAAATTTGTCCAGCATGTCTCGTAACACGTCGTTTATCAGGGACTGGAAAACTGCTGGGGCGTTGGTGAGCCCAAACGGAACCACCAAGTACTCGTAGTGTCCGCTCGGGGTGTTGAAAGCCGTCTTCCACTCGTCTCCCTCCCGGATGCGGATCAGGTGGTAGGCGTTGCGAAGATCCAGCTTTGTGAAGATGGTGGCACCCTGAAGGCTCTCAAAGGCGGAAGAAAGAAGAGGCAGAGGGTATCGGTTCTTTACAGTGATCTCGTTTATTCCCCGGTAGTCGATACACGGGCGGAGCGTGCCCTCCTTCTTCTTCACGAAGAAAAACCCCGCTCCCGCAGGTGAAGAGGACGGCCGTATGATACCGGCTGCCAGGGACTCCCGGATGTATTCCTCCATAGCCCGGCGCTCAGGAGCGGACAGGGAGTAGACGCGTCCCTTGGGAGGGAAGGTGCCGGGCAACAGGTCGATGGCGCAATCGTAGGACCGGTGTGGAGGAAGAGAAGCGGCCCTGGCTTTACTAAAAACCTCCTTGAGTTCGTGATAAACTGCTGGGACATTGGAGATGTCGGGACTGTACCTGGGCGGGGCTCTGCCGAGTGGGCTGGTGGCCGCCTTCAGGCACACTCGATGGCAGTGGTCGCTCACTGCCGTACCACCCCCAGCCCCCAGTCCAGCACCGGGTTGTGCTGCCGCAACCAAGGGTGCCCCAGGATGAGCTGCTGTCCTGGGAGGGAAAGAAGAAAAAGCTGGATGGTCTCGTGGTGATTGCCGGAGAGCATTACCTTAACCGGTTCCGTCACGAAAGCCACCTCGCCAATCAGACGGCCATCAATGGTACGCGCGGGAATGGACGGGCTCAGCGGGAGGAAGCCGACACCCCACTGACGCGCCAGGCTAATGTCCATGATGTTCCCCTCCGCGCTGGAATCCACCAAGGCCGCCACGTTCTGGTCGCCCGCCGCAAGCTGGACACGTGCCTGTAGCGTGAGCGTGCTGGGACTGGGAGAGCCGGTGCTGGTCGAGCTCACGCGGATCCCCCCGACGCCGTGTGAGCTCCGGCCTTTTAACGGGCACCCTGCCACCCGATGGCCCCCTCCCCACAGTAAAAACACAAGCCCAGCGAGAGGCGTCGACGGTGCTCCTCCGAGGGAACCCGAGCCCCTCCCAGATCCATGGGCTCGGCGGGTGGTGTGGTTGACGGGTCCCCAGCAGACGGAGGAATGTGGCCACGCGGATTCCGCGGGGACCTCCGATCGCGCCGCCGCGTCCGGATCCGCAGGTCTACTCGGGCCGCCAAGTCCATCGCGCCCTTCAGGGTTCGCGGGCGATCGTAAGACACCAGTTCGTGTTTCATATACTCGGCGAGGCCGTTTAGGAATGTGCTAACGAGCGCTGGCGCGTTCCATCCGCTGCTGCCGGCCAACGTCTGGAACTTAAGGGCGTACTCCGCGACCGATCGGCTACCTTGACGCAGCGTCGCCAGTTCCTCGGCGGCGTCTTCGGCGGCGGATCCCAGGTCGAACAGGCAGAGCAATTCCTCTGCGAAGGCGTCGAAGGAATCGCATGCCGGGGCCATCCTTTCATACTCTGCCAAACCCCATAGCCGCGCCTCGCCCGTGAGGTGGGTTAGGACGAACCCGACCTTGGCTGATTCTGACGCAAACGTGACGGGCTGGAGGCTGAACATTATGCGACAGTTGGTCACAAACGCCCTCACGTGCTTGGGATCGCCGTTGAACTTTTCGATGTTGCTGAGGCGGGGCTCCGGGACGTCCACGAGCCTCCTGGCCTCGGCAGACGGGCGGTGCGGGGGTGCCGTGACAGCCGGGGACGCAGCCACCGACAGTCTCTGGAGGGCTTGGGCCATCTCCTGCTACTGCAGCTGTTGTTGCTGACCAACCTCGATCAGGTTCCGGATGGCTATGTGAAGCCCTTTGAGACTCTTTGTGATTTAGGGCTATACAAATAAACTTGACTTGACTTGACTTAATCCGGTCGGCTGGAGCTATTTTCGGCCACCTGGCGCGTGCGCACGGCCTCCCGGTGGTCCCGGGTGGCGTGCGTGAGTTCGCCGGCCGACGGAAGTGGAATGAGGCTCCGCGATCTCCTCCGCGGTGCTTATAAACATCCGATACGCTCGGCGGGAGCTACTTTCGGCCACTTGGCGCATGTGCACGGCCTCCCGGTTGTTCCGGGCGGCGTGTACGAGTGTGCTGGCCGCTGGAAGTCAAATGAGGCTCCGCAATCTCCTCGGCGGTGCTTATAAACAGCCGGTCCGCTAGGTGGGAGCTTATTTCGGCCATTTGGTGCGTGCGCACGGCCTCCCGGTGGAGCCGGGCGGCGTGCGCGAGTGTGATGGCCGCTGGAAGTGCAATGAGGCTCCACAATCTCCTCCGCAGTGCTTATAAACAGCCGATCCACTAGGCGGAAGCTTATTTCGGCCACTTGGCGCGTGCCCACAGCCTCCGGGTTGTTCCGGGTGGCGTGCGCGAGTGTGCTGGCCACTGGAAGTGCAATGAGGCTCCGCAATCTCCTCCGCAGTGCTTATAAACAGCCGATCCACTAGGCGGGAGCTTATTTCGGCCACTTGGCGCGTGCCCACGGCCTCCGGGTTGTTCCGGGTGGCGTTCGCGAGTGTGCTGGCCGCTGGAAGTGCAATGAGGCTCCGCAATCTCCTCCACAGTGCTTATAAACAGCCGATCCGCTGGGCGGGAGCTTATTTCGGCCACTTGGCGCGTGCGCACGGCCTCCCGGTGGAACCGGGAAGCGTGCGCGAGTGTGCTGGCCGCTGATAGTGCAATGAGGCTCCGTGATCTCCTCCGCGGTGCTTATAAACAGCCGATCCACTAGGCGGGAGCTTATTTCGGCCACTTGGCGCGTGCCCACTGCCTCCGGGTTGTTCCGGGCGGCGTGCGCGAGTGTGCTGGGCGCTGGAAGTGCAATGAGGCTCTGCGATCTCCTCCGCGGTGCTTATAAACAGCCGATCCGCTAGGCGGGACCTTATTTCGGCCACTTGGCGCGTGCGCACGGCCTCCCGGTTGTTCCGGGCGGCGTGCGCGAGTGTGCTGGCCGCTGAAAGTGGGATGAGGCTCCGCGATCTCCTCGGCGGTGCTTATAAACATCCGATACGCTCGGCGGGAGCTATTTTCGGCCACTTGGCGCATGTGCACGGCCTCCCGGTTGTTCCGGGCGGCGTGCGCGAGTGTGCTGGCCGCTGGAAGTCAAATGAGGCTCCGCGATCTCCTCCGCGGTGCTTATAAACAGCCGATCCGCTAGGCGGGAGCTTATTTCGGCCACATGGCGTATGCGCACGGCCTCCCGGTTGTCCCGGGCGGCGTGCGTAACTGTGCTGGCCGCTGGAAGTCAAATGAGGCTCCGCGATCTCCTCCGTGGTGCTTATAAACAGCAGATCCGCTCGGCGGGAGCAATTTTCGGCCACGTGGCGCGTGCACATGGCCTCCCGGTGGTGCCAGGCGGCGTGCGCGAGTGTGCTGGCCGCTGGAAGTGGAATGAGGCTCCGCGATCTCCTCCGCGGTGCTTATAAACATCCGTTACGCTCGGCGGGAGCTCTTTTCGGCCACTTGGCGCATGCGCACGGCCTCCCGGTTGTTCCGGGCGGCGTGCGCGAGTGTGCTGGCTGCTGGAAGTCAAATGAGGCTCCGCAATCTCGTCGGCGGTGCTTATAAAAAGCCGATCCGCTAGGCGGGAGCTTATTTCGGCCACTTGGCGCGTGTGCACGTCCTCTCGGTTGTTCCGGGCGGCGTGCGCGAGTGTGCTGGCCGCTGGAAGTCAAATGAGGCTCCGCAATCTCCTCGCCGGTGCTTATAAACCGCCGATCCGCTACGTGGGAGCTCATTTCGGCCACTTGGTGCGTGCGCACGGCCTCCCGGTTGTTCCGGGCGGCGTGCGCGAGTGTGCTGGCCGCTGGAAGTGCAATGAGGCTCTGCGATCTCCTCCGCGTTGCTTATAAACAGCCGATCCGCTAGGCGGGAGCTTATTTCGGCCACTTGGCGCGTGCGCACGGCCTCCTGGTAGAGTCGGGCGGTGTGCGCGAGTGTGCTGGCCGCTGGAAGTGCAATGAGGCTCCGTGATCTCCTCCGCGTTGCTTATAAACAGCCGATCCGCTAGGCGGGAGCTTATTTCGGCCACTTGGGGCGTGCGCACGGCCTCCTGGTAGAGTCGGGCGGTGTGCGCGAGTGTGCTGGCCGCTGGAAGTGCAATGAGGCTCCGTGATCTCCTCCGCGGTGCTTATAAACAGCCGATCCGCTCGGCATGGAGCTATTTTGGCCACTTGACGCGTGCGCACGGCCTCCCGGTTGTTCCGCGCGGCGTGCGCGAGTGTGCTCGCCGCTGGAAGTCAAATGAGGCTCCGCAATCTCATCGGCGGCGCTTATAAACAGCCGATCCGCTAGGCGGGAGCATATTACGGCCATCTTGGCGCGTGCGCACGGCCTCCCGGTGGAGTCGGGCGGCGTGCGCGAGTGTGCTGGCCGCTGGAAGTGCAATGATGCTCCGCGATCTCCTCCGGGGTGCTTATAAACAGCCGATCCGGTAGGCGGGAGCTTATTTCGGCCACTTGGCGCATGCGCACGGCCTCCCAGTTGTTCCGGGTGGAGTGCGCAAGTGTGCTGGCCGCTGTAAGTCGAATGAGGCTCTGCGATCTCATCCGCGGTGCTTGTAAACAGCCAATCCGCGCGGCTTGGAGCTATTTCCGGCCAGCCGGCGCGTGCGCACGGCCTCCCGGTGGTCCCGCTCGCTTCCACTAACCGTTAAAAGACTTCAAGTGAGCCTACCTTAAGAGAGTTAGAGTTACTCCCGCCGTTTGCCCGCACAAAGTGTCATCGGACGCGGAGCAATGCAAGTGTGCGCTAAGTGCGAGAGGTGGTTTAGTTTCTCGCCGTGTCCGCCAGAGGGAGGTATTTCCCCGCTCCAACGGCTTCCAGACGTCTCCCCGAGCGCTTGGAAGTCCGTGCGGGGGGAGAAGCGGGCCGTGCAAGGTACCGAATGAAGCTGGTCAGTCACCGGCGGCGCGCGCTAGTGTGCTGGCCGCTGGAAGTGGAATGAGGCTCCGCGATCTCCTCCGCGGTGCTTAGAAACAGCCGATCCGCTCGGCATGAAGCTATTTCCGGCCACTTCGAGCGTTCGCACGGCCTCCCGGTTGTTCAGGGCGGCATGCGTGAGTTCGCCGGCCGCTGAAAGTGCAATGAGGCTCTGCGATCTCCTCCGCGTTGCTTATAAACAGCCGATCCGCTAGGCGGGAGCTTATTTCGGCCACTTGGGGCGTGCGCACGGCCTCCTGGTAGAGTCGGGCGGTGTGCGCGAGTGTGCTGGCCGCTGGAAGTGCAATGAGGCTCCGTGATCTCCTCCGCGGTGCTTATAAACAGCCGATCCGCTCGGCATGGAGCTATTTTGGCCACTTGACGCGTGCGCACGGCCTCCCGGTTGTTCCGCGCGGCGTGCGCGAGTGTGCTCGCCGCTGGAAGTCAAATGAGGCTCCGCAATCTCATCGGCGGCGCTTATAAACAGCCGATCCGCTAGGCGGGAGCATATTACGGCCATCTTGGCGCGTGCGCACGGCCTCCCGGTGGAGTCGGGCGGCGTGCGCGAGTGTGCTGGCCGCTGGAAGTGCAATGACGCTCCGCGATCTCCTCCGGGGTGCTTATAAACAGCCGATCCGGTAGGCGGGAGCTTATTTCGGCCACTTGGCGCATGCGCACGGCCTCCCAGTTGTTCCGGGTGGAGTGCGCAAGTGTGCTGGCCGCTGGAAGTCGAATGAGGCTCTGCGATCTCATCCGCGGTGCTTGTAAACAGCCAATCCGCGCGGCTTGGAGCTATTTCCGGCCAGGCGGCGCGTGCGCACGGCTTCCCGGTGGTCCCGCTGTTTTCCACTGTCAGAAGGATGAAAATACAAAGTACAACGCTTGGACGTGGGTGAAGACGTCACCGGTGAGTCCTTCCTTCCTATTTATTCACCTTCTAGGTGCTAGAGGCTAAGTTATAGAAGTTAAGTGTTAGAGGCCAAGTGTTAGAGGCAACACAATACGAACAACACAACACAATACGAACAACTCAAAACAATATGAACAACACAATATGAATACGAACAACACAACACATTACGAACAACACAAAACAATACGAACAACACAACGATACTGGACTGAAAAACACGATACCGCAGTGAACAACACAATACCGCAATGAACAACACCATGCCGCACTGAACAACACCATGCCGCACTGAACAACACCATGCCGCATTGAACAACACCATGCCGCACTGAACAACACCTTGCCGCACTGAACAACACTTTGCTGCACTGAACAACACCTTGCCGCAATGAACAACACCATGCCCCACTGAACAACACCATCCCGCACTGAACAACACCATGCCGCAATGAACAACACCATGCCGCACTGAAGAACACCATGCCGCACTGAACAAAACCATGCCGCACTGAACAACACCATCCCGGACTGAACAGCACCATCCCGCACTGAACACCATCCCGCACTGAACAACACCATGCCGCACTGAACAACACCATGCCGCACTGAACAACACCATGCCGCACTGAACAACACCATGCCACACTGAACAACACCATGCCGCACTGAACAACACCATGCCGCACTGAACAACACCATGCCGCACTGAACAACACCATGCCGCCATGAACAACAGGGTGCCGCACTGAACAACACCTTGCCGCACTGAACAACACCTTGCCGCACTGAACACCTTGCCGCAATGAACAACACCATGCCGCAATGAACAACACCATGCCGCACTGAACAACACCATGCCACACTGAACAACACCATGCCGCACTGAACAACACCATCCCGCACTAAACAACACCATCCCGCACTGAACAACACCATGCCGCACTGAACAACACCATGCCACACTGAACAACACGACGCCACACTGAACAACACGACGCCACACTGAACAACACGACGCCGCACTGAACAACACGACGAGTGTGCTGGCCGCTGAAAGTGCAATGAGGCTCTGCGATCTCCTCCGCGTTGCTTATAAACAGCCGATCCGCTAGGCGGGAGCTTATTTCGGCCACTTGGGGCGTGCGCACGGCCTCCTGGTAGAGTCAGGCGGTGTGCGCGAGTGTGCTGGCCGCTGGAAGTGCAATGAGGCTCCGTGATCTCCTCCGCGGTGCTTATAAACAGCCGATCCGCTCGGCATGGAGCTATTTTGGCCACTTGACGCGTGCGCACGGCCTCCCGGTTGTTCCGCGCGGCGTGCGCGAGTGTGCTCGCCGCTGGAAGTCAAATGAGGCTCCGCAATCTCATCGGCGGCGCTTATAAACAGCCGATCCGCTAGGCGGGAGCATATTACGGCCATCTTGGCGCGTGCGCACGGCCTCCCGGTGGAGTCGGGCGGCGTGCGCGAGTGTGCTGGCCGCTGGAAGTGCAATGACGCTCCGCGATCTCCTCCGGGGTGCTTATAAACAGCCGATCCGGTAGGCGGGAGCTTATTTCGGCCACTTGGCGCATGCGCACGGCCTCCCAGTTGTTCCGGGTGGAGTGCGCAAGTGTGCTGGCCGCTGTAAGTCGAATGAGGCTCTGCGATCTCATCCGCGGTGCTTGTAAACAGCCAATCCGCGCGGCTTGGAGCTATTTCCGGCCAGGCGGCGCGTGCGCACGGCTTCCCGGTGGTCCCGCTGTTTTCCACTGTCAGAAGGATGAAAATACAAAGTACAACGCTTGGACGTGGGTGAAGACGTCACCGGTGAGTCCTTCCTTCCTATTTATTCACCTTCTAGGTGCTAGAGGCTAAGTTATAGAAGTTAAGTGTTAGAGGCCAAGTGTTAGAGGCAACACAATACGAACAACACAACACAATACGAACAACTCAAAACAATACGAACAACAAAATATGAACAACACAACACAATACGAACAACACAACACAATACGAACAACACAACACATTACGAACAACACAAAACAATACGAACAACACAACGATACTGGACTGAAAAACACGATACCGCAGTGAACAACACAATACCGCAGTGAACAACACCATGCCACACTGAACAACACCATGCCGCACTGAACAACACCATGCCGCACTGAACAACACCATGCCGCACTGAACAACACCTTGCCGCAATGAACAACACCATGCCGCACTGAAGAACACCATGCCGCACTGAACAAAACCATGCCGCACTGAACAACACCATCCCGCACTGAACAGCACCATCCCGCACTGAACACCATCCCGCACTGAACAACACCATGCCGCACTGAACAACACCATGCCGCACTGAACAACACCATGCCGCACTGAACAACACCATGCCACACTGAACAACACCATGCCGCACTGAACAACACCATGCCACACTGAACAACACCATGCCGCACTGAACAACACCATGCCGCACTGAACAACAGGGTGCCGCACTGAACAACACCTTGCCGCACTGAACAACACCTTGCCGCACTGAACACCTTGCCGCAATGAACAACACAATGCCGCAATGAACAACACCATGCCGCACTGAACAACACCATCCCGCACTGAACAACACCATGCCGCAATGAACAACACCATGCCGCAATGAACAACACCATGCCGCACTGAACAACACCATGCCACACTGAACAACACCATGCCGCACTGAACAACACCATCCCGCACTGAACAACACCATCCCGCACTGAACAACACCATGCCGCACTGAACAACACCATGCCACACTGAACAACACGACGCCACACTGAACAACACAACGCCACACTGAACAACACGACGCCGCACTGAACAACACGACGCCGCATTGAACAACACGACGCCGCACTGAACAACACCATGCCGCACTGAACAACACCATGCCGCACTGAACAACACCATGCCGCACTGAACAACACCATGCCGCACTGAACAACAACATCCCGCACTGAACAACACCATGCCGCACTGAACAACACCATGCCGCACTGAACAACACCATGCCACACTGAACAACACCATGCCGCACTGAACAACACCATGCCGCACTGAACAACACAATGCCGCACTGCACAACACCATGCAGCAATAAACAACACCATGCCGCACTGAACAACACCATGCCGCACTGAACAAATCCATGCCGCACTGAACAACACCATGCCACACTGAATAAATCCATGCTGCACTGAACAATACAATGGCGCACTGAACAACACAATGGCGCACTGAACAACAAACACCATGCCGCACTGAACAACACCATGCCACACTGAACAACACCATGCCGCACTGAACAACACCATGCCACACTGAACAACACCATGCCGCACTGAACAACACCATGACACACTGAACAACACCACGCCGCACTGAACAACACCACGCCGCACTGAACAACACGACACCGCACAGAACAACACAATACCGCACAGAACAACACAATACCGCACAGAACAACACAATATCGCACAAACAGTTTTAGATAATATTACCTTGCAGTCATGTGACACGGACATGACGTCATTGGGCGGAACTCACGGCAAAATTATAATCCTTGGGCGTAGCTTGCAACAGGAAGTAGGAAAGCGGCAATGCTGGCAAACAAAACACAGCGGTTAGTAACACGACGACTAACAAGACAAATATTTTCGTTTTCAGCTTGCAAAATTTACCGTCTAGAGCGTACAAGGTAATTACAACTCATTGTTTTGAAAAACACGGGTTTTTTTTAGCCCTGAAAAGCGAGGGAGTGTGGCGTTTGGGAGGAACGTCGAACTCGGCATATTCACATGCAGGGCACTCTTGAACCAGAAGAGAGCGCCACAAAAAACGGTCGTTGCCCCAAACGCGCACTAAAAAGGGTCAGAATAACAAGAGTCCAAACGGCCAGCCGGGGCCACCCGTCCATCCATTTCTTCAGGGGGGAAAAATCGGAGTCACCGGTGAGTACATTTTGCATTTACCACTGCTTTTCTGCTTCTGTCTTCAAGTGTGTGGCATCCTGCGACCAAAGATTCAGCCAACCCCAAAGCGGTTGACCTCAACATCCCACCACCATGCCTACCAGAGCAGGTGACGTGATGCTTTGGACATCCTTCCGTCTCATATGCCCAAAAGTACTCTTTGCCACATCTGCGGAAATACGGTGTCTTTTCAAAGGTGCAAATAAATCCAGCGTGGGCGGAACACGCACGTCTTCGGTTTTTCCCGCTTTGTTTGTGTGACAGCTGTTGTGAAAATTTTATACAAATGAAATTGTATAGTACAGGTTTGGCCAAACCGCAACTCCCGAACCGCATGCGGCTCTTTGCTTGGATTCATGTGGCTCTTTTATGTTCATATCAACATTTGTGTGTGTGTGTGTGGGGGGGGGGGTTGTGCGTGTTGCCTTCACTTGAGTTCAATTTGGTATTTTCGTCAAAAGCGCATGTGGTGAAATTCCGCAAAGTAGGATGGGCAAACACATTCTGTTAGGGTTTTCCAGGTTATCTTGATCCTATGATTATGTTGGAATGTAACCTGTAATAATTTAACTCGCCTGTCTTGTCTTAACAAAAGTAGTACAACAAAGTGCTAAGATCTTTTGAACTGATTGACTAGCTGCAGAGGAAGCAATCAAAGTTGTTTTGTTCACACAACATCGTGAAGGACCCCCTGCTGTGCTTTGATCAGCCAGGGGCTTCGGCCATTTGTCTACTCTGACCCCCACTCTCAACCCCCACTCTGTTTTTCTCAATAAAAATGCTCCTGCACGAGGCCTGAGTCAGACCTCCATTTCGATCATCGCTGCACGCACAGCGATGAATGGACTCTCCACCTGCAGGTGTCCAAAAGGACTTACTTGTCTCCCGTGTGGTTCTTGCAAAATAAGTTGGAGTGAGCAAATCTCTAACACATTCCAGTAAACTATTAGTGTCAATTGGGCTCTCAAAATGGCAGGGAAAAGATGCACAGCAAAACGAAAATATGTAGATGAACACAGGACGTTTTTATGAGAGTGGGAAAGCTTCTATATTTTGTTGAACGTGATGCAAACCATTCTACCTGATATGTCAGACCTCAGCGCATTTCAAAGATTCAAATCTTCAGCGCCATGCACTTCAGCTCACTCCATGCTAACATTGATAAGGGGTCGAACCCACAACATCATGCTTAAGAGGTGGACATGTATAAAAGAAAAGGATCTGCAGACAAAACAAGTGAGGCAGAATATTGAGGTTTTTCTCGCGAGGAGTGCATTCAGATTTACAGCAATCTGACTACACTAAAAATCTGTTTGCACTCTTCGCTCTTTTTATTTGGAATGCCCTACCCACAATGTGAGACTTGCCCCTAATAGGTGGGGAGAAGGCGTGGGCTTTGTCTCATTAGAGAAGAAACAAGATTCTATGTGAACCAAGAAGTCACGGACAAGATGCCATGAGAAACGAATGCAAGGACAAAATGCTACGTGAAACAAGAAGTCACAGACAAGACGCCATGAGAAAAGAATGCAAGGACAAAATGCCATGTGCAGACATCAACAAAATAGATTGAGCTATCAACAACTTTCTTGGATTCCCAGAGGTGTAGAAGGTCAGGAAGCTCCAGACAGCATCGTTTGACTTGTTGACTGGTGGACGTCTGCAAGGCGAAACAGTAAGCATTCTGTGCAATAATCTTATTAATAGGTACTCATTAGAGAACGCATGATAACATATATATATACAATTTATCTAACACTAACCAGTGCGCCATTATGTCAACGCGTAATAACTAAGTCTGCTGATCAAAACAGCGGTTACTATATGACGTCGCTACGTCGTGGTCACGTGACGCAGACAAGACGTCAATGGGCGGAACTTCTGCCGAAATTAAAATCCGTGGGCAGAGTTAACTTGTTTAAAAGGGAGTGGGCAGAAGAAATATTTAATTTATTTAAATCTATTTTGAGTGCACACCATTATGTCAATGCATAACAACTGTAAATCTACTAAACAAAACAGCGGTTGCTATATGTCATCTGCCACGTTGTGGTCACGTGACAGACGTGACGTCGATGGGCGGAACTTCCGCCGGAATTCAAATCCGCGGGGAGAGTTAACTTGTTTAAAAGGGAGTGGGCAGAAGAATTATTTAATTTATTTAAATCTATTTGGAGTGCACAGCATTATGTCAATGCATAACAACTGTAAATCTACTAAACAAAACAGCGGTTGCTATATGACATCTGCCACGTTGTGGTCACGTGACAGACGTGACGTCGAGGGGCGGAACTTCCGCCGGAATTCAAATCCGCGGGGAGAGGTTAGGGTTAGGGTTAGGGTTAGGGTTAGGGTTAGGATTATGTAAGGAGTTCCTCCCCTGAAGGAGAGGAGCAAAGGCACGGTCCTACCAACCACGCCCACGTCCCACAACCAGCCCCAGAGCACCCTGTCCGTCGTGGCTGCGCCAGCCATGCTGGTCAGGCCAAATTGGGCTTATTAAACAAGTATTTGTGTTGTAATTGTTGTTTGTTTTTGATTTTACTTTGCCTATCCGGTCGCCTTTTTTATATAAGTAATAAATGAGTTTCGACTTGGCATGATAGATTGACACCTGTACTTGCGTTCAAATTAGTCGTACCTCGCACTTAATTCATCAACTCCCCTATCTGGGTGGAGCGAGAGCATCTTGCTCTGTGCGGCATCCATGCGCTCTCCTATCTGGGTAGAGCGTGGGTAAATTATAATTTTGCGTCTAAATGTTTTCCTGTCGGCGCTAGTTTGCGCTCTCTTTTATTTCCTCCGTGTTTCGGCATCTTTTGTGCCTTCCTCAGGTCTGGCACACGGGAATTGCAGCTAAATTTAGTTTTATTGCACGTGGAGCTGTTTCCTCCTTCATGGCCGCATTGAGACTGAGTTTCCTGCTTTGAGCGGTCCTTATATAGTTTCATGTCAGCAATTTGCGTTTCGTTAAGGATAATTTCCCATCTACTTATTTTAGCTTATTAACTTGTTGTTTTCGCTCTTGTGTATTTCTGTTTCTTTTCTTGCAGGCACCGATTGGGCTTGAATATGTGATCTCGGCATAGGTAAGTATAACTGTGTGTTTCCTTGTTTCAGGTTTGTATCAGGTAAGTATTGTTTTTTTGATAGTGTAAATATTTACTTCCAACCACTTTTTAGTTTATATTCAATTTTGTGTTTATGTTCAAATTTTTGACTTCTTAATTTCCAATTTTTGACTTACAGGTTGAGATTTTTTTCATATTGGGAGTCAGGGAGGGATTTGGATTAGGGTTAGGGTTGGGGTTAGGGTTAGGATTAGGGTTTGGGGTTAGGTTAGGGTTAGGGTAGGATTGGTTTAGGGGACAGCGCACAGACGTAACAGGAGCTCAATGGAAACTGGAAACGTGGGGGGCAGTGGAGGTGGCACAGGCAAGTTAGGATCATGTAAGGAGTTCCTCCCCCGAAGGAGAGGAGCAAAGGCACGGTCCTACCATCCACGCCCACGTCCCACAACCAGCCCCAGAGCTGCCTGTCCGTCGTGGCTGCGCCAGCCATGCTGGTCAGGCCAAATTGGGCTTAATAAACAAGTATTTGTGTTGTAATTGTTGTTTGTTTTTGATTAGGTAAAGAGTTCCTCCCCCGAAGGAGAGGAACAAAGGCACGGTCCTACCATCCTGGCCCGCACCCCACAACCAGCTCCAGAGCATCTTGCCCGTTGCGGCCGCGCCCGCCATGCTGGCCAGGACTAATTAGGGCTTAATAAAGATCGTTTTTGACCTTGAACACGTGTTTGTGCTTATTGTATGTTTGTTTTTGATTGCACTTTACCTATCCGGTCGCCTTTGATATATAATTAATAAGTGAGTCTCGATTTGGCATGTAAGATTGACAGCTGCGCTTGCGTTCAACTAAATATTCGTACCTCGCACCTAATTCATCGACTCCCCTATCTGGGTGGAGCGAGAGCATCTTGCTCCGTGCGGCATCCATACGCTCTCCTATCTGGGCAGAGCGTGGGTAAATTACTATTTATTTCCAATTGGTTTTGTACCGGCGTCATTTTGCGCTAAATTTTGTTCATCTGTGTGGCCATCGACAACGTTTCGGCATCTTTTGTGCCTTCTTCAGGTCTGGCACACAGGATTTGCATCTAAATTTAGTTTAGTTTCATCACATGTGGAGCTGCTTCCTCCTCCACGGCCGCATCGAGACTGAGAGCTCCTGTTCCGAACGGTGCTTATGTACACTCCTCCAAGTGGGCGGAGCCAGCGATTTGCGCTTGTTTCTTTAGCATAGTAACTTGTTTTCTTGCAGGCACCGATTGGGGGTGGATTTGTGATCTCCGGAATAGGTAAGTATATTTTTGTTTTGGGTAAGTATTATGGTTTTAATTAAGGTAAGTATTTACTTTTAACTGCTTTTTTTGCTGTTTTTGTCCCAAATAATGCTTATTTGCAATTGTTTACATTCAAATTTGATAGGTATGCACATTTTTTTGTTTTAGGTGAGTATTGTGGTTTTATTTGAGGTATTTACTTTTAACTGCCTTTTGGTCTCAAATAGTGCTTATTTGCAATTATTGTTCAAATTTGTGTTTACGTTCAAATTTTGACTTGTTTATTTTCAAAATTTAACTTGCAGGTTGACGTTTTTGTCTTATCGGGAAATGGGGTCAGGTTAGGGTTAGGGTTAGGGTTAAGGTTAGGGTTAGGGTTAGGGTTAGGGTTAGGTTTAGGGTTAGGATTAGGGTTAGGGTTAGGGTTAGGGGTTAGGTTAGGATGGGGGATAGGTTAGGATTAGGGCTGGGATAGAACCAGTTTAGGGGACAGCACACAGACGTAACAGGAGATCGATGGAAACCGGAAACGTGCGGGGGGGGGCTCACTGGAGGTGGCACAGGCTAGTTAGGATTAGGTAAAGAGTTCCCCCCTCGAAGGAGAGGAACAAAGGCACGGTCCTACCATCCTGGCCCGCACCCCACAACCAGCTCCAGAGCATCCTGCCCGTTGCGGCCGCGCCCGCCATGCTGGCCAGGACTAATTAGGGCTTAATAAAGATCGTTTTTGACCTTGAACACGTTTTTGTGCTTATTGTATATTTGTTTTTGAATGCACTTTACCTATCCGGTCGCCTTTGTTATATAATTAATAAGTGAGTCTCGATTTGGCATGTAAGATTGACAGCTGCGCTTGCGTTCAACTAAATATTCATACCTCACACCTAATTCATCGACTCCCCTATCTGGGTGGAGCGAGAGCATCTTGCTCTGTGCGGCATCCATGCGCTCTCCTATCTGGGTAGAGCGTGGGTAAATTACTATTTGTTTCCAATTGGTTTTGTACCGGCGTCATTTTGCGCTAAATTTTGTTCATCTGTGTGGCCATCGACAACGTTTCGGCATCTTTTGTGCCTTCTTCAGGTCTGGCACACAGGAATTGCATCTAAATTTAGTTTAGTTTCATCACATGGGGAGCTGCTTCCTCCTCCACGGCCGCATCGAGACTGAGAGCTCCTGCTCCGAACGGTGCTTATATACACTCCTCCAAGTGGGCGGAGCCAGCAATTTGCGCTTGTTTCTTTAGCATAGTAACTTGTTTTCTTGCAGGCACCGATTGGGCGTGGATTTGTGATCTCCGGAATAGGTAAGTATATTTTTGTTTTGGGTAAGTATTATGGTTTTAATTAAGGCAAGTGTTTACTTTTAACTGCTTTTTTTGCTTTTTTTTTCTCCCAAATAATGCTTATTTGCAATTGTTTACATTCAAATTTGATAGGTATGCACATTTTTTTTGTTTTGGGTGAGTATTGTGGTTTTATTTGAGGTAAGTATTTACTTTTAACTGCCTTTTGGTCTCAAATAGTGCTTATTTGCAATTATTGTTCAAATTTGTGTTTACGTTCAAATTTTGACTTGTTTATTTTCAAATTTTAACTTGCAGGTTGACATTTTTGTCTTATCGGGAAATGGGGTCAGGTTAGGGTTAGGGTTAGGGTTAGGGTTAGGGTTAGGGTTAGGGTTAGGATTGGGGTTAGGGTTAGGGGTTAAGTTAGGATGGGGGATAGGTTAGTATTAGGGCTGGGATAGGACCAGTTTAGGGGACAGCACACAGACGTAACAGGAGCTCGATGGAAACCGGAAACGTGGGGGGGCGCACTGGAGGTGGCACAGGCGAGTTAGGATTAGGTAAAGAGTTCCTCCCCCGAAGGAGAGGAACAAAGGCACGGTCCTACCATCCTGGCCCGCACCCCACAACCAGCTCCAGAGCACCCTGCCCATTGCGGCCGCACCCGCCATGCTGGCCAGGACTAATTAGGGCTTAATAAAGATCGTTTTTGACCTTGAACACGTGTTTGTGCTTATTGTATGCTTGTTTTTGATTGCACTTTACCTATCCGGTCGCCTTTGTTATATAATTAATAAGTGAGTCTCGATTTGGCATGTAAGATTGACAGCTGCGCTTGCGTTCAACTAAATATTCGTACCTCGCACCTAATTCATCGACTCCCCTATCTGGGTGGAGCGAGAGCATCTTGCTCTGTGCGGCATCCATGCGCTCTCCTATCTGGGTAGAGCGTGGGTAAATTAGTATTTGTTTCCAATTGGTTTTGTACCGGCGTCATTTTGCGCTAAATTTTGTTCATCTGTGTGGCCATCGACAACGTTTCGGCATCTTTTGTGCCTTCTTCAGGTCTGGCACACAGGAATTGCATCTAAATTTAGTTTAGTTTCATCACATGGGGAGCTGCTTCCTCCTCCACGGCCGCATCGAGACTGAGAGCTCCTGCTCCGAACGGTGCTTATATACACTCCTCCAAGTGGGCGGAGCCAGCGATTTGCGCTTGTTTCTTTAGCATAGTAACTTGTTTTCTTGCAGGCACCGATTGGGCGTGGATTTGTGGTTCAGCACTAACCTCTCGAAAGATTTCATGACCACAGATGTCAGTGCAACAGGTCTATAGTCATTCAGACCTGTGATGGCGGGCTTCTTGCCCACTGGAACGATGGTGGAGCTCTTGAAGCACGCGGGCACCTCACACAGCTCCAGGGAACGATTGAAGATCCGTGCAAAGGTGGGCGCCAGCTGCACCTGAAGGATGTCACGGGCCCCCTGCTGGACCCCCTCCAGTTTGCGTACCGGGCAAACAGGTTGGTGGATGATGCGGTCAACATGGGACTGCACTACATCCTGCAACACCTGGACACCCCAGGAAAGTACGCCAGGATCCTGTTTGTGGACTTCAGCTCGGCGTTCAACACCATCGCTCCTGACGTCCTCCAACAGAAGCTCATCCAGCTCGCGGTGCCTGCCTCCACCTGTCAGTGGATCACCAGCTTCCTGACCAACAGGAGACAGCGTGTGAGGCTGGGGAGCATCACATCTGACACTCTGACCACCAACACTGGAGCCCCTCAGGGGTGCATCCTCTCCCCACTGCTCTTCTCCCTCTACACCAATGATTTCTCCGCAAGTGACTCTTCTGTGAAGCTCCTGAAGTATGCAGACAACACCACTCTCATCGGACTGATCCAGAACGGTGATGAGACTGCGTACAGACAGGAGGTGGAGCGGCTGGTCCACTGGTGCAGCCAAAACCACCTGGACATGAACCCGCTCAAGACCGTGGAGATGACAGTGGACTTCAGGCGAGGCCCTTCACCACTTTCACCCCTCACTATCCGCAGTAATACTATTCTCTCATCAGACACCTTCAAGTTCCTGGGAACCACAATCTCTCGGGACCTGAAATGGACCGGCCACATAGACTCTGTCCGGAAGAAGGCCCAGCAGAGGCTGTACTTCCTGAGACAGCTCAAGAAGTTCAACCTGCCGCGGGAGCTGCTGAAGACCTTCTACACTGCCATCATCCAGTCTGTCTTCTGCACCTCCATCACTGTCTGGTTTGGATCGGCCTCCAAACAAGACAAGCACAGACTGCAACGGACAGTAAGGACTGCAGAAAAGATAATTGGAATCAACCTCCCATCTATCCAAGACTTGTACCTGTCCAGGACCAGGAAACGTGCAAGTAACATCTCAACAGACCCTTCGCACCCAGGTTGCAGCCTGTTTGAACTACTCCCCTCCGGACGCCGTTGTAGAGCTCTGTACACTAAAACCAGCAGACACAGAGACAGCTTCTTCCCCCAGGCTGTCGCTCTGATGAACTCACACCACTCTTACAGTCTCAGAGTCATTACTGTGCAATAACATCCTGCTTTCCACACCTTTTTTGTTTACACTGTTTGTACTATGTGTCCTCTCTGCATCCATTGCAGCCTGGTCATCCTAGAAGAGGGACCCTCCCATCTCTGGTCTTTTCTCAAGGTTTCTCATTTCCCCTAGCTGGAGTTTTGAGTTTTTCCTTGCCCTCTTGGGAGTTTAAGATCAGGGGATGTTTGAGAATATCTTTCGTTCTTCACATGTGCTGAGTGTTGTTGTTAGTCACCTAAATGTTGAACAGAGGCTATGATTTACCGAATTCAAATTCCTTGTTTGGCACGCTCAAACATGGCGAATAAAAAACTCTTGAATCTTGAATCTTGAATTGTGGTTTTATTTGAGGTATTTACTTTTAACTGCCTTTTGGTCTCAAATAGTGCTTATTTGCAATTATTGTTCAAATTTGTGTTTACGTTCAAATTTTGACTTGTTTATTTTCAAATTTTAACTTGCAGGTTGACATTTTTGTCTTATCGGGAAATGGGGTCAGGTTAGGGTTAGGGTTAGGGTTAGGGTTAGGGTTAGGTTTAGGGTTAGGATTAGGGTTAGGGTTAGGGGTTAGGTTAGGATGGGGGATAGGTTAGGATTAGGGCTGGGATAGGACCAATAGGGGACAGCACACAGAGGTGGCACAGACGAGTTAGGATTAGGTAAAGAGTTCCTCCCCCGAAGGAGAGGAACAAAGGCACGGTCCTACCATCCTGGCCCGCACCCCAGGCATCCTGCCCGTTGCGGCCGCACCCGCCATGCTGGCCAGGACTAATTAGGGCTTAATAAAGATCGTTTTTGACCTTGAACACGTGTTTGTGCTTATTGTATGTTTGTTTTTGATTGCACTTTACCTATCCGGTCGCCTTTGTTATATAATTAATAAGTGAGTCTCGATTTGGCATGTAAGATTGTCAGCTGCGCTTGCGTTCAACTAAATATTCGTACCTCGCACCTATTTCATCGACTCCCCTATCTGGGTGGAGCGAGAGCTTCTTGCTCTGTGCGGCATCCATGCGCTCTCCTATCTGGGTAGAGCGTGGGTAAATTACTATTTGTTTCCAATTGGTTTTGTACCAGCGTCATTTTGCGCTAAATTTTGTTCATCTGTGTGGCCATCGACAACGTTTCGGCATCTTTTGTGCCTTCTTCAGGTCTGGCACACAGGAATTGCATCTAAATTTAGTTTAGTTTCATCACATGGGGAGCTGCTTCCTCCTCCACGGCCGCATCGAGACTGAGAGCTCCTGCTCCGAACGGTGCTTATGTACACTCCTCGAAGTGGGCGGAGCCAGCTATTTGCGCTTGTTTCTTTAGCATAGTAACTTGTTTTCTTGCAGGCACCGATTGGGCGTGGATTTGTGGTTCAGCACTAACCTCCCGAAAGATTTCATGACCACAGATGTCAGTGCAACAGGTCTATAGTCATTCAGACCTGTGATGGCGGGCTTCTTGGCCACTGGAACGATGGTGGAGCTCTTGAAGCACGCAGGCACCTCACACAGCTCCAGGGAACGATTGAAGATCCGTGCAAAGGTGGGCGCCAGCTGCACCTGAAGGATGTCACGGGCCCCCTGCTGGAGCCCCTCCAGTTTGCGTACCGGGCAAACAGGCTGGTGGATGATGCGGTCAACATGGGACTGCACTACATCCTGCAACACCTGGACACCCCAGGAAAGTACGCCAGGATCCTGTTTGTGGACTTCAGCTCGGCGTTCAACACCATCGCTCCTGACGTCCTCCAACAGAAGCTCATCCAGCTCGCGGTGCCTGCCTCCACCTGTCAGTGGATCACCAGCTTCCTGACCAACAGGAGACAGCGTGTGAGGCTGGGGAGCATCACATCTGACACTCTGACCACCAACACTGGAGCCCCTCAGGGGTGCATCCTCTCCCCACTGCTCTTCTCCCTCTACACCAATGATTTCTCCGCAAGTGACGCTTCTGTGAAGCTCCTGAAGTATGCAGACAACACCACTCTCATCGGACTGATCCAGAACGGTGATGAGACTGCGTACAGACAGGAGGTGGAGCGGCTGGTCCACTGGTGCAGCCAAAACCACCTGGACATGAACCCGCTCAAGACCGTGGAGATGACAGTGGACTTCAGGCGAGGCCCTTCACCACTTTCACCCCTCACTATCCGCAGTAATACTATTCTCTCATCAGACACCTTCAACTTCCTGGGAACCACAATCTCTCGGGACCTGAAATGGACCGGCCACATAGACTCTGTCCGGAAGAAGGCCCAGCAGAGGCTGTACTTCCTGAGACAGCTCAAGAAGTTCAACCTGCCGCGGGAGCTGCTGAAGACCTTCTACACTGCCATCATCCAGTCTGTCTTCTGCACCTCCATCACTGTCTGGTTTGGATCGGCCTCCAAACAAGACAAGCACAGACTGCAACGGACAGTAAGGACTGCAGAAAAGATAATTGGAATCAACCTCCCATCTATCCAAGACTTGTACCTGTCCAGGACCAGGAAACGTGCAAGTAACATCTCAACAGACCCTTCGCACCCAGGTTGCAGCCTGTTTGAACTACTCCCCTCCGGACGCCGTTGTAGAGCTCTGTACACTAAAACCAGCAGACACAGAGACAGCTTCTTCCCCCAGGCTGTCGCTCTGATGAACTCACACCACTCTTAGAGTCTCAGAGTCATTACTGTGCAATAACATCCTGCTTTCCACACCTTTTTCGTTTACACTGTTTGTACTATGTGTCCTCTCTGCATCCATTGCAGCCTGGTCATCCTAGAAAAGGGACCCTCCCATCTCTGGTCTTTTCTCAAGGTTTCTCATTTCCCCTAGCTGGAGTTTTGAGTTTTTCCTTGCCCTCTTGGGAGTTTAAGATCAGGGGATGTTTGAGAATATCTTTCGTTCTTCACATGTGCTGAGTGTTGTTCTTAGTCACCTAAATGTTGAACAGAGGCTATGATTTACCGAATTCAAATTCCTTGTTTGGCACGCTCAAACATGGCGAATAAAAAACTCTTGAATCTTGAATGTTGAATTGTGGTTTTATTTGAGGTATTTACTTTTAACTGCCTTTTGGTCTCAAATAGTGCTTATTTGCAATTATTGTTCAAATTTGTGTTTACGTTCAAATTTTGACTTGTTTATTTTCAAATTTTAACTTGCAGGTTGACGTTTTTGTCTTATCGGGAAATGGGGTCAGGTTAGGGTTAGGGTTAGGTTTGGGGTTAGGATTAGGGTTAGGGTTAGGGGTTAGGTTATGATGGGGGATAGGTTAGGATTAGGGCTGGGATAGGACCAGTTTAGGGGACAGCACACAGACGTAACAGGAGCTCGATGGAAACCGGAAACGTGGGGAGGGGGTGGGGGGCGCACTGGAGGTGGTACAGGCGAGTTAGGATTAGGTAAAGAGTTCCTCCCCCGAAGGAGAGGAACAAAGGCACGGTCCTACCATCCTGGCCCGCACCCCAGGCATCCTGCCCGTTGCGGCCGCACCCGCCATGCTGGCCAGGACTAATTAGGGCTTAATAAAGATCGTTTTTGACCTTGAACACGTGTTTGTGCTTATTGTATGTTTGTTTTTGATTGCACTTTACCTATCCGGTCGCCTTTGTTATATAATTAATAAGTGAGTCTCGATTTGGCATGTAAGATTGTCAGCTGCGCTTGCGTTCAACTAAATATTCGTACCTCGCACCTATTTCATCAACTCCCCTATCTGGGTGGAGCGAGAGCATCTTGCTCTGTGCGGCATCCATGCGCTCTCCTATCTGGGTAGAGCGTGGGTAAATTACTATTTGTTTCCAATTGGTTTTGTACCGGCGTCATTTTGCGCTAAATTTTGTTCATCTGTGTGGCCATCGACAACATTTCGGCATCTTTTGTGCCTTCTTCAGGTCTGGCACACAGGAATTGCATCTAAATTTAGATTAGTTTCATCACATGGGGAGCTGCTTCCTCCTCCACGGCCGCATCGAGACTGAGAGCTCCTGCTCCGAACGGTGCTTATGTACACTCCTCGAAGTGGGCGGAGCCAGCTATTTGCGCTTGTTTCTTTAGCATAGTAACTTGTTTTCTTGCAGGCACCGATTGGGCGTGGATTTGTGATCTCCGGAATAGGTAAGTATATTTTTGTTTTGGGTAAGTATTATGGTTTTAATTAAGGTAAGTGTTTACTTTTAACTGCTTTTTTTGCTTTTTTTGTCCCAAATAATGGTTATTTGCAATTGTTTATATTCAAATTTGATAGGTATGCACATTTTTTTGTTTTGGGTGAGTATTTTGGTTTTATTTGAGGTAAGTATTTACTTTTAACTGCCTTTTGGTCTCAAATAGTGCTTATTTGTAATTATTGTTCAAATTTGTGTTTACGTTCAAATTTTGACTTGTTTATTTTCAAATTTTAACTTGCAGGTTGACGTTTTTGTCTTATCGGGAAATGGGGTCAGGTTAGGGTTAGGGTTAGGGCTAGGGTTAGGGTTAGGGTTAGTTTTAGGGTTAGGGTTAGGTTTAGGTTTAGGGTTAGGATTAGGGTTAGGGTTAGGGGTTAGGTTAGGTTGGGGGATAGGTTAGTATTAGGGCTGGGATAGGACCAGTTTAGGGGACAGCACACAGACGTAACAGGAGCTCGATGGAAACGGGAAACGTGGGGGGGGCGCACTGGAGGTGTCACAGGCGAGTTAGGATTAGGTAAAGTCAAAGTCAAAGTCAAAGTCAGCTTTATTGTCAATTTCTCCACATGCCAAAGACACACAAAGAAACCGAAATTTCGTTCCCCCCTGTCCCACGGTGACAAGACATGGCTCACAACAGACAAACAAGTGACAAGTATAACAAAAGCGTGCTGAATAAATAATGAATAAATAACACAACAATAAATAAATAAATAAGAGGAGCAGAAAAAAAAAGCAGCAAGTGCGCGTACAGCAGACATTCCCGAAAATAGCGCAACAGTGCCACACGCTACGCAGAGGGGGGGTAGCGAGTTCAGGGCCCTAACAGCCTGGGGAAAGAAGCTGTTGGCAAGTCTGGTGGTGCAGGAGCGCAGGCTCCTGTACCTCTTCCCAGAGGGCAGAAGGTCAAACAAAGAGTGAGCCGGGTGACTCACATCTCTGGCAATCGAGGTTGCCTTACGGGCGAGATGGGAGGTGTAAATGTCCTTCAGGGAGGGGAGCGAAGCACCAATAATCTTACCAGCCGTATTCACTATGCGATGCAGGGCCTTCAAGTTCTGTTCAGTGCAGTTACCACCCCAGACAGCGATGCAACTGGTGATGACGCTCTCAATAGTGCCACGGTAGAATGTAGACAGGACTGCCTGAGGAGCACATGCACGCCTGAGCTTCCGTAGGAAGTACAGGCGGCGCTGAGCTTTCTTTGCCAGTGACGAGGTGTTTGCGGACCAGGAGAGGTCCTCACTGATGTGCACCCCCAGGAACTTGGTGCAGCTCACCCTCTCCACCACAGCACCATCGATGATCAACGGCAGGTGTGTTGTGTGACCCTTCCGGAAGTCAACAATGATTTCCTTGGTCTTATTAACGTTCAGCAGGAGGTTGTTGTCCCTGCACCACGTGGTCAGAAGGTCAACCTCCGACCTGTACCGAGTCTCGTCGCCCTTTGTGATGAGACCCACCAGAGTCGTGTCGTCAGCAAACTTCACTATGCGGTTGTCGCTGTAGGTCGCAGTGCAGTCATGCGTCAGCAGGGTGAAGAGTAATGGACTGAGCACGCAGCCCTGGGGGGCCCCCGTGCTCAGCGTGATGCTGGCGGAGATTTTGTCGCCAACACGCACCACCTGAGGCCTCTGACAGAGGAAGTCCAGTATCCAGTTGCAGAGGGAGGTACTGAGGCCCAGCTCGTCGAGTTTGCAGATGAGTCGCTGCGGCACAATGGTGTTGAAGGCAGAGCTGAAGTCCACAAACAGCAACCTCACATATGAGTCCTTTCTCTCCAGATGGGTGAGGGCCGAGTGGAGGGCAGAGCAGATGGCATCCTCAGAGGACCGCTTGGCACGGTACGCAAACTGGAAAGGGTCAATGGTGGGGGGGAGAACGGACTTGATGTGCTCCATGACCAGCCGCTCAAAGCACTTCATGATGATGGGCGTCAGTGCCACAGGGCGGTAGTCATTGAAGCAGGACGGTGCAGGTTTCTTCGGCACAGGAACGATGGTGGCAGTCTTGAAACACGAGGGGACGATGGCCTGCTGCAGGGAAACGTTAAAGATGTCCGTGAAGACACCCGACAGCTCCCCAGCGCAGTCCTTCAGCGCTCGACCCGGGATGTTGTCAGGGCCCGCCGCCTTACGAGTGTCAATAGCGGCAAGCACCCTCCTCACACCGTCGGCAGAGAGGCGCAGGGGCTGCTCGTGTGGGGGGGGAGTGGTCTTCAGCGGGCAAGTGCTGTTCTGGGCGTCGAAGCGAGCAAAGAAGCGGTTCAGATCGTTCAGCAGACGGACGTCGCCCTCACAGCTCCTCGGCGCGGGCTTGTAGTCCGTGATGGTCTGAATGCCCCGCCAAAGGCTACGTGCGTCCTTGCTGTCCTTGAAGTGGGTGGAGACCTTGCACAAGAACGCCTTCTTCGCTTCTTTGATGCCTCGGGACAGGTCGGCCCTCGCTGTCCTCAAGCCAGCCTCATCCCCCGCTCTGAAAGCCTTGTCTCTGGCCCTCAACAGTCTGAGGACAGCCCCCGTCAGCCACGGCTTCCAGTTCGCGCGAGTGACGACGGATTTCGAGCAAGTCACATCATCGATGCACTTCGTGATGTAAGAGGTAACAGAGTCAGTATACTCCTCTATGTCCGTCCAATCGTTGTAGGTGGCTGCCTGCTTAAACAAGTCCCAGTCAGTGGTGTCGAAGCAGTCACGAAGTGCATCGGAGGCACCCTCAGGCCACACTCGAACCTGCCTCCGAACCGGCCTGGATGCCTTTACCAATTTGTCTGTATGCGGGCAAAAGCAAAACGGTGAGATGGTCAGAAAGCCCCAGATGGGGGAGGGGGGTGGCTTTGAAAGCTCCCTTTTGCGCCGAGTAGACTAGGTCCAGGAAGCTGTCGCCACGTGTCGGAAAAGGAACATGCTGGTGAAGCCTCGGGAAAACAGACTTCAGGTTGGCATGATTGAAGTCTCCAGCGAAGATGGTGAAATCGTCAGGGTGCGCTGTTTGCTGTTCACTGACAGCCTGGTACAGTTCACCAAGCGCCGCGATCCTGTCTCCTTCGATGTTGGAAGGCGGGATGTATACCGCGACTAGCAGAATCGCGGTAAATTCCCTCGGCAGATAAAAAGGACGGCACTTAATGATCACAAACTCCACAAGCGGCGAGCAGTGCTTACATACCACCACAGAGTCCCGGCACCATTCTTCTCGGATGTAGACGCATATTCCACCTCCACGCGACTTTCCCCCTCGTACAATGGCACGGTCCGCCCGATAGCACGCTAGCCGCTCCAGGTGCACTGCAGAGTCCGGAATGTTGTCACTCAACCAGGTCTCGGTGAACACGAGCACACAGCAGTTCCGCACCGTCCGGTTCGTAGACCTCAGCAGGCGAACGTAATCCATTTTGTTGTCCAGCGATCGAACATTCGCCAGAAGAATGGAGGGCACCGCCGGTCGCGCTGGGTTGGCCGCCAGCCTGGCCCGGACGCCTCCGCGCTTGCCCCTCTTCTGCCTCCTCGCACACCGTTTCCGACGGCTCCCAACCGGGGGAGGAATAGCGGGTGAGGTCGGCGACGTTTCAGGACGTAGCAGTCCGAGCGCCTTTAATGTCGACGCTTCAAAGTCCAGAACGCCGCAAAACCCACTTCTGCCGATGTCAAGCAGAACCTGCCTGCTGTACTTGTAGCACGGACGAGACGAACACACAAGACTGTCGGACGAACACTCATTAGACGAACAAATCACCGTACCGACGGGACAGAGAGTGGCCGCTGCGTGTGCACGCGCCGCCATCTTGAAAGAGTTCCTCCCCCGAAGGAGAGGAACAAAGGCACGGTCCTACCATCCTGGCCCGCACCCCACAACCAGCTCCAGAGCATCCTACCCATTGCGGCCGCGCCCGCCATGCTGGCCAGGACTAATTAGGGCTTAATAAAGATCGTTTTTGACCTTGAACACGTGTTTGTGCTTATTATATGTTTGTTTTTGATTGCACTTTACCTATCTGGTCGCCTTTGTTATATAATTATTAAGTGAGTCTCGATTTGGCATGTAAGATTGTCAGCTGCGCTTGCGTTTAACTAAATATTCGTACCTCGCACCTAATTCATCGACTCCCCTATCTGGATGGAGCGAGAGCATCTTGCTCTGTGCGGCATCCATGCGCTCTCCTATCTGGGTCGAGCGTGGGTAAATTACTATTTGTTTCCAATTGGTTTTGTACCGGCGTCAGTTTTGCGCTAAATTTTGTTCATCTGTGTGGCCATCGACAACGTTACAGAATCTTTTGTGCCTTCTTCAGGTCTGGCACACAGGAATTGCATCTAAATTTAGTTTAGTTTCATCACATGGGGAGCTGCTTCCTCCTCCACGGCCGCATCGAGACTGAGAGCTCCTGCTCCGAACGGTGTTTATATACACTCCTCCAAGTGGGCGGAGCCAGCGATTTGCGCTTGTTTCTTTAGCATAGTAACTTGGTTTCTTACAGGCACCGATTGGGCGTGGATTTGTGATCTCCGGAATAGGTAAGTATATTTTTGTTTTGGGTAAGTATTATGGTTTTAATTAAGGTAAGTATTTACTTTTAACTGCTTCTTTTGCTTTTTTTGTCCCAAATAATGCTCATTTGCAATTGTTTACATTCAAATTTGATAGGTATGCACATTTTTTTTTTGTTTTGGGTGAGTATTGTTGTTTTATTTGCGGTAAGTATTTACTTTTAACTGCCTTTTGGTCTCAAATAGTGCTTATTTGCAATTATTGTTCAAATGTGTGTTTACGTTCAAATTTTGACTTGTTTATTTTCAAATTTTAACTTGCAGGCTGACGTTTTTGTCTTATCGGGAAATGGGGTCAGGTTAGTGTTAGGGTTAGGGTTAGGGTTAGGGGTTAGGTTAGGATGGGGGATCGGTTAGGATTAGGGCTGGGATAGGACCAGTTTAGGGGACAGCACACAGACGTAACAGGAGCTCGATGGAAACCAGAAACGTGGGGGGGGGGGCGCACTGGAGGTGGCACAGGCGAGTTAGGATTAGGTAAAGAGTTCCTCCCCCGAAGGAGAGGAACAAAGGCACGGTCCTACCATCCTGGCCCGCACCCCACAACCAGCTCCAGAGCATCCTGCCCGTTGCGGCCGCGCCCGCCATGCTGGCCAGGACTAATTAGGGCTTAATAAAGATCGTTTTTGACCTTGAAAACGTATTTGTGCTTATTGTATGTTTGTTTTTGATTGCACTTTACCTATCCGGTCGCCTTTGTTATATAATTAATAAGTGAGTCTCGATTTGGCATGTAAGATTGACAGCTGCGCTTGCGTTCAACTAAATATTCGAACCTCGCACCTAATTCATCGACTCCCCTATCTGGGTGGAGCGAGAGCATCTTGCTCTGTGCGGCATCCATGCGCTCTCCTATCTGGGTAGAGCGTGGGTAAATTACTATTTGTTTCCAATTGGTTTGTACCGGCGTCATTTTGCGCTAAATTTTGTTCATCTGTGTGGCCATCGACAACGTTTCGGCATCTTTTGTGCCTTCTTCAGGTCTGGCACACAGGAATTGCATCTCAATTTAGTTTAGTTTCATCACATGGGGAGCTGTTTCCTCCTCCACGGCCGCATCGAGACTGAGAGCTCCTGCTCCGAACGGTGTTTATATACACTCCTCCAAGTGGGCGGAGCCAGCGATTTGCGCTTGTTTCTTTAGCATAGTAACTTGTTTTCTTGCAGGCACCGATTGGGCGTGGATTTGTGATCTCTGGAATAGGTAAGTATATTTTTGTTTTGGGTAAGTATTATGGTTTTAATTAAGATAAGTATTTACTTTTAACTGTTTTTTTTTTGCTTTTTTTGTCCCAAATAATGCTTATTTGCAATTGTTTACATTCAAATTTGATAGGTATGCACATTTTTTTGTTTTGGGTGAGTATTGTGGTTTTATTTGAGGTAAGTATTTACTTTTAACTGCCTTTTGGTCTCAAATAGTGCTTATTTGCATTTATTGTTCAAATTTGTGTTTGCGTTCAAATTTTGACTTGTTTATTTTCAAATTTTAACCCGCAGGTTGACGTTTTTTTCTTATCGGGAAATGGGGTCAGGTTAGGGTTAGGGTTAGGGTTAGGGTTAGGGGTTAGGTTAGGATGGGGGATCGGTTAGGATTAGGGCTGGGATAGGACCAGTTTAGGGGACAGCACACAGACGTAACAGGAGCTCGATGGAAACCAGAAACGTGGGGGGGGGGGGGGCGCACTGGAGGTGGCACAGGCGAGTTAGGATTAGGTAAAGAGTTCCTCCCCCGAAGGAGAGGAACAAAGGCACGGTCCTACCATCCTGGCCCGCACCCCACAACCAGCTCCAGAGCATCCTGCCCGTTGCGGCCGCGCCCGCCATGCTGGCCAGGACTAATTAGGGCTTAATAAAGATCGTTTTTGACCTTGAAAACGTATTTGTGCTTATTGTATGTTTGTTTTTGATTGCACTTTACCTATCCGGTCGCCTTTGTTATATAATTAATAAGTGAGTCTCGATTTGGCATGTAAGATTGACAGCTGCGCTTGCGTTCAACTAAATATTCGTACCTCGCACCTAATTCATCGACTCCCCTATCTGGGTGGAGCGAGAGCATCTTGGTCTGTGCGGCATCCATGCGCTCTCCTATCTGGGTAGAGCGTGGGTAAATTACTATTTGTTTCCAATTGGTTTTGTACCAGCGTCATTTTGCGCTAAATTTTGTTCATCTGTGTGGCCATCGACAACGTTTCGGCATCTTTTGTGCCTTCTTCAGGTCTGGCACACAGGAATTGCATCTAAATTTAGTTTAGTTTCATCACATGGGGAGCTGTTTCCTCCTCCACGGCCGCATCGAGACTGAGAGCTCCTGCTCCGAACGGTGCTTATATACACTCCTCCAAGTGGGCGGAGCCAGCGATTTGCGCTTGTTTCTTTAGCATAGTAACTTGTTTTCTTGCAGGCACCGATTGGGCGTGGATTTGTGATCTCCGTAATAGGTAAGTATATTTTTGTTTTGGGTAAGTATTATGGTTTTAATTAAGGTAAGTATTTACTTTTAACTGCTTTTTTTGCTTTTTTGTCCCAAATAATGCTTATTTGCAATTGTTTACATTCAAATTTGATAGGTATGCACATTTTTTTGTTTTGGGTGAGTATTGTGGTTTTATTTGAGGTAAGTATTTACTTTTAACTGCTTTTGGTCTCAAATAGTGCTTATTTGCAATTATTGTTCAAATTTGTGTTTACGTTCAAATTTTGACTCGTTTATTTTCAAATTTTAACTTGCAGGTTGACGTTTTTGTCTTATCGGGAAATGGGGTCAGGTTAGGGTTAGGGTTAGGGTTAGGGTTACGGTGGGAGCCCCCCCTCCTAGAGGAGGGAAAGGCAAAAGCACGGTCCATCCATCCGGGATTCCAATCAGCCCCCAGCTCACGGTTCCGGCGGGCAACGCGGTGGCGTCGGCCATAGTGGACCGTCGTCCAACCCTGATCCATGGCTGTGGATCCAGAATTTGCCTTTGTCATATATTTAATAAAGTTATTTTTTTTTTAAATAAAGTTTCTTTTTTGATTTATTCTGGCCAATATGCAATGTGTGCCCTGACAACGTTTCGGCTATCTAAAGCCTTCATCAGGTCTGGCACACCTGACATCAGGTATTATATGAAAAACTATTTTTGTTTTGTAAGGTGCAACAATGTGTCTTGCTTGCAGTCCAAATTCGCACTAAAGGCCCTTTGCCTTGCGGATTCCTT
Organism: Syngnathus scovelli; assembly: GCF_024217435.2. Lineage (NCBI taxonomy): Eukaryota > Metazoa > Chordata > Actinopteri > Syngnathiformes > Syngnathidae > Syngnathus > Syngnathus scovelli. Next base: position 15,805,913 of record NC_090856.1, on the reverse strand, counting down.
TTATACCCTCAGCTCGGTTGAAGTTTTAAATCTTTTTTGTTTTTCGAAATTTCGTTTTAGAAATGTAACGTGTTTTAGCTTATATTTTCATTTTTCAATTAATTTTCATAATTAAACTAGCCTTCATATTAGGTTTGAACAAAATAATTATAATTTGGTCAACTTGGAATTGGTATTATAGAAATGTAAACATACTAATTTTGTTTTTTAATGTTTTTTAATTGTTTTTTTTCATGTTTTTTGATGTTTTTTGTTTTTCAAATAGACGTGGTCTAGGATCTCGGATTGCGGTCCAAACTACAGGTAAGTAGTACATAGGTAGGTGGATTATATATTGGGTTTTTGCAAATTTGTAATTATATTATTGAGAACATTTGGTGACTTTTGTTTATATTTTTGGTTTATTCCGTTTTGTCAATTTTTTTCTGCTTTTTTCAGGTGGGCGTGGTCCGAGGACCAGACGCGTGGTTCCAATTGGAGGTAAGTATCCAGGTAGGTATTAGATGTAAGTGGGTCTGAATAAAGTAAAACCAATTTGTCCTAATTATGTTAATTGTCCTACTTGTTGGAAGTTCTGTTCCTGGTGGGACGTAAAAAGGGACTGGGATTGGGGTAAGGGTTGGGGTTAGGGTTGGGGTTGGGGTTAGGGTTAGGTTTAGGTTTAGGGTTGGGGGTAGGGTCAGGATTGCAGTAGGAGCCCCCCTTCCTGTTGGAAGCAGGGGCAAAAGCACGGTCCATCCGTCCGGCACACCTCCCAGCGTCCAGCCCAGGGTTCTGATTGCAGTAGGAGCCCCCCTTCCTGTTGGAAGCAGGGGCAAAAGCACGGTCCATCCGTCCGGAACACCTCCCAGCGTCCAGCCCAGGGTTCTGACGAGCAAAGCGGCGGCGTCGGCCATAGTGGACCGTGGTCCAACCTTGCTACATGGCTGGAATTCGCCTTTGTTATATATGTAATAAACTTGTTTTTATCAAACAAAATTGTTTTTAATATGGTTGTTTTTAATGAAGTAGTTTTTAATAAAATTTCTTTTGTTAGATTTTGTTTGGCCAATATATAATGTATGCGTGCCTTGACAACGTTTCGGCCGCTAGGGCCTTCCTCAGGTCTGGCACACAAACAAACAAAAAATAAAATTGATGCTGAAATCTACTGTTTGTAATTGCTGCTGAGTTGTTTTCTCTTTGTTCTCTCTCCACGCACTGAGCGTCTTTTGCGCTGCGCATCCTTTTATAGTCTCTGTTTGGTTAGAGTTTCTAATTTCAAATTTTAGTTTTTGTTTCTGACTTTTTCTTTTTTGGAAATAAAATTGGTTTTAGCCTCAATGAATGTGTTCCAATTACGATTTGATATTGTGAATTATGATTTTGAATATTTTATTGTTTTGTTTTTTGTTTTGTTTTTTATTTTTGTTTTTTAATTTTTTGTTTCTCATTTTTCTTACTACAGGTATATGGATTATTCAGGTAAGTATTTACGTATATATTTTTTTGATTTTTGTCTTTTCTAATTTTTTAGGTGGGCGTGGTCCGGGGACCAGAGGCGTGGTACCAATTTGAGGTAAGTATCCAAGGTAGGTATCTAAGGTAGGTAAGTGAGTCCGAATTGATTTTAATAAATTTGTCCTAATTGTGTTAATTGAGCCTGCTTTGAACACTCTGGACTCTGAAACCAGTGATCCCAGCTCAAGTCTCGGTTGGACCTCAAACCTTTGGTCACATACGGTCATATGCAAAAGTTTCATTCGTATGTAAAATAAATTTCAAGATTTTCCTTTATAAATCATTGGCTGTTCAGATCAGCAATATCAGTTAAACATATCATATAGCGGACAGAGACAAAGATAATTGAAAAGTGAAATGAAGTTCATGGGAGTTACAGATTTGTCAAGAAGAATGGTCCAATATACCTTCAACCAGAATCCACACTCTCATTGGAAGCTTTAGGAAGTATCTCGAGCAGTGGTTCTTAACCTTGTTGGCGGTACCAAACCCCACCAGTTTCATATCAAAGTCAAAGTCAAAGTCAGCTTTATTGTCAATTTCTCCACATGCCAAAGACACACAAAGAAACCGAAATTTCGTTCCCCCCTATCCCACGGTGACAAGACATGGCCCACAACAGACAAACAAGTGAACAAGTATAACAAAAGCGTGCTGAATAAATAATGAATAAATGACAACAAATAAATAAATAAATAAGAGGAGCAAAAAAAAAAAAGGAGCAAGTGCGCGTACAGCAGACATTCCAGAAAATAGCGCAACAGTGCCGCGAGTTCAGGGCCCTAACAGCCTGGAGAAAGAAGCTGTTGGCGAGTCTGGTGGTGCGGGAGCGCAGGCAGAACGTCAAACAAAGAGTGAGCCGGGTGACTCACATCTCTCGCAATCGAGGTTGCCTTGCGGGTGAGATGGGAGGTGTAAATGTCCTTCAGGGAGGGGAGCGAAGCACCAATAATCTTACCAGCCGTATTCACTATGCGCTGCAGGGCCTTCAAGTTCTGTTCAGTGCAGTTACCACCCCAGACAGCGATGAAACTGGTGAGGACGCTCTCAATGGTGCCACGGTAGAATGTAGACACGACTGCCTGAGGAGCACATGCACGCCTGAGCTTCCGCAGGAAGTACAGGCGGCGCTGAGCTTTCTTTTCCAGTGACGAGGTGTTTGCGGACCAGGAGAGGTCCTCACTGATGTGCACCCCCAGGAATTTGGTGCAGCTCACCCTCTCCACCACAGCACCGTCGATGATCAGCGGCAGGTGTGTTGTGTGACCCTTCCGGAAGTCAACAATGATTTACTTGGTCTTATTGACGTTCAGCAGGAGGTTGTTGTCCCTGCACCACGTGGTCAGAAGGTCAACTTCCGACCTGTACCGAGTCTCGTCGCCCTTCGTGATGAGACCCACCAGAGTCGTGTCGTCAGCAAACTTCACTATGCGGTTGTCGCTGTAGGTCGCAGTGCAGTCATGCGTCAGCAGGGTGAAGAGCAATGGACTGAGCACGCAGCCCTGGGGGGCCCCCGTGCTCAGCGTGATGCTGGCGGAGATTTTGTCGCCAACACGCACCACCTGAGGCCTCTGACAGAGGAAGTCCAGTAGCAGTTGCAGAGGGAGGTACTGAGGCCCAGCTCGTCGAGTTTGCAGATGAGTCGCTGCGGCACAATGGTGTTGAAGGCAGAGCTGAAGTCCACAAACAGCAACCTCACATATGAGTCCTTTCTCTCCAGGTGGGTGAGGGCCGAGTGGAGAGCAGAGCAGATGGCATCCTCAGAGGACCGCTTGGCACGGTACGCAAACTGGAAAGGGTCAATGGTGGGGGGAAGAACGGACTTGATGTGCTCCATGACAAGCCGCTCAAAGCACTTCATGATGATGGGCGTCAGTGCCACGGGGCGGTAGTCATTGAAGCAGGACGGTGCAGGTTTCTTCGGCACAGGAACGATGGTGGCAGCCTTGAAACACGAAGGGACGATGGGCTGCTGCAGGGAAACGTGAAAGATGTCCGTGAAGACACCCGACAGCTCCCCAGCGCAGTCCTTCAGCGCTCGACCCGGGATGTTGTCAGGGCCCGCCGCCTTACGGGTATCAATAGCGGCAAGCGCCCTCCTCACACTGTCGGCAGAGAGGCGCAGAGGCTGCTTGTGTGGGGGGGGAGTGGTCTTCAGCGGGCAAGTGCTGTTCTGGGCGTCGAAGCGAGCAAAGAAGCGGTTCAGATCGTTCAGCAGACGGACGTCGCCCTCACAGCTCCTCGGCGCGGGCTTGTAGTCCGTGATGGTCTGAATGCCCCGCCAAAGGCTACGTGCGTCCTTGCTGTCCTTGAAGTGGGTGGAGACCTTGCACGAGAACGCCTTCTTCGCTTCTTTGATGCCTCGGGACAGGTCGGCCCTCGCTGTCCTCAAGCCAGCCTCGTCCCCCGCTCTGAAAGCCTTGTCCCTGGCCCTCAACAGTCTGAGGACAGCCCCCGTCAGCCACGGCTTCCAGTTCGCGCGAGTGACAACGGATTTCGAGCAAGTCACATCATCGATGCACTTCGTGATGTAAGAGGTAACAGAGTCAGTATACTCCTCTATGTCCGTCCAATCGTTGTAGGTGGCTGCCTGCTTAAACAAGTCCCAGTCAGTGGTGTCGAAGCAGTCACGAAGTGCATTGGAGGCACCCTCAGGCCACACCCGAACCCGCCTCCGAACCGGCCTGGATGCCTTTACCAATTGTCTGTATGCGGGCAAAAGCAAAACGGTGAGATGGTCAGAAAGCCCCAGATGGGGGAGGGGGGTGGCTTTGAAAGCTCCCTTTTGCGCCGAGTAGACTAGGTCCAGGAAGCTGTCTCCATAATTCTCGGCATAATTTCTCTGTTTATGTGAACATGTTCACATATGTGCCGGTATGAATTATGCGAACGTATGATTGTTGCACGGAGTATGATATAGGCGGCTATCCGTTGCAAAAAGAGAAAGAATGCTCTGCTTTCACAGAGCATCAACAAATTGAGATATACTCTTATTGTTCCTCTCCACGGAAATGATATACTCTTATTGTTCCTCTCCACAGAAATCTTTAGTAAAAGGCGAAAGATTTATTCGATCTGAAGAGGAACGAGTATCTGAAAATCTGAGTCAAAACGGGCCACTGCTGGTCTCACTAAATTCACAGGCGGTCTCGCACTCAAATTGCAGCAACATACAAACAATAGAAGTTGATGGATTTACTATACTTACAAGGACTCAAGCAAAATAGAATGTTTAAACGAGTATTTTGTGTTCATTAATGTCTCACTTACTTTAAACATTGTTGGCGCACAGGATTGTAGGTATCTGATCGAACACTGACGGCGCTCGTTCTTTCAATTATATTGGGCGTCTATTTTGATTATTGAAGGTAAAAACAGTTGTATGTCTTGGTACGTGTACTTTTGGTCTGAGAGAACGGGAAATGATCCCATCCCTGTGTTTTATTTGAAAATTTGTAATTTCATAACTTTATTCAACACAAATCAGGAAACAAAATACGATCGTAATTTCTCAAATGGTTTTTCAAACTTCAGAAATGCTCTATGTCTCGCTTGTGTCGCAAATAATTGAGGCTTTTGACGTTGCTGGCATGGTTTGGAGTGTAATTCACCTCCACTGCGTTGGTGGCGTTTGATATTTGACATTTGAAAATATTTCTGTCATTTTACTTTAGAAAGTAAAAGTTGTTCTCTAGAAATCCATACTTGTGATGTATGAGGAAAAACAATCCGGCGAATTCTTAAAAAGACAGACCTACAGCCGACAAAAAGGTTTTGACACGTTCATATCATATGACGAGTCAGGAACGTGGTAATTACATATTATTTTGCATTTACTAATTTGGTGAATACAGTTTAGCGAGCAAATGCACAGTGTTAGAGATTCGCTCACTCCAACTTATTTTGCAAGAACCACACGGGAGACGAGTAAGTCCTTTTAGACACCTGCAGGTGGAGAGTCCATTTGTCGCTGTGCGTACAGCGATGTTCGAATGGAGGTCTGACTCACGGCTCCTGCAAGAGCATTTTTATTAAGAGAAACAGGGTGGGGGTAAGAGTGGACTGAATAGAGAAAGCCCTTGACCACTAGTCAAAACATAGCAAAGGGTGTTTTACGACTTTGTGTAGGATGGGACAAGCTAGGTTATTTATCACAGGTTGCATTCCAACATAAGCATAAAGCTAATCTAGCTACGTTATTTATTACAGGCTGCATTCCAACATAATCATACGATAAGGATAATCTGGAAAACCCTGACACACAGTTCCAGAGTACAGTTAATTACATAATCAAAAGCGTTCAGTGTGTCACAGCATCGCAGACTTCAACTCCATGTGCGTACTACTGCGCTTAATTTTTGTTTTCATCAGAAAGACCAGAGGAGAGCGCGAACACAGTCCCCCACTACCAGAAATAATGCAGTTGAGATTCCCACAGTAGGGGAATTTGCAGAGGTCAGCACAACCAGAGTGCAATGGCTGAGCCTCACTTTGGGTGAACCACCTTCTTGATCATGGTGTCTCCCCTTCCAGGTAGGTATGAACTGTACAAGTTGCCGGGCCGACGTCTTTACCGCACACGCCATCTTCAGTCACGGGCTTAATTGCTAAAAACGTGTGGCACACATACACACTCAGTGGATGAAACAGGATTCGTAGAACTGTTTAAAAAGTACCTTTGGTCATTACAAAACCAAAGCATTATAAATTAAGTAAAACATAGATTAAGAGACACTATCACCATGCTTTGCTTCTTTTTCTACCCTTCATTGCCCCTACCCCCACGCCTTTGTTCACCTCCTTTGTCTTCGTCGCCATCTAGTGGTGATGGCAGCAACCATAACAAACCATAAAAAATAAAGTAAAAATAATATATCGGCAAAAACATGCCTATCATGCATTGCCTCTTTTAACCTGAGAACCCTAAAACTGTATGAATTTGTATTTATTGAAAACGTCCAACATTACCACTGAATAATATATTTTTTTTCTGAACAAGTTTTGAAAATGACAAATATATCAAATAACTATAACATAAATAGTTCACCGCCACACGGCCCCAAGCACCGGCATCGACTTCCAGGCATGTTCAGTGAGGACCTCTCCTGGTCCGCAAACACCTCGTCATTGGAAAAGAAAGCTCAGCGCCGCCTGCCGCTGATCATCGACGGTGCTGTGGTGGAGAGGGTGAGCTGCACCAAGTTCCTGGGGGTGCACATCAGTGAGGACCTCTCCTGGTCCGCAAACACCTCGTCACTGGAAAAGAAAGCTCAGCGCCGCCTGTACTTGCTCAGGCGTGCATGTGCTCCTCAGGCAGTCGTGTCTACATTCTACCGTGGCACCATTGAGAGCGTCCTCACCAGTTGCATCGCTATCTGGGGTGGTAACTGCACTGAACAGAACTTGAAGGCCCTGCAGCGCATAGTGAATACGGCTGGTAAGATTATTGGTGCTTCGCTCCCCTCCCTGAAGGACATTTACACCTCCCATCTCACCCGCAAGGCAACCTCGATTGCGAGAGATGTGAGTCACCCGGCTCACTCTTTGTTTGACGTTCTGCCTGCGCTCCCGCACCACCAGACTCGCCAACAGCTTCTTACTCCAGGCTGTTAGGGCCCTGAACTCGCTACCCCCTTCTGCGTAGCGTGCGGCACTGTTGCGCTATTTTCTGGAATGTCTGCTGTACGCGCACTTGCTCCTTTTTTTTTTTTTTTTGCTCCTCTTTTTTATTTATTTATTTGTTGTTATTTATTCATTATTTATTCAGCACGCTTTTGTTATACTTGTTCACTTGTTTGTCTGTTGTGGGCCATGTCTTGTCACCGTGGGATAGGGGGGAACGAAATTTCGGTTTCTTTGTGTGTCTTTGGCATGTGGAGAAATTGACAATAAAGCTGACTTTGACTTTGACTTTGATATGAAACTGGTGGGGTTTGGTACCGCCAACAAGGTTAAGAACCACTGCTCGAGATACTTCCTAAAGCTTCCAATGAGAGTGTGGATTCTGGTTGAAGGTATATTGGACCATTCTTCTTGACAAATCTGTAACTCCCATGAACTTCATTTCACTTTTCAATTATCTTTGTCTCTGTCCGCTATATGATATGTTTAACTGATATTGCTGATCTGAACAGCCAATGATTTATAAAGGAAAATCTTGAAATTTATTTTACATATGAATGAAACTTTTGCATATGACCTGTCAAACGCACCTCTTGCATTAAGGTGCCCCCGGCTTCCCGGTAACGGGTTTGTTTTAGCCGGGTTCGGAGATTCGTCCGTAATCTAACCACCCGAGTTAAATTAACTCTGTTAGGGTTTTCCAGGTTATCTTTATCGTAGGATTATGTTGGAATGTAAACTATAATGATTAAATCAATCTTGTCTTGCCCTCACAATGCAGAGTAAGATGAAGTGGTTGCTTCCTCTGCTTGATTGACCAGCTGCAGGGGAAGCAATCAAAGTTGTTCTGTTTCCCACAACAGTGTAAAACACCCCCTGCTCTGATCTTATCAGAGGCCGGGGGTACACCAAACCTGTCCACTCTCACCCCCACTCTGTTCCTCCTAATAAATATGCCCTTGCAGGAAGGAGACTTTTAGATTTCATTCCTGTAGCGAGTGATCTCTCCACCTGCAGGTGTCTAAAAGAACTTGCTTGTCTCCCGTGTGGTTCTTGCAAAATAAGTTGGAGTGAGCAAATCTCTAACGTTTTGGTGCCGAAACCCGGGATCCCTCATACCCATCATCTGGCTGAGGGAGGACGACGCGCTGTACACCGTCGACGGGCCAGCGTCCATTAGCCGAACCTGGTAAAGAAAGACCTGGGAAGGAAATTCTTCGCTGGGCCAGCATCTTAGGTCTGCCTTCGTCTGACAGAGGTGGATTGACGGGACCCGGCAGTGCAACGAACCAGGGGACAAGTAAGTTAAAGGCCTGAAGTTGTGTGATTGTGTTGTTGTGAAACGCGTATAAAAAAAAAAAAAAACACAGGTGCACGTGAGATTCGGCTTTGGTTTGTCCGAGCTATGAGATACGGCTTTGGTTTGTCCGAGCTATGAGATACGGCTTTGGTTTGTCCGAGCTATAAGATTCGGCTTTGGTTTGTCCGAGCTATGAGATTCGGCTTTGGTTTGTCCGAGCTATGAGATTCGGCTTTGGTTTGTCCGAGCTATGAGATACGGCTTTGGTTTGTCCGAGCCATGAGAAAAATACAAAGCGCTGGAGTTTGTGTAATTGAGAGTGTGGCTGGTAGGATAAATTGACTAAATAGCAGTTCTAGCATTGATCCACGGCAATAATACAGGCTAGTAATTTGTTGAAAGGTCAATTTAAACCTGCATTGAGGATCCTCAAAGAAATAAATAAGTAATAATAGTAATAATAATAATAATAATATTTTTTGAGACAAAGAGATTGTAAAACCTAAAAGTACTAGAATTAAGATGGGAAATAAAAACGGTAAATCTCTACCTCTTGACGGAGATGAGAAGTACATGGCGAGTAGATTTCTTAATTGTATGCAATATATGCCGAAGTGGAAGAAAAAGTATGGAGTAGAAAGGAAGTTGGGAAATCAAGTGGTAAAGAAATGCAACTTGCTTCTAGAAGATAAATAAATAAAATAAGAATGTGCTGTCCTCGTGTGCATGGGAGGGACCAGCTCATGATCGACCACAGGAAATGGCCAGCCTGTGACGAATCATTGGTGCTGGGAACTACCTTTTGCGTGCGAGAGCTCTGCATGTGTGTGTGTATATGTTAAAATGATGAACATTGGCTAAAGTTTTAGTATAAAAAAAAATTTGCTAGACTGTGGTCTATCCAATTTGCACCGCAGAACAGAAATTATTTTGAAAGATAAAAATGAGAGGAAAAAGAGAGAAATCTGTTTGCAAGCAGAAACTAATCCACACTAGTGCATGTTAAGTGTCGAGCCCACATGAGAAATTCGAAGAAAATAAAAATGACAGAACATGCTTTCAGGAATTGGAAGAAGCTAAATTGTGAATTTAAGATTTTGCAATGCTACATTTAATAGGAATAATTGATTGGTTGTGTTATAAGATTATACAAAATTCTAAATGCAAGCTAAATCTGAGAGATTGAGTTCTTCAAATTTAAAAACAAAGAAAAAATTCAGATTAATTTGCCAATTGTTTGTTTTAGTTATTTTTTTTTGAATTGGTGGATTGTTCTACCAGGAAACCTGAGTTGAAAATGATATATGAATGTTGTGTGGTGAGCTTGGATGAATTGGGACCAATGTGATAGAAAGACTCCTTTTTGGAGACTGTGTGTGAGATGCAAATGAACATTGATGAATGATAGACTGAATGAAAAGAAATTACAGGTTGAATGGTTGAAGTCGTTGGCGACTACTATGGAAAATTAGTAGAGCGACTTTGATGAAAGAGTGATTTTGAGCAGGTTGAATGTTAGAAAGAAACACGTAGCTTTTGGATTGATAATTAACTACAGAAAAAAAAACTGGAGAACCAGTAACACATGTAGAAGATGTGTGAACTGGGAAATTGAGAAGCGTTTTGGACAGAAAGTCAAATTAAATGATGATGGAATCGTATGTAGTAAAGAACGCATTCTCCCAAAAAGATTGTCAAGGTGTGAGGTATGGGCGTTGCCAAGCCTCAAAAGGAGGGAGTGAGTAGGACAGATAGTGGAAGATAGTAATAATACAACACTTTATGACAATGAATTTTCGAATACATTTGGTGTTATACTGTGGTAATTTTTTTTATTCTGGTGTAGATAGGTTAGCAACACGAGAGATTTAGAGGTTCAAAAGAAAGACAGTCAAAAGAAAACATTTTTGATTTGGACAATTGCAGGCTAACAGGAACATACGAACGATAAGAACTACGAGAGTTGCAAACAACAGATGAAGAGCAGTCCTTGGCAGATTATATGATCAGGACGCTCAAACTGTGTCAAAGACAAATTTACTGCCGCCTGATCTTTCCTCCTCACAGGTCGACAACCCCATCAATCCAGGAGACTGGGTCTACATCAAGGTCATCAAAAGAAAGAACTGGGCCAGCCCGCGGTGGGAGGGACCGTTCCAAGTTTTGCTTGCTACTCCCACGGCGGTAAAAATTTCTCAACGGCCCAGCTGGATTCACCACAGCCACTGCAAGTTGCAGAGAGTGCTGGACCCCTAATTCGGAGTGGTGGGGAAGGCTGACTACAAAGGGGCCCCATCGTTTAGGGTGAGGCGTCTCAATGTTGGTGAAGAATTCATCGATCCCCACTCCGCTAGGCGAGGGGATGTCCCGGTGTCTCTGCCATCCTAGTAGCAACGGGGCTCCATATGCCAGATGGATCCTCTGCTGCGTTGTGGTTGGAGCGTGCTATGGTCTATTGACTCATCTGAACAGACCAAATGACAATGTTGCCCGTGGTAAACGATGGTCACATGATGAGAACTTTGAAGACTGGTCATGGGACCCCAGAAACCCATACGAAACCAACACTTGGTACCGGTATGTCAGGTTCACTGTGAGAGCTCACACACGGGAGGCGTGCTATGTGTGTTCGAAACTCCCCCCTTCCTCCACGCAAGTTCGCTTGGAGGCCAGAGCAATGAATGTCACTGAAGCAAAATGTATGGCATCCATGGGAGGAGTTGGATATCAGCACCGTGCCGTCACAGTCAAAGATGCCGACCCTTACCGCCCTGGACTTGCTGACGGTGCCTGTGATCAGCTGTTCTGGACAAATCTCAATGTGACTGTTAAAGGACGGACAATACCACAAGTGGCCTACACAGAGAGACCAGCTGGAGTGAATTACACATGTTACATCCAAGGTAACAAGACCCACGTCTGCATTAACGACGACTGCCCTCCAGGAGGAAACTGGATGGGAGCTTTGGACATCACCGATGAGTGTCAAGATAAGAGAGCCATTTCAGGTGGTGAGGGCTCTCCAACCAACATGGCTACACCATCGAACGGAACATACTTCATACAGAATGGCTGGTGGCTTTGTGGTCACAAGGTTTATCCGATGCTGCCCGCCAACTGGACAGGAGTGTGTGCACCAGTGTGGGTGACAGACCACACCTACAGGATACGACATCATCTGCTGACAGGAGCACACAACTCATCTGGACGTCGACGCAGAGCAGTTGCAATCTTTGACCCTCATGACCCTGTCTGGGGTGCGAACGTTCCAGAGGACCATAAAGTGTGGTCTGCCAGAGACAAAGTTGTCCTTGCGCTCTTCCCTCAGATTGGGGTTGGGAAACTATCGCTCTTCATCGAGACACTGAACTATCGTTTTCAATCCTTTGTGAATCTCTCGCTGCAAGTCAACGATGGACAAAATAGAGAGATTCAGGCTATTAGACTGAAGGTCTTGCAAAACAGGATGGTTCTGGACTTGTTGACGGCAGCACAAGGTGGTGTGTGCCACATCATTGGGACTTCCTGTTGCACATACATACCAGGAGAAAATGACACCCACATAAACGACGCCATGAATTCGCTGAAGAACTTACAGCAGGCCATGTCTAAAGACAAGGTCCCACATCAGTTTGATTTCTTTTCATGGCTATTCTCTGGCAACTGGTGGCAACTGCTGTTGAAATTGCTGTCTTCTGTGCTTGTTGTGCTGGTGGTGTTGTGCTCGTTTACGACCTGCGTTATCCCATGTTTGAAGTCTGCTGTGTCGAAGTTTGTGTCCTCTACTGTAGCCCAAGTTCATATACAACTTCTTAGAGATGACGGATGTGATGACGATAATGACACGTGGATTGCGTAGATGCTGCTCTGTTGGGCATGTTTTACAGAAACTTGATGATTTAACCATCGAAAATGCTTCGCAAGTGATGGATACAACGATGTACTGTTTCTGTGTTTTTATTTTTATTTTTTTATTGATAGCATTCTGGTCGCCTGTGGCACAGGGGCCGTGTAAGAATTTTCCTGCTAATAACATCTGGCCAGCAGGTTTTTCGCTTACACAATAAGTTTGATCTGGGGTATTGAGGTAATGCCTCATCTTCACTGGAAAGTGTTGCTATCATTGTTTGTTGTTTTTATTTTTACTATTCTTCTTTCTTCATTATACATATATATATATGTTTTTTCTTACTTGTCTTTGTTGTTTGGGGTGACATAATCATATGATAAAACAGGAGGGAGATGTTAGGGTTTTCCAGGTTATCTTTATCGTAGGATTATGTTGGAATGTAAACTATAATGATTAAATCAATCTTGTCTTGCCCTCACAATGCAGAGTAAGATGAAGTGGTTGCTTCCTCTGCTTGATTGACCAGCTGCAGGGGAAGCAATCAAAGTTGTTCTGTTTCCCACAACAGTGTAAAACACCCCCTGCTCTGATCTTATCAGAGGCCGGGGGTACACCAAACCTGTCCACTCTCACCCCCACTCTGTTCCTCCTAATAAATATGCCCTTGCAGGAAGGAGACTTTTAGATTTCATTCCTGTAGCGAGTGATCTCTCCACCTGCAGGTGTCTAAAAGAACTTGCTTGTCTCCCGTGTGGTTCTTGCAAAATAAGTTGGAGTGAGCAAATCTCTAACAAACTCCACCGGAATCAATCTAATTTCTGTACGACGCCAATCCCTCTCAAGTCACCCGAAGCTCGAGCCGAGTAACTCAATTCGAGGCAAGACTTCGAAGTGACCGTATCGTATTGATGGCTCCCCGCTAGTGTTTGAAGTTCTTATTTTGTTACGGATATTTTTTAGATGTCTTTGTTAAGACCTCAGGGATTTGTTTGTATAGCGCACCCAAGCACTAGTTTTGCCGAAGTAAATGTTGATATGGGTCCGTACCACTTGGTCGCTCATGCAGCGAACCGACCAACTTTTTCATTCGAAAGAGAATCGAATTAATAAAAGTGTGACAATAATAGCATTTAAGAAGAAAATTAATGCACTTTATATCATTAATTCTAACTTCCTATACGTAGATCTAGCACTTAACCGTCGGAGTTCTTCACCCCACTTGATTGCTTTAAAAAAAAATAGCGACTTTCTTAAACCGAATAAAAATGTCGTGCTCTATTTAGATTTACCCAATAATTAATTTGGAAGGCAAGTCTATTTTCTGATCGTGTCCCATTTAACTTTTGACGCGGCCCGACAAATTTAGGAACTGGGCCGCGCCCGACGGACAGTTAAAATACTTTTATCCTCCACCAACTCCAATGATTTATTTTAACCGTCGTCGTTATGTTATTTAAAAAAAAAATGAATTTTCAACCGAATTTACTTTTAACGAAATCCACTCTTCCGTTAAATATTTACGAAAGTTATTTAATCCTCTAACTTGCTCGGAGTTACTTTTTACGCGGCCCGTCAAAAAAGGGGAAGCGGGCCTGAGCCTTTCAAATAGTTAAATAACTTTCCGTTCTACACAAAACCAATAATCTGATTTAAACATCCATCCATCCATCCATTTTCTGAACCGCTTAGTCCCCACGGGGGTCGCGGGCGTGCTGGAGCCTATCCCAGCCGTCATCGGGCAGTAGGCGGGGGACACCCTGAACTGGTTGCCAGCCAATCGCAGGGCACACAGAGACAGACAACCAATCGCACTCACACTCACACCTAGGGACAATTTGGAGTCTTCAATCGGCCTACCAAGCATGTTTTTGGAATGTGGGAGGAAACTGGAGTGCCCGGAGAAAACCCACGCGGGCCCGGGGAGAACATGCAAACTCCACACAGGGAGGGCCGGAGGTGGAATCGAACCCGCACCCTCCTAACTGTGAGGCGGACGTGCTACCCAGTGCGCCACCGAGCCGCCCCTGATTTAAACACTTCCTTTAATTTATTCAGACGAAACAACTTTCGAACGGATCGAAATTCACTCGTGGCTCAGATAACTACGGAAGTTATTTAAGTCTCTAACTTGTTCGGAGTTCCTTTTTACGCGGCCCGTCTAAAAGGGGAAGCGGGCCTGAGCCTTCGGTTGCATATTCAGTACAAATCCGCGCACAACGAAGTAAGTAATATACAAAACACATTTATTGTAGAAACATGGAATAGAATTACAAATCTCAATTACTCCAGAAACTGAACAATTTCACTCACTGTATCAGTGAACGTGTTAATAAAATCATTCAATCCCAGAACAATTCGATTGCAAAACACAGTTCATAAAAAAGGGAAGAGGTAAATACCAGCTGCGTGCTATTTTTGGTGGAAGCAAAGTCGAGTGATCAGTTCGATCTTGCTTCTAAAATCCAAATTAGAGAAACAGGCTGGCCACGAGGAAGCCGGCGGCCCGATGACTATTCCCCCCTCTCGCTAAAATACATAAAAACGGTCATCTTCACCTATTTCTCCTATAAAGTTGTCCAGTCCAATTTTTGGGAGTAAATCCAAGTTAATTTCAGTCCAGCGATCCTGCGTCTCACACAAAGATCTTTGGGACTTTTGGAAAAAAAATCTTGAAACTCCTCCGGGCCTCTTCACGTATGAGCGCTCTTTTGGGGGGAAAAAGCCCTGAAGCTGCTCCTGCAGGACCTTTTATAGACCTCTCCGTCCCCCCCCTCCCCTTTCTTTTCTCCTGTACTTTCCCTATAGGGTAAGACTGCCCAGTTTTCCCACGCCTATAGAAGGGACTGGCCAGCTTTCTCACGCCTATAGAGGGAACTGGGCAGTTTTCCCGCGCCCATAGAGGGAACTGGCCAGTTTCCCCACGCTTGGTTATCTGTGGCCTTCAGCAGCTGTTTCCGCCCTGACCACGCAGTACTTTCCACCAAATGCACAGCTAGTGGTAAAACCTTTCACTTCCCCTTTTCTTCTCTTTCTGTTACATGAAAATAACTTTTTAAAGTTACGCTTCAATTAACTCTGAAATAAAAATCCAAACCCTTGACCTACTTTTCTAAACAATTTATGTCACGCCACTATTCTCATAGTGGCGGGTCTCTTGATCGAATTGACAAATAATATTGCTTAAAGCGGTTACAGAATACATTTTTAGCCAAGCAAAGAAATCAAAAATAAAAATCACATTTGTGCTTCTCCAAACAATTTATGTCACGCCACTATTCTCATAGTGACGGGTCTCTTGATCGAATTGACAAATAATATTGCTTTAAGCGGTTACAGAATACTTTTTTAGCCAAGCAAAGAAATCAAATATAAAAATCACATTTGTGCTTCCATGCGTGACTCACACTCTGACACCGTGCTACTCTTTTATTTCTATTTTACCATGTTTAGCTTATTGGCTCCTCTTTTGGTCTCACGTTTTGGTCTGGCGCCATCTTTTGGACAAATTTGGAATTTCAGCTCTGCCAATTTATTCCTGTGAACAATCCATATTCTACCATTTGCACCATCTCTACTCCCATGTTACATGACAGACCGTATGTGACCAAAGGTTTGAGGTCCAACCGAGACTTGAGCTGGGATCACTGGTTTCAGAGTCCAGAGTGTTCAAAGCAGGCTCAATTAACACAATTAGGACAAATTTATTAAAATCAATTCGGACTCACTTACCTTAGATACCTACCTTAGATACCTACCTTGGATACTTACCTCAAATTGGTACCACGCCTCTGGTCCCCGGACCACGCCCACCTAAAAAATTAGAAAAGACAAAAATCAAAAAAATATATACGTAAAAACTTACCTGAATAATCCACATACCTGTAGTAAGAAAAATGAGAAACAAAAAATAAAAAACAAAAATAAAAAACAAAACAAAAAACAAAACAATAAAATATTCAAAATCATAATTCACAATATCAAATCGTAATTGGAACACATTCATTGAGGCTAAAACCAATTTTATTTCCAAAAAAGAAAAAGTCAGAAACAAAAACTAAAATTTGAAATTAGAAACTCTAACCAAACAGAGACTATAAAAGGACGCGCAGCGCAAAAGACACTCAGTGCGTGGAGAGAGAACAAAGAGAAAACAACTCAGCAGCAATTACAAACAGTAGATTTCAGCATCAATTTTATTTTTTGTTTGTTTGTGTGCCAAACCTGAGGAAGGCCCTAGCGGCCGAAACGTTGTCAAGGCACACATACATTATATATTGGCCAAACAAAATCTAACAAAAGAAATTTTATTAAAAACTACTTCATTAAAAACAACCATATTAAAAACAATTTTGTTTGATAAAAACAAGTGTATTACATATATAACAAAGGCGAATTCCAGCCATGTAGCAAGGTTGGACCACGGTCCACTATGGCCGACGCCGCCGCTTTGCTCGTCAGAACCCTGGGCTGGACGCTGGGAGGTGTGCCGGACGGATGGACCGTGCTTTTGCCCCTGCTTCCAACAGGAAGGGGGGCTCCTACTGCAATCAGAACCCTGGGCTGGACGCTGGGAGGTGTGCCGGACGGATGGACCGTGCTTTTGCCCCTGCTTCCAACAGGAAGGGGGGCTCCTACTGCAATCCTGACCCTACCCCCAACCCTAAACCTAACCCTAACCCCAACCCCAACCCTAACCCCAACCCTTACCCCAATCCCAGTCCCTTTTTACGTCCCACCAGGAACAGAACTTCCAACAAGTAGGACAATTAACATAATTAGGACAAATTGGTTTTACTTTATTCAGACCCACTTACATCTAATACCTACCTGGATACTTACCTCCAATTGGAACCACGCGTCTGGTCCCCGGACCACGCCCACCTGAAAAAAGCAGAAAAAAATTGACAAAACGGAATAAAACAAAAATATAAACAAAAGTCACCAAATGTTCTCAATAATATAATTACAAATTTGCAAAAACCCAATATATAATCCACCTACCTATGTACTACTTACCTGTAGTTTGGACCGCAATCCGAGATCCTAGACCACGTCTACTTGAAAAACAAAATACATCAAAAAACATGAAAAAAAACAATTAAAAAACATTAAAAAACAAAATTAGTATGTTTACATTTCTATAATACCAATTCCAAGTTGACCAAATTATAATTATTTTGTTCAAACCTAATATGAAGGCTAGTTTAATTATGAAAATTAATTGAAAAATGAAAATATAAGCTAAAACACGTTACATTTCTAAAACGAAATTTCGAAAAACAAAAAAGATTTAAAACTTCAACCGAGCTGAGGGTATAAAAGGAATCCGCAAGGCAAAGGGCCTTTAGTGCGAATTTGGACTGCAAGCAAGACACATTGTTGCACCTTACAAAACAAAAATAGTTTTTCATATAATACCTGATGTCAGGTGTGCCAGACCTGATGAAGGCTTTAGATAGCCGAAACGTTGTCAGGGCACACACTGCATATTGGCCAGAATAAATCAAAAAAGAAACTTTATTTAAAAAAAAATAACTTTATTAAATATATGACAAAGGCAAATTCTGGATCCACAGCCATGGATCAGGGTTGGACGACGGTCCCACTATGGCCGACGCCACCGCGTTGCCCGCCGGAACCGTGAGCTGGGGGCTGATTGGAATCCCGGATGGATGGACCGTGCTTTTGCCTTTCCCTCCTCTAGGAGGGGGGGCTCCCACCGTAACCCTAACCCTAACCCTACCCCTAACCCTAACCCTAACCTGACCCCATTTCCCGATAAGACAAAAACGTCAACCTGCAAGTTAAAATTTGAAAATAAACGAGTCAAAATTTGAACGTAAACACAAATTTGAACAATAATTGCAAATAAGCACTATTTGAGACCAAAAGCAGTTAAAAGTAAATACTTACCTCAAATAAAACCACAATACTCACCCAAAACAAAAAAATGTGCATACCTATCAAATTTGAATGTAAACAATTGCAAATAAGCATTATTTGGGACAAAAAAGCAAAAAAAGCAGTTAAAAGTAAATACTTACCTTAATTAAAACCATAATACTTACCCAAAACAAAAATATACTTACCTATTACGGAGATCACAAATCCACGCCCAATCGGTGCCTGCAAGAAAACAAGTTACTATGCTAAAGAAACAAGCGCAAATCGCTGGCTCCGCCCACTTGGAGGAGTGTATATAAGCACCGTTCGGAGCAGGAGCTCTCAGTCTCGATGCGGCCGTGGAGGAGGAAGCAGCTCCCCATGTGATGAAACTAAACTAAATTTAGATGCAATTCCTGTGTGCCAGACCTGAAGAAGGCACAAAAGATGCCGAAACGTTGTCGATGGCCACACAGATGAACAAAATCTAGCGCAAAATGACGCTGGTACAAAACCAATTGGAAACAAATAGTAATTTACCCACGCTCTACCCAGATAGGAGAGCGCATGGATGCCGCACAGAGCAAGATGCTCTCGCTCCACCCAGATAGGGGAGTCGATGAATTAGGTGCGAGGTACGAATATTTAGTTGAACGCAAGCGCAGCTGTCAATCTTACATGCCAAATCGAGACTCACTTATTAATTATATAACAAAGGCGACCGGATAGGTAAAGTGCAATCAAAAACAAACATACAATAAGCACAAACACATGTTCAAGGTCAAAAACGATCTTTATTAAGCCCTAATTAGTCCTGGCGAGCATGGCGGGTGCGGCCGCAACAGGCAGGATGCTCTGGAGCTGGTTGTGGGGTGCGGGCCAGGATGGTAGGACCGTGCCTTTGTTCCTCTCCTTCGGGGGAGGAAGTCTTTACCTAATCCTAACTCGCCTGTGCCACCTCCAGTGCGCCCCCCCACGTTTCCGGTTTCCATCGAGCTCCTGTTACGTCTGTGTGCTGTCCCCTAAACTGGTCCTATCCCAGCCCTAATCCTAACCTATCCCCCATCCTAACCTAACCCCTAACCCTAACCCTAACCCTAACCCTAACCTGACCCCATTTCCCGATAAGACAAAAACGTCAACCTGCAAGTTAAAATTTGAAAATAAACAAGTCAAAATTTGAACGTAAACACAAATTTGAACAATAATTGCAAATAAGCACTATTTGAGACCAAAAGGCAGTTAAAAGTAAATACTTACTTCAAATAAAATCACAATACTCACCCAAAACAAAAAAATGTGCATACCTATCAAATTTGAATGTAAACAATTGCAAATAAGCATTATTTGGGACAAAAAAAAGCAAAACAAGCAGTTAAAAGTAAATACTTACCCAAAACAAAAATATACTTACCTAATCCGGAGATCACAAATCCACGCCCAATCGGTGCCTGCAAGAAAACAAGTTACTATGCTAAAGAAACAAGCGCAAATCGCTGGCTCCGCCCACTTGGAGGAGTGTATATAAGCACCGTTCGGAGCAGGAGCTCTCAGTCTCGATGCGGCCGTGGAGGAGGAAGCAGCTCCCCATGTGATGAAACTAAACTAAATTTAGATGCAATTCCTGTGTGCCAGACCTGAAGAAGGCACAAAAGATGCCGAAACGTTGTCGATGGCCACACAGATGAACAAAATTTAGCGCAAAATGACGCCGGTACAAAACCAATTGGAAACAAATAGTAATTTACCCACGCTCTACCCAGATAGGAGAGCGCATGGATGCCGCACAGAGCAAGATGCTCTCACTCCACCCAGATAGGGGAGTCGATGAATTAGGTGCGAGGTACGAATATTTAGTTGAACGCAAGCGCAGCTGTCAATCTTACATGCCAAATCGAGACTCACTTGTTAATTATATAACAAAGGCGACCGGATAGGTAAAGTGCAATCAAAAACAAGCATACAATAAGCACAAACACGTGTTCAAGGTCAAAAACGATCTTTATTAAGCCCTAAATAGTCCTGGCCAGCATGGCGGGTGCGGCCGCAACGGGCAGGATTCTCTGGAGCTGGTTGTGGGGTGCGGGCCAGGATGGTAGGACCGTGCCTTTGTTCCTCTCCTTCGGGGGAGGAACTCTTTACCTAATACTCACTTATTAATTATATAACAAAGGCGACCGGATAGGTAAAGTGCAATCAAAAACAAGCATACAATAAGCACAAACACGTGTTCAAGGTCAAAAACGATCTTTATTAAGCCCTAATTAGTCCTGACCAGCATGGCGGGTGCGGCCGCAACGGGCAGGATGCTCTGGAGCTGGTTGTGGGGTGCGGGCCAGGATGGTAGGACCGTGCCTTTGTTCCTCTCCTTCGGGGGAGGAACTCTTTACCTAACCCTAACCCCTAACCCTAACCCTAACCCCTAACCCTAAACCCTAACCCTAACCCAAACCCAAACCCTAACCCTAACCGTTGTCCTCTTCTGCTAGGGAGGGACATCAGTTCCCCGTCCCTGGTAGGGGTTGGACTTCACAATCCAATCCTAACCCTAACCCTAACCGTTGTCCTCTTCTGCTAGGGAGGGACATCAGTTCCCCGTCCCTGGTAGGGGTTGGACTTCACAATCCAATCCTAACCCTAGCCCTAACCCCTAACCCTAACCCCTAACCCTAACCCCTAAACCCTAACCCTAACCCGGCTCCCGCGGCACCTCCGCCTCCGCGGACGGTGGGGGGTGGGCCTGCCTACACAGTTAAGAAGTTGCTGGACGTGCGCCGGAAGGGCCGAGGCTGGCAATTCCTGGTGGACTGGGAGGGTTACGGGCCAGAGGAGCGGCAATGGGTGCCGCGTAGCTATATCCTGGATCCCGGGCTATTGGATGACTTTTATGCGGCTCACCCCGATGCTCCGGGTCCGTCTGGGATCCGGCCCTAGGGGGGGGGGTTATGTTATGCTGTCATGTGTCGTCCGGATCACTTCCTGTTTTATTGTGTGATTTTCCTCTCGTTCCAGTCAGTGTGTCCTTCCCCTGTGCGTCCGGTCACGTGAAGCCCTGATTCCAAGTGTGTGCACCTGCGTCAATGACCAACTGTCTTCACCTGTGTTCCCCTCCTGTGTCCATATAACCCGCGTCTTTCCCCGTATCCAGTGCCAGTGCATCTTGCCTTGTCAGAACACTAGCGATCACGAAACCCTCGAGTTCCACGTAGAAGCCTTGTTTGAGCAAACTTGATCACCGATGTTAACTTGGTTACATCGCTACCTTGTTTTTGTATTTCCCTCGGTTCGAGGCGCTTTGATTTCCCCTTTTTCTCCCTCGGTTCGAGGCGCCTTGGTTTTCCTTTTTTTCCCTCCTAGTGAGGTGTTTTTTGTTCGACTGTCAGTGGAGACAATAAAAGCCTTTTTGGACATTGAACTCTCTGCATTCGAGTCCTCTCCCTGCTCTGCGCCTGACATGGTGCCCCCCAAAATAAAAAGATGTCGGCATAACGGGTTTTTTCAACCTTGTATTCAAACACAAACACATTTGGTATATTAACACCATCAACTACAAGCCAACAAACACAAAATTAAAACATCAATGTTAGCATAACGTGTGTCGGCTGGCAATGGCATAGCAGCAATGCTGTCTGTCACTCACTCACTCACTCACTCACTCACTCACTCACTCACTCACTCACTCACTCACTCACTCACTCACTCGTGAAGACCAATCAGCAGCGCCAGCGAGCGTTAGATGGAGGAGGGACTTTACGAGTCAGTGACGTAACTTCCCGTTCACGAACGAGCCGGGGATTGCATTTCCCATTCACCAAAGAACGAATCTGCGAGTGAACGAATCAGTGAGTGATTTGCATTTCCAGTTCATCGCGAGAGCGGATCAGTGAGGGAACGAATCCTGACTTTCCCGTTCGCGAACGGGTCAATGAGTGAACTGCCTTCCTGTGCATCAACGGATCAGTCGGTGAACGTGTAATTAGTAATTAATTAGTCAGTCAAAAATACATGTTTGTTTTGCGTTTCAATTCATCATCATCGGCGGTCACTCGGGACGAGTATGACTGTCTTCTTCTCTGGGTCATCTACTTGTGGGTCCGCAGGTGGGCGTAGAGGCCGATCCGGGATCCACATATTTTTCTGCACTGTGGCCAGGGGAAAGTCGTGGTGGGTTGTGGTCGTGCTGGAGCCTGTTTTTGTCTTTCCTTACGGCGTTGTGGTTTGGTTTCTGCGACACGGCGGAGTTCCTTTTCGTGATGTGCTGCACCTTCTTGCACCGCTGCCCTCCAGCAGTTCCTGTTCAAGGTGATGCGCTCCCAGTCCTGAGATGTTATTTGGAATTTCTTGAGATTGGACTTGAGGTTGTCCTTGAAACGTTTCTTTTGCCCGCCCGGGGCTCGCGGACCTCTCTTCAGCTGGGAGTATAACATTTGTTTGGGGAGGCGGGTGTCAGCCATGCGGATGAGATGTCCTGTCCATCGGAGTTGGTGCTGCATTATTAAGGTGGTGATGCTCGGTATCCTGGCTTCCTCCAGAACGCTGATGTTTGTGTGTCTGTCCTCCCATTTGATCCTGAGTATTTTCCTCAAGGTTCTCTGGTGTTGTTGTTCAAGAGCTCTTAGTAGGTGCCTGCTGTAGGTTGTCCATGATTCTGCCCCATAAAGTAAGGTGGGGAGAACCACAGCTTTGTAAACCAGGAGCTTGGTGTCAACCCGGAGGTCTCTGTCTTTAAAGACTCTTTTCCGGAGTCTGGCATGCGCTCCACTGGCACAGCTCAGGCAATGCTTGACCTCAGAGTCAATGTCCGCTTTGGAGGAGAGAAGGCTGCCGAGGTAGGGGAAGTGGTGAACATATTCAAGTGCAATGTTATCCACATTTGTGATGGGCGGAGTAGATGGCTGGTTGGGTGGGGGTTGATGTAGCACCTAGGTCTTCTTGATGTTCACGGTCAGACCCAGGGCTCTGTATGCCTTAGCAAAGGAGTTCAGGATGCCCTGGAGGTCTTCTGCAGAGTGTGCTGCAATGGCATTATCGTCTGCATACTGGAGCTCCATGACCGTGGTGGTTCTGATCTTGGTTTTGGCTTTGAACCTGTTAGGGTTGAAGAGCCTGCCATCAGTTCTGTACCAAATCGGGATTCCGTGTGGTAGTTCTTCATCGATGAGGTGGAGTATGGCGGCAATGAAGACAGAGAACAGGGTGGGTGCAACGATGCATCCCTGTTTGACCCCTGTCTCTCCAGTGAAAGGCTCAGACAAGGAGCTGTTGTTGAGCACTGTGGCTGCCATTCCGTCATGTAATAAT
This sequence comes from Syngnathus scovelli, assembly GCF_024217435.2. Taxonomy (NCBI): domain Eukaryota; kingdom Metazoa; phylum Chordata; class Actinopteri; order Syngnathiformes; family Syngnathidae; genus Syngnathus; species Syngnathus scovelli. The sequence goes on along the minus strand of NC_090856.1, from coordinate 15,782,457 downwards.
TGCAGTATTCTGACGTATTTATCCGGGCAACCATACCTCAGAAGGATGCTCCATAGGGCCTGGCGATCCACCGTGTCAAAGGCCTTTGTCAGGTCTATGAAAGTCATGAACAAAGGCTGTTTATGGTCACGGCATTTCTCCTGGAGTTGGCGTGCTGTAAAAATCATGTCTGCAGTGCCTCTAGATGGGCGAAAACCGCACTGTGCTTCTGGGAGAACTTCCTCAGACAGTGGCAGTAGGCGATTGGCAAGAGCACGAGCAAGTACTTTGCCAACTGCTGAAAGGAGCGAGATGCCCATATAGTTTCCGCAATCCGCTTTGTCCCCTTTCTTGAAAATGGTCACTATCAGAGCATCCCTGTGCTCCGAGGGGAGTTTCCCAGACCTTCAGAAAGAGGGAATGGAGGTAGAGCTGGAGCTCTGGTCCACCTTCCTTTAGGACCTCAGCTGGGATCCCATCTGGCTCAGAGGCCTTGTTGTTCTTCAGGCTCCTGATGGCATCTTGGACCTCTGCTGAAGTGGGAGGTTCACCCATGTCTTCCCTGATGGGACTCTAAGGGATGTGACTGAGGAAATCTGACTGAGTTGTGCTGTCACGGTTGAGGAGTTCCTGAAAGTGCTCTCTCCACCGGTTGTTTATGGACTCATTGTCCTTCAACAGCTCCTGCCCGTCTTTAGAGCGCAGGGGGTTTTGGCCGCGATGGCTTGGACCGTAGACAGCCTTGGTAGCATTGAAAAAGCCCCTGGTGTCACCAGAGTCTGCCAAACTCTGGATTTCCAGTGCCCTTTCTGTCTACCAGGAGTTTTTAATCTGTCTCACCCGGCTCTGGACGTCAGCCTTGGCTCTGGAGTGAGCCTGTCTCTTTGCTGTGCAGGTGATGTCATTTTGCCAGACACGAAATGTTTCCCTTTTCTTGGAGATGAGCTGTTCTATCTCTGTGTCGTTCTCATCAAACCAGTCCTGATGCTTTCTGGCCTTGTACCCGAGAGTGGCACTGCAGGTGTCGAGGATGGAAGACTTGAGCAGGCTCCAGTGTTCTTCAATGTCCTCAGGGTATTCCTGATTGGGGCTTTCTCCAAGAGAGGCCTGAGACAGCTGCAGGGCGGCAGTTTTATTCAGGGTCTCAAGGTTTAGTGTTTGCCGGCTCAGCTTCTTTTGCAGTCTCCTCTTCCTCTTGAGTCTGATGGACATTGTGGATCGTATCAGGCGGTGATCTGTCCAGCAGGCCTCTGAATCCATCATGGCTTTTGTGATGCTCACGTCGCGCTGATCCCTGGCTCTGACAATGACATCTCTCAATATAATAATCTTGTCCTCCTTGGGGATTTTTGACAATACCTCATCCAGACAGGCATTTTTTTTCCTCATCAGAAACGAGGGTAGGTGCATAAGCACTAAGAACTGTTGCCGTCTGGTTGTTTGCCAGCACCAGACGGAGGGTCATCAAGCGCTCACAGGGAGTTCAGAGAGGTGACTGATCAGTTGGTTCTTGATGGCAAAACCAACCCCATGGATCCTAGGCTCATCTGTGGCCTTTCCTTTCCAGAAGAAAGTGTATCCACCCTTTTCCTCCTTCAGATGACCTTCCTCTGCCCGTTGGGTTTCTGAAAGAGCAGCTATGTCAATCCGGCATCTTCTCAGTTCCCTGGCAATGATGGTGGTTCTCCTCTCCAGCCTATCACTGGTTACACTGTCCATTCGAGTGCTCACATTCCATGCTCCAAAATTCATGTTTGTGTTTTCGACCGCATATTGGTGATCCCTCTGAACGCGGTAATCCAGTCGGGAGGTTTGAGGCAGGCTATGTTTAGGGCACCTTTTCTAGCCCCTTCCCCATCAGGGGTGAGCAGAGTGGATCCTAAAAAGGGCTGCTCAGTCGTGGATGCAGCTACCAAAGAGCTCTTTCTGCCTCGGTCCAAGAGCCCAACAATCATCTAACATCCACCGCCTGATGTGCCAGCTTCGGACTAGGGGCTTCCAGGCTTCACAATCCTGCCCCCGTTGCTACTTACTGGTCGCCACAGGACTTTAATCCGGGATGTAAGGTGGATTCCCTGAAAAAGATGCCTGTGCGTGACTTTGTTTAAAGTGGGGAGACTGACAGACAGTCACCACACTATCCTTGACAGATCGGGGTCAGAATCCAGTGGCAAGGAGACCAAGACGACTGGTGACCCTTTTCTGCTGCAGCCTTCATCCGCCTTCCCAGCCGTTGTGACGCCACCAAGGTGCCAGTTACCGTGTGTGGCTACGAGGAGGCGTGTGCAAGTCTTGGCAATGGAGAGGCTGTGTACCGGCTGAGGAGGCTTATACACTCGGCTCCTCTTGTCACCCCCGGAAACAGAGGGCTAGCCGGTGGCGGTAGCTGAAAGTAGAAAAGTAGCAAGCCGAGGCAGCATGCACAAACTACAGGCACTACTACTCCAATACTACTGCACTGACGCATCACATGCCCTGTGTGTTGATGGAACACACACACAGACACACAGCTTTTGGGTATGACTATTTGCACCTATCGTCTACCGTGTGCATCTGCCGCAATCTAACAAAATGGATGCGCCACACCCATGATGCATGCACTTTGCGTTACGGAGTAAGGACATTTCTGGAAAGAAACACGATGCGTAATTCATTTATTTCAGACGACACATAAACGGATAAAAACAACTTTTAAAGTGTTCTTTTATCAAAATCTTTGATTTCGGTTGGCCCCCCAAAAAAATGCACAGGCGCCATTATGAAATGTGCTTCCAAAATTATTTACCAGATGACATTATAACTGTAAGCACTGATATGTACTGACCAAGTAAAATCAGTAATATTGAATCATTGCCCAGTGTTAATTTGTAGCAGTCATGATATGCTACACACTCACAGAGGGCAACAGTTAGTACATTTTTTTTAAACTTTGGTGTGGATGAACGGGGCCTTTTGCTCCACACCAAACCCGGCTCCAGAATTTTCATCGGGGCGGAAGTGCACACCAGCCCACAGTTGTAGGAAGAGGCCAGGGCCCTGGTCTACCCCAACTCAGTGGTATCATCTCCTCAGGAGGTAGTCACAAAACTACCTGAGATGGGTGTCACTGGATGGCATAGTAACCAATTTAAGTTACCTGCACCCACAAATGCACATGTACACACATGTATTTGTGTACACTTGTGAAGACATGATGCATGTGCAATAATGTACATGCATACGCATGCAAAGCTCCCCCCCCCCCCCCCCACACACACACACACACACAAAATCATTGGCGCTAGTTTGCGCTCCCTTTTATTTCCTCCTTGTGGCCATCGACAACGTTTCGGCATCTTTTGTGCCTTCCTCAGGTCTGGCACACGGGAATTGCAGCTAAATTTAGTTTTGTTGCATGTGGGTTAGGGTTAGGGTTAGGGGGTTAGGGTTTAGGGTTAGGTATTTTGAGTTTATCTCGCTAAACCTTCCCCAAAGGGTCCGCCGACCCTGTCGGTTAGATAGAAGGCAACGAAAGGCACGAGCCTACGCATGTCTCACCAGTAAACCTCGCCGTACCAGGTCACATAAAATCTGGATTGGGTACGAAGGACAGCGAAGTGAGAATGCACCTCTGCCAGAACCTCCCCCGAGTAGCTGAGGCGCTACCCAGGTCTTCGGCCAGCAAGATGGAAAAAATAAGAGAAGAAAAAAAAACAACCTAAAGTCCTACCCTTGGATTACATTATGTCTATTCACTTTGAACCATTGTTTACCTCATGTCTTGTTTTTATATTCAACCAACCGTTTTCCTTAGAAGTTAGGGGTTAGGGTCAGCTAAAAAGTTCCTCCCCCGAAGGAGAGGAGCAAAGGCACGGTCCTTCTATCCTTACCTGCCCCCCATAACCGGCTCCAAAGTATCCTACCCATTGCGGACGCGCCAGCCATGTTGGCCCGGACTACTTAGGGCTTAATAAAGTTATTTTTTTTACCTTGAACTCGTGTTTGTGCTTCTTGTATGTTTGATTTTGACTGTACTTACCCGATCTGGTCACCTGAGGGAAAAAAAACCACTAATTTAAAGTCCTACCCTTGGATTACCTTTGTCTATTCCCTTTTAACTATTTTTGAACTAATATCTCGTTTTTATATTCAACCAACCATTTTCTTTAGAGGTTAAGGTTAGGGATTAGGGTTAGGGGTTAGGTTTAGGGATTAGGGGTTAGGTTTAGGGATTAGGGGTTAGGGATTAGGGGTTAGGTTTAGGGATTAGGGGTTAGGACTAGGTCTATAAGGTTATCTCGCTACACCTTCCCCAAAGGGTCCGCCGACCCAGCCGGCCAGACAGAAGGCAGCGGAGGGCACAGGCCGACGCATGTCCCCCTCAGCAAACCCCGCCGCACCGGAGTCGCACAAACTCCGGAACGAAGGACGGCGAAGCGAGACCGCACCTCAACCAGAAACCCCCCCCCGGAGCAGCCGAGGCGCCCCCCAGGACCCCAGCCAGCAAGACGGAAAAACAGCGAGACGCGAGAGAAGAAAGCCACCCCATCCCTGGACCACATCACGTCTACCACCCTTGCAGCATTCTTGACCCAATATCTTGTTTCTATACTCAACCAACCACTTTCTTCAAAAGGGATCCCATTAAGTCGACATTGTTGTTCTGGGTAATTTGAACGTCATAATTTTGTAGACACCTCATCAGTAGTGGACCTTGGGGTCACAGAGTGTTTCGGCCATTATCACCAGACACCCTCGCCCAAGGGAGGCCCCACCGGGGTCGATCAAGCCCCGGAGTGTGTCTACCTCCTCAATCGAAATCTCAGTATCTGTCTAGTCAACTGTCCAGCTTTAACGCAGACAGCATAAATCAATTGGTCAGTCTTTTAGTCCTTTTGTTGTGCTGATTTGTTCAACCATTAAACCTACGTACAAAACCTTTGTATTCCTTTGTATGGCATGCCACAAGTCTGGTAAAACAAAGTTTAGGGCTAACCTGGTATAGTTTTGCTTCGCATGCTCCCGCATATCCCATCTCAATAAAGTCTAGCATAGCGTAATACAGCATAACCTAGCCTTGACGATTAAAAAAGTTTCACCTGATATTCTCAAAGAATCGGAAGAATCTTCCATATTAACTGGAAACAAGGTCTTCCCCAGTGCCCTTCCCCCGAGTCACCATCCTACCGCCGAGCACCTCCTCCCCAGAGCCTCAGCGAAGCAACTGACGGCTCTCGTCATACAATCACGCACCCACATCTAACTGATAAGCACCAAAAAATATATATATCGGCAAACCCTATCGGTACTGTTTAATTGGTTTAGTCGTGCAACATTTAAATGTAAATTGAATTCATAATTTAAATCCAATCATATATTTAGGAATACATTCATCTACGTAAATTGCGATCCCCCTAAGTCCCGCCCCCTGGAAACACTCGTAAACTCCTGTCAATCACCCTGGCGGCTCTTTTCTCCGTAATCCCCCTATCTTTCAAAACCTCACATCGCCCAAATAAACGATCAATATAAAATAACATTCTCCTAAATCCCCTGGTATTATTAAAGTGTGTACCCCGATCCCCTTCATTCGTAGAATTAATTTATAACATTAATACGATCGTACATTCAAGATTCAAGATTCAAGAGTTTTTTACTCGCCATGTTTGAGCGTGCCAAACAAGGAATTTGACTTCGGTAAATCACAGCCTCTGTTCAACATTTAGGTGACTAACAACAACACTCAGGACATGTGAAGAACGAAAGATATTCTCAAACACCCCCTGATCTTAAACTCCCAAGAGGGCAAGGAAAAACTCAAAACTCCAGCTAGGGGAAATGAGAAACCTTGAGAAGAGACCACAGATGGGAGGGTCCCTCTTCTAGGATGACCAGGCTGCAATGGATGCAGAGAGGACACATAGTACAAACAGTGTAGACAAAAAAGGTGTGGCAAGCGGGATGTTATTGCACAGTAATGACTCTGAGACTCTAAGAGTGGTGTGAGTTCATCAGAGCGACAGCCTGGGGGAAGAAGCTGTCTCTGTGTCTGCTGGTTTTAGTGTACAGAGCTCTATAACGGCGTCCGGAGGGGAGTAGTTCAAACAGGCTGCAACCTGGGTGCGAAGGGTCTGTTGAGATGTTACTTGCAAGTTTCCTGGTCCTGGACAGGTACAAGTCTTGGATAGATGGGAGGTTGATTCCAATTATCTTTTCTGCAGTCCTTATTGTCCGTTGCAGTCTGTGCTTGTCTTGTTTGGAGGCCGATCCAAACCAGACAGTGATGGAGGTGCAGAGGACAGACTGGATGATGGCAGTGTAGAAGGTCTTCAGCAGCTCCCGTGGCAGGTTGAACTTCTTGAGCTGTCTCAGGAAGTACAGCCTCTGCTGGGCCTTCTTCCGGACAGAGTCTATGTGGCCGGTCCATTTCAGGTCCCGAGAGATTGTGGTTCCCAGGAACTTGAAGGTGTCTGATGAGACAATAGTATTACTGCGGATAGTGAGGGGTGAAAGTGGTGAAGGGCCTCGCCTGAAGTCCACTGTCATCTCCACGGTCTTGAGCGGGTTCAAGTCCAGGTGGTTTTGACTGCACCAGTGACCAGCCGCTCCACCTCCTGTCTGTACGCAGTCTCATCACCGTTCTGGATCAGTCCGATGAGAGTGGTGTCGTCTGCATACTTCAGGAGCTTCACGGAAGAGTCACTTGCGGAGAAATCGTTGGTGTAGAAGAGAAGAGCAGTGGGGAGAGGACTGTTGGGTTGACAACATTTATCTGAAATCAATCTCGGAGACGGTAGGTCTTTCTTGGCTTAGCGTTTTCTCCTGCGCAGAAGGGCGCATCCCAGACACAGCAAGTGTGGCTGAGATTCGCGCTCTGCTCTGAGTTTTGCCGAGCTTTTTATTGAGAAAGAAACAATTGGGCAAGTGTACATGATCGGGTAGGTTCACAGGCAGGAAATACATTCCATAGTTATATCTCATTACCACAGAACAAACTCTCATGGACGGAGCAGTATGGACGTCTCATGACTATTAGCTTAACAAAAACGTAGTCTTTAGTGGCCCTGGGAATACATCCCGGTGTCGTACTCATGACTTCAACTTAAATGAGACCTCTGTCTGCTTCAGCCATCCCATGACAATCTCATGATCTGAACATGTCTAGCTAACTATGGGGCTTATTGTATAGCGCGGCTAATGACTCCAGTCATTAGCCGGCCATATGCCCCCAAATCATTTTCACAAGGCTAGATGGTCACATACTGCGGAGAGTCTTGCACACAAAAGTAGATACATAGAATCCAATGATAAAAAGTATATCATTTCCAACATTCCCTCCTGTTTTTAACATTGGAATTCATGGGAAAACAAAACATCAACTAATAACTACATATGTGTATAAATGAGTATATGCTTACACAATATAGTATAGTACCATCAAAAAGCATGAAAGTTTACATTCCAGAGTTTATCAGAACTACAGCCCTTCATCCGGCTTTGGCTATGTTCGTTATAATGGAATGTATTTTGTTCTGGATCGTCAAGAAAAATAGACAGGTAGGCGATTTACGCAAGGCGGTCCCACTCATCTTGTTCACACTGGGCCAACATGATATTCTGGACAGCAGATGCTGATGTCAACCTTTTAGTCATGTGACTAATTAAAATAATGCCGCATGTGGTCGTTTGATAAAGTAATGAAGGACATAATATTGACACAATATCACAGCATACTGCAAAGTTGAAATGCTCTTAGTTTTGCCCCCCTTGCATATGTATGTGTCTGTCGATGAATTGCTCTGGGATCACTGCCCAGGGCCTGCTGTCCATCCAAGATCTTTATGTCCACTTCACCGTCCTCAGAGTCTCTTCCCAGGCCCCGGTCAGCGTTCAGGAGTTCCCTAGTAATCGACATCTCCATAACCAGTCGTCAGCAAACAATTCTTCTCCTTTGTGGTTGTTTGGGGCACGGGGATGATTGGTGGTCGTTGTTCAATAGAACCTCCAAGCGTCCCTGCATCTACTCCTACGATCCAGAGGCCCGCGTGAACCTAAAACAAACAAACAAACAAACAACAACACTCCCCCCAGGAGTTATGAATTATCTTCCTTATTTCTCATCGTGCTGTCAGTCTCGCACGATTTCTCCTGTGACTGCTGCCTGTTGAATTCTGGCACGTCCTGTTAAAGCCTCCAAAACAAGTGAATCCAAAAAAGCATTGAATGTCACAATTAAATTTTATATGTATCTACTTACGCACTCAAACGTAACTCCACCCCCCTTTAACACATTCGCCCAATGTGTCATTAGGCATTTAAAAAGGAACCGGCAAACGTCCTACCACATCATCACGTCTTGCAGCCAGTCCTGTCGAACCTTGCAGTCATCCAGGATCGTCATCCCCAAGTTCCTGAAAATTGACTGTGCACCTCACACTCGGCAATACCAACAACGGACACTTGTGCTCACAAAACTACACAGGCATCGAGTATCTACTAAATGAAAATAGACACACAATGAATCATGGCGCACGGGGATTCCGTCCTGAAAATCATCAATCATCATAAAAATCAAAAGGGTTAGGGTTAACATTTTCACGTGAATTCAACATAAACTTTCCAAGACTGCAATCGACAACCTGCAAAAGTAATACAAGTTATAAAACTGATGGAAATGATATACTTTTTATCATTGGATTCTATGTAACTACTTTTGTGTGCAAGATTCTCCGCAGAATCTGGCCTCGTGAAAATGACTTGGGGGCATATGGCAGTCATTAGCCGCACTATACAATAAGCCCCACAGTTAGCTAGACATGTGTAGATCATGAGATTGTCATGGGACGGCTGAAGCGGACAAAGGTCATGAGTACGGCACAGCAATGTATTCCCAGAGGCACTAAAGACTACATCTTTGTTGAGCTAATGGTCATGAGACGTCCATACTGCCCACTCCATAAAGAGTACTCCCTGTGTTCTGTGGTAATGGGATATAACTGTGGAATGTTGTTCTTTCTGTCTGGAAACCTATTCGACCATGTACACTTGCCCCTTTGTTTCTCTCTCAATAAAAGCACGGCAAATCTCAGAGCAGAGCGCGAATCTCAGCCACACTTGCTGTGTCCGGGATCCGCCCTTCTGCGCAGGAGAAAACGCTAAGCCAAGAAAGACCTACCGTCTCCGAGATTGATTTCTGGTAAATGTTGTCAACCCAACATTTTTGGGGGCTCGTCCGGGATTTCCTGAAAATCTGCTCGCTGATCCGAAGAGTGTTGAAGACGCCGAATCCGTGCACGGCAGAGGTCACAGGACGCCTGAAGGAAAGCCCTGGGGAACAATGTTCATCCACCAGGCCGGCGTCCGGTTCAGCACCTCTCGGCAGCGAGGATTGACGGAAACTTCAAAGGAAATCTCTCGGAGACTCGGTGAGACCTTTTTGTTGGCTGCGTGGTTGGGGTATTTTAGTCCCCAGAAAAAGGGTACCTGGGTAAGGACAGCGGAGTCCTTGTTGTGAATTCCAAGTGATAGGAATTCGGTCTACAGATGGAACTTGTAGACGGAAATACTGTGATGGACCTCATTTGAACCATTTTAAATTGACAGATTACCCTAAACTTAAATTGCAAGTCTTAACTGTTATTTCTCTCAATTATACTGTAATTTCCAGAAACTCCTCCTATTTTCAGGCCACTATCTATCTTTTGTTTTCCTAACTTTGATTTTATGCCATTCTCTCTATTACCTTTCCACCTTTCCTGATTTGAGCCTTCAATTTCTGATCTAGTTTCCAAATTTTGCCTAGTATCATCTCTATTTTGACCTCAGTATTAATGGTGTTATGCTCACTTTACAGATATTACTGAACTGTCCTGAATTTATAATTCACTGCCAGTACATCGAAGGCCATTTCTCAGCTGTTCACTTTTTCCATGTTCCTGTTAGGCTCCACTATTCGAATCTTCGAATTTTCATATAGAGTTTCTTTTAGGTTCCTGTGTGGATCATGTTTCACACAAACAGGACATGCTTAAAAAAACATTTTTTTTTCAAGAATCTAAACCAAAGGTAACTAATAGGTAACTAATAACTCATCTCCCCCCTGTTGTCACATAAGTGACACAACAGGCGTTGCCTTAAAAGTCATTTTGGCAAAACAGTTTTGTTATTGACATCGTCAATAGCACCTTATCCATTATCACACCCTTTGTTGTTTGAACTAATATCATTTTCAATCTTGTCAATCCTTCTTCTACTTTTGGTGTCCACGCGAATGTATCTTTGACTGCTAACGGGTGTCCATGAGCCACTCCTGTTAGTGGCTTAGCAATTTCAGCATAGCATGGAGCCCAAGCTCAGCTGTAATGACAAAAAAAAACATCAGTTGTTCTTCGTGGCACCTCCTGGCTTTCCTGACCTCTCGGTTCAGTGTGTTTCTGGTCTGCTTGAACAGGTCCCGGTCGCCGCTCCTGTAGGCCTCCTCCTTGACTTTGCGCAGCCTCCTAAGGTTCGGTGTAAACCAAGGTTTGTCGTTGTTGTACGTGCAGAAGGTCTTAGTCTGCACACACAGATCCTCACAAAAACTGATGTATGATGTGACAGTGTCAGTGAGTTCATGCAAGTCTGAATTTGCAGCTTCAAAAACACTCCAATCGGTGCAGTCAAAGCAGGCTCGGAGGTCCTGCCTTGACTCCAATGTCCACTTCCTGACAGTCCTCACCACAGGCTTTTAGTTTTTAGTTTCTGTCTGTAGGCAGGGATCAGATGAACTAGACAGTGGTCCGAGAGTCCTAAAGCTGCACAAGCCACAGAGTGGTATGCATCCTTAATTACGGTGTAGCAGTGGTCCAGTGTCTGTGCCCCTCTGGTGGGACACGTTATGTGCTGTCTGTATCTGGGGAGTTTGTGTGCGAGGTTCGCCCTGTTAAGATCACCCAGAACAATGATTAGTGAATTTGGTAGAAGTTTCTCCATGTCTGTCACCTGGTCAGCCAGCATCTGCGTGGCTTCACTCGCACGTGCGTGTGGTGGGATGTAAACAGCCGCCATGACGATCGAGGAGAACTCCCGTGGTGAATAGAACGGCCGGCAGTTTATGAAAAGTGTTTCTAGGAGAGGGCTGCAAAACTCTTTCAACACCATGACATCGGTACACCAACGTTCATTAATGTAGAAACAGAGACCACCTCCCTTTGATTTTCCGGAGAGCTCCGCGCTGCGATCTGCACGCGTTAGCCGAAACCCAGCTAACTCCATGGCGTGGTGGGGGGTTCGTTCGCTAAGCCACGTCTCAACAAAACACAGCGCGGCGGATCTGCTGAAGTCCGTGTTCCTTGAAGTGAGGAGCAGCAGTTCGTCCATCTTGTTCGCCAGGGAGCGGACATTCGCCAGATGAATTGACGGTGGGGCAGAACGGAACCCTCTCTGCCTCAGCTTTACGAGGGCTCCCGCTCGTTTTCCGCGTCGCCGCCGTCGCGCTAGCTTGTATAGCACCGCCGCTCCGGCTAAAATCTCCGACAAACAGTCTGAATCAGAGAGAACAGGAGAGAAAATACCAGAAGAAGACTGACCGATGTTTAACAGTGCTTCTCTAGTAAAAGTGATCCGGGATGGACAGCAGAAGACACAGAAAACACACAAAATAAGACAAAGAAACAGAGAGCGACTCACCGTGGCAGCCATCCGCGGCGCCATCAGTCGTAACCAAATCCCCGTAAGCGTATCGTAGCTAATGTTATGAGCGTTAGCTGTGTTTCCTTTATTGATATCCGGCAATTTAATATTTTCTCTTTTCGTTCTCTTTTACCTTAGCATACTCCCGCACATCCTATACCAATAAATTCCAGCATAGCGTAATACCGCATAACGTAACTTTAGCAATTAAAAAGGGTTCACCTGTTTCTCTCAAAGAATCGGAAGAATCTTCCACCTTACCTGGAAAGAAGGTCTTCCCCAGTGCCACTCTCCTGAGTCACAGCGCCACCGCCGAACGCCACCCCCCCCCACGAGCCTCAGCGAATTAACTGACGGCTCTCGTCATCCCATGACGTTCCCACATCTAACCGATAAGCCCTAAAACATTCGGTAACCCCTATGGTACCGTTTAATCGGGTTAGACGTGAAACATTTAAATGTAAATTGAATTCATCCTCTAAATCAAGACATATATTTAGAAATACATTCATCTACATAAATTGCGATCCCCCTAAGTCCCGCCCCCTGGAAACACTCGTAAACTCCTGTCAATCACTCTGGCGGCTCTTTTTTCCGTAATCCCCCTATCTTACAAAATCTCACATCGCCCAAATAAACGAACAATATGGAATACCATTCTCCTAAATCCCCTGGTATTATTAAAGTGTGTACCCCGATCCCCTTCATTCGTAGAATTAATTCATAACATTAATACGATCGTACATTCGTAACCAAATCCCCGTAAGCGTATCGTAGCTAATGTTATGAGCGTTAGCTGTGTTTCCTTTATTGATATCCGGTCTCATTCATCCGGCAATTTAATATTTTCTCTTTTCGTTGTCTTTTAGCTTAGCATACTCTCACATATCCTATACCAATAAAGGCTAGCATAGCGTAGTACCGTATAACTTAGCTTTAGCGATTAAAAAGGGTTCACCTGTTTTTCTCAAAAAGAATCGGAAGAATCTTCCACATTACCTGGAAAGAAGGGCTTCCCCAGTGCCACTCTCCTGCCTCACAGCGCCACAGCCGAAAGCCAACCCTTCTTTTCTCTTTTCTTTTCTCTCCCACGAGCCTCAGCGAAGCAACTGACGGCTCTCGTCATTCAATCACGTTCCCACATCTAACTGATAAGCACTAAGACATTCTGTAAACCCTATTGGTACCGTTTAATTAGGTTAGTCGTGAAACATTTAAATGTAAATTGAATTCATCATCTAAATCAAATTATATATTTAGAAATACATTCATCTACGTAAATCGCGATCCCCCTAGGTCCCGCCCCCCGGAAATACTCGTAAACTCCTGTCAATTACTCTGCCGGCTCTTTTTTTTTCTGTAATCCCCCTATTTTCCCAAACCCTCCCCTCGTCCAAATAAAAAATTCATATGGAATAAAATTCTCCTCAACCCCCTGGTATTATTAAAGTGTGTTACCCGATTCCATTAATTCGTAGAATTAATTTATAACATTAATACGATCGTATATTTGTAACGAAATCACTATAAGCGTATCGTGGCTAATGTTATGAGCGTTAGCAACGCGGAAGTACTTTTTCATTTCTGAATTTAAAGGGTATCATTAATCCCCTAATATTCGCGTCTAGCCGAGCTCTATTCGTACCACAGCGATTTAGTGTGCCAAGGGCGCCCTCAAGCGTCCCATCACGTACTATGTTTTCCTTTTATGTGTTAGAAGAAAAATCCTTCTTTTTTTTTATATTTTTTCTTTTAGAGTTTGCTTAAAATCAAAAATATAATTCGATTATAGTCCCCCCTTTTTTTTGTTTTGTAATTTAATTCAATTTAAACGTAAATTTTTAGATTTGGTTGGATTAAAATTCATTCTGGAATCTCATTGCATTTAGGATCAACATAAGGTTCAGTTTAGATTAATTTTGTTGAAATTTGGTGTAATTCCTAATTAATTTAGCGTTAATGGTTAGGGTCAGAGGTCAAGGTTAGAATTAGGGTTTGGGTTAGGTTTTGTCAAACGCACCTCTTGCAATCAGGTGCCCCCGGCTTCCCAGTAACGGGTTCGTTTTAGCCGGGTTCGGAGATTCGTCCGTAATCTAACCACCCGAGTTAAATTAACTCCTCCGGAATCAATCTAATTTCTGTACGACGCCAATCCCTCTCAAGTCACCCGAAGCGCGTGCCGAGTAACTCAATTCGAGGCAGGACTTCGAAGTGACCGCATCGTATTGATGGCTCCCCGCTAATGTTTGAAGTTCTTATTCGTTACGGATATTTTTTAGATGTCTTTGTTAAGACCTCAGGGATTCGTTTGTATAGCGCACCCAAGCACTAGTTTTGCCGAAGTAAATGTTCATACGGGTCCGTTCCACTTGGTCGCTCATGCAGCGAGCCGACCAACTTTTTTATTCGAAAGAGAATCGAATTAATAAAAGTGTGACAATAATAGCATTTAAGAAGAAAATTAATGCCCTTTATATTATTAATTCTAACTTCGTATACGTAGATCTAGCACTTGACCGTCGGAGTTCTTCACCCCACTTAATTGCTTCGAAGAGAATAGCGACTTTCTTACCGAATAAAAATGTCGTGCTGTCTTTAGATTTGCCCAATAATTAATTTGGAAGGCAAGTCTATTTTTTGATCGTGTCCTATTTAACTTTTGACGCGGCCCGACAAAAGGGGAACTGGGCCGCGCCCGACGGACAATCGAAATATTTTTATCCTCCACCAACTTCACTGATTTATTTTAATCATCGTCGGTATGTTATTTAAAGGAAGTAAATTCTCAACCGAATTCACTTTCAACGAACTCAACTCTTCCGTTAAATATTTACGAAAGTTATTTAATTCTCTAACTTGCTCAGAGTTACTTTTTACACGGCCCGTCAAAAAAGGGGAACTGAGCCGCGCCCGACGGACAATTGAAATATTTTTATTCTCCTCCAACTCCACTGATTTATTTCAGCCGTCGTCGTTAATTTATTTAGAAGAAGTAAATTTCCAACAATTCACTTCTAACGAAATCCACTCCTCCTTTAAATATTTACGAAAGTTATTTAATTCTCTAACTGGCTCAGAGTTACTTTTTACACGGCCCGTCAAAAAAGGGGAACTGAGCCGCGCCCGACGGACAATTGAAATATTTTTATTCTCCTCCAACTCCACTGATTTATTTCAGCCGTCGTCGTTAATTTATTTAGAAGAAGTAAATTTCCAACAATTCACTTCTAACGAAATCCACTCCTCCTTTAAATATTTACGAAAGTTATTTAATTCTCTAACTGGCTCAGAGTTACTTTTTACACGGCCCGTCAAAAAAGGGGAACTGAGCCGCGCCCGACGGACAATTGAAATATTTTTATTCTCCTCCAACTCCACTGATTTATTTCAGCCGTCGTCGTTAATTTATTTAGAAGAAGTAAATTTCCAACAATTCACTTCTAACGAAATCCACTCCTCCTTTAAATATTTACGAAAGTTATTTAATTCTCTAACTGGCTCAGAGTTACTTTTTACACGGCCCGTCAAAAAAGGGGAACTGAGCCGCGCCCGACGGACAATTGAAATATTTTTATTCTCCTCCAACTCCACTGATTTATTTCAGCCGTCGTCGTTAATTTATTTAGAAGAAGTAAATTTCCAACAATTCACTTCTAACGAAATCCACTCCTCCTTTAAATATTTACGAAAGTTATTTAATTCTCTAACTGGCTCAGAGTTACTTTTTACACGGCCCGTCAAAAAAGGGGAACTGAGCCGCGCCCGACGGACAATTGAAATATTTTTATTCTCCTCCAACTCCACTGATTTATTTCAGCCGTCGTCGTTAATTTATTTAGAAGAAGTAAATTTCCAACAATTCACTTCTAACGAAATCCACTCCTCCTTTAAATATTTACGAAAGTTATTTAATTATCTAACTGGCTCAGAGTTACTTTTTACACGGCCCGTCGAAAAGGGGAAGCGGGCCTGAGCCTTTCAAATAGTCAAACAACTTTTCGTTCTACACAAAATAATAATCCGATCTAAACACTTCCGTTGATTTATTTTATTTAAATCGGCCCCAAACCATCGGTTGCATATTCAGTACAAATCCGCGTACAACGAAGTAAGTAATATACAAAACACATTTATTGAAGAAACATGGAATAGAATTACAAATCTCAATTACCCCAGAAACTGAACAATTTCACTCACTGATACCCGTGTTAATAAAATCATTCAATCCCAGAACAATTCGATTGCAAAACACAGTTCATAAAAAAGGGAAGCGGTGATTACCAGCTGCGTGCTATTTTTGGTGAAAGCAAAGTCGAGTGATCAGTTCGATCTTGCTTCTAAATCCAAATTAAAGAAACAGGCTGGCCACGAGGAATCCGGCGGCCCGATGACTATTCCCCCCTCACGCTAAAATACATAAAAAATATAAATCCCTCTCACCTATTTCTCCTATAAAGTTGTCCAGTCCAATTTTTGGGAGTAAATCCAAGTTAATTTCAGTCCAGCGATCCTGCGTCTCACACAAAGATCTTCGGGACTTTGGAAAAAATCTTGAAACTCCTCCGGGCCTCTTCACGTATAAGCGCTCTTTTGGGGAAAAAAGCCCTGAAGCTACTCCAGCAGGACCTTTTATAGACCTCTCCGTCTCCCCCCCTCCCCTTTCTTTTCTCCTGTACTTTCCCTATAGGGTAAGACTGCCCAGTTCTCTCACGCGTATAGAAGGGACTGTCCAGCATTCCCACGCCTATGGAGGGACTGGCCTTTAGCAGCTGTTTCCGCCCTGACCACGCAGTACTTTCCACCAAATGCACAGCTAGTGGCAAAACCTTTCACTTCCCCTTTTCACCTTTGACCTACTTTCTGTTACATGAATTGATCGAATTGACAAATAATATTGCTTTAAAGCGGTTACAGAGTACATTTTTAGCCAAGCAAAAAAATCAAAAAATTAAAATCACATAATAAACATTTCATTTGTGCTTCTCCAAACAATTTATGTCACGCCACTATTTTCAGTGACGGGTCCCTTGATCGAATTGACAAATAATATTGCTTAAAGCGGTTACAGAGTACATTTTTAGCCAAGCAAAAAAATCAAAAAATAAAAAACACATAATAAACATTTCATTTGTGCTTCTCCAAACAATTTATGTCACGCCACTATTTTCAGTGACGGGTCCCTTGATCGAATTGACAAATAATATTGCTTTAAGCGGTTACAGAGTACATTTTCAGCCAAGCAAAAAAATCAAAAAATAAAAAACACATAATAAAAATTTCATTTGTGCCTCCATGCGTGACTTACACTCTGACACCGTGTTCCTCTTTTCTATTTTAACTGGTCTAGCTTATCCTGGCCTCTCTTTTGGTCTCATGTTTTGGTCTGGCGCCATCTTTTGGACAAATTTGGAAATATCAGCTCTGTCAATTTATCCCTGTGAACAATCCATATTCTACCATTTGGACCATCTCTATCCCCATGTTACATGACAGTTTTCATTCTGAATCTGAACTTATGTAAATTTTATGAATTGATTAAGTGTTAGGATTTAATGTTAGAGTAGAGTCCAAATAAGGATGAAGATTAGAATTTGGTGTCCGAGTTGGGCACTTTATCTATGTTGTCAGGAAAACCAGCCAACCAGAGTTAAACTCTTTGATTAAATGGAAAGTGTCAGGTTTTTCTCCAACCTCCTTTCAGCCGTCTCCCAATCACATAAACATCCCCCACAAGAACTTAAACCAAGGAACAATTATGATATTTTCCCTAATTTCCATATATCGTTTCGGGAGGGCATTCCCTCCAAATTTTCCCCAACCGTGTAAACTCCACCACTAGAACTTCTATTTTAACCCCGATATTCCAGTGTTCTCCGTTTCCGTTGTTGCCAAATTGAGTCCTAGTGGATATTGAGTTTTCAACCTCCTGACCCATCTCATTTCCGCGTTTTCCCTATCCCTTTGTGTCCAGCCCGCACAGCTCTCCAAAATCCGTATTCTCAAGTTACGTAACCCGTGCAGGCGGAAATGGCGTACTACATGCGTGTTACGCTTCTGGTTATGTGTGATGCTGTAGCGGTGCGCATGCAGTCTGCTTCTGACATCATTTCGAGTCCGTCCCACATACATAACTCCACACAATCGACAGCTCATACAGTAGACCGCATTCCGCGTAGACAAGGCCTTACCCGTCTGTGTGAAGAAATGTTCTTTCTTCTGAGAGTCTGTTATCACTCCTATTGATCTCCTGGCTGCACGAGAGGACCCACTTTTCATTTTAGTGCTAACCAACAAATCTTTTAAATTTGGATTCCTTTTGAAGGCTGAAACCACCTTATGTTTCGCCTTCAGGTCAGTCAGCGCCGACGCTTCCAAATTCTGTTTAATTTTTCTGTGAACATTGACTGTGTAAGAGTTGTAAATCGAAATTAGAGGAAGTATCATTTTTTTAACCCGCTGAGTGTCCCCTCTTCTTCCTTTTTTCCATGTTTGTAGCTTAATCGTGCGAAGAAATGACCGAGAATAACCTCGTTGCTGTAATGACCTGAACAAGACTTTGGTCGCTTCTTCCCTATCTTCTGTGCGAGTGCAAATTCTCCCGAATCTCAAGAGTTGTGAATAAACCAAACCCCCAAACGTGTGTCTAGGGTGAAAACTCTTTTTGTGTAGTAGCGCATGAGTATCTGTGGATTTAAAAAATACTCTGACATCAAGTCCCCCTGTTGTATGAAATTCCGGTCCCTTATATGTAGTTGTGTCAAGAAAATTAATTTCCCTCTCGCTAATCTGTGCCGTCAGTTTAATTGAAGGGTGGTGGCCATTTAAGGTTTTAAGAAACACGTCAAATTCTTCCCTAGAATCTCCCCAAATTCCCCAAATATCATCTAAGAACCTCAGGTAAGCTATAGGTTTCTTAGAGCACTGTGTCAAGGCGTTCTCCTCCCATTCAGCCATATAGATATTGGCATAGGCTGGAGAGAAACGTTTCCCCATTGCTGTCCCCTTGACCTGTAAAAAATACCCATTGTCAAATTGAAAATCATTCTTAGTCAGATTGAGTTCCAGCAATGCCAAAATGTGTTCATCCGGGCGGCCCAAAATCGGATTACGTGCCAAAACATTGCGTACCGCCTCTAAACCCCTAGCAGTTTCAATATTAGTATACAAGTTTTCAACATCCATGGAAAACAACCAACAGGTCTGTGGCACGGTCAAGGTCCGTACTTTTGAAACAAAATCATTAGTATCTTTGATGTAACTCGGATGTAGAATTGACAAGGGATTCAAGTAATAATCTACTAGCTCAGCCGAGCCGTAGGATTCGCTACTACAATCTGACTCGATGGAACGTCCTGGCGGCATTTCGTAGGGCCAGGGCCACGATGCCGGGTCTTTATGAATCTTAGGGAGTAGATAAAAGTATCTCGGACGTGACGGGGATGCTCCTGTTAAATACAAGAATTGTTTTTTTAGTAATGTGGTGCTCTTTTCTCATTTGATCTAATATTGTGTGGACTAACTTTTCTGTATCCGGATAAATCGTTTTTTGGATCGAATGGTAATACTCCGTATTGCGAAGTTGTCGATGAGCCTCTCTCACGTAATTTTTTCGGTCCATAATGACCACCGCTGACCCTTTATCTGCTGGCTTAATAATCAATTCCTCTGCCGAACTTAAGTCGTCCAGGGCTCTTCTTTCGCCCTCTGTCAAATTTGGCATCTCTCTTGGGACTTCCACTTGTTTTAGGACTGCTCTGTCTTTGTGTATTAATACTTTTATCTCCCTGGGTACTTCATCATCCTTGGGCTCCCACATTGAAGCCGACTGGAATTTGGGTGGTGCTGCCGTCGTCGAAGTTCCAAAATAAGAGTCTAGTTTTAACCTTCTATGGTACTGTCGCACATGGGCCTTGGTGATCCTTCTCTGATCCTTCATCATGGTTGCGGTGGGGACGAATGTAAGCCCCTTCTCCAGAAGCTCCCTATGATCTTTCGTCAAACTAAAGGAGGTCGACAGGTTGACCACTGGATCAGCCAGGGTTATCTCCTTGAGTTAGGGGAGGCTCCTTGGCATAAAAAAGGTTTTTCACAAGTTATCTATCTATCTCTTCAGCCGTGTCCGTTGTCCAATGGATGTTGTCCGGTCCTGTGGTAAACAGTCTTGATGATAAGCGTTGAATCGAATGACCCGTTTCCTCTATTATTTCATTCAGTTCCCTAAGGTTGGCTTGGATCTCCAAAGGAAGTGATTGGGAATAATTAATTTTAGGAATGAATATTTTAGCATAAGGAAAAGTGGCCTTAGCTGCTCCCAGCAATCTGGCTATCTCCTTGGATATGAATATTGGGATGACCCTACCTCTATTGTTAAGGCCCAAGGATAAAATGACCCCTAGCACGTTGGGAGAGGTTGCAGTTCTGTTTCTGAGTAGGTGAATCCCATGGCGGATTTTAGCTCCCGGGTAACAGTCCACTTGTACTTCGCGGTCTTCGATTTTCTGCAATTTGGCCAAGTTTGAATCACCTACAATCAACCATCTTCTCTGGGGAAACAAAAACCAATTTGCCCTCTTATTCCCTTCATGTTCGTGTGTGGTGTACATCGATTGTGGTTCGGTTTGTGTGTCACGTGACTGGAAGAATATTGTTTCCAGTAATTTCGGTCGTGGTGTCTCTCTTCTCCTAATTGGTGTTTCTGACGAGTTAGGGCCAGGAGGTTCCTGGTATTTCCTCCTTATTCCTTCAATGCGCTTCATTAGAGTCTCTGTCGTCGGTTCTTCGGAAGCTGTCGAGTCTTCCTCTTGAGTCGGTGAAGGTAAGTCTTCCATCTGCTGGTCAAGGTAAGTCGTTTGAGGCGCTCCCCAATCCTCTATGTGTTGGGCATCCCTCTGTTCCCCTGAGTGGTGGGTGAGCTTCTTACTCCTCTTTCTCTTTTTCTTAGTCTCCTTAATCTTCTTAACTTCACCTTGTTGAGTGTCTTTTTTTAGGTTGGGGTTAGGGTCAGGGTCAGGGTTAGGTTTTGAGTACAGAGACCCACTCCAAAAGGAGCGAGGAGGTGCACGGACCTCCCGGTCCCAGGATCCCCTATCCTCCCTGTCCAAAAAATTGGGCGGTTGACGTGGTCCCCTCCGACCACGACTAACCACCGTCCACTCTGTCATTGTTGTTTTTTTTTAACTTATTTAATTTTGAAAATTTAATGTATTTTTAACTTTATTTATTTACCAAAGCATTTAATGTACTAATTTGCCAATGAAATCCAATTCAATCCCTTTATTTATTCACGTATTTATTGAGACCCCCAAATCAATAAAGTCCCCAATAACCCAAACCCAGTGTATTGTGCCAAAAACAACAAAAAAACTTCTTTTTAAATGAACTGAAACAAATACGACGTTTCGACCTTAATCGGTCTTCATCGGGTACTATAAAAAAAAAAAAAATGAAAAAAATGAAGAAAACCCCCAAAAAATATATTAGTGAAAGAGTTGGCTAGTTTTTAAGAGAGCAGAGAGTTGTCGACTGTTCGAGAGACAAAAGCACAATGAACCTGTTTTTTTCTCGCCTCCTTTTATACTCTTTCATTTTTTCTTTTTTCCGGGTCCCTTTTCCTTTTTCCTTTTTTCCTTTTGATTCAGATTTTATTTTGTTGACTTGTATATCACTTTTCGCACCATAAACCACTAAATCCACTGGTCTAATTATTTTCATTCGTTCTGTTGCTTATTTTACATCAAATGTATAATTTGTGTTAATATTGTTTTATTTATTTATCTCTTTCGACTCAATCATCAATTAATATTTAATGTTACCTCTGTGTTTTTAATACTTCTGAAATTTCGTAAATGATTTTAAATTAATTAGTATTTATACATTTTAAATTTTGACGTTCTAAACTTTTATGTATTTTTAAGCTTTCTTAGTGTTTTTGAAAATTTGTAATTGTCATTTTTTTTATTTTTACATGTTATAGCGGCAGAATTATAATTTAGGCGATTGTTGATGTTAGGATTGTGTGATGTGGGTGGGGTTAGGGGTTAGGGTTAGGGGTTAGGTTTAGGGTTAGGGTTAGGATTAGGTTTGGGGTTAGGGTTAGGGTTAGGGTAGGGTTAGGGTTAGGATTAAGTTTGGGGTTAGGTTAGGATTATGGGTAAGGAGTAGCGATTGGGGTTAGGTTAGGATTATGGGTAAGGAGTAGGGATTGGGGTTAGGGATGGGATTGTAGTAAGGATCCAAATCAAGTGGTGTATGGTGAATCTTCAATGCTTAATGTTTAGTCCAATTGGCTCCCTAGTTCCCAATGTAAATATCCAATATCGTTCCCTCCCTTTTCTTTCTATGTCTGTCCAATTAATGTTCCTTTGTAATCCCGCCATTCTCATTGAGGCCATACCATGATCAACAACATGTTTAACTAAGGGTGTGTCCATTTCTTTCTTGTTCTTCACATTATACCGATGCTGATACATGCGTGTGGACAAATTGTTTCGTGATTCGCCAACATATTGGATCCCACATTTGTTACAAAAAATAACATAAACACAATTTCTAGATTTTGGGTTGATTCCCTGGTCAATTCCAAATACTGTTCCCATTTCTATATTTTTAATGAAATTTAGTCTCTTGAATTGAGTGTCCAACAATAAGGGTTTGTCCCACTTCAATGTTGGCAATTTTGCCCGGATCAAAATATCTGCCAGACTCTTGTTCCGCTTGTAGGCAGAAATGACCTTAGTGCCAGAAAATAGCCCCAGAGCACCCTGTCCGTCGTGGCTGCGCCAGCCATGCTGATCAGGCCAAGTTGGGCTTAAGAAACATGTATTTGCTTTGTATTTGTTGTTTGTTTTTGTGTTTGCACTTTGCCTATCCAGTCGCCTTTGTTATATATGTAATAAATGAGTCTCGACTTGGCATGATAGATTGACAGCGGCATTTGCGGTCAAATTAGTCGTACCTCGCACTTAATTCATCGACTCCCCTATCTGGGTGGAGCGAGAGCATCTTGCTCTGTGCGGCATCCATGCGCTCTCCTATCTGGGTAGAGCGTGAGTAAATTATAATTTTGCACCTAATTGTTTTCCTATCGGCGCTAGTTTGCGCTCCCTTTTATTTCCTCCGTGTGGCCATCGACAACGTTTCGGCATCTTTTGTGCCTTCCTCAGGTCTGGCACACGGGAATTGCAGCTAAATTTAGTTTCGTTGCATGTGGAGCTGTTTCCTCCTTCATGGCCGCATCGAGACTGAATTTCCTGCTCCGAGCAGTCCTTATATGTGTTTCATGTCAGCAATTTGCGTTTCGTTCCGGATAATTTTCCATCTACTCATTTTAGCTTATTAACTTGTTGTTTTTGCTCTTTTCTTGCAGGTACCGATTGGGTGTGAATATGTGAACTCGGCATAGTTAAGTATAACTGTGTGTTTTTCTGTTTCAGGTTATCCAGGTAAGTATTGTTTTTTTTGATAGTGTAAATTTTTACTTTCAACCACTTTTTAGTTTATATTCAATTTCGTGTTTGTGTTCAAATTTTTGACTTCTTAATTTCCATTTTTTGACTTGCAGGTTGAAATTTTTTTCATAATGGGAGTCAGGGAGGGATTTGGATTAGGGTTAGGGTTGGGGTTAGGGTTTGGGGTTAGGTTAGGGTTAGGGTAGGATCGGTTTAGGGGACAGCGCACAGACGCAGCAGGAGCTCAATGGAAACTGGAAACGTGGGGGGGCAGTGGAGGTGGCACAGGCGAGTTAGGATTAAGAAGGGAGTTCCTCCCCCGAAGGAGAGGAGCAAAGGCACGGTCCTACCATCCACGCCCACGTCCCACATCCAGCCCCAGAGCAACCTGTCCGTCGTGGCTGCGCCAGCCATGCTGGTCAGGCCATGTTGGGCTTAATAAACATGTATTTGCTTTGTATTTGTTGTTTGTTTTTGTGTTTGCACTTTGCCTATCCGGTCGCCTTTGTTATATATGTAATAAATGAGTCTCGACTTGGCATGATAGATTGACAGCTGCATTTGCGGTCAAATTAGTCGTACCTCGCACTTAATTCATCGACTCCCCTATCTGGGTGGAGCGAGAGCATCTTGCTCTATGCGGCATCCATCCGCTCTCCTATCTGGGTAGAGCGTGGGTAAATTATAATTTTGCGTCTAATTGTTTTCCTATCGGCGCTAGTTTGCGCTCCCTTTTATTTCCTCCGTGTGGCCATCGACAACGTTTCGGCATCTTTTGTGCCTTCCTCAGGTCTGGCACACGGGAATGGAAGCTAAATTTAGTTTTGTTGCATGTGGAGCTGTTTCCTCCTTCATGGCCGCATCGAGACTGAATTTCCTGCTCCGAGCGGTCCTTATATGTGTTTCATGTCAGCAATTTGCGTTTCGTTCCGGATAATTTTCCATCTACTCATTTTAGCTTATTAACTTGTTGTTTTTGCTCTTTTCTTGCAGGTACCGATTGGGTGTGAATATGTGAACTCGGCATAGGTAAGTATAACTGTGTGTTTTTCTGTTTCAGGTTATCCAGGTAAGTATTGTTTTTTTGATAGTGTAAACTTTTACTTTCAACCACTTTTTAGTTTATGTCAGGTGCAGAGCAGGGAGAGGATTCGAATGCAGAGACTTCAATGTCCAAAAAGGCTTTTATTGTCTCCACTGATAGTCGAACAAAAAACGCCTCAATAGGAGGGAAAAAAGGGAAAACTAAGGCGCCTCGAACCGAGGGAGAAAAAGGGGAAATCAAAGCACCTCGAACCGAGGGAAATACAAAAACAAGATAGCGATGTAACCAAGTTAACATCGGGGATCAAAGTCGCTCAAACAAGGCTTGTACGTGGAACTCGAGGGTTTCGTGATCGCTAGTGTTCTTACAAGGCAAGACGCACTGGCACTGGATACTGGGAAAGACGCGGGTTATATGGACACAGGAGGGGAACACAGGTGAAGACAGTTGGTCATTGACGCAGGTGCACACACTTGGAATCAGGGGTTCACGTGACCGGACGCACAGGGGAAGGACACACCGACTGGAACGAGAGGAAAATCACACAATAAAACAGGAAGTGATCCGGACGACACATGACAGCATGACATAACCCCCCCCTCTAGGGCCGGATCCCAGACGGACCCGGAGCATCGGGGTGAGCCGCGTAAAAGTCATCTAGTAGCCCGGGATCCAGGATATAGCTACGCGGCACCCATTGCCGCTCCTCTGGCCCGTAACCCTCCCAGTCCACCAGGAACTGCCAGCCCCGGCCCTTCCGGCGCACGTCCAGCAACTTCTTAACTGTGTAGGTAGGCCCACCCCCCACCGTCCGCGTAGGCGGGGGTGCCGCGGGAGCCGGCACCATCCCACTCTCCCTAACCGGCTTGACCTTCCCGACGTGGAAGGTGGGATGCACCGCAAGGGACCGAGGCAGACGGAGTCGCACAGCCGCTGGACCGACGACCTTGGAGATCGGAAACGGCCCTACAAAACGGGGGGCCAGCTTCCTGGAGCCCACCTGGAGGGGAAGGTCCCGGGCGGACAGCCAGACCCGCTGGCCGGGCCGGTAGACAGGTGCCGGACGACGTCTCCGGTCAGCCATCCTCTTCACCCTGTCGCCCTGGCGGACCAGTATGGCCCTTGCCGCTGCCCAGATGCGCCGACAGCGTCTCACCACGGCGCACGCCGAGGTAACTGACACCTCCGGCTCGCTGTCGGGGAAGAGCAGGGGCTGGTATCCAAAGACGCACATGAAGGGGGACATCCCGGTCGCCGTGATGGGAAGGGAGTTATGGGCGTACTCTACCCAGGTCAAGTTTTGACTCCACGACGAGGGGTTCTGGGTTACCAAACAGCGGAGGCCCATTTCCAGCTGTTGGTTAATGCGTTCTGCTTGGCCGTTCGCTTCCGGGTGGTAGCCCGAAGTGAGGCTCACGGTGGCCCCTATAAGCTTGCAGAAAGCCCTCCAAAAGCGGAACACGAACTGGGGGCCCCTATCTGACACGACGTCCGAGGAAATCCATGAATCCTGCAGACGTGGTCCATGAGAACTACTGCCGTACGTTTGGCCGAAGGTAATTTGGGCAGGGCAATGAAGTGGGCCATCTTGGAGAACCTATCCACGACGGTGAGTATCGTCGTCTTACCGCTAGACACCGGCAGTCCCGTGACAAAATCCACAGAGATGTCGGCCCATGGTCGAGAGGGAATGGAGAGAGGCTGCAGCAACCCCACCCGGAGTGTTCTTACTCCGCGCACAGATGGAACAGGCTGCAACATACTCCCGGACGTCCGCCCCCATGGAGGGCCACCAGAATCTTTGTTGGATGACGTGCAGGGTTCTTCGCACGCCCGGGTGACACGTGAGCCGGGAGGTGTGCGCCCAGTGGATCACTTGGGATCGTAGTTGGGGCGGAACAAACAGTCTATTCTCGGGACTTCCCCTAGGGGGTGGATCATCGTGGTTTGCCCGCTTCACCAAGTCCTCTATGGGCCAGGTTACGGCTCCCACCACGCAGTGAGGGGGGAGAATGGGCTCTGGCTCTGTGGACACCGGGTCTGGGCTGTAGATGCGTGACAGCGCATCAGGTTTGGTGTTCTTGGCCCCCGGTCTGTAAGACAACGTGAAATGGAAACGGTTAAAGAAGAGGGACCAACAAGCCTGGCGGGAGTTCAATCGCTTGGCCTCCTTGATATATTGCAGGTTCTTGTGATCGGTCCAAACCAGAAAGGGGTGTTGGGCTCCCTCCAGCCAGTGTCTCCATTCTTCAAGAGCCTTTTTGAATTTGCTAACAATTCCCGATCTCCGACGTCATAGTTCTGCTCCGCGGGGGTCAGCCGTCGGGACAAAAAGGCGCATGGATGGAGCTTGTTGTCGACCTGGGATCTCTGAGACAGGATGGCGCCGATTCCCTGACTGGAGGCATCAACCTCCACCACGAACTGACGAGATGGGTCGGGCAAGGTAAGGATTGGAGCGGTGGTGAACCGCCTCTTCAGCTCCTGGAAGGCGGCTTCAGCCTCCGCCGTCCAGCGAAACGGAACTGTCGGGGAGGTGAGAGCGTGCAGGGGAGCCTCGGTGGCGCTGAAGCCTCGTATGAATCGTCTATAAAAGTTAGCAAATCCCAGAAATTGCTGCACTCTTTTGCGGCTATCCGGTACCGGCCATTGGGTCACCGCGCTTACTTTGGCTGGGTCCATCTGGACCTTCCCTGGGGCTATGATGAAGCCAAGGAACGATATCGTTTCTGCATGGAACTCGCTCTTTTCGGCCTTTACATAAAGTCGATGGTCCAGGAGCCGTTGCAGGACCGACTTAACATGACTCTCATGGGTCCTCAAATCTGGTGAATAAATTAAGATGTCATCCAAGTAAACGAAAACAAAGTGGTCTAAGAAATCACTCAGAACGTCATTGATCATGGCCTGGAAGACCGCGGGGGCATTGGTGAGGCCGAACGGCATTACCCGGTATTCAAAGTGTCCCCGGGGGGTGTTGAAGCCCGTCTTCCACTCATCACCTTCCCGAATGCGCACGAGGTGATACGCGTTACGCAAATCTAACTTGGTGAATACCCGAGCCTGCTGCAACTGATCAAACACGGCCGACATGAGTGGGAGGGGGTACCGATTCTTTATAGTGATCTGGTTGAGGGGACTGTAATCTATGCAGGGGCGCAGGGTTCCGTCTTTCTTCCCCACAAAGAAAAACCCGGCCCCTGCAGGCGATGATGACGGCATGATCAGACCCGCTTTAAGTGACGCGTCAATATAGTCATTTAAGGCCTTCTTTTCGGGGCCCGAAAGGGAATAAAGTCTCCCCTTGGGGATCGAAGCACCGAGCAATAGGTCTATGGCGCAGTCGTAGGGACGGTGGGGTGGTAAGGAGCTCGCCTTGGCTTTGCTAAATACCTCCGCAAGTTGATGGTAGCATTTGGGTACTTGGTTTAGATCCGGAGCTCTGAACTCTGGTTCAGGAGACGCAAAGTCCGAGGGAGAAGTGCATGGGGACTCGATCGAAGGGTTCGGTTTGACACACGATACTTGGCACTGGGATGCCCACCCCTTTATCTCCCCTGACTCCCAGTTTATTGCAGGGTTGTGGTGTTTTAGCCACGGATAACCGAGGATAAGTTTTTAATCAACGCAATAATTTACAACCGTTGACCAGTCGAAATAATCGTCGAAATTTGGCATCTGTGGCTGGAAGCAGACGCCGAGTTCGACGTTCCTCCCAAACGCCACACTCCCTCGCTTTTCAGGGCTACACAAAAAAACATATTTTTCAAAACAACGAGTTGTAATTACCTTGTACGCTCTAGACGGTCAAGTTGCAAGCTGAAAACAAAAATATTTGTCTTGTTAGTTGTCGTGTTACTAACCGCTGTGTCTTGTTTGCAAGCATTGCCGCTTTCCTACTTCCTGTTGCAAGTCACGCCCACGGATTATAATTTTGCCGTGAGTTCCGCCTATTGACATCATGTCCGCGTCACATGACTGCGACATAATATTATCTAAAACTGTTTGTGCGGTATTGTGTTGTTTTGTGCGGTATTGTGTTATTCTGTGCGGCGTCGTGTTGTTCTGTGCGGCGTCGTGTTGTTCAGTGCGGCGTCATGTTGTTCAGTATGGCATGGTGTAGTTCAGTGCAGCATGGTGTTGTTCAGTGCGGCATGGTGTTGTTCAGTGCGGCATGGTGTTGTTAAGTGCGGCATGGTGTTGTTCAGTGCGGCATGGTGTAGTTCAGTGCGGCATGGTGTTGTTCAGTGCGGCATGGTGCTCTTCAGTGCGGCATGGTGTTGTTCAGTGCGGCATGGTGTTGTTAAGTGCGGCATGGTGTAGTTCAGTGCGGCATGGTGTTGTTCAGTGCGGCATGGTGTTGTTCAGTGCGGCATGGTGTTGTTCAGTGCGGGATGGTGTTGTTCAGTGCGGCATGGTGTTGTTCAGTGCGGCATGGTGTTGTTCAGTGCGGCATGGTGTTGTTTAGTGCGGCATGGTGGTGTTCAGTGCGGCATGGTGTTGTTCAGTGCGGCATGGTGTTGTTCAGTGCGGCATGGTGTTGTTCAGTGCGGCATGGTGTTGTTCAGTGCGGGATGGTGTTGTTCAGTGCGGCATGGTGTTGTTCAGTGCAGGATGGTGTTGTTCAGTGCGGGATAGTGTTGTTCAGTGCAGGATGGTGTTGTTCAGTGCGGCATGGTGTTGTTCGGTGCGGCATGGTGTTGTTCGGTGCGGGATGGTGTTGTTCGGTGCGGGATGGTGTTGTTCGGTGCGGGATGGTGTTCAGTGCGGCATGGTGTTGTTCAGTGCGGCATGGTGTTGTTCAGTGCGGCATGGCGTTGTTCAGTGCGGCATGGTGTTGTTCAGTGCGGCATGGTGTTGTTCAGTGCGGCATGGTGTTGTTCAGTGCGGCATGGTGTTGTTCAGTGCGGCATGGTGTTGTTCAGTGCGGCATGGTGTTGTTCAGTGCGGCATGGTGTTGTTCGGTGCGGCATGGTGTTGTTCGGTGCGGCATGGTGTTGTTCAGTGCGGCATGGTGTTGTTCAGTGCGGTATCGTGTTGTTCAGTGCGGTATCGTGTTGTTCAGTGCGGTATCGTGTTGTTCAGTGCGGTATCGTTGTGTTGTTCGTATTGTGTTGTGTTGTTCGTAATGTGTTGTGTTGTTCGTATTGTGTTGTGTTGTTCGTATTGTGTTGTTGGTATTGTGTTGTGTTGTTCGTATTTTTTTGTGTTGTTCATATTGTGTTGAGTTGTTCATATTGTGTTGAGTCGTTCGTATTGTGTTGTGTTGTTCGTATTGTGTTGCCTCTAACACTTAGCTTCTAACACTTAGCCTCTAGCACCTAGAAGGTAAATAAATAGGAAGGAAGGACTCACCGGTGATGTCGTCGCCCACGTCCAAGCGTTGTACTTTGTATTTTCATCCTTCTGACAGTGGAAAACATATAGCCAACAAACACCGTGGAACCTAAACGAATGAAAGAAAACTATCATTTGGCCACAACCAACATTCACAGATACAACACAATGTGACGTGCGGGGTTGAGGTTAAAGGTTGAGTGAAGGGCCCTCGTTTTAAACTACTTTTTTGAAAAGGAGTGGGAACAAAACGTATTTAATTTATTTATTGGGAAGTAGTAAGACTTATTAAATTTATTTAATCTACTTTTCTTCCCAGGCAAAATTTGACGTGCCGCAATTCCAAATTTCCAAAGTGAATGAAGGAATGAAATCCTTTAAATTATGATTTTGTATAAATACTAGGCATAAACACAAAATCTACGGCACAAAATGGGCAGACTTTACTTGTTTGAAAAGGACTGGTTACAAGACAGACTTTTTTAATTTATTTAATGGGAAGAAGACTTATTTAGTTTAATTGATCTATTTTTGTTCCCTGGCAAAATTCGATTTGCTGCAATTCCAAATTTCCAAAGTGAATGAAGGAACGAAGTCGTTTAAATTATGATTTTGTATAAATACTAGGCATAGACACAAAATCTACGGCACAAAACGGGCAGACTTTACTTGTTTGAAGAGGACTGGTTACAAGACAGACTTTTCTGATTTATTTAATGGGAAGAAGACTTATTTAGTTTATTTAATCTTTTTGTTGCCTGGCAAAATTGGATTTGCTGAAATTGTATTTTGCCAAATCTTGACTTGAGACCTGATAGGAAGTATTAAACGCTCAGTTAAATCGATACAAGTTGGTAATAAGAGCGAGTAATGTTGGTTGAAGCGACGAATGAAGGTTAAAAGCAATTTAAATTATGACTTTGTATAAATACTAGATATTAACAGAACATCTACTGCGCAAAATGGGCAGAGTTTACTTGTTTGAGAAGGAGTGGCTTATTTAAGACTAAGATTTATTTAATCTGTTTGTTCCCTGGCAAAATTGGATGTGATGCAATTCCAAATTTCACCACATGATGGTGCCAAATTTTGACTTCATAGGACATATTCAACACTTAGTTCAAGGTAATCAGATTTGTTTATAATTCTAATGGCCTTTTCAAAACTATTCTGGATTACTACTTTGGATCTATTCTACATTACTTGTACATTACTCTGTAACAGATTAGGCAGTATAATCACATATGTTAACTTGAGAGTGCCCACACTCAATCTACTTATCGTGATGTGTTAAATCAATTACTGTTAGACATTATTTGTCTGATAATCTACCAAATCTTTGAATTGAAGAATTTGTGATTTAATTAATAGCTTGTTGTTATGTTCAGGGTAATCAGACTTGTATATAATTCTAATGGCCTTCTTTTGAAAACTATTCTGAATTACAACTTTGGATCTTATATTACTTTGCAACAATATACTCGGTGACAGATTAGGCAGTATAATCACATATGTTAACTTCAGTGCCCACACTGTATTTATTTATGGTTATTTGTTAAATCAAGTACTGTTAGACATGAAATAGGAAGTGTTTAACATAAATGTTATGGCTACTCACCATTGTAGCTCGCTCCTGGTCAATGATACGAGCCTCTTCTTGCAGTGGAAAACTTGCAGCCAACAAACACCGTGGAACTTAAAGGAATGAAATTAAACATTAACATTTCGCCTGGACCAATATTCACACGTACAACGCAACGCGGCTACACTTCTGCTAGCGCCTCAGCTACACGTTGCTATTACAAACGTAAATCTCTTTAAACACAATGAGTGTTACTTACCGTGTGCGCTGTAGACGGTCCAGTTGCAAGCAGAAAATAAAGATATTTCTGTTGATATTCGTCGTTGCTCAGTGGCTCACGGCCATCGCGCCAACAGATTTGAATTTTGGTGGAAGTTCAGCCAATTACGTCATATCCGCGGCACATGACTGCGACGTAATACCCGCTTATCTGAAACGGCAGTTAAAAGTAGAGTTACATCAAGTTTTCTTTTTTAATCAACGCAATCATTTACAACCGTTGACCAGAAAGAATCGTCGAAATTCGACGTTCCCCCCAAACGCCACACTCACTCGCTTTTCAGGGCAACAAAAGTACTTCTTTTTAAAAACGATTAGTTGTACTTACCGTGTACGCTCTGGACGGTCCAGTTGCAAGCAGAAAATAAAAATATTTCTCTTGTTAGTCGTATGTTACCATCCGCTGTGTCTTTGTCAACATCGCCATTTTCCTACTTCCTGTTGCGAGCCACGCCCACGGATTTAAATTTTGGCGGAAGTTCCGCCCATTGGCGTAGTTTTCGCGTATAGCAAATCCGATTGGTTGGGAAGGGGGCGCGGTTATGCAGCCGAGGGGTCCTGTGATCGGTGGGATGTAAAGTAGGCGTCGACGTCACGTCCGCGTCACGTGACCACGACGTGGCAGACGTCATATAGCAACCGCTGTTTTGTTTAGTAGACTTACAGTTGTTATGCATTGACATAATGGCGCACACTCCAAATAGATTTAAATAAATTAAATAATTCTTCTGCCCACTCCCTTTTAAACAAGTTAACTCTCCCCGCGGATTTGAATTCCGGCGGAAGTTCTGCCCATCACGTGACGTCTGTCACGTGACCACACGCGGCAGATGTCATATAGCAACCGCTGTTTTGTTTAGTAGATTTACAGTTGTTATGCGTTGACATAATGGCGCACTGGTTAGCATGTCCACCTCTTAAGCATGATGTTGCGGGTTCGACGCCTGATCAATGTTAGCATGGAGTGAGCTGAAGTGCATGGCGCTGAAGATTTGAATCTTTGAAATGCGCTGAGGTCTGACGTATCAGGCAGAATGGTTTGCCATCACGTTCAACAAAAAATAGAAACTTTCCCACTCTGATAAAAACGTCCTGTGTTCATCTACATATTTTCGTTTTGCTGTGCATCTTTTCCCTGCCATTTCGAGAGCCCAATTGACACTAATAGTTTACTGGAATGTGTTTGCCCATCCTACTTTGTGGAATTTCACCACATGCGCTTTTGACGAAAATACTAAATTGAACTCAAGTGAAGCCAACACGCACAACCCCCCTCCCCCCACACACACACACACCTACACACACACACACAAATGTTGATATGAACATAAAAGAGCCGCATGCGGTTCGGGAGTTGCGGCTTGGCCAAACCTGTACTATACAACTTTATTTGTGTAAAATTTTCACAACAGCTGTCACACAAACAAAGCGGGAAAAACCGAAGACGTGCGTGTTCCGCCCACGCTGGATTTATTTGCACCTTTGAAAAGACACCGTATTGCCGCAGATGTGGCAAAGAGTACTTTTGGGCATCTGAGACGGAAGGATGTCCAAAGCATCACGTCACCTGCTCTGGTAGGAATGGTGGTGGGACGTTGAGGTCAACCGCTTTGGGGTTGGCTGAATCTTTGGTCGCAGGATGCCACACACTTGAAGACAGAAGCAGAAAAGCAGAGCTAAATGCAAAATGTACTCACCGGTGACTCCAATTTTTTCCCCCCCTGAAGAAATGGATGGACGGGTGGCCCCGGCTGGCCGGTGGGACTCTTGTTATTCTGACCCTTTTTAGTGCGCGTTTGGGGCAACAACCGTTTTTTGTGGCGCTCTCTTCTGGTTCAAGAGTGCCCTGCATGTGAATTTGCCTTTCCTGCCTTCTGATTGGATGAGCGCCGGTGTGACGCGGTGCCTCTGTCACCGTGGCGGGGGGTATACGTCGGCATCGGAGCGTCTGCCAACGTCTGAGACCGGCTGGCAGTGTATCGGAGGTGTCGAGTGCGGTGCCGCTGGAGCTCACTCACCAGCTGGTGTTAGGGCCACAGAATGAAGGCCAAGGAGAAGACTAGAAAGAGAAACAGAAACTTCTCCTCCAATTGTTTGATTTGTCTCTTCTGAGCTTCGATGAATTCTTTCAGCTCTTTGTTCCTCTAGGACGGACAAATGGAAAGTAGCCTTCAAAAGCCAGTAAGCGTGCAAGTAAGTGCCGGGCTGGCTTTGGGCCCTTACCTGTTGCGCGCTGTGCAGCAGATCCATTCTCTCTTGGAGGATGCAAGCGTCGCGCTCCCTCAACTCCCACATCAGGGCTCGCTTCCATTGGTCCACGGCGCTCCTAAGCTCTTGTCTCTGATCCGCCGTCAGCACGTCATACACGCCAGCGTGGCTGGCTTTTTCGCCGTCCGTGGCGGGGCAGTCCCGCTGCGGTAGCGCCTCGTACAACATGGCCTCCAGCTCCATGATCCTCTGGGCCGCAATCCTCGTCCATCAGTGGTCCGGCGGGAGATTTGAGGGCGGCTTACCTTATGAGCCTGGTCCATGGAACGCTTCCTGAAGTCCAACTCTTCATCCAGGTAGCCCTTCTGGTTGCAGAACATATCCTAGCACAGCTCAAGGTCAGAATTGTTGGGGCACATTGCCCCGAGTTCCCCTTGGCTGATGTCGCGTGTCTGTCTACCTTCTCACTTTCAATGTCCAACATCTTCTGTTGAAGTGCTGACTTGGTCACTTTGATGTATTCTAACCACTGAGGAAAGGCTGCTGTCACATAAGCAGAATGCGAGAGCGTGCGTGGACGTGCGCGTTACCTTCTCGGCTAGGGTGGGAAGGGTCCTGGCGTGAATCACGACCACCTGCTCCTCGTTGGTGAGATTCTGCAAGAGCCCAAAGGCACAGCGTCAACAAGGTTCTTTCAGCGCAAAGCCTTCCAAAAGTCACATTTGAGCCGCCGAGTCTCGTGGAGTGCGAACATAAGGAGTTCGACATACACTTACGGCGTTATCGCCCAGGATGTCCAGCTTCTTCATCAGATCACTGATGACGATGTCCTGGGGAAAGGCGCAAGGAGCAATGTAAGGTGTTCTGGGACCTCAGGTTAAGGTTAGGGTTGCGAGGGACGCCTTACGTACGCTCACGCCGTCGGCCTCGCAGTAGATCTGCAAAGGGCTGAGGCCGTCTGGGAAACGGACTTGCAGAAACTTCAAGACGGGGGAGCGCCACTCCCTCTCCTGAAAGGCAGAGGCATGCATCCATCCGTCCGTCCGTCCGTCCGTCCGTCCGTCCGTCCGTCCGTCACATCTCTGGCCTCAACACGCTTGTGCGAGTCTTCCCACCTCCAGCTCCAGGATGCGGAACTCAAGCAGTTCGTTTTGGTCTCGGATATCCTGGATGTGCTCTTTCAGACGCGCTTCTTCCGCCTCCATCCGCCTGACCTGAAAAGACAGTCAGACCTCATCTGCGGGGCTTCCGGACGGGTGTGACGCCAAGCGACTCCGCCCAGCGCCTTTCTTTCCGTCACCTTTTCGGCCAACTGCTGATTGCTCTGACGCAGCAGCTGCTTCTCCTCCACCCACTTGACATTCTAGAAGAGACAAACGCGTGGACAGCTTTGAAATGTTGTGTCATTTTCATCCACAAATTCTTTGGTTGACTGGAAAATGACATTTGCTTTTCTCCGCATTTTCCCAGCCACGTTCAGGGGGGGGGGGGGGGGGGTTGGTCCAGTAATGCCAGACGAATGAGTGACTGAAGAATGTAGCTATTTTGTCTGAGAAAAAGGTGTGCTCATTGATAAGCTTACCTGTCCTTGTTGCTTCAGCGCTGACTCCAGATCTGCTACTCTGCTTTGATAGTGACCCATTTCTACTGTCATGTAACATGGGGGGAAGAGATGGTGCAAATGGTAAAATATGGATTATTCACAGGAATAAATTGGCAGAGCTGAAATTCCAAATTTGTCCAAAAGATGGCGCCAGACCAAAACATGAGACCAAAAAAGGGGCCAAAATAAGCTAAGCAAGTTAAAATAGAAATAAAACAGGAACACGGTGTCGGATTGTGAGTCACGCATGGACGCACAAATGTGATTTTTACTTTTTGATTTCTTTGCTTGGCTAAAAATGTATTCTGTAACAGCTTAAAGCAATATTGTTAGTCAATTCGATCAAGGGACCCGTCACTATGAGAATAGTGTCGTGACATAAATTGTTTGGAGAAGCACAAATGTGATTTTTACTTCTTGATTTCTTTGCTTGGCTAAAAATTGATTCCCTCTTTCATGAACTGTGTTTTGCAATCGAATTGTTCTGGGATTGAATGATTTTATTAACACGGGTATCAGTGGGTGAAATTGTTCGGTTTCTGGAGTGATTAAGATTTGTAATTCTATTTCATGTTTCTTCAATAAATGTGTTGTGTATATTCATCTACTTTGTTGTGCGCTGATTTGTACTGAATGTACAATCGATGGTTCGGGGTTGATTTGACAATTTGATTAATGTGCGGGGGGTTATTATGGTATAACATAGGACCGTAATAAATAAAAGTAACATCAGACAATTTTAGAGAATTGAATAACTTTCGTAGTTATTTGAGACACGAGTGAATTTCAATCCGTTTGAAAGTTTGCTTCGTCTGAATAAATTAACGGAAGTGTTTGAATCGGATTATCGGTTTGGTGTAGAACTGAAAGTAATTTAATTATTTGAAGGGCGCAGGCCCGTTTCCCCTTTTGACGGGCCGCGTAAAAAGTAACTCCGAACATGTTAGAGAATTAAATAACTTTCGTAGATATTTAAGGGAAGAGTGAATTTCGTCAAAAGTGAATTCGTTTGAAAATTTACTTCCTCTAAATAAAATAACGACGATGGTTAAAATAGATCATTTGAGTTGGTGAAGGATAAAAGTATTTCGATTGTCCGTCGGGCGCGGCCCAGTTCTTAATTTTGTCGGGCCGCGTCAAAAGTTAAACAGGACACGATCGAAAAATAGACTTGCCTTCCAAATTAATTACAAATCTAAATAGAGTAAGACATTTTTATTCGTTTTAAGAAAGTTGTTATTCTTTTTAAAGCAATCAAGTGGGGTGAAGCACTCCGACAGTTAAGTGCTAGATCTACATATAAGAAGTTAGAATTAATAACGTAAAGTGCATTAATTTTCTCCTTAAATGCTATTATTGTCACACTTTTATTAATTCGATTCTCTTTCGAATTAACAAGTTGGTCGGCTCGCTGCTTGAGCGACCAAGTAGAACGGACCCATATAGACATTTACTTCGGCAAAACTAGTGCTAGGGTGCGCTATACAAACGAATCCCTGAGGTCTTAACAAAGACATCTAAAAATATCCGTAACATAATAAGAACTTCAAACATTAGCGGGGAGCCATCAATACGATGCGGTCACTTCGAAGTCTTGCCTCGAATTGAGTTACTCGGCTCGAGCTTAGGGTGACTTGAGAGGGATTGGCGTCGTACAGAAATTAGATTGATTCCGGTGGAGTTAATTTAACTCGGGTGGTTAGATTACGGACGAATCTCCGAACCCGGCTAAGACAAACCCGTTACCGGGAAGCC
This sequence comes from Syngnathus scovelli, assembly GCF_024217435.2. Lineage (NCBI taxonomy): Eukaryota > Metazoa > Chordata > Actinopteri > Syngnathiformes > Syngnathidae > Syngnathus > Syngnathus scovelli. Next base: position 15,745,573 of record NC_090856.1, on the reverse strand, counting down.
GGGGGCACCTTATTGAAAGAGGTGCGTTTGACACTACCATCAGCTTTTCTCTGGTCTGAAAGGAGGAGGAGGGAGGCTCCTCCTCCTCCTTTCAGACCAGAGAACACCCGAGGCTGGGTGAGAACGGGGAGGCTGCGACCCGGCCGGGGGTTGCGGGAAGGGGCGCCACCTTGATCTCCTTCTCGGCGTCGTAGTCCCCTCCGCTGGTCTGGGCTAGCAGAGCGTAGGCTCGTTGCAGCGCTTGATATTCTTGCGTCAGCTGGCGGTAGCGAAGCTCCGCCTCCTCATGCACACACCAATGCAACACAGCACTAGTACCAGAATCAGTCAGACCGGCGACAAAGCACCCGCGACGCAAAGACGAGTCCGATTCCAGGCTGAAGAGGAATGTTTGGCGCCAATACGCTGGCAGAAATGGCGGGCTACCTCTTCGGGTTCCGTGTCGGGGGTTCTGTCGGTGTGAAAAGACAAGGACGATCCGTCCGAGTCCACCAACACGTCTTCGTCGTAGCCGTAAAATGTTTCGATGACCTGCGGGCGCGGAAGCAAACATCTCTCTGAACAAACTGAAGCGACACCTCACGATGAATCGACGAGAGGAACGGTAGCGAGAAAAAGGCCATTTCATCTTGCGCAACACCAAGCAGCCGCAAACAAACAGACTCACCTTGCAGGACCTCACGCTTTGTTCCTCCTCAGAGATTCTCGACGTCGGTATCGTAGCAGCAAATCTCTCTCCTGTCGACACAAATAATCCGCCTTTGAGATTCTTTGGATGCAAAGGGAACGAACGGCTCCGGCGCAGAAACAAACGCGACTCACGATGACATTTCTGACATGAGGTCCTGTCTCCAGAGCCTGAAAAACCCGTCACCGGCGATGATTGGAGGGACGCTCGTCTTTTCCAAAAGTGACAACTACAGGGTGTGTCAGGGTTTTCCAGATTATCTTTATCGTATGATTATGTTGCTTTGACTTTGACTGCAACCTGTAATAAATAATATTATTTATCCCTTATTTATCCCTATCGCTTATCCCTTCCTACACAAAGTCGTAAAACATCCCTTGCTATGTTTTGACTAGAGGTCAAGGGCTTTCTCTATTCAATCCACTCTTACACCCACCCTGTTTCTCTTAATAAAAATGCTCGTGCAGGAGCCGAGAGTCAGACTTCATTCGTACAACGGATGGACTCTCCACCTGCAGGTGTCCAAAAGAACTTACTTGTCTCCCGTGTGGTTCTTGCAAAATAAGTTGGAGCGAGCGCAACTCTAACAGGGTGCATTTTGCCACTAGCTGCCTACGGACAATGACGTCGCGCTCGCGGCTCATGGTTGACGGGCTGAGCAGCCGGGCGAGTCCGTCGTTTTCAGCGCACAGCGAGTGGCAAAGGCGCTGACAAAACGGGAGCTTTGAGCTGCTGAAAACGGCAAAACAAGTCTAAAGCGTGTTCAAACGCGTGCGCACAATGCTCCTGCTTGAAAGGTCGGAATTTAAGGGGCCAATTTTTTGGATGGCGGCCGCCGGCCAAGCTTTGGACGGAAAAGGTTTCCTGGCGACAGCGAGCGAGCGCGGCGCTGCCGTACGTGCACCGAGTCGCCTGCCTGAAGACCTTGGACAGGTCGTCGATGATGTGCCGCTGCTCCACAACTTGAAGGAACTCCATTTCACCGTCCTGCTGGCCGCAACCGCGCTCCAGGTCATTGAGCGAACTAGGCCTTCTCTGTGGAACACAAATTCAGTGGACTCTGTTGGCACGCCGCCGTTGTCCGCGTCGACTTACCAAGCTTGCCATCTCCTCGTTCTCCTGGGTGACAAAGTGCACTTTGTTTTCAAGGCGACACAGCACCAGCGAGAGTTCTTCATTCTTCCTGCTCAGGCGTTTGTTTTTGTACAGGAGTGGCAGAAACTGGCTTTCTGTTTCTCTCAGTCGCTTAAGCTGCAAGCATGAAGTGCGGGATGCGAAAGACGCACAACACGCGGGCCAGAACGTATCCATTCCTTTTGCATCGGTTTGAACGGAATCGTGGCTTTGGCTCCCAATAAAAGACATCTACCAGGCAACCGACTCGCCGCGCCGCTCAACTAATAAGCAAGCGCAATGGGTGCCTCGCTGGATGGCGCGCAACAAACGTAGCGCAAACCTTCAAGCGTGCCGTCAATAAATTACCAGTTCATTGCGCTCTTCAGAAAGCAGGGCGTTTCGATCCTCCAGTTTCCTGATGACTGCGCTGAGCTGAGCGATTTTCAGATGAAACCTTCGCGTGTCCCGATCCTCCTGAGACTGAAAACGCCCCGCAACACACACACACAACCACTCGTTCAAAGTTCAAAACTGTTTTTGTGCTACCTTCCTCCAGCAACGAACTAAGTCATGCGTACTGCAAGTGTGTGATGAGGTGGCTTACGCTATGAAGAGGATTGCTAGTAGCGCCGTTGACCCCACTTCCAGGGTAGTTTAGGCCCGCCCTTTGGGAATCCCTCAGGGCAGCGATCTGCTGCTCGGCAGCCTGAGTCTGCAGCTGAAGGCGGTGGACGTGGCCGGCCCCAGGGATTTATCCAAAACACTAACCTGTCTGTCTTTCAGCTTGATCTCATCCATCTGGATGTACAAACGGGGAGCGCTCAGGCAGGCGGGCAAACTCATTTGCCAGAATTGTGACAAAAACAAAGAGAGCAACCGGCCAATTTTTATCTTGAATCGACTAGAACACCATTGCTGTGACAAAAGCGAAGCGAGCAACCGGACGTTTTCTTCTTGTGAAATAGAATAGAATAGAATGCCTTAGGTGTCATTGCACTGCAGGTATACAACGAAATTGGGAACATAGCCACGCACCGCGCATCTGATCAGTCCTACCAGTCGGCGGATCTCCCTCTCGCAGTCTCTCTTGGTTCGGCTCAGCTCCTCCCGATGCTGGTGATGAGCCGATCGGAGCTCGGCCGCTCGGGACTGCCAGGCCTGCTGGGCCGCTGCCAGGGCTTCTTCCGCGCTCCTGGTGGAGGCGACACCGCTCGGTCTCCCGACACCGCCGCGTCTCCTCCACTTCCGCCAGCAAAGCGCCCCCGCTCCTCACCTGAGCAGACATTGCGCCACATCGGGCCGTTGAGACCGCAACGGAGCGCCGCGACGCTTACTGGGGACAAGCTACACAATACGGTAGCGGCCGCATTGGAGCCCGACGTGGCGTGCGGTTAGTCAGACACGGATTGAGCGGATCACCTTGTCCATGGAGCCGTCCCTCAGGCTGAGGACCAAGGCATTCAGTCGCTGGATCTCTCCATCTTTGATTTTGATCACTCTCATCAGCTCCATTTCATGCTGCCGCAGTAATGTCTCCCTGGTAACGGCTAACTTTTTCTGCTTCTCCTCATGGAGTTTGCTTTTGAGTTCCGTCATGGCGGCGGTGGCACGGTGGTGGTCCGCCCGCAGGTCCTGACTTCTCTCTCTCTCCAGACAGCTGACCTGACATGACTTAGACTTAGACAAACTTTATTGTCATCTTGTCTGCACATGGTGCATACAAAACGAAATTTCGTTGCACACGGCTTACAACAAAGTAGTGATATTGCAGTTGAATAGAAGTAACATATCCTATGAAAATATATATATACATATACTGTATATATATATATTACAAATAAGTATAAAGTGCAGCAGTGCTAATTATGCAATAGTGCAAGTAGGCAAAACAGTATTCAAGAGTGTGCAGAGGAATGCTAAACCATGTATTAAACTTCTATTTAAAGGGTTTACACAAGTTCAGTAAAGTTGGTAGTGCGAGATAGTGCAAGATAGAGTTCCGTAGTGTCATAAAGTACAGTTCTGTGAATGTGTGATGCAGAGTTCAGTTTAGAGCTCAACAGTTCTAATGTTCAACAGTCTGATGACAGCAGGGAAAAAGCTGTTGCAGAACCTGGTGGACCTGCAGCGGATTGTGCGAAACCTCTTCCAAGAGGGCAGCAGGGAGAACAGTCCATGGTGGGGGTGTGATGGGTCATTGATGATGTTACGGGCACGGGACATGCAGCGCTGAGATGAAATGTCCTGAATGGAGGGAAGAGGAGCCCCTATGATCCTCTCTGCTGTCCTCACCACTCTCCTCACGTTCTTCCAATCGGAGGCGGTGCAGCCTCCACACCACACAGAGAGTCAGCTTGTCAGAATGCTCTCTATGGTGCTCCTGTAGAACGTCCTCATGATGGGTGGGGGCAGGTGGGCTCTCCTCATCCTCCGCAGGAAGTACAAGCGCTTCTGTGCCCTCTTGACCAGTGCCGTAGTGTTCATAGTCCAGGTGAGGTCTTCTGTGATGTGGACCCCCAGGAATTTGGTGCTGCTGACCACCTCCACAGCTGAGCTGTTGATGATCAGTGGAGCGTGGTGAGGCTGGTTTTTCCTGAAGTCAGAAATCAATCAGAAATCAGAAATCAGAAAACCTTTATTGTCATTCTACATAGTACAATGAAATTGGAGACCTCCATCCAGTGCATGAGGTAGACACAAGTAACAGTCAAGTAATCGACTAGTAGAAAAGTAGATGAAATAATCAGAAACAGTAGTGCGGACAAAGTGCAGTAATAGTGCAGGAGGAAAGTGTCATCAGTGTCGGCTGGAGTTGAGGGCGGCTATGGCTTGGGGAAAGAAACTGTTTCTGAGTCTGTTTGTCCTGGTCTTCATTTGCCTGTAGCGTCTTCCAGAGGGCAACAGGTCAAACAGGGCGGAGCCAGGGTGGGAGCTGTCCGCTGAGATGGCCTTAGCCCTGCTGAGGCAGCGGGTAGTGTAGATGTCCGTAAGGGAGGGGAGAGGGCGGCCGATGATCCTCTGGGCTGCCTTCACCACTCTCTGCAGCTTCTCCCTGTCAGCGGCGGTGGAGCTGCCGAACCATACTACGATGCAGTAGGTCAGTAGACTCTCGATGGAAGATCGGTAGAAGGTCAGCAACAGGTCGGTGTTGAGGTTGTACCTCCTGAGGACTCTCAGGAAGTGTAACCGCTGCTGAGCCTTCTTGACGATGGTGGTGATGTTCTCTGACCAGGAGATCCGGTCAGAGATGTGGACGCCCAGGTACTTGGTGCTGTGGACCCTCTCCACCTGCTCGCCGTTGATGAAGAGGGGAGTTGGCTCAGGGCTGTGTCTTCTGAAGTCTATGATGAGCTCGTTGGTCTTCTTGGTGTTCAGAGCGAGATTGTTCTCAGAGCACCAGTCGACCAGCTCCAGGACCTCCTCTCTGTAGGCTACCTCATCGCCATTGGAGATGAGACCGACCACAGTGCTATCGTCGGCGAACTTGACAATCCGGTTGTGTTTGTGAGCCGGTCTGCAATCATGAGTGTAGAGGCAGAAGAGGAGGGGGCTCAACACACAGCCCTGTGGGGAGCCGATGCTCAGCGTACGGGTGGAGGAGAGGCGGGAGCCAACTCTCACAGCCTGGAGTCGGTTGGTCAGAAAGTCATTAATCCAGGCACATGTGAGAGAGGGGAGTCCGAGAGTGTCCAGCTTTGTGGTGAGTCTGTCCGGGAGGATGGTGTTGAATGCCGAACTGTAATCCACAAAGAGCATCCGGACATAGCTCTGCTGCTGCTCCAGGTGGTTCACCGCACAATGGAGGGCTACGGCGATGGCGTCTTCTGTGGATCTGTTGGTCCGGTATGCAAACTGGTGGGGGTCGAGGTGTGGGGGAAGATAATCCTTGATGTGCTGAAGAACCAGCCTCTCAAAGCACTTCATGATCACCGGAGTGAGGGCCACTGGCCGGTAATCATTCAGGCTAGAGATGGCCGACTTCTTCGGCACTGGGATGATGGTTGAGGTTTTCAGGCAGGGCGGGACGGTTGCTAGGGCCAGGGAGCGGTTGAAGATCGTGGTGAAGGTGGGGGCGAGCTCCTCAGCGCATGCCCTCAGCACCTTGCCGGGGACCCCATCCGGGCCTGTGGCCTTTCTGGGATTCACTGTAAGGAGCACCTTTCTGACCTTGTGCTCCTGAACAGTGAGTGGAGTGATGTCAGAGCTGGGTGGGGGAGGGGGCAGGGCAGGGACAGGGGAGTGCTGCTGGGATGTTCCAAACCGAGCAAAGAAGCTGTTTAGCTCCTCTGCCAGCTGTGCGCCTTGGTCTTCGACTTGAGCGGCACTGCCCCTGAAGTTGGTGATCTCCTGGATGCCCTGCCACACCTTGCGGCCATTGTTGCTGGACAGGTGGGACTCGATGCGTTTTCTGTGGTCCGCTTTCGCCCGTTTGACTCCTCTCCTCAGCTCAGCTCTGGCAGCGCTGTACAGAGCTCTGTCTCCTGACCTGAAGGCGGTGTCGCGGGCTCTGAGGAGAGAGCGGACCTGGCTGCACATCCAGGGTTTCTGGTTAGGGAAGACCCGGATGGTTTTGGTCACAGTCACATTGCTGGCGCAGAACTGGATGTAGCCCAGAACTGTGTCTGTGTGTGTCCCCAGCTCCTGGTGGTCGAACAGGTCCCAGTCTGTCCGTTGAAAACAGTCTTTGAGTTTGTGGAGTGCATCCTCAGGCCAGGAGGTGATGGTCCTTAAGGTGGGTCTGAGTTTGCGTCTGAGGGGGGTGTAGGCAGGGAAGAGCAGGAGGGACAGATGGTCTGATTGCCCGAGGTGGGGGAGGGGGATAGCTCTGTATGCATGTTTGATGTTGGTGTAGACATGGTCCAGGGTGTTCTCACCTCGTGAAGCACACTTTACGTGCTGGTGGAAATTCGGCAGAACAGTCTTTAAGTTGGCCTTGTTAAAATCCCCCGCTACAATGTGGAAGCCATCAGGGTGAGCCCGTTGTTGTTCACTCACAGCTCTCAGCAGGAGAGAGAGTGCCGTGCTTACGTCAGCGTCGGGTGGAATGTAAACAGCAATGACGATAACAACAGCTAGCTCCCTCGGGAGGAAAAAAGGCCGGCACCTGACTGCCATGTACTCGAGGTCCGGACAGCAGTGGCTGCCTACGATGGTCGCATTGTTGCACCAGTTTTCGTGCACATACATACAAAGCCCCCCACCTCTGCGTTTACCGGAGTCCAATGTTCTGTCCGCGCGACGATGATCTCCTTCATCTTCTCCACATTCAGGATCAGGCTGTTGTCTCTGCACCAGCCCACCAGCTGCTCCACCTCCTCTCTGTAGTCCAGGTCGTTGTTGTCTCTGATGAGCCCCACCACCGTTGTGTCGTCTGCGAACTTCACGATGTGATTGGTGGTGAACCTGGGGACGCAGTCGTGTGTCATCAGGGTGAACAGCAGGGGGCTCAGGACGCAGCCCTGAGGGGAGCCTGTGCTGAGGGTGATGACATCAGAGGTGTTCTGTCCGACCCGGACTGACTGAGGTCTGTTGGTGAGGAAGTCTAGCAGCCAGTTGCGAAGGGGGGTGTTGAAGCCCAGGTGTTCCAATTTTCCTACTAGATGCTGTGGGATGATGGTGTTAAACGCTGAGCTGAAGTCCAGGAACAGCATCCGAACATGGGTGTTCTTCTCCTCCAGGTGAGCCAGGCTCAGGTGAAGAACGGAGGAGATGGCGTCCTGAGTGGAGCGGTTTTGCCGGTCGGCAAACTGGAACGGGTCAAATAATGGGGGGAGTCTGGAAACGATGTGATCTTTAAGCAGCCTTTCGAAGCACTTCATCATGACCGGAGTCAGTGCAACAGGCCGGTAATCATTAAATGAGGTGATTTGAGGTTTCTTCGGCACCGGAATGATGGAGGCAGTCTTAAAGCACGCTGGCACTGTGGCTTGGCCCAGCGAAGTGTTAAAAATGTCTGTGATGACCCCAGCCAGCTGACTTGCACATTCCCTGAACACACGCCCAGGAATGTTGTCGGGGCCAGGGGCCTTACGGGGGTTGACTCTCCTCAGGGTCTTCAACACATCGGCGCAGTCAAGGCAGAGTACCTCCTCTTCCTGATGGGGGACAGTTTTAACTGCTGGAGTGCCGTTTAGTGCCTCGAACCTCCCAAAGAAGTTATTTAGACCATTTAGAAAGTCAGCATCAACTTCACCCACCGGGGGGGGAGGGTGAGTTGTAGTCTGTAATCGCCCGTATGCCTTGCCACATACTCCTGGTGTTGTTGGCGTCGTGGAAACGATCCTGAATTTTTCGACTGTGGTCTCGCTTCGCTACCCTGATGGCACGGTTCAAGTTGGCTCTCGCTGTCCTCAGTGTCTCCTTGTCGCCAGACTTGAAGGCAGAGTTCCGCGCTCGTAGCGTTTGACGTACCTCCTCAGTCATCCAGGGTCGTTGGTTGCCCCGGGTGATGATATTCTTAGTGGTGCTGACGTCCTCGGTGCATTTGTTGACGTAGGCTGACACAGTCATGGCACACGCATGTCAAATCTACATCGGGGAAACTGGGAGGGAGGGAGGGAGGGAGGGAGGGCGGGAGGGAGGGCGGGAGGCAAGCAGGGAGGCAGGCAGGCAGGGAGGCAGGCAGGCAGGGAGGCAGGCAGGGAGGCAGGCAGGGAAGCAGGCAGGGAGGAAGGCAGTGTCTGTCTGTTGAGGTTTTCACCTTGTTCTTCTCCTGCTGAAGTTCTAACTGGACGTCCATCAGTTTGGCTCTCAGCTCGTCATTGGCGGCCTGAAAGGCGTCCGTTCGCTCCGCCTTGACCCGCCCTGCCGGAGCTCGTTTGGACATCTCTTACTCGAGTCTCGCCCGGTCGTCAGTCAGAGATCACAACATTTGTACCTGGAGAGCACAAACGCAGCGCTGTTTTCCACTGGCTTCGGACTCAACTTCAATCGGTACCGTAACGTACAACATCATAAACATAGATCTAGCTTGACTTATTCATTGAATAAATGCATTTGGTTCTTCAAAACTGCATCACGCAACATAGCGTGACCGAGACGGCCGTTATCCACCTGCGTGAAGTTATTTGGTGAAATGAATGAGATGTTTAAGACACCATCGTTCTGTCTCTATGTAGATGAAGGGAAATAATCGATTGCTGAAGGTCCAAAGGTGTTGTGATAAACAAATAAACATATTAGTGACATATTTGTGATAAACATATTAGGCAGGATAATCACATATGTTAACTTGACTGCCCACACTGTATTTATTTATGGTTATTTGTTAAATCGAGTACTGTTAGACATGAAATAGGAAGTGTTTAACATAAATGGACGACGAAAGGGGTACTCACCATTGTAGCTCCTGCTGGTCAATGATACGAGCCTCTTCTTGCAGTGGAAAACATACAGCCAACAAACACCGTGGAACCTAAAGGAAGGAAATTAAACATTAACATTTAGCCTCAACCAACATTCACAGATACAACGCAACGCAAACTACACAAACGTAAATCTTTTAAACACAATGAGTTGTACTTACCGTGTACGCTCTAGACGGTCCACTTGCAAGCAGAAAATAAAGATATTTCTGTTGATAATCGTCGTGTTTGTATCCGTTGTCTCGCTCAAGGCCATTGCGCCCACAGATTTGAATTTTGGCGAGAGTTCAGCCTATTGACGTCATTTCCGCGGTGTAATACCCGCATATCTGAAACGGCAAAGTTAAGAGTAGAGTTAAATAAAGTTTTTAATCAACGCAATAATTTACAAACGTTGACCAGTCGAAATAATCGTCGAAATTTGGCGTCTGTGGCTGGAAGCAGACGCCGAGTTCGACGTTCCTCCCAAATGCCACACTGCCTCGCTTTTCAGGCCAACAAAAAAAACATATTTTTCAAAACAATGAGTTGTAATTACCTTGTACGCTCTAGACGGTCAAGTTGCAAGCTGAAAACAAAAATATTTGTCTTGTTAGTCGTCGTGTTACTAACCGCTGTGTCTTGTTTGCCAGCATTGCCGCTTTCCTACTTCCTGTTGCAAGCCACGCCCACGGATTATAATTTTGCCATGAGTTCCGCCTATTGACGTCATGTCCGCGTCACATGACTGCGACGTAATATTATCTAAAACTGTTTGTGCGGCATGGTGTTGTTCTGTGCGGTATTGTGTTATTCTGTGCGGCGTCGTGTTGTTCTGTGCGGCGTAGTGTTGTTCAGTGCGGCGTCGTGTTGTTCAGTGAATCGAAAGAGAATCGAATTAATAAAAGTGTGACAATAATAGCATTTAAGAAGAAAATTAATGCCCTTTATATTATTAATTCTAACTTCGTATACGTAGATCTAGCACTTGACCGTCGGAGTTCTTCACCCCACTTAATTGCTTCGAAGAGAATAGCGACTTTCTTACCGAATAAAAATGTCGTGCTGTCTTTAGATTTGCCCAATAATTAATTTGGAAGGCAAGTCTATTTTTTGATCGTGTCCTATTTAACTTTTGACGCGGCCCGACAAAAGGGGAACTGGGCCGCGCCCGACGGACAATCGAAATATTTTTATCCTCCACCAACTTCACTGATTTATTTTAATCATCGTCGGTATGTTATTTAAAGGAAGTAAATTCTCAACCGAATTCACTTTCAACGAACTCAACTCTTCCGTTAAATATTTACGAAAGTTATTTAATTCTCTAACTTGCTCAGAGTTACTTTTTACACGGCCCGTCAAAAAAGGGGAACTGAGCCGCGCCCGACGGACAATTGAAATATTTTTATTCTCCTCCAACTCCACTGATTTATTTCAGCCGTCGTCGTTAATTTATTTAGAAGAAGTAAATTTCCAACAATTCACTTCTAACGAAATCCACTCCTCCTTTAAATATTTACGAAAGTTATTTAATTCTCTAACTGGCTCAGAGTTACTTTTTACACGGCCCGTCAAAAAAGGGGAACTGAGCCGCGCCCGACGGACAATTGAAATATTTTTATTCTCCTCCAACTCCACTGATTTATTTCAGCCGTCGTCGTTAATTTATTTAGAAGAAGTAAATTTCCAACAATTCACTTCTAACGAAATCCACTCCTCCTTTAAATATTTACGAAAGTTATTTAATTCTCTAACTGGCTCAGAGTTACTTTTTACACGGCCCGTCAAAAAAGGGGAACTGAGCCGCGCCCGACGGACAATTGAAATATTTTTATTCTCCTCCAACTCCACTGATTTATTTCAGCCGTCGTCGTTAATTTATTTAGAAGAAGTAAATTTCCAACAATTCACTTCTAACGAAATCCACTCCTCCTTTAAATATTTACGAAAGTTATTTAATTCTCTAACTGGCTCAGAGTTACTTTTTACACGGCCCGTCAAAAAAGGGGAACTGAGCCGCGCCCGACGGACAATTGAAATATTTTTATTCTCCTCCAACTCCACTGATTTATTTCAGCCGTCGTCGTTAATTTATTTAGAAGAAGTAAATTTCCAACAATTCACTTCTAACGAAATCCACTCCTCCTTTAAATATTTACGAAAGTTATTTAATTCTCTAACTGGCTCAGAGTTACTTTTTACACGGCCCGTCAAAAAAGGGGAACTGAGCCGCGCCCGACGGACAATTGAAATATTTTTATTCTCCTCCAACTCCACTGATTTATTTCAGCCGTCGTCGTTAATTTATTTAGAAGAAGTAAATTTCCAACAATTCACTTCTAACGAAATCCACTCCTCCTTTAAATATTTACGAAAGTTATTTAATTCTCTAACTGGCTCAGAGTTACTTTTTACACGGCCCGTCGAAAAGGGGAAGCGGGCCTGAGCCTTTCAAATAGTCAAACAACTTTTCGTTCTACACAAAATAATAATCCGATCTAAACACTTCCGTTGATTTATTTTATTTAAATCGGCCCCAAACCATCGGTTGCATATTCAGTACAAATCCGCGTACAACGAAGTAAGTAATATACAAAACACATTTATTGAAGAAACATGGAATAGAATTACAAATCTCAATTACCCCAGAAACTGAACAATTTCACTCACTGATACCCGTGTTAATAAAATCATTCAATCCCAGAACAATTCGATTGCAAAACACAGTTCATAAAAAAGGGAAGCGGTGATTACCAGCTGCGTGCTATTTTTGGTGAAAGCAAAGTCGAGTGATCAGTTCGATCTTGCTTCTAAATCCAAATTAAAGAAACAGGCTGGCCACGAGGAATCCGGCGGCCCGATGACTATTCCCCCCTCACGCTAAAATACATAAAAAATATAAATCCCTCTCACCTATTTCTCCTATAAAGTTGTCCAGTCCAATTTTTGGGAGTAAATCCAAGTTAATTTCAGTCCAGCGATCCTGCGTCTCACACAAAGATCTTCGGGACTTTGGAAAAAATCTTGAAACTCCTCCGGGCCTCTTCACGTATAAGCGCTCTTTTGGGGAAAAAAGCCCTGAAGCTACTCCAGCAGGACCTTTTATAGACCTCTCCGTCTCCCCCCCTCCCCTTTCTTTTCTCCTGTACTTTCCCTATAGGGTAAGACTGCCCAGTTCTCTCACGCGTATAGAAGGGACTGTCCAGCATTCCCACGCCTATGGAGGGACTGGCCTTTAGCAGCTGTTTCCGCCCTGACCACGCAGTACTTTCCACCAAATGCACAGCTAGTGGCAAAACCTTTCACTTCCCCTTTTCACCTTTGACCTACTTTCTGTTACATGAATTGATCGAATTGACAAATAATATTGCTTTAAAGCGGTTACAGAGTACATTTTTAGCCAAGCAAAAAAATCAAAAAATTAAAATCACATAATAAACATTTCATTTGTGCTTCTCCAAACAATTTATGTCACGCCACTATTTTCAGTGACGGGTCCCTTGATCGAATTGACAAATAATATTGCTTAAAGCGGTTACAGAGTACATTTTTAGCCAAGCAAAAAAATCAAAAAATAAAAAACACATAATAAACATTTCATTTGTGCTTCTCCAAACAATTTATGTCACGCCACTATTTTCAGTGACGGGTCCCTTGATCGAATTGACAAATAATATTGCTTTAAGCGGTTACAGAGTACATTTTCAGCCAAGCAAAAAAATCAAAAAATAAAAAACACATAATAAAAATTTCATTTGTGCCTCCATGCGTGACTTACACTCTGACACCGTGTTCCTCTTTTCTATTTTAACTGGTCTAGCTTATCCTGGCCTCTCTTTTGGTCTCATGTTTTGGTCTGGCGCCATCTTTTGGACAAATTTGGAAATATCAGCTCTGTCAATTTATCCCTGTGAACAATCCATATTCTACCATTTGGACCATCTCTATCCCCATGTTACATGACAGTTTTCATTCTGAATCTGAACTTATGTAAATTTTATGAATTGATTAAGTGTTAGGATTTAATGTTAGAGTAGAGTCCAAATAAGGATGAAGATTAGAATTTGGTGTCCGAGTTGGGCACTTTATCTATGTTGTCAGGAAAACCAGCCAACCAGAGTTAGACTCTTTGATTAAATGGAAAGTGTCAGGTTTTTCTCCAACCTCCTTTCAGCCGTCTCCCAATCACATAAACATCCCCCACAAGAACTTAAACCAAGGAACAATTATGATATTTTCCCTAATTTCCATATATCGTTTCGGGAGGGCATTCCCTCCAAATTTTCCCCAACCGTGTAAACTCCACCACTAGAACTTCTATTTTAACCCCGATATTCCAGTGTTCTCCGTTTCCGTTGTTGCCAAATTGAGTCCTAGTGGATATTGAGTTTTCAACCTCCTGACCCATCTCATTTCCGCGTTTTCCCTATCCCTTTGTGTCCAGCCCGCACAGCTCTCCAAAATCCGTATTCTCAAGTTACGTAACCCGTGCAGGCGGAAATGGCGTACTACATGCGTGTTACGCTTCTGGTTATGTGTGATGCTGTAGCGGTGCGCATGCAGTCTGCTTCTGACATCATTTCGAGTCCGTCCCACATACATAACTCCACACAATCGACAGCTCATACAGTAGACCGCATTCCGCGTAGACAAGGCCTTACCCGTCTGTGTGAAGAAATGTTCTTTCTTCTGAGAGTCTGTTATCACTCCTATTGATCTCCTGGCTGCACGAGAGGACCCACTTTTCATTTTAGTGCTAACCAACAAATCTTTTAAATTTGGATTCCTTTTGAAGGCTGAAACCACCTTATGTTTCGCCTTCAGGTCAGTCAGCGCCGACGCTTCCAAATTCTGTTTAATTTTTCTGTGAACATTGACTGTGTAAGAGTTGTAAATCGAAATTAGAGGAAGTATCATTTTTTTAACCCGCTGAGTGTCCCCTCTTCTTCCTTTTTTCCATGTTTGTAGCTTAATCGTGCGAAGAAATGACCGAGAATAACCTCGTTGCTGTAATGACCTGAACAAGACTTTGGTCGCTTCTTCCCTATCTTCTGTGCGAGTGCAAATTCTCCCGAATCTCAATAGTTGTGAATAAACCAAACCCCCAAACGTGTGTCTAGGGTGAAAACTCTTTTTGTGTAGTAGCGCATGAGTATCTGTGGATTTAAAAAATACTCTGACATCAAGTCCCCCTGTTGTATGAAATTCCGGTCCCTTATATGTAGTTGTGTCAAGAAAATTAATTTCCCTCTCGCTAATCTGTGCCGTCAGTTTAATTGAAGGGTGGTGGCCATTTAAGGTTTTAAGAAACACGTCAAATTCTTCCCTAGAATCTCCCCAAATTCCCCAAATATCATCTAAGAACCTCAGGTAAGCTATAGGTTTCTTAGAGCACTGTGTCAAGGCGTTCTCCTCCCATTCAGCCATATAGATATTGGCATAGGCTGGAGAGAAACGTTTCCCCATTGCTGTCCCCTTGACCTGTAAAAAATACCCATTGTCAAATTGAAAATCATTCTTAGTCAGATTGAGTTCCAGCAATGCCAAAATGTGTTCATCCGGGCGGCCCAAAATCGGATTACGTGCCAAAACATTGCGTACCGCCTCTAAACCCCTAGCAGTTTCAATATTAGTATACAAGTTTTCAACATCCATGGAAAACAACCAACAGGTCTGTGGCACGGTCAAGGTCCGTACTTTTGAAACAAAATCATTAGTATCTTTGATGTAACTCGGATGTAGAATTGACAAGGGATTCAAGTAATAATCTACTAGCTCAGCCGAGCCGTAGGATTCGCTACTACAATCTGACTCGATGGAACGTCCTGGCGGCATTTCGTAGGGCCAGGGCCACGATGCCGGGTCTTTATGAATCTTAGGGAGTAGATAAAAGTATCTCGGACGTGACGGGGATGCTCCTGTTAAATACAAGAATTGTTTTTTTAGTAATGTGGTGCTCTTTTCTCATTTGATCTAATATTGTGTGGACTAACTTTTCTGTATCCGGATAAATCGTTTTTTGGATCGAATGGTAATACTCCGTATTGCGAAGTTGTCGATGAGCCTCTCTCACGTAATTTTTTCGGTCCATAATGACCACCGCTGACCCTTTATCTGCTGGCTTAATAATCAATTCCTCTGCCGAACTTAAGTCGTCCAGGGCTCTTCTTTCGCCCTCTGTCAAATTTGGCATCTCTCTTGGGACTTCCACTTGTTTTAGGACTGCTCTGTCTTTGTGTATTAATACTTTTATCTCCCTGGGTACTTCATCATCCTTGGGCTCCCACATTGAAGCCGACTGGAATTTGGGTGGTGCTGCCGTCGTCGAAGTTCCAAAATAAGAGTCTAGTTTTAACCTTCTATGGTACTGTCGCACATGGGCCTTGGTGATCCTTCTCTGATCCTTCATCATGGTTGCGGTGGGGACGAATGTAAGCCCCTTCTCCAGAAGCTCCCTATGATCTTTCGTCAAACTAAAGGAGGTCGACAGGTTGACCACTGGATCAGCCAGGGTTATCTCCTTGAGTTAGGGGAGGCTCCTTGGCATAAAAAAGGTTTTTCACAAGTTATCTATCTATCTCTTCAGCCGTGTCCGTTGTCCAATGGATGTTGTCCGGTCCTGTGGTAAACAGTCTTGATGATAAGCGTTGAATCGAATGACCCGTTTCCTCTATTATTTCATTCAGTTCCCTAAGGTTGGCTTGGATCTCCAAAGGAAGTGATTGGGAATAATTAATTTTAGGAATGAATATTTTAGCATAAGGAAAAGTGGCCTTAGCTGCTCCCAGCAATCTGGCTATCTCCTTGGATATGAATATTGGGATGACCCTACCTCTATTGTTAAGGCCCAAGGATAAAATGACCCCTAGCACGTTGGGAGAGGTTGCAGTTCTGTTTCTGAGTAGGTGAATCCCATGGCGGATTTTAGCTCCCGGGTAACAGTCCACTTGTACTTCGCGGTCTTCGATTTTCTGCAATTTGGCCAAGTTTGAATCACCTACAATCAACCATCTTCTCTGGGGAAACAAAAACCAATTTGCCCTCTTATTCCCTTCATGTTCGTGTGTGGTGTACATCGATTGTGGTTCGGTTTGTGTGTCACGTGACTGGAAGAATATTGTTTCCAGTAATTTCGGTCGTGGTGTCTCTCTTCTCCTAATTGGTGTTTCTGACGAGTTAGGGCCAGGAGGTTCCTGGTATTTCCTCCTTATTCCTTCAATGCGCTTCATTAGAGTCTCTGTCGTCGGTTCTTCGGAAGCTGTCGAGTCTTCCTCTTGAGTCGGTGAAGGTAAGTCTTCCATCTGCTGGTCAAGGTAAGTCGTTTGAGGCGCTCCCCAATCCTCTATGTGTTGGGCATCCCTCTGTTCCCCTGAGTGGTGGGTGAGCTTCTTACTCCTCTTTCTCTTTTTCTTAGTCTCCTTAATCTTCTTAACTTCACCTTGTTGAGTGTCTTTTTTTAGGTTGGGGTTAGGGTCAGGGTCAGGGTTAGGTTTTGAGTACAGAGACCCACTCCAAAAGGAGCGAGGAGGTGCACGGACCTCCCGGTCCCAGGATCCCCTATCCTCCCTGTCCAAAAAATTGGGCGGTTGACGTGGTCCCCTCCGACCACGACTAACCACCGTCCACTCTGTCATTGTTGTTTTTTTTTAACTTATTTAATTTTGAAAATTTAATGTATTTTTAACTTTATTTATTTACCAAAGCATTTAATGTACTAATTTGCCAATGAAATCCAATTCAATCCCTTTATTTATTCACGTATTTATTGAGACCCCCAAATCAATAAAGTCCCCAATAACCCAAACCCAGTGTATTGTGCCAAAAACAACAAAAAAACTTCTTTTTAAATGAACTGAAACAAATACGACGTTTCGACCTTAATCGGTCTTCATCGGGTACTATAAAAAAAAAAAAAATGAAAAAAATGAAGAAAACCCCCAAAAAATATATTAGTGAAAGAGTTGGCTAGTTTTTAAGAGAGCAGAGAGTTGTCGACTGTTCGAGAGACAAAAGCACAATGAACCTGTTTTTTTCTCGCCTCCTTTTATACTCTTTCATTTTTTCTTTTTTCCGGGTCCCTTTTCCTTTTTCCTTTTTTCCTTTTGATTCAGATTTTATTTTGTTGACTTGTATATCACTTTTCGCACCATAAACCACTAAATCCACTGGTCTAATTATTTTCATTCGTTCTGTTGCTTATTTTACATCAAATGTATAATTTGTGTTAATATTGTTTTATTTATTTATCTCTTTCGACTCAATCATCAATTAATATTTAATGTTACCTCTGTGTTTTTAATACTTCTGAAATTTCGTAAATGATTTTAAATTAATTAGTATTTATACATTTTAAATTTTGACGTTCTAAACTTTTATGTATTTTTAAGCTTTCTTAGTGTTTTTGAAAATTTGTAATTGTCATTTTTTTTATTTTTACATGTTATAGCGGCAGAATTATAATTTAGGCGATTGTTGATGTTAGGATTGTGTGATGTGGGTGGGGTTAGGGGTTAGGGTTAGGGGTTAGGTTTAGGGTTAGGGTTAGGATTAGGTTTGGGGTTAGGGTTAGGGTTAGGGTAGGGTTAGGGTTAGGATTAAGTTTGGGGTTAGGTTAGGATTATGGGTAAGGAGTAGCGATTGGGGTTAGGTTAGGATTATGGGTAAGGAGTAGGGATTGGGGTTAGGGATGGGATTGTAGTAAGGATCCAAATCAAGTGGTGTATGGTGAATCTTCAATGCTTAATGTTTAGTCCAATTGGCTCCCTAGTTCCCAATGTAAATATCCAATATCGTTCCCTCCCTTTTCTTTCTATGTCTGTCCAATTAATGTTCCTTTGTAATCCCGCCATTCTCATTGAGGCCATACCATGATCAACAACATGTTTAACTAAGGGTGTGTCCATTTCTTTCTTGTTCTTCACATTATACCGATGCTGATACATGCGTGTGGACAAATTGTTTCGTGATTCGCCAACATATTGGATCCCACATTTGTTACAAAAAATAACATAAACACAATTTCTAGATTTTGGGTTGATTCCCTGGTCAATTCCAAATACTGTTCCCATTTCTATATTTTTAATGAAATTTAGTCTCTTGAATTGAGTGTCCAACAATAAGGGTTTGTCCCACTTCAATGTTGGCAATTTTGCCCGGATCAAAATATCTGCCAGACTCTTGTTCCGCTTGTAGGCAGAAATGACCTTAGTGCCAGAAAATAGCCCCAGAGCACCCTGTCCGTCGTGGCTGCGCCAGCCATGCTGATCAGGCCAAGTTGGGCTTAAGAAACATGTATTTGCTTTGTATTTGTTGTTTGTTTTTGTGTTTGCACTTTGCCTATCCAGTCGCCTTTGTTATATATGTAATAAATGAGTCTCGACTTGGCATGATAGATTGACAGCGGCATTTGCGGTCAAATTAGTCGTACCTCGCACTTAATTCATCGACTCCCCTATCTGGGTGGAGCGAGAGCATCTTGCTCTGTGCGGCATCCATGCGCTCTCCTATCTGGGTAGAGCGTGAGTAAATTATAATTTTGCACCTAATTGTTTTCCTATCGGCGCTAGTTTGCGCTCCCTTTTATTTCCTCCGTGTGGCCATCGACAACGTTTCGGCATCTTTTGTGCCTTCCTCAGGTCTGGCACACGGGAATTGCAGCTAAATTTAGTTTCGTTGCATGTGGAGCTGTTTCCTCCTTCATGGCCGCATCGAGACTGAATTTCCTGCTCCGAGCAGTCCTTATATGTGTTTCATGTCAGCAATTTGCGTTTCGTTCCGGATAATTTTCCATCTACTCATTTTAGCTTATTAACTTGTTGTTTTTGCTCTTTTCTTGCAGGTACCGATTGGGTGTGAATATGTGAACTCGGCATAGTTAAGTATAACTGTGTGTTTTTCTGTTTCAGGTTATCCAGGTAAGTATTGTTTTTTTTGATAGTGTAAATTTTTACTTTCAACCACTTTTTAGTTTATATTCAATTTCGTGTTTGTGTTCAAATTTTTGACTTCTTAATTTCCATTTTTTGACTTGCAGGTTGAAATTTTTTTCATAATGGGAGTCAGGGAGGGATTTGGATTAGGGTTAGGGTTGGGGTTAGGGTTTGGGGTTAGGTTAGGGTTAGGGTAGGATCGGTTTAGGGGACAGCGCACAGACGCAGCAGGAGCTCAATGGAAACTGGAAACGTGGGGGGGCAGTGGAGGTGGCACAGGCGAGTTAGGATTAAGAAGGGAGTTCCTCCCCCGAAGGAGAGGAGCAAAGGCACGGTCCTACCATCCACGCCCACGTCCCACATCCAGCCCCAGAGCAACCTGTCCGTCGTGGCTGCGCCAGCCATGCTGGTCAGGCCATGTTGGGCTTAATAAACATGTATTTGCTTTGTATTTGTTGTTTGTTTTTGTGTTTGCACTTTGCCTATCCGGTCGCCTTTGTTATATATGTAATAAATGAGTCTCGACTTGGCATGATAGATTGACAGCTGCATTTGCGGTCAAATTAGTCGTACCTCGCACTTAATTCATCGACTCCCCTATCTGGGTGGAGCGAGAGCATCTTGCTCTATGCGGCATCCATCCGCTCTCCTATCTGGGTAGAGCGTGGGTAAATTATAATTTTGCGTCTAATTGTTTTCCTATCGGCGCTAGTTTGCGCTCCCTTTTATTTCCTCCGTGTGGCCATCGACAACGTTTCGGCATCTTTTGTGCCTTCCTCAGGTCTGGCACACGGGAATGGAAGCTAAATTTAGTTTTGTTGCATGTGGAGCTGTTTCCTCCTTCATGGCCGCATCGAGACTGAATTTCCTGCTCCGAGCGGTCCTTATATGTGTTTCATGTCAGCAATTTGCGTTTCGTTCCGGATAATTTTCCATCTACTCATTTTAGCTTATTAACTTGTTGTTTTTGCTCTTTTCTTGCAGGTACCGATTGGGTGTGAATATGTGAACTCGGCATAGGTAAGTATAACTGTGTGTTTTTCTGTTTCAGGTTATCCAGGTAAGTATTGTTTTTTTGATAGTGTAAACTTTTACTTTCAACCACTTTTTAGTTTATGTCAGGTGCAGAGCAGGGAGAGGATTCGAATGCAGAGACTTCAATGTCCAAAAAGGCTTTTATTGTCTCCACTGATAGTCGAACAAAAAACGCCTCAATAGGAGGGAAAAAAGGGAAAACTAAGGCGCCTCGAACCGAGGGAGAAAAAGGGGAAATCAAAGCACCTCGAACCGAGGGAAATACAAAAACAAGATAGCGATGTAACCAAGTTAACATCGGGGATCAAAGTCGCTCAAACAAGGCTTGTACGTGGAACTCGAGGGTTTCGTGATCGCTAGTGTTCTTACAAGGCAAGACGCACTGGCACTGGATACTGGGAAAGACGCGGGTTATATGGACACAGGAGGGGAACACAGGTGAAGACAGTTGGTCATTGACGCAGGTGCACACACTTGGAATCAGGGGTTCACGTGACCGGACGCACAGGGGAAGGACACACCGACTGGAACGAGAGGAAAATCACACAATAAAACAGGAAGTGATCCGGACGACACATGACAGCATGACATAACCCCCCCCTCTAGGGCCGGATCCCAGACGGACCCGGAGCATCGGGGTGAGCCGCGTAAAAGTCATCTAGTAGCCCGGGATCCAGGATATAGCTACGCGGCACCCATTGCCGCTCCTCTGGCCCGTAACCCTCCCAGTCCACCAGGAACTGCCAGCCCCGGCCCTTCCGGCGCACGTCCAGCAACTTCTTAACTGTGTAGGTAGGCCCACCCCCCACCGTCCGCGTAGGCGGGGGTGCCGCGGGAGCCGGCACCATCCCACTCTCCCTAACCGGCTTGACCTTCCCGACGTGGAAGGTGGGATGCACCGCAAGGGACCGAGGCAGACGGAGTCGCACAGCCGCTGGACCGACGACCTTGGAGATCGGAAACGGCCCTACAAAACGGGGGGCCAGCTTCCTGGAGCCCACCTGGAGGGGAAGGTCCCGGGCGGACAGCCAGACCCGCTGGCCGGGCCGGTAGACAGGTGCCGGACGACGTCTCCGGTCAGCCATCCTCTTCACCCTGTCGCCCTGGCGGACCAGTATGGCCCTTGCCGCTGCCCAGATGCGCCGACAGCGTCTCACCACGGCGCACGCCGAGGTAACTGACACCTCCGGCTCGCTGTCGGGGAAGAGCAGGGGCTGGTATCCAAAGACGCACATGAAGGGGGACATCCCGGTCGCCGTGATGGGAAGGGAGTTATGGGCGTACTCTACCCAGGTCAAGTTTTGACTCCACGACGAGGGGTTCTGGGTTACCAAACAGCGGAGGCCCATTTCCAGCTGTTGGTTAATGCGTTCTGCTTGGCCGTTCGCTTCCGGGTGGTAGCCCGAAGTGAGGCTCACGGTGGCCCCTATAAGCTTGCAGAAAGCCCTCCAAAAGCGGAACACGAACTGGGGGCCCCTATCTGACACGACGTCCGAGGAAATCCATGAATCCTGCAGACGTGGTCCATGAGAACTACTGCCGTACGTTTGGCCGAAGGTAATTTGGGCAGGGCAATGAAGTGGGCCATCTTGGAGAACCTATCCACGACGGTGAGTATCGTCGTCTTACCGCTAGACACCGGCAGTCCCGTGACAAAATCCACAGAGATGTCGGCCCATGGTCGAGAGGGAATGGAGAGAGGCTGCAGCAACCCCACCCGGAGTGTTCTTACTCCGCGCACAGATGGAACAGGCTGCAACATACTCCCGGACGTCCGCCCCCATGGAGGGCCACCAGAATCTTTGTTGGATGACGTGCAGGGTTCTTCGCACGCCCGGGTGACACGTGAGCCGGGAGGTGTGCGCCCAGTGGATCACTTGGGATCGTAGTTGGGGCGGAACAAACAGTCTATTCTCGGGACTTCCCCTAGGGGGTGGATCATCGTGGTTTGCCCGCTTCACCAAGTCCTCTATGGGCCAGGTTACGGCTCCCACCACGCAGTGAGGGGGGAGAATGGGCTCTGGCTCTGTGGACACCGGGTCTGGGCTGTAGATGCGTGACAGCGCATCAGGTTTGGTGTTCTTGGCCCCCGGTCTGTAAGACAACGTGAAATGGAAACGGTTAAAGAAGAGGGACCAACAAGCCTGGCGGGAGTTCAATCGCTTGGCCTCCTTGATATATTGCAGGTTCTTGTGATCGGTCCAAACCAGAAAGGGGTGTTGGGCTCCCTCCAGCCAGTGTCTCCATTCTTCAAGAGCCTTTTTGAATTTGCTAACAATTCCCGATCTCCGACGTCATAGTTCTGCTCCGCGGGGGTCAGCCGTCGGGACAAAAAGGCGCATGGATGGAGCTTGTTGTCGACCTGGGATCTCTGAGACAGGATGGCGCCGATTCCCTGACTGGAGGCATCAACCTCCACCACGAACTGACGAGATGGGTCGGGCAAGGTAAGGATTGGAGCGGTGGTGAACCGCCTCTTCAGCTCCTGGAAGGCGGCTTCAGCCTCCGCCGTCCAGCGAAACGGAACTGTCGGGGAGGTGAGAGCGTGCAGGGGAGCCTCGGTGGCGCTGAAGCCTCGTATGAATCGTCTATAAAAGTTAGCAAATCCCAGAAATTGCTGCACTCTTTTGCGGCTATCCGGTACCGGCCATTGGGTCACCGCGCTTACTTTGGCTGGGTCCATCTGGACCTTCCCTGGGGCTATGATGAAGCCAAGGAACGATATCGTTTCTGCATGGAACTCGCTCTTTTCGGCCTTTACATAAAGTCGATGGTCCAGGAGCCGTTGCAGGACCGACTTAACATGACTCTCATGGGTCCTCAAATCTGGTGAATAAATTAAGATGTCATCCAAGTAAACGAAAACAAAGTGGTCTAAGAAATCACTCAGAACGTCATTGATCATGGCCTGGAAGACCGCGGGGGCATTGGTGAGGCCGAACGGCATTACCCGGTATTCAAAGTGTCCCCGGGGGGTGTTGAAGCCCGTCTTCCACTCATCACCTTCCCGAATGCGCACGAGGTGATACGCGTTACGCAAATCTAACTTGGTGAATACCCGAGCCTGCTGCAACTGATCAAACACGGCCGACATGAGTGGGAGGGGGTACCGATTCTTTATAGTGATCTGGTTGAGGGGACTGTAATCTATGCAGGGGCGCAGGGTTCCGTCTTTCTTCCCCACAAAGAAAAACCCGGCCCCTGCAGGCGATGATGACGGCATGATCAGACCCGCTTTAAGTGACGCGTCAATATAGTCATTTAAGGCCTTCTTTTCGGGGCCCGAAAGGGAATAAAGTCTCCCCTTGGGGATCGAAGCACCGAGCAATAGGTCTATGGCGCAGTCGTAGGGACGGTGGGGTGGTAAGGAGCTCGCCTTGGCTTTGCTAAATACCTCCGCAAGTTGATGGTAGCATTTGGGTACTTGGTTTAGATCCGGAGCTCTGAACTCTGGTTCAGGAGACGCAAAGTCCGAGGGAGAAGTGCATGGGGACTCGATCGAAGGGTTCGGTTTGACACACGATACTTGGCACTGGGATGCCCACCCCTTTATCTCCCCTGACTCCCAGTTTATTGCAGGGTTGTGGTGTTTTAGCCACGGATAACCGAGGATAAGTTTTTAATCAACGCAATAATTTACAACCGTTGACCAGTCGAAATAATCGTCGAAATTTGGCATCTGTGGCTGGAAGCAGACGCCGAGTTCGACGTTCCTCCCAAACGCCACACTCCCTCGCTTTTCAGGGCTACACAAAAAAACATATTTTTCAAAACAACGAGTTGTAATTACCTTGTACGCTCTAGACGGTCAAGTTGCAAGCTGAAAACAAAAATATTTGTCTTGTTAGTTGTCGTGTTACTAACCGCTGTGTCTTGTTTGCAAGCATTGCCGCTTTCCTACTTCCTGTTGCAAGTCACGCCCACGGATTATAATTTTGCCGTGAGTTCCGCCTATTGACATCATGTCCGCGTCACATGACTGCGACATAATATTATCTAAAACTGTTTGTGCGGTATTGTGTTGTTTTGTGCGGTATTGTGTTATTCTGTGCGGCGTCGTGTTGTTCTGTGCGGCGTCGTGTTGTTCAGTGCGGCGTCATGTTGTTCAGTATGGCATGGTGTAGTTCAGTGCAGCATGGTGTTGTTCAGTGCGGCATGGTGTTGTTCAGTGCGGCATGGTGTTGTTAAGTGCGGCATGGTGTTGTTCAGTGCGGCATGGTGTAGTTCAGTGCGGCATGGTGTTGTTCAGTGCGGCATGGTGCTCTTCAGTGCGGCATGGTGTTGTTCAGTGCGGCATGGTGTTGTTAAGTGCGGCATGGTGTAGTTCAGTGCGGCATGGTGTTGTTCAGTGCGGCATGGTGTTGTTCAGTGCGGCATGGTGTTGTTCAGTGCGGGATGGTGTTGTTCAGTGCGGCATGGTGTTGTTCAGTGCGGCATGGTGTTGTTCAGTGCGGCATGGTGTTGTTTAGTGCGGCATGGTGGTGTTCAGTGCGGCATGGTGTTGTTCAGTGCGGCATGGTGTTGTTCAGTGCGGCATGGTGTTGTTCAGTGCGGCATGGTGTTGTTCAGTGCGGGATGGTGTTGTTCAGTGCGGCATGGTGTTGTTCAGTGCAGGATGGTGTTGTTCAGTGCGGGATAGTGTTGTTCAGTGCAGGATGGTGTTGTTCAGTGCGGCATGGTGTTGTTCGGTGCGGCATGGTGTTGTTCGGTGCGGGATGGTGTTGTTCGGTGCGGGATGGTGTTCAGTGCGGCATGGTGTTGTTCAGTGCGGCATGGTGTTGTTCAGTGCGGCATGGCGTTGTTCAGTGCGGCATGGTGTTGTTCAGTGCGGCATGGTGTTGTTCAGTGCGGCATGGTGTTGTTCAGTGCGGCATGGTGTTGTTCAGTGCGGCATGGTGTTGTTCAGTGCGGCATGGTGTTGTTCAGTGCGGCATGGTGTTGTTCGGTGCGGCATGGTGTTGTTCGGTGCGGCATGGTGTTGTTCAGTGCGGCATGGTGTTGTTCAGTGCGGTATCGTGTTGTTCAGTGCGGTATCGTGTTGTTCAGTGCGGTATCGTGTTGTTCAGTGCGGTATCGTTGTGTTGTTCGTATTGTGTTGTGTTGTTCGTAATGTGTTGTGTTGTTCGTATTGTGTTGTGTTGTTCGTATTGTGTTGTTGGTATTGTGTTGTGTTGTTCGTATTTTTTTGTGTTGTTCATATTGTGTTGAGTTGTTCATATTGTGTTGAGTCGTTCGTATTGTGTTGTGTTGTTCGTATTGTGTTGCCTCTAACACTTAGCTTCTAACACTTAGCCTCTAGCACCTAGAAGGTAAATAAATAGGAAGGAAGGACTCACCGGTGATGTCGTCGCCCACGTCCAAGCGTTGTACTTTGTATTTTCATCCTTCTGACAGTGGAAAACATATAGCCAACAAACACCGTGGAACCTAAACGAATGAAAGAAAACTATCATTTGGCCACAACCAACATTCACAGATACAACACAATGTGACGTGCGGGGTTGAGGTTAAAGGTTGAGTGAAGGGCCCTCGTTTTAAACTACTTTTTTGAAAAGGAGTGGGAACAAAACGTATTTAATTTATTTATTGGGAAGTAGTAAGACTTATTAAATTTATTTAATCTACTTTTCTTCCCAGGCAAAATTTGACGTGCCGCAATTCCAAATTTCCAAAGTGAATGAAGGAATGAAATCCTTTAAATTATGATTTTGTATAAATACTAGGCATAAACACAAAATCTACGGCACAAAATGGGCAGACTTTACTTGTTTGAAAAGGACTGGTTACAAGACAGACTTTTTTAATTTATTTAATGGGAAGAAGACTTATTTAGTTTAATTGATCTATTTTTGTTCCCTGGCAAAATTCGATTTGCTGCAATTCCAAATTTCCAAAGTGAATGAAGGAACGAAGTCGTTTAAATTATGATTTTGTATAAATACTAGGCATAGACACAAAATCTACGGCACAAAACGGGCAGACTTTACTTGTTTGAAGAGGACTGGTTACAAGACAGACTTTTCTGATTTATTTAATGGGAAGAAGACTTATTTAGTTTATTTAATCTTTTTGTTGCCTGGCAAAATTGGATTTGCTGAAATTGTATTTTGCCAAATCTTGACTTGAGACCTGATAGGAAGTATTAAACGCTCAGTTAAATCGATACAAGTTGGTAATAAGAGCGAGTAATGTTGGTTGAAGCGACGAATGAAGGTTAAAAGCAATTTAAATTATGACTTTGTATAAATACTAGATATTAACAGAACATCTACTGCGCAAAATGGGCAGAGTTTACTTGTTTGAGAAGGAGTGGCTTATTTAAGACTAAGATTTATTTAATCTGTTTGTTCCCTGGCAAAATTGGATGTGATGCAATTCCAAATTTCACCACATGATGGTGCCAAATTTTGACTTCATAGGACATATTCAACACTTAGTTCAAGGTAATCAGATTTGTTTATAATTCTAATGGCCTTTTCAAAACTATTCTGGATTACTACTTTGGATCTATTCTACATTACTTGTACATTACTCTGTAACAGATTAGGCAGTATAATCACATATGTTAACTTGAGAGTGCCCACACTCAATCTACTTATCGTGATGTGTTAAATCAATTACTGTTAGACATTATTTGTCTGATAATCTACCAAATCTTTGAATTGAAGAATTTGTGATTTAATTAATAGCTTGTTGTTATGTTCAGGGTAATCAGACTTGTATATAATTCTAATGGCCTTCTTTTGAAAACTATTCTGAATTACAACTTTGGATCTTATATTACTTTGCAACAATATACTCGGTGACAGATTAGGCAGTATAATCACATATGTTAACTTCAGTGCCCACACTGTATTTATTTATGGTTATTTGTTAAATCAAGTACTGTTAGACATGAAATAGGAAGTGTTTAACATAAATGTTATGGCTACTCACCATTGTAGCTCGCTCCTGGTCAATGATACGAGCCTCTTCTTGCAGTGGAAAACTTGCAGCCAACAAACACCGTGGAACTTAAAGGAATGAAATTAAACATTAACATTTCGCCTGGACCAATATTCACACGTACAACGCAACGCGGCTACACTTCTGCTAGCGCCTCAGCTACACGTTGCTATTACAAACGTAAATCTCTTTAAACACAATGAGTGTTACTTACCGTGTGCGCTGTAGACGGTCCAGTTGCAAGCAGAAAATAAAGATATTTCTGTTGATATTCGTCGTTGCTCAGTGGCTCACGGCCATCGCGCCAACAGATTTGAATTTTGGTGGAAGTTCAGCCAATTACGTCATATCCGCGGCACATGACTGCGACGTAATACCCGCTTATCTGAAACGGCAGTTAAAAGTAGAGTTACATCAAGTTTTCTTTTTTAATCAACGCAATCATTTACAACCGTTGACCAGAAAGAATCGTCGAAATTCGACGTTCCCCCCAAACGCCACACTCACTCGCTTTTCAGGGCAACAAAAGTACTTCTTTTTAAAAACGATTAGTTGTACTTACCGTGTACGCTCTGGACGGTCCAGTTGCAAGCAGAAAATAAAAATATTTCTCTTGTTAGTCGTATGTTACCATCCGCTGTGTCTTTGTCAACATCGCCATTTTCCTACTTCCTGTTGCGAGCCACGCCCACGGATTTAAATTTTGGCGGAAGTTCCGCCCATTGGCGTAGTTTTCGCGTATAGCAAATCCGATTGGTTGGGAAGGGGGCGCGGTTATGCAGCCGAGGGGTCCTGTGATCGGTGGGATGTAAAGTAGGCGTCGACGTCACGTCCGCGTCACGTGACCACGACGTGGCAGACGTCATATAGCAACCGCTGTTTTGTTTAGTAGACTTACAGTTGTTATGCATTGACATAATGGCGCACACTCCAAATAGATTTAAATAAATTAAATAATTCTTCTGCCCACTCCCTTTTAAACAAGTTAACTCTCCCCGCGGATTTGAATTCCGGCGGAAGTTCTGCCCATCACGTGACGTCTGTCACGTGACCACACGCGGCAGATGTCATATAGCAACCGCTGTTTTGTTTAGTAGATTTACAGTTGTTATGCGTTGACATAATGGCGCACTGGTTAGCATGTCCACCTCTTAAGCATGATGTTGCGGGTTCGACGCCTGATCAATGTTAGCATGGAGTGAGCTGAAGTGCATGGCGCTGAAGATTTGAATCTTTGAAATGCGCTGAGGTCTGACGTATCAGGCAGAATGGTTTGCCATCACGTTCAACAAAAAATAGAAACTTTCCCACTCTGATAAAAACGTCCTGTGTTCATCTACATATTTTCGTTTTGCTGTGCATCTTTTCCCTGCCATTTCGAGAGCCCAATTGACACTAATAGTTTACTGGAATGTGTTTGCCCATCCTACTTTGTGGAATTTCACCACATGCGCTTTTGACGAAAATACTAAATTGAACTCAAGTGAAGCCAACACGCACAACCCCCCTCCCCCCACACACACACACACCTACACACACACACACAAATGTTGATATGAACATAAAAGAGCCGCATGCGGTTCGGGAGTTGCGGCTTGGCCAAACCTGTACTATACAACTTTATTTGTGTAAAATTTTCACAACAGCTGTCACACAAACAAAGCGGGAAAAACCGAAGACGTGCGTGTTCCGCCCACGCTGGATTTATTTGCACCTTTGAAAAGACACCGTATTGCCGCAGATGTGGCAAAGAGTACTTTTGGGCATCTGAGACGGAAGGATGTCCAAAGCATCACGTCACCTGCTCTGGTAGGAATGGTGGTGGGACGTTGAGGTCAACCGCTTTGGGGTTGGCTGAATCTTTGGTCGCAGGATGCCACACACTTGAAGACAGAAGCAGAAAAGCAGAGCTAAATGCAAAATGTACTCACCGGTGACTCCAATTTTTTCCCCCCCTGAAGAAATGGATGGACGGGTGGCCCCGGCTGGCCGGTGGGACTCTTGTTATTCTGACCCTTTTTAGTGCGCGTTTGGGGCAACAACCGTTTTTTGTGGCGCTCTCTTCTGGTTCAAGAGTGCCCTGCATGTGAATTTGCCTTTCCTGCCTTCTGATTGGATGAGCGCCGGTGTGACGCGGTGCCTCTGTCACCGTGGCGGGGGGTATACGTCGGCATCGGAGCGTCTGCCAACGTCTGAGACCGGCTGGCAGTGTATCGGAGGTGTCGAGTGCGGTGCCGCTGGAGCTCACTCACCAGCTGGTGTTAGGGCCACAGAATGAAGGCCAAGGAGAAGACTAGAAAGAGAAACAGAAACTTCTCCTCCAATTGTTTGATTTGTCTCTTCTGAGCTTCGATGAATTCTTTCAGCTCTTTGTTCCTCTAGGACGGACAAATGGAAAGTAGCCTTCAAAAGCCAGTAAGCGTGCAAGTAAGTGCCGGGCTGGCTTTGGGCCCTTACCTGTTGCGCGCTGTGCAGCAGATCCATTCTCTCTTGGAGGATGCAAGCGTCGCGCTCCCTCAACTCCCACATCAGGGCTCGCTTCCATTGGTCCACGGCGCTCCTAAGCTCTTGTCTCTGATCCGCCGTCAGCACGTCATACACGCCAGCGTGGCTGGCTTTTTCGCCGTCCGTGGCGGGGCAGTCCCGCTGCGGTAGCGCCTCGTACAACATGGCCTCCAGCTCCATGATCCTCTGGGCCGCAATCCTCGTCCATCAGTGGTCCGGCGGGAGATTTGAGGGCGGCTTACCTTATGAGCCTGGTCCATGGAACGCTTCCTGAAGTCCAACTCTTCATCCAGGTAGCCCTTCTGGTTGCAGAACATATCCTAGCACAGCTCAAGGTCAGAATTGTTGGGGCACATTGCCCCGAGTTCCCCTTGGCT
The DNA here is from genome assembly GCF_024217435.2 of Syngnathus scovelli. Classification (NCBI taxonomy): domain Eukaryota; kingdom Metazoa; phylum Chordata; class Actinopteri; order Syngnathiformes; family Syngnathidae; genus Syngnathus; species Syngnathus scovelli. Next base: position 15,715,632 of record NC_090856.1, on the reverse strand, counting down.
GATGTCGCGTGTCTGTCTACCTTCTCACTTTCAATGTCCAACATCTTCTGTTGAAGTGCTGACTTGGTCACTTTGATGTATTCTAACCACTGAGGAAAGGCTGCTGTCACATAAGCAGAATGCGAGAGCGTGCGTGGACGTGCGCGTTACCTTCTCGGCTAGGGTGGGAAGGGTCCTGGCGTGAATCACGACCACCTGCTCCTCGTTGGTGAGATTCTGCAAGAGCCCAAAGGCACAGCGTCAACAAGGTTCTTTCAGCGCAAAGCCTTCCAAAAGTCACATTTGAGCCGCCGAGTCTCGTGGAGTGCGAACATAAGGAGTTCGACATACACTTACGGCGTTATCGCCCAGGATGTCCAGCTTCTTCATCAGATCACTGATGACGATGTCCTGGGGAAAGGCGCAAGGAGCAATGTAAGGTGTTCTGGGACCTCAGGTTAAGGTTAGGGTTGCGAGGGACGCCTTACGTACGCTCACGCCGTCGGCCTCGCAGTAGATCTGCAAAGGGCTGAGGCCGTCTGGGAAACGGACTTGCAGAAACTTCAAGACGGGGGAGCGCCACTCCCTCTCCTGAAAGGCAGAGGCATGCATCCATCCGTCCGTCCGTCCGTCCGTCCGTCCGTCCGTCCGTCCGTCACATCTCTGGCCTCAACACGCTTGTGCGAGTCTTCCCACCTCCAGCTCCAGGATGCGGAACTCAAGCAGTTCGTTTTGGTCTCGGATATCCTGGATGTGCTCTTTCAGACGCGCTTCTTCCGCCTCCATCCGCCTGACCTGAAAAGACAGTCAGACCTCATCTGCGGGGCTTCCGGACGGGTGTGACGCCAAGCGACTCCGCCCAGCGCCTTTCTTTCCGTCACCTTTTCGGCCAACTGCTGATTGCTCTGACGCAGCAGCTGCTTCTCCTCCACCCACTTGACATTCTAGAAGAGACAAACGCGTGGACAGCTTTGAAATGTTGTGTCATTTTCATCCACAAATTCTTTGGTTGACTGGAAAATGACATTTGCTTTTCTCCGCATTTTCCCAGCCACGTTCAGGGGGGGGGGGGGGGGGGTTGGTCCAGTAATGCCAGACGAATGAGTGACTGAAGAATGTAGCTATTTTGTCTGAGAAAAAGGTGTGCTCATTGATAAGCTTACCTGTCCTTGTTGCTTCAGCGCTGACTCCAGATCTGCTACTCTGCTTTGATAGTGACCCATTTCTACTGTCATGTAACATGGGGGGAAGAGATGGTGCAAATGGTAAAATATGGATTATTCACAGGAATAAATTGGCAGAGCTGAAATTCCAAATTTGTCCAAAAGATGGCGCCAGACCAAAACATGAGACCAAAAAAGGGGCCAAAATAAGCTAAGCAAGTTAAAATAGAAATAAAACAGGAACACGGTGTCGGATTGTGAGTCACGCATGGACGCACAAATGTGATTTTTACTTTTTGATTTCTTTGCTTGGCTAAAAATGTATTCTGTAACAGCTTAAAGCAATATTGTTAGTCAATTCGATCAAGGGACCCGTCACTATGAGAATAGTGTCGTGACATAAATTGTTTGGAGAAGCACAAATGTGATTTTTACTTCTTGATTTCTTTGCTTGGCTAAAAATTGATTCCCTCTTTCATGAACTGTGTTTTGCAATCGAATTGTTCTGGGATTGAATGATTTTATTAACACGGGTATCAGTGGGTGAAATTGTTCGGTTTCTGGAGTGATTAAGATTTGTAATTCTATTTCATGTTTCTTCAATAAATGTGTTGTGTATATTCATCTACTTTGTTGTGCGCTGATTTGTACTGAATGTACAATCGATGGTTCGGGGTTGATTTGACAATTTGATTAATGTGCGGGGGGTTATTATGGTATAACATAGGACCGTAATAAATAAAAGTAACATCAGACAATTTTAGAGAATTGAATAACTTTCGTAGTTATTTGAGACACGAGTGAATTTCAATCCGTTTGAAAGTTTGCTTCGTCTGAATAAATTAACGGAAGTGTTTGAATCGGATTATCGGTTTGGTGTAGAACTGAAAGTAATTTAATTATTTGAAGGGCGCAGGCCCGTTTCCCCTTTTGACGGGCCGCGTAAAAAGTAACTCCGAACATGTTAGAGAATTAAATAACTTTCGTAGATATTTAAGGGAAGAGTGAATTTCGTCAAAAGTGAATTCGTTTGAAAATTTACTTCCTCTAAATAAAATAACGACGATGGTTAAAATAGATCATTTGAGTTGGTGAAGGATAAAAGTATTTCGATTGTCCGTCGGGCGCGGCCCAGTTCTTAATTTTGTCGGGCCGCG